>NC_135486.1:50776396-51459351 GCF_052094955.1 Ictidomys tridecemlineatus | reverse complement strand
GGCTGGTGCTAGAATCAGGGACAGGGAGGTTAGGAGGATATTTTTATCATTACAGAACAAGATGAAAGCCCAGAAATGGAAGAGAGGTCAGAGAACCTGCAAAGCCTTGTACATTGGGGAGTGCAAAACAGTTCAGGATGCTGAGATCGTGCTGCAAAGGACCCGAGAGCAGGCTTTAAGTTCAACAGCCTTACTTCGCAGATACGGAAATCAGACCTGAGAAGAGGGACACTTGGCTGCGGCCGGCGAGCCGTCCTAGCCACACCACCTTGCCCACCTCGCACGTGTCCTGCCCTCGGAGAGCTCGCAGACCAGTTGCAGAGGTCACTGACTCCCTGGAAACACCCGGTTTCCCCGCCAGGAGACGCCTAGAGCTCAGCGAGCTGCGGAGGGGTTGGCGCCCCAGAGAGCCCTGGCAGGGGCTGTACCGGGCTTAGCCTCGGAAAGGGCTGAAAATGCTGCGACCTCCACTTGGGTTCGAACGGAGACCCATCTGAACTCTCATGGCCTTTTGTAGAGGGGCTCTGTGTAGCCGCAGGCTGCCTGGAGTTGGGGGGCAGGCTCAGGCTGAGCTCCGCGAACTCCCACCCCACCCCACTCCACCCCCACTTCCCTGGGCGGGCCTAAGAGCTCGAGGGGGGAACCCCAAGCAACACCCGGCCGCACACGAACGTCTGCAGATGCTCTCCGCGCGCCACGACCACCCTGTGTTCTGCCCAGTTCCCCACAAAGTGTCCGGGCAGAGGCGACGTCCAGCGCGACTGAAGAAAGTCGGGTGGAGCCCTCCTTGGCCCCTAGGACCTGCAAGCAGGCCAGGGCTGCGAGGGCTGAACAGCGACAGGTGGCCCAGGCTGCGGCGGAGGACAGAGGAGGGGCGCAGAGCCTAGGGCGCAGTTGGTGGCATTGTGGCCCGCGCCGGCGCAGGCGAAAACTCCAAATTGGGCAACCCGTAGACGCAGCTCTGCGCATGTGCAGGAAGCGCCAGAGTTTCACTTTGTAACTTTTAAGTGGTCCGGACGTCGCCCCGCCCGGCCAGGTGGAGCCAGACCACTCCCTCAGGCCGCGTCAGCAGCGCCGCCGTCGCAGGTAAAGTGGGAAGGGGGCTTTGAGGAGGGCGAGGGGGCCCTCCGTGGTTATTGGGACTGCGCGACCGAGGGTCTACACTGAGGTGCCACGCCAACTGTCCACTTCCCGGGCGCGGTTCCCAGTTTCTGCGGCTCCCACCCCCTAGCAGGGGGGCCGATAGCGGGGTGGGTGGGAGAAGAGGATCGGTCTGGGGGACCCTACGACTCATTCCAGCCTGGAATTCCTCCGGACTGCCTGACAGCTTTACCAGACCTCCCTCTCCCGGCTCCAGCTGTTCACCCAGTGGCGGATCCTTTCCTCCTTTCTACCTTTCTCTTTGCAATTTGTTGGCAGCGGGAGCTCTCTCGGATTAATGAGGAGGGCTTTTCTTCATTTCTTTGAGGCAAGCCTGGGAAAGGGCCAGGTGTCCAAGAAATCAGCCCCAAGTGATCACTCCCTGCTGCCCTGGTGGCATCCTGATGAGAGAGGCTAGGGACTTGGGGGGGGGGCGCAAGGAGGGTGGCCAGAGCAAAGAAACCAAATCCTCCAAGGTTCTAGTACCTGATAAGACTGGCTACCTGAGACCCTGGGGTGGCCTCTGTCTTTCAGCCCCAGGTTGTGTCCTCAAAGGCAGGGGCCAAGAGCTTGATGGAGTCAATGGCCTCTCAGCTTCCTTCTAGCCCTAAAGCTTTTTCTCTGACCCACTCCCACTCTGTTGAGGGTTTGGGATTCAGCCATTGGATGGTGGTCACCAATACAAGCCCTGTGGGATCAAAGGCGATGTAGGAGGCATCCTGGGGCTTTTTTGTTGTTAGCTCTGGCAGAGTTGGAGACCACCGCTGACTGGGGATAATGGAAGACAGGTCATCCCTTAGTGGAGAAACACTCCTGCCTCCATTGTCTTCCTCCCTACTTCCTTCCTCTGCCACCTGCCAGATGTCCTCAAATCTTCTGTGCCCTCAAAACAGAAGCTGAGGCCTCCTTTGCTCAGTGTTGGGACAAAAGTCTCTCCTAGCTGTTCATCTGGCTCTAACAGGGAAGACAGGTGGAGACCTGCCACTATGTTTTGCATTCTTTGGAAAGTGACTTAAAATGAAACAAACAGCTTTTGAGTGGTCACTAGGGCCAGGCTCTGGGCTGAGTGCTTTTCAGGCATTGGCTCATGTGTGTGCCTCCCAGCAGCCCTATGAGAGAAACAGCATCACTGCCCGTATTTTAACCAAGGCACAGAGTGGCTAAACATCTAATCTCCATGGTGTTAGGACCCCAGCTCTGGAGACTTCTCATATTTCAGAGGCTGAAATCCTCTTTGTGCTCCAGGGCTGATGTCTGTAGAGGTAAACAGTTGTCCAGGTCCCTGGGCCCTGTTTGGTGGGGCCATAAGAAGTTTGTGTTTGGCCAGGTGAGGTGGTGCTTGCCTGTAATCCCAGCAGCTAGGGAGGCTAAGATAGGAGGATGGCCTGTTCAAAGCCAGCCTCAGCAAAAGGGAGGCCCTAAGCAACTTGGTGAGACCTTGTGTCTAAATAAAAATAGGGCTGGGGAGGTGGCTCAGTGGTCAAGTGCCCCTGAGTTCAATCCTCAGTACCAAAAAAAAAAAAAAAAAAAAAATTTGTGTTTGTATGATTTTGTCTGCACCTGGAAGATCCAAGTTAGCTAATGATAAACTGAAGAGCTAAAGTCATTTGAAGTCTTGCTATCATAACAATATTTAAAGATTTAGTGATGATATAAGGGCTCTGAATTTGCATCCTCTTTGCTTGCAAGAACCAACAATGTTCACACACTTTCTGGGGCCTTCTGCTGGATGAGGAGAGAGGAATAGGGCAGTACACTGGAGTGCTGGCACATGGGGCCCCAATTCTGGGAGGCCTAGTATTCTTCAAAGTTCTGCTACAGGAGGAGGCTGGTCCTTGCTACAAACTCAAGTGGGCAGTGGGTTAGTATTGTGGTTAACTTTGGCAATTTTGAGACCACCTGTTGGACTAAGCCATGTTCACTGACCACAACCAGACTTTTTGGGTGTTTGTGGGCTTAACTTGTCACATGTAGCTCACCTGGATTCTGGGTCTTATCAGTAATTTTTGCCTTTCATAATCTTAGGTGTTGGATAGGAATGAGAGAATAAATGAAGACCTTTCTCAAAGTCATGGATAAGTGCCAAGCATTTGTCTATATGTGTATAACAAATATGAGATGACCAAATACTGTCAGAAGTATGCAGCCAGTTCCAGTTGCTGAGATTTTGTTTGTTTGTGTGTATGTGTTGTGTGTTTCTGGCACTGGGGATTAAACCCTGGAGTCTTCTCGCACCAAGCTACATCCCCAGTTCTCTTTTTATTTTTGATAGCAACTAAGTTGCTGAGGCTGGCCTCAAATTTGTGATCCTCCTGAGTAGTGAACTGATTTTATTTTATTTTTTATGGTGCTGAGGATGGAACCCAGGGCCCCATACCCCCAACCCCACTTTGCTGGGTTGGCTTCCTCCCCATAACTGCCAGCTGTCCTTCCACACCCTTCACAACCTTCTCTTCAGCTGGCAGGAATACCTCGTGATGGGTGTGTTCCCTAGCTGTCCTCTCCGAGCAAGCCTATTTGGGAAAACACAGAGGGGCCTGGCCCACTAAAAGTCAGAGATGGGAGATGTTTCATCAGGGTCTGACTCATGGGTCTAATGGGCAGAGACAGTCTGTGATTGGACTGGAAGCTATGCCCTCACCTTGTTCCTCACCTGGAGCCGGTAGGACAGGACACCTGGATGAGAGAGTCCTGACATCTGGCCTGTCCTGCAGATTACCAGGTTGGCTTACTTGCAGGCTGATCTTCCTCAGGTTTTTTTTTTTTTTTTTTTTGTATCAGGAATTGATTGAACCCAGGGTGCTTAACCATTGAACTACATCCTCAGTGCTTTTTTATTTTGAGGCAGGGTCTTAGGTTGCTTAGGGCCTCGCTAAATTACGGAGGCTGGCTTTGAACTTGTGATCCTCCTTTTTGTCTCAGCCTCCTGAGCAGCTGGGATTACAGACATCCACCACCATGCTTGGCAGTTCTTCAAACTTTGTAATCACTTGAGGTCCTTGTATGGCAAGAGCAAAATGACTTGAAGATGTGACTGGGGCTGTAGGGGAAGAGGAGTCACAGGGACCCTCCTTCCTCTGTTTCTCTAAAGCAGCACTGGCAAGGGTCCCCCACCCCCACCCCCATGCAGCACCACCATAGCAGCCTCCTCTTTCTAGGGTCAATGGTTCCTCTGTGAACATTTTATGAGGAATTTTTCCCTTTCTACTTCACTTTCCAAGCCTTTCTTTTTTATTCTCCTGTGTTCCCTTTTCCTGATTTTAGCACTCTGGGGAACTTGGGGTACAGTACAGCCCTTAAGTTCCCTCATAAGACCCTCATCTTGGGGTCCTACCTTAAGCTGACAGCTACAGTGCTTCTGTGGGGAGAGGACCATTCCGCTGGCCTGGTCACTGCCTCAAGACATTGGACAAGAGGGGAGACGTTGGAGCCACAGGTGCTGCTGGGTGAGAAGAGAGGAATAGGGCAGTGCACTGGAGTGCTGGCACATGGGGCCCCAATTCTGGGAGTTTAGGGGAAATCCAGAGCAGGAGGGCAGAACCAGAAGCTCCAAATGGGTTCAGAGACATCTGAGCAGATATGTGTTTAGGGGAAAAATGGTGAAAGGTTTCTGTCTAGAATTCCTAAACTGGGCCAGGTGTGGTGGCTCACGCCTGTAATCCCAGCAACTCTGGAGGAGGAGACAGGAAGATGGTGAGTTCAAAGCCAGCCTCAGCAACGGCAAGGTGCTAAGCAACTCAGTGAGACCCTGTCTTTAAATTAAAAAATACAAAATAGGGCATGTGGCTCAGTGGTTGAGTGCCCCTGAGTTCAATCTCCAGTACAATAACAACAAAAACTCCCCAAAATAGAACCCCTAAACTGGAAGAGGGCAGCTCTCCTGTGGTACTGTGGTCTTCATTGCTGCAGGAGAGTCTATAAAGGCCCGTGCCCAGGTCTCCCAGGGCGGGCCTCGGGGCGGGTCTTGTGGTCAGGAAAGCCTGGCAGGAAGGGAGTGGCAGGCCCAGGCCTGGTCCACCTGCAGTTTGGGTTGTGTGTATGGGGATGGGGGCTGCCTTTCCCCTGTCTGGAGACAATTTCAGCTGAGAACTCTCTAACAATCCCCCACCTTGGTGTCTGGTAAGTGCGGAGACAGGAAAGAGGGGTGAACATTGGCCTTCAGTGTCCACTGGGGTGTTCTGTTGGGGTAGTGCCCATGGGTGTGGTTCAAAGGAGAGAAGTCAAAAATATTTGCTCCTGGACATAGCTTTTTGTGAGTCTGTTCAGAGCCACAAATTCATGGGTGTGACATGAAAACATCTAATACCTCCAGCCATTGCCAAGTCTCTTACCAGGGTGAGAAAATGACGTGGCTTTCCAGACAATCCCCCCCTTGTCTGGGGCCTGCCATCCACCCATCCTTCCCGCACTTCTAGGGCTGGGGGGGAATGGGTGTGTGTGTGCATGTGTGAGTATGTATGAGAGAGAGAGAGAGTGAGAGAGGGAGGGAGGGAGGGAAGGAGAGAGAGATTGATTATCCCTATCATGGCAATCCCAGGAGTTTGAACTGAGAATCATCCCCCACCACACACCCCACCATGAACACCACAAATACTCCCAGGTAGTCTGAACATGTGGTTTGGGTTCTCCATGCCTTTTTTTTTCTTGTCTCCAAGAGTTTTTTCTTTCTAGCAGGTAGAAAGGCTAGATGTCCTGTGAGAATTCTAACTTAGCTAGATGTGGGGGTGGGAGAAACTCAAGGAAGGGAGGGATGAGCATTTCTTGTTCTTTAGCCACAGGCAGTATGAGCAGGCCAGAACTTGGGTACCAAATACTTGGTCTTTGGTGCCAGGGGACAGACACTGAAGCTTTCCATTCGCTTCACCAGGAATGCCAGGAACCCAGCCTAGAGTGGTATTTGTTTTGGAAAGGCCGAGGCCTCTGTGAGGCCTAGGAGACATGGCCGAGAGGACAGAGCTGAGGGGTCTTTGGAGGTCCTGAGACACTTCCCCCACACACACCCACTAGATCACCCCCTTTGCCTTCCCCCTCTGGCTGCCCTTCCTGCCTTCTGTCTCTCAGTGGATTAACCTGTGGTAGTGTGGCCTAGACAAAAAGAGCTGGTCCCAGTGGCTCAGGAAGCTGAGGCACAAGGATCATGAGTTCAAAGAGAGGCCCTAAGTAACTCAGTGAGACCCTGTCTCTAAGATTAAAAAAAAAGGGGGGGGGCTGGGGATGTGGCTCAGTGATTAAGTGCCTCTGTTTTCAATCCCTGGAACAATCAATCAATTAAAAAAAAAAGAGCTGGGGAGTCAGGAGACTGCGTCAGCCAGCTTCCTAGTCTCAGGGCAGGCCTTCAAATCTTCTGTGCCTCTACTTCCAAGTGTGTCACCTGGGCCCGTCTCTGAGGTGCCAGCTCTGACATTCTGAGAATAGTGGGACTGAAGTCTCATTTGTGGCTCAGATGGGTAGACTGGGGTGTGTCCTTGGCTCTTCCCTTCTTCCCCGTTTGCCTGTCTTTGTACTTTCTTCTTCTCTGCCTTTGTGTCCCTTTCTCCTCTCCCTTGCCTGGATCTCCCGGAGACTCCATAGGAATTATTTTCCCAGCAGTTGTACTTGAAGCTAGTACCTCTTTAGCCACCAGCCACAATAAATTCTGTCCCTCCTTTCTCCCCAGCCCCCCTCCTCTGGGGCATCACCCCGCCAAGTTCCTGGATGAGCTGTCCACTGGGACCATCTGACCCTCCAGGGCTGTTTCTACAATGGGGCTATTCTCTGCAGACTCTGCCAGGCACCAGAGGGCCCAGTGTCCAGCTATCCCTGATTCCTGTTGGCTCCCTGTGCCCCACCAGCCCTGGGAAGCACCCATCTCTGGCTCTGCTAGCATTGCCTGGGAGAACTGTGGGAGAGTCTGCACCCTCACCGCCTGTCTTGTCCTGTTCCCCAGGGACGGCAAGTGCGATGACCACCTCCCCATTCCTGGAGCTGTGGCAGTCCAAGACTGTGTCCATCCGAGAGCAACTGGGCCTTGGGGACCAGCCCAATGACTCCTACTGCTACAACTCAGCCAAAAACAGCACCGTGCTCCAGGGGGTCACTTTTGGAGGCATCCCTACTGTCCTACTCATAGACGTCAGCTGCTTCCTGGTGAGATCCCTCATGAACATGTCCCCTCTCAGTTCCATGTTTAACTAATCCCCCCAGAGCCTTCAGAGAGACTCGGATGAAGTTTCAGATCCTGGTTTGAATCCCAGTTTTCTACTTACCATTACCAGCTCTGTGAGCTTGAGCATGTGACATAGTTTGTCTGGGCCTCAGGTTTCTGATCTGGAATAATTCTTCCCTCAGAGAATTTTGGAGAAGATTGGACGAGGGCATGCACATGTAGAGCACACAGAGCTGCTGTTTTCTTCTGACCCTGATTGTAGAGCTAGGAGCCTAATTTGTCTTCATGGCGCTTGGGAAGGGCGAGTCTCAGGAGGGATGAGAGATGAGAAGAGAAGGTGTGAACTAGAGTAGAGTAGGTGCAATTCCAAGTTCATTAGGGTCACCTGCTGTCCCCTTCTGGGATTCTTCTTTTTCTTTTTTCTTTTTTTTTTCCAATTTTTGATACCAGGGATTAAACTCAGGGGCACTAACCACTGAGCCACATGCATCCTTAGCCCTACTATTTTTGGTACCAAGGATTGAATTCAGGGGTACTAAACCACTGAGCCACATCCCCAACCCTATTTTATATTTTATTTAGAGACAGGGTCTCACTGAGTTGCTTAGTGCTTCATCATTGCTGAGGCTGGCTTTGAACTTGCAATCCTCCTGTCTCAGCCTCCAGAGCGGCTGGGATTATAGGTGTGTGCCATTGCACCTCATTCCTTGTGGGATTCTTATGGCTTTAGAGGATCATAAAGTGATTCTCAGAATCAATCCTCAGCACGAGGCCTTTTTTTTTTTTTGCAGTGCTGGGGATGGAACCCAGGGTCTACCACATGTTAAGCAAGTACTCTACCACTGAGCCAGGCCCCCAGGCCAGCTAGTTAAAATTCATTTGGTTTATCATGCACCTTCTTTTTACAAATGCACGTGGGATACTGGGCCCCTCCTGATGTCATCTCCTAATATCTAACCGAGCCCATTTAGGTGAATGGGGACAGATTGACTAGATACCCTTGGACCACCTAGGCCTGGAAGATAGGTTTGAGGGAGAAAGCTGAGAGGAGAGTTAGGGTATTTAGCGGGCCCCAGTCCCTGGTGGAAGGGGCCCTGAATGGTGGGAGGTGAGGGAAACTTGGTATAAAATATGTTCACTGGAAGGAGAGAGGGACTTCCTCTCTTCCTCTTTTTTTTTTTTTTTTTTTTGTTGTTGTTGATCCTAGGATCAAGGTCTACATTGTTGCACAAGAGGTTTGCTACATTACTTGGTCCTCTTGGCTTTCATGAAAAAGGGCTCTCTAAGTAACAAGTAACCATTTCTTTCTATTTATTTATTTATTTATTTGGTACTGGGGATTGAACCCAGAGCCACTGATACCACCGAGTCACATCCTAAGCCCTTTATTTTTTATTTTGAGACAGGATCTTGCTAAGTTACTTAGGGCCTCACCAAGTTGCTGAGGCTGACCTGGAACTTGTGATCTTCCTCCCTCAGCCTCCTGAGTCACTGGGATTATAGGCATGCACCACCATGTCAGGCCCAAGTAACCGTTTCTTAGAGCTAGGACCCATTTGTAGGTGGAAAGCACTGTCATGCCTACTAGCCTTGGTTGGGAGGGAGGGATAGACAGTTGATGGAGAGCCTGTGGGATTAATGGAAGCAGGTGGCCCTGGATCTTCAGGGTGGGAAGTTTGCCTGAGGTGAGGATTCTGGAGCCTGGGCAGCGGCCCCAATCAGTCTGGGTAGCTTATTGGGAAGAAAGATATTCTATTGGAGCATATTGGGCGGGGTAGTGGTGATGGTGGTGATGGTGATGGTATAGATTTTGTTATTGTTTTAAGACAGAGTCTCACTATGTTGCCCAAGTGATCTTGAACTCCTGAGTAACTGGGTTATAGGCATATGCCACCGTGCCTGGCCTTATGGGAGTGAATTTGTTTGGTGCTGGGAATTGATCAGGGCTTCACATATGCTAAGCACATGCTCTACCACTGAGCCTTATCTCCAGCCCACTCTGGGGGTGAGTTTTTATTGTAGGAAGTTATACAGTGAATGGGGACATATAAGAGTCAGAGGGCCCTGGAAAACATGGATATGTGGGAGATGTCTGTACCATACATACCAAGGTAGAAACAGCTGCAGATAGAGGGCAGGCGCTTGCTGAGTGACTTTCATGTTACAGCATGACTCTCTCATCTTTGGAAGTATATCCCTAACTTCGTGATTCACCTTGAGAAAACACCACAGGAACTCGGGGTTTCTGGGGTTCATTCAGGCCCTTTGGAAAACCTGCCTTTAAAATCTGATCTGGGCTGGGGGTGTGTAGCTCAAAGTAGAATGCTTCCCTAGCAAGTTCAAGGCCTTGGGGTTCGTCCCTGGCACCATCTATACATAAAATAACAATAAAAGAAACAAAAACCCAATTTCTGATTAGCAATAGTGTGCTAATTGACTTGTATCTGCCCACCTCTATGAATCTTGAAGGGAGGGAGCCTGCCTAGGGAAAGTCAGGGACCCATCAAAGACCCTGCCAGGTTCTCTGTACACGTAGGGCGTAAGGAGGTCTAGAATTCTTAGCTGTCTAGAGCCAGCAAAAGTCAAGAGAGTCCTTCAGCAGTCCTCAGTCCTCTCCTTATGCTGCTGTGGGACACATAGGCCTGTTGATTGTCCCAGCTCACTGAGGCTGAGCGTACCCAGAGCTCCAGGGCCTTGTTGGGTTTCTGTCTATGCATTTTCTGTGCCAGTTTCCACATAGATTGCTTTCAGGAGAACCAAACTCCAAGTAGAAACCTGACCATCTCTGGCTCAGCCTGGGGTGGCTTCGTTGCTATGGTTCTGTAATTTTTTTTTTGTACTGGGGATGGAACCCCCGCCCCCACCCCAGGGGCGCTTTATCACTGAGCTACATCCCTAATATTTTATTTTTTATTTTGAGACAGGGTCTCCCTAAGTTGCTTAGAGCCTCACTAAATTGCTCAGGCTGGCCTTGAACCTGCCATCCTCCTACCTCAGCCTCCTGAATTGCTGGGACTGTAGGTATATTCCACTGTGCTCAGCTTGTGGTTCTATAATTTAAAATGAAGCTCTAAATCTGGGCAAGGTGTCATTTGTGCCCCAGCTACTCAGGGGGCTGAGGCAGGATAATTGTTTCAGCCAAGGAATAATCAAGGTCAACCTGGGTGATGTAGGGAGAGCCTATCTCAAAAAATAAATTAAAAAACAAACAAATAAACAAACAAAAAAAGAAGTTCTATGTAAAGTTAGGAAGGAAGCGGGTTCCCAGGGCTGCTGCAAGGCCAGACCTTGTTGTTGAAGCCACTGAAGCAGATCCTGGCTGAGATCAGAGCCTTGTGGCATTAGTACTACCTTGAAGGCAAAGGTTAGGACTGGTGTTCTTGACTGGAAGGGCTCCAGGCTATGTTTGGCATCGGTCTGACAGCCTGGGTGACCTGGGCACAGGTGATGGGAGCTAGTGAAGAAGGCAAACAGAGCATTGGGACACTGAGCTGTGTGACATTGGGGAGCTCTATGCCATCTCTGGGCCAAGATGATTTTCTTCTTATCTTGCTGAGTCTGAGAGGGTGGGCTTTGCTCCTGAATCCATCCAATGTACTTTTACATGGTGTCTTTTCTATTTTAGTGTTTAATATTGGTGTTCTCCATTATAAGAAGAAGATTCTGGGATTATGGCCGCATTGCCCTGGTGTCAGAAACAGACAGGTAAAAAAAGATACATCACCTAGAATATGACCTTGTGTGTATGTGTGTGTGTGTGTGTGTGTGTGTGTGTGTGTGTGTGTGTGTGAGAGAGAGAGAGAGAGAGAGAGAGAGAGAGAGAGAGACTGGAATGGGGCAGGGGGCAGGGCCTACCAGTGATGTTGGTATTAGATTGTGTTCATTGGGCTTATCTGCCAGGCCTGTACAATAAGCTGGGTTCTCTCTACTCATCACCACAGACCCATGAGATCAGCCTTTTGTTACACAATAACTGTGTTCAAGAGAAAATCAAGGGCTGGGGATGTGGCTCAAGCGGTAGCGCGCTTGCCTGGTTCGATCCTCAGCACCACATACCAACAAAGATGTTGTGTCCGCCGAGAACTAAAAAAATAAATATTAAAATTCTTTCTCTCCTCTCTCTCTCTCTCTCTCTTTAAAAAAAAAAAAAAAAGAGAGAAAATCAAGTCCCAGACACCCACTTTATTTTGGGACTTCTTGCTGGGCCATGGCCATGAGCCCTGTTGGCTTCTGCCTATGGAAGAAACCCCAATACTTTTTTTTAAAAGACATTTATTCAGCATCATGATCAGACTATGACATTTAGCAATCAACAGCATGGGGGCCAAAAAATTTTTTTAAAAATCTACATGAAAACCCCGTGTTGGCATGCTCGACACTTTCCATAGAACAGAAACTAAAATAACCTGTGTACGCTCAGTCACAACATAGACCTCAAGGCTCTTTGCCCATACCCATGAATATTGTCTGAACCATGTCTTCTTTGTAGCAGTGAGGGCCTGCCACCATGGTGCTTGGCTGAGTTCACAATCCATCCCTGTCACTTCTTCGGCTCTCCTCTCCTGCTAAGCTTTGTTTCCTGGCCGTATTAAAACCTTCTGCCTCTGCCATAGCTACCTCTGCTGCTGGAACTGCCTTGGCCACCTGGGAAACCCTGATACTTTTAAGGCTTTTGCTGTCCGTGGAGCAAGATGCCTGCTTTCTTTTGTCTTTGAATATTTTTAATGTGCCATCTTCATTATTAGCTTAGGCCCTGGGCTGACCAAGGTGGATCAAAAAGGGCAACAGGGTTGCCAGGGATCTCTGGTCCTCTTTCTGGGTCAGCACTGACTTTGGAGGAGCTCATTAGAAAGCACAGGCTCAGGCTGGGGTTGTGGCTCAGAGAAAGAGCACTTGCCTAGCATGTGTCAAGCACTGGGTTCAAATCTCAGCACTGCATGTAAATAAATAAAAATAAAGGTCCATTGACAACTTAAAAAAATATTGAAACAAACAAACAAACACAGCTCCCCCCACTCAGACCTCAGGCCCCTCCAGTTCCAGCCGGGGCTCTGATGGCTCTTCCATTTAACATGAGGGGTGGTGATGAGTTCTCAGCGGTACACCTGGGTTTCCCAACTCCATCTGGGCTTTGCACATCCCTGAATCTTGGGTAAGATGTGGCAACCAGAAGGGAGTGGGAACTCAGGGACCCACCAGCCACCTGCCCAGAGCCTCTCTTCTGGGCAGCCCCTCTACTCCGCAGCCCCTCTTGACATGTGGTCTTTTGTGTGTGTGTGTGTGGCAGGGGGAGGTCCTCTGGGCTAGGAAGAGGAGTCTCTGTAAATGCATCTTCCTGACAAGAAGATTGTCTCTCCTCTGGCCTTCGTGAAAGCAAGGTGAAGAATTTTGGGGGGCATCTGATACCTTCCAGGCACATTAAGCCCTGAGTGTGGCTGCGCTCTACAGTAGAAGAGAGTGCGAGGGATCAGGAGGCGCTGCCACTTCCAGAGCTGTGTGAGCCTGGTCCAGGCTAATCAAGGTCTCCTTGTGCCTTCTCTTCCCCATGGTGTGGAGGTCAATTGAGACTATCTGTGTCAATGGTTTGAAAATTAAGTTTCATCGTGTTTTAGGCTCTTAAAAGTGGGACAGTGGTCCGGGAGTGGGAGAAAAGCAAAAATTCACCTACTGCTGACACCTCCAATTCACTATGAATGTGGGGTACTCAAAACAAAGGATCTGACTAAAATGCACAATATAAAATAACAGTCCATCTACCTAGAACACACATTTTGACGTTTTCTCAAGTCTGAAATTGAGATGTGTCTTATCAATGATGGTCACAGTTTGATTGGCAACATTGTTTCTTTTTTAGTGGTTCATGAAATAATTATGCAACTGACAACCAGTGATATTTTAGATTTCATAAAATATAGTATTTATTTATTCATTCATTTATTTTTGGGACTAAACCTACTGACTCTCAATGGCTGTAAAAAAAAAAAAAAGACAGGGCAATACCCATTTCACTCTGAAAAATGAAGACAAAGGCAGTACCCATTCCTAGGTATGGAATGAAACTTGTGTTATATGAAATTAATAGCATGGCTCCATGACATAGCTAGGCTTTTTTTGAGGGTGTAGGGGTTGGGGTTCTGGGGGTTGAACTCAGGGATGCTTTGCCACAGAGCCACATCCCCAGTTCTTTTTATTTTTTATTTCAATTGCTTAGGGCCTCACTAAGTTGCTGAGGCTGGCCTTGAACTTGCAATCCTTCTGCTTCAGCCTCCCAAGTTGTTGGCCTTACAGGTGTGCACTGCACCCAGCTCCCTAGCCCCCCCCCCTTTTTTTTTTTTTTTGAAGCAGGGTCTAGCTGAGTTGACCAAGCTAGCCTCCAACTTGTGGTCCTTCTGCCTCAGCCTCTGGAGTCACTGGGATTATAGGTCTATGTCCCTGTGCCTGGCTCTGTAGTTCTTATTTTTCCTCCTCTTCCTCCTGCTCCCCCCCTTTCCTTCCCCCTTCTTCTCTTTCCCATCCCCTTCTCCTCTGCTTCCTCTTCTCCCTCCCCCTCACTCCAGTTACAGGGCCCTGAAAGGTCCTGCATTTCTCCTTTCTGGTATTACCTCCCTGGGTAGAGTGTGCAGTCTGCTGCCTTCTGTGGAGTGTCTGTTTCTCAGGTCCCCTCTCCAGAGTTGAACTCTGATTCTCTGCCATTCTAGGTCACCAGGGTAGGACCAAAGACAGTATTTATTCCCAATTTTATTTGATATTTTAGGAGGTGTCTTACAAACAGGTGGCACTTTAAAGTCCCTTTAGGTGGATGAGTCCTGTGCTGAGCTTGGAGGTTGTGAGCACACAGGGATGGTCTATTGATGCCCTGACCCCATGTTATTAATTTCACATAACAAAGTTTTATGCTGTACCTGGGAATGGGTATTATCCTTGACTGCGTTTTTCAGAGTGAAATGGGAATTATCTTTTCTTTATTTTTCACAACCAGTGAGGGATAGTAGTTTTGGCTTATGGCTTGGCATTACAGTTAATTATTAATTTATCTGCTAGATTGTGAGGGATAGATCTTTAAGATTGGGCAGCAAAATCCTGGATATAATTTTTTTTTTTTACTTTTTATTTTTTAGAATCATATATTTCTCTTTTCCTTTTGTGTCTCTAGTGACTCCAGATTCCAGAGATTGTCATCGACGTCCTCTTCAGGGCAACATGACTTTGAAAATGAGCTGGTTGGTATCCAAAGGATGTTTGGAGTGTGGCTAGGGGTAGGGACCTGCAGTAATGCTTAGTGGGGTGGGGGCAGTTGTAATCCTGGTTCAGTGGCTAACTTCCTATTATGGTTCCTGAGTGGCTGGTGCTGGAGAAAGCTCTTCTCTACATCAACCAAGGCACCTGAATTTGGAAGTACCACAGGGAAGATGGCAGCTGGATGGAGACCTGGCATTGTGAGACTTGATCAACTCTCAGGCAGAAAGGGCAATGGAATCCTCTGGGTTGTCCCAGCACTTCTCTCTCTCTCTCTCTCTCTCTCTCTCTCTCTCTCTCTCTCTCTCTCTTTCTCTCTCTCTCTGGTATTGGGTATTGAATCCAGGGGCACTTAACCAGTGAGCCACATCCCCCAGCATCCCTTTTTTTTTTATATTTTACTTAGAGACAGGGTCTCACTGAGTTGCTTAGCGCCTCACCTTTGCTGAGGCTGGTTTTGAACTCACGATCCTCCTGCCTTAGCCTCCTGAGCCACTGGGATCACAGGTGTGTGCCACTGTGCCCCGCCCAGTACTTGTCTCTTATACTTATGACTTAGTATAACAGTTAATTATTGACTTATCTGCTAGATTGTGAGCCAGATGTAGGTAGGAACCCTGCCTTATTTGTCCTTGTTCCCCTGCACCGGGTACCTGGGAGGTGCTCAGTCATTGTTGAATAAATGGTGAACAAATATTTGTCTTTTCCAGCTGGATAATAGTCCAGTTTTAGGGGGTGTTAAGTTTAAAAGATGTGAAGGACAGTAAAACACACACACACACCCTTTTCTCTCTCTAAATCTCACTCCAGGGGATTGTTCAATTTATTAGGCTTGTTTCCTCTCATTGTCCTACCTCATTAGATCACTCTGAAACGGTCTAATGGAAGCCCATATCACTTTCTCTGCGTCTGCCCTGAGCTTTCATTAGCACTTCTTGTTTTTTTTTTTTTTTCTTTTTCTTTTTTAAAGACAAGGTCTTGCTAAGTTTCCCCAACCTCATACTCTATCCTCCTGCTTCCGCCTCCTGAGAAGCTGGGATTATAGTCCTGAACCACTCTGCCTGTCATTATTGCTCTTGATCCATGTTTTGTTATGTGACCCTGGAGCTTATATGATAACACTAATTGTCAAAATTTGATAGACTTCAGCAAGAATTCCAGGCATGGGGAACATCTTGCAAAGAACATAATCTCAAGGATAATGATTACATCTACCTCCCCCAAGACACAGATGTTGGATGCCAATCCCTGTTCTCTCTGTTTCCAGGGATGCTGCCCCTGGCTGACTGCGATCTTCCGCCTGCAGTGAGTACACTAGAGGGCAGCTGCTGGGGGCAGGTGGCTTTGTTTGGGCTTCTTTGTTCAGGTGTTTGATCAATCAGGAGGAAAAAGCCAAAATGCTTGATCCTGAGAGGTGATCTCTTAGATACTTTTCAGTTCAGGTCCAAAGCAATATGTGGGGACTAAAAATAAAGGTGGCCCTTGAGGCTCCTGAATCAGGGTCACAGGGAGGCCTGTAGTATACAGTTCTGTTGGAGGTACACCGTTCAGGGTTTCCAAACTGCAGTTGGACCCCAAAATTTATTTCTTTATTTATTTTAGTTTTAGGTGAACACAATATCTTTATTTTATTTTTATGTGGTGCTAAGCAGCAAATCCAGTGTCTCATGCATGCTAGGCGAGCACTCTACTACTGAGTCACAACCCCAGCCTCCCCAAGGTTTCTTAAAGTAGCGATGAACTTTTTTTTTTTCCCCCCCAGAATAATCCATGGAATTTCAAAATATTCTAAATAAACCACCTCTCCTCCTGATGCAGGCCAGAGTTCACTGGCATCACATGGCTCTGTCTCCTGCCAGTTTCTCTGGGAACAACTCCCACCAAAGTCAACAATTTATCTCTCATGTGTTAGTCCATTTGAATTGGGCTAGACCTGTGTCATATCGAAAGCCCAGAGAGAGGAACTTACTCAATGCTCTGCAGCCACTATATTTCATCAATTCTATGATGTCCTTTTCTTTCATGTTGCTACATAGCTAACGTTATTTTTTTTCCCCTTAAGCAGGAATTATTCTACTTAATATTTAACATTGTCTAGATGTGGGTAAAAGCTTTGTTAGGCAGGTGTACATATTTTTGAATGAGTGAAAAGTGGAGAAGTAAAATACATTTGGCTCATTTGTTTAAAAGTTTTCTGTTTTAAAAAACTTGGAGCCCATGGAGAGAAATCTAAAGAGAGGTTCTTGGTGATCAAGAACTGGTTTATCACCTCTCATGGAAAAGGAGCTGGGATTACAGGGGCTGGAGAAATCTTTGCTCTGCCACTTGAGTCTAAGAAGCCATCATTGGAAGCTATATATTATTCTGCATAACACTAAAAGCAAGAAAATGCTGCCATTTAAGCTACCATCAACTATAACTGTAGGGCACACCCCATTTCAGTGATGTTAAAATATAGAGGAGGGGTGGCTTATTTAGAAGTGAGAGCATGTAATCATTGCCAAGCTTTGTCCTGGAGATGGAGAGGAAGCAGAAGTCACATTCACATGCATATTTCTAAGTATCCTCTGGTGCTCAGTTGCAGCATTTGGTGATCACTGTCTTTTTGAATCTTACTAGGCTGATGAAGTAGGTAGTGGACAGTTTCCTGTTCTGGGCGGAGGTTCAGGTAGGCCGTAGGATCTGCTCTCAGACAGAGGTGGCTGAACTGGATTTTTTTTTTTTTTTTGTACGGAGAATTGAACTGGGAGTCACTGAACCACTGAGCCACAACCCTAGCCCTATTTTGCATTTTATTTAGAGACAGGGTCTCAATGAGTTGCTTAGTGCCTGGGTGGTTGCTGAGGCTGGCTTTGAACTTGCGATCCTCCTGCCTCAGCCTTTAAGCCACTGGGATTACAGGCGTGCACCACTTCGCCTAGCTTGAACTGGATTTCTGACGGCAAAGCCCACACTGACACCTTTCAGACTGGTTCTTTTATGCTATACTTGCTTCTCTGAGCTCTTCCAGTGCATTGCTTTCCAGGCCTTCTGGAAGGGAGGGTCTTGGGATCCCTTCCTGTCAGGAGAGTGAGAACAAGTGGAGCACCTGCCCCCTTTCCCTCTGCAGCAAGGAATTCTGGCTGTCTGAGCCTAGAATTTTCCAGTTTCCCAGCTGACCCAGAACTTCTTAATGCGGCACTTCAGAGGGTGGAAAATGGTGGAGCAGACTACCACCTCCCTGTCTCTGGGGCCATGGCCAGGGACACAGGGAGGTGGCAGGTGCAGTTGGATGAACATTGGCTCACCTTCTCTGTCACAGGGGAGACAGGAGAAAGGGTGGGACCATGGGCCTGGGCACACTCCAAATCCAAATGTGACCTCCAGCAGCAGAAAGGGTCTGTATGTTCTACATACCTCACACTTGCAAACACAGATGTTTCTGGCACTATGAAGTGGGGCAGCAGCAGTACCTTTGTCCCACTAGTAAGAGAGTAGGTCCTGAAAATTATGACGTAGTTCTACTGTTACAAACTGTGTAGGCCTGAAAGCTATGCAATTTTCTGTACCTTTGTATTCACCTATATTAAAAAAAAAAAGGAGGAATAATAGCAGAGTATCTCACAGGATTGTCATAAGGATTAGATAAGCCAATCCATGCCGGGGCCCAGCTGTTATCACTACTTATTAAGATTCCTTGTGTGTCTTGGCCAGTGATGACCAGATCCTGGAGTGGTGTGGGGAGGATGCCATCCACTACCTGTCTTTCCAGAGGCACATCATCTTCCTGCTGGTGGTGGTCAGCTTCTTGTCCCTGTGTGTCATCCTGCCTGTCAACCTCTCAGGAGACTTGCTAGGTAACACCTCTTCTCATCCTCGTCTGTGTTGGGATGGTGCAGAGGAGTGGCCCTGGGGAAAGGGTTCATTGTGATAGTCCAGGCCCAGGAGTCAGGACTCTGTTCAGATGTGAGACAGCCTTGAGGTGACTTTTGAAAATTTTTCCATATAACTAAAGATCTAGAGGAGAATCTGCTCCAAATGTGGGTTAAAAACTGAGACCCCCTTAATATCAGTTTCTGGATCTATCTAAAAAGAAGGAAAAAAAGACCCAAACATTTATGGAATCAGATCAGGGAATTTTAGAAAGTGTTTTATACTTTCCTGCCCTCACCCAAATCAGGAGGCCACAGTTGAGGATCTGGAAGATGCTTAGTCAAAATCAGTGTGGAATCACATCTCCCCAGCTTCCAAGATGCCATCACGAATCCACCTATAACACCAGCAATTCCCAATCTCAGTTTTGGTGACAGCTTAGGATGTTTCTAATTTTCTCAAAGTATTTCTGTTTTTGTAAATCTCAAAACAAGATGAATTAAAATTCTGGCTTTACCTGCACATTAGATTGAGAAGTTGTCAGGGAGCATTCTGGAGTCAGGCCTTGGTTGGGGTAGCTCTGAAAAGACTAGATGGACATCATCCTAGGACTGGTCCAGGTGTCCTTGCTCCAAACCAAGGCTGGTTATGCCCTTCCTGCTTCCCCAGTGTGAACCGGAAAAAATTATCTGTGCTTCTCCACAGACAAAGATCCTTATAGCTTTGGAAGAACAACAATTGCAAACCTGCAGACTGGGTAAGTATGGACCGGTTGGTATGGGGGTGCTGATGGGTGAAACCGGGGAGGAGCCAGGGTAGGCTGGAGGGAGTCCAGAGCAGCAGGCTATGTCTGGAAGCCTCTTGAAGCTGGGGGTGTGAACACGACGCAGGCAGCTGCTGTTTGCAGGGGGTTTAGGAATCACAGAGGGTCCCGTGGATCTAGAGTTCATTTTTCAGGATAGGGACAGGGACCTCTCTGAAGTATTTATAAGGGTGAAGGGGCATTGGCTACATGGCCTCTGTTGGATGCTCTCTTGTGATGAAACCATTGGCACTCAGCATGATGCCCACTGAGGGTCACCTGGCCTCAGCCCATGCCCCCAACCCTGTTGCCTGGGAGCACAGCCCTGATGGTAGGTGGTGTCCCCCTTAGCAATGACCTTCTTTGGCTGCACACCATCTTTGCTGTCATTTACCTCATCCTCACCGTTGGCTTCATGCGGCACCACACCCAGTCCATCAAGTACAAAGAAGAGAGCCTGGTAAGTGAGGCAGGGGGTCTGGGACATGTGTGAGGAGGGGTGTGGGTGGGAGCCAGAGGGGAACAGCCTCCCAGTTGAGCCATTGGACCATGACAGCAATGAGCTCAGGGAGGAGCCTCTAGAATCTGCCTGGATAATCATACTCTCACTTACATTATCTTTTTGTTGTTGTTGTTGTTTTAATTTCCTGTGGATTGTTTTAAGATTTGGATATTTTGCTAAACAAGATGGTGCACGCCTGTAATCCCCAGCAGCTTGGGAGGCTGAGGCAGGAGGATTGCAAGTTCAAAGCCAGCCTCAGCAATGGCGAGGCTCTAAGCAACTCAGGGAGACCTTCTCTCTAAATAAAATGCAAAATAGGGCTGGGGACGTCGTCCAGGGGTTGAGTGACTCTGAGTTCAATCCCTGGTACCAAAATAAATAAATAAATAAATAAATAAATAAAATAAAAGATTTGGCTATTTTGCCCCAAATCATTCTTTTTTTTTTTTTTTTAAACCGGCAAAGCATAGATTTATTGAAAATGAAAGTGAGAAGTAACACTCTGTAAAGTAGAATAGAATGGGCCAAGAGAGAGTCAATGTCTGGCTATTTTTGTCTTACATGCTGAGCTGTGTGGTGTTCCCCTTCCAGCATGGACCTGATTGAATTCCCTGCTCCATCCACACCCTTGCTAACTCGTTCTTTGATCTTTGGGGTTTGGACTTGTACTTTCTGACGTTGAGTAAAGAAGTTTAGTTTGAGGGACTAGGGGTGTAGCTTAGTGGTACAGTGATTGGCTAGCATGCACAAGGCTCTGGTTCAAGTGCAAAAACCAACCAGAAACAGGAAAAAGAAAAACAGTTTAGGTTGAGGCAGTCCTTCTTTCTGTGACTTGGTCCCAGGCCTGGGTCTTCCTCTGTATTCTGTGTGACCCATTTGAATCACAATCTTCTCTGGGTTCTTTCTCAGTCTCCTGCCCTGCAAAGGAGGCTCAGAGAGTTGCTTTGGAAATGGATTCTTCTGTATCCCAGAAGGGGATGCTGTGTAAATAACATGCTCCAGGGCTTGCCAAGGCCATGAGAAGAGGAAACCCAAGCTGACTAATTTTCTATTGTTTTCTTTCAGGAGGCTTGAATGGGGCACAAACCTGGGCCCACTCAGAACCCGGCTTGCCTCAGTGACTTTTCTTCCTGTCATGTTTTTCTGGCAGGTGAGAAGGACCTTATTCATCACAGGACTCTCCAGAGATACCCAAAAAGAGACAGTGGAGAGCCACTTCCGGTAAGCAGGGCTGAGGGACACAGAAGGGGAGCTGAGTCCCTCCAGGGGACAGCTTAGGATGTTGAGAAGTTGTCAGGGAGCATTCTGGAGTCAAGCAGAGGCCTTGATTGGTGTAGTTCTGAAAAGACTGGATGGTCATCAACCTAGGACTGGTCTAGGTGCTCTGTTCTCTGTATCCCAGGGCTTCCTAAACCAAGGCTGGGAAGCTCTGGGATAGTCCCAGAGGATAGTCCTAGCATAGTACCCTCAGGCAGGTACCTTAGGTGAGCACCTTACATCTTTCACTTGGGTATGCAGGTGAGATCCGAGAAGGACTGGCACTGCCACAAAGGTATTGAATGGCTGCTGTGTGCTGGCTCTGTTTGTGCTATGCAAGGGATGGGGTGGGGTGGCCCATTCTCTGCAAGCAACCATGGCTGCCCCACAGTGATTATAGTGTCCAGAGTGTGGACCAGGGCACAGATGCAAAGAAACATCTTGAGAGTATGTGGGAAAAGAAAATTGTTCACCCTGGAGTCTGAGTGTCTACTTTGCCAAGTAAGAGATATGTAAGCTGAGCTTTTCTGCCAACCACGAACTACAGTCTGTGGCAGAAGGATCTCAGGTGCCTGCATTTGCTGGCTTATCTATTCACTCAGAAGGAGCACTCTGCTGGAACACTCTGCCCAGCTCTGGCTTTCCTTGTAAAACCTCCTTTCCAACAGACCCGGCTGACCCTCAGGTGCAATTCCTGTGGGTGGAGGCAGGAGGATCTGTATAGCTGAAGGCAGGAAAAAGCCCCAGAGCCTCCAAGGGAACAACTGGCAAGGGGGTGGGGTGGCGCAACAGGCCCCCAAGGCTCAGGGCTGGAGGACTTGAAGGTCAAGCTCCCTTACTGAGGTCTTTCCTATCAATTCAGCAGTCACTAATTTATAGCATGCACTAAAAGTGGGCTACAGTTTAACTTTGTGCTTTTTATGAAGAAAGCACTTGCTAAGCAAATTATTACTATAAACAGAATTGTGAAAGGAATATTTCCAATTTATTGAATGAATATTTAATGTTTTTTCAGAAACTGCAAGTATTTTAGAAATAATCACTTCATATAAACTCTCAACACCACAATCATTTTTCTCTATTCCTTGAAACAATTCCCCCAAATTGCCTGCGAGGCAGCTTTTGGAAATAGCAGTTCCACTTCATGTACACACTGAAAGAAGAAAAGAAAGGTCCCCTCATTCCCAAGCAAACATTGTATGACTCACACTTTTTCCTATTTTAGTGAATGCTATTGCAATCCATGTGTGAATTTCCCTTGTAGCAGAGATACTTAAATGGGGCATCTCTTCCTTGAAGCTCTTATTGGGACCTGAAATAGTCCTATTGATTAGTTGAATAATTTCCACATCTATGGGCTGTCCTCTCACTAGTATGTAAGCTTATCAGGATTTTTTTTTTTTTTTTGCCACTACTTAGAAGAGTAGTGGGTGGAGATTGACATGGTCTTGATGTCCCCAAGAGTACAATTGTGTGTATGGTGAGATGACATTGTGTGGTGGCAATGGACATCAACCACTCACAAGTTATGTGACCTTGGGCAAAGCCACTTAGAATCTGTGGGTTTCAGTTTACACATTTGTAAAATGGGGACAAAGGATGAGGATGCAGTTCAGTGGTAGAGTGCTAGCCTAGCATGTGCGAGGCCCTAGGTTGGATCCCCTGTACTGCCAAAAAATAAAATAATGTCAAAAACTCACAGGTTATGATGAGGATTACATATATTAACATATATAATAGTACCTGGCCAATAATAATTGAGTACATATTTTTCTGATTGTTTTTTTTTATATATTTTTTTAGTTTTCGATGGACACAACATCTTTATTTTATTTTTATGTGGTGCTGAGGATCGAACCCAGCGCCTCGCGAGCACACTACCACTTGAGCCACATCCCCAGCCCCTGCTAATTGTTGATATTTGTGTAGACACTTGATTGTTTGGAATGTTTTGCTTTTATTAGACCTGCTGAAGGTCTCTGACCTTCACAAAGTTTATGAACTGACTAGGATTTCAATGATAGCCCAGGATAAATATTACCCTAGGACAAATGATAAATCTCTTCCTTTGGATAGGTAGAAGGAATAATAGATGTGGGATTTGTTTGGTTGTTTGTTTGGTGGTGGGGATGGAACCCAGGGCAAGTTCCACCACTGAGCCACACCCCAGCCCTGATGTATTCAAATTTCCCCATGAGAAGTACCTGCTGATTGAAAGCCAAGTAGATATGAACTTGTCAGTTTTAAGACAGTTACCTTCAGGATATTAAAAAAAAAATGTCTCTCTGGCCAGATGTGGTAGTGCACACCTGTCATCCCAGCTACTTGGGAGGCTGAGGCAGGAGGAACACAAATTTAAGGCCAACCTGGGCAATTTTTTGAGATTCTATCTCCCAAAATATAAAGGGCTGGGGATGAAGGTCAGGGGTAGAATGCTTTCTTAGCATATTTGCAAGGCCTTGGGTTCTAGCCCAGCATCACCAAAAGAAAAAAACAACAACATTTTTTTCAAACTTCAAAATTTCAGATTTCAAAAATTTTCCCCTTTGGGGGAATAAAAGACAAATAGAAAAGAGGTCTCTGCTGGCACAGAAACTAGCAGCCTTTACCATTCTTTCCATTGGTGATTGGGGGCAATTTGTCCTTCCTGATCTGGTCACTCTTCTAATGACTGTCCTTTGCCTTGGCCTGCCCTGGCCACAGGGATGCATATCCCACGTGCGAGGTGGTGGATGTCCAGCTGTGCTACAACGTGGCCAAGCTCATCTACCTGTGCAAGGAGAGGTAAGGGAGGGTTGCTGGAGTGTGCCTTGGTTCCCCTGTCCTGGAGCTTTCTGACCCCTTGTCCCCTGAATGTCCAACTTCTTCCTTGCTAGCCTGGGATCCCTCCACTGAGAAGGGAGAAGGGTGGTCTTTCCCTTTTGTGGTTCACAAAACTCAACTCCCATTCTGTCCTGGTGACAGATGGTGTGCATGGGGCCTTGGTGACAGACTGTGTGCAAGCAACCCCTGTCCATAGAACTGTGAGTCTGAAACTTGTGCCCTGTCTCCAACCCCACTCTCATCTCTACAGAAAGAAGACAGAGAAGAGCCTGACTTATTACACAAATCTGCAAATGAAGACTGGTCGGGCAACCCTCATCAACCCCAAGCCCTGTGGCCAGTTTTGCTGCTGTGAAGTGCAGGGCTGTGAGCGGGTGAGGGCCCCACATCCCTGCCAGGAGCATGGGCACTGACGTGGGGGTGCCCCTGACACCTATCCAGGGCCGCATCACCCCAAGGGGTTGTGTCTTCTGGCAGGAGGATGCCATCTCTTACTACACACGCCTGAAGGACAGGCTGATAGAGAGGATCTCGGCAGAGGAATGCCATGTCCAGGATCAGCCCCTGGGGATGGCCTTTGTCACCTTCCAGGAGAAGTCCATGGCCACCTAGTGAGTAGGAGCCCATCCCGGGCCCTTTCTTAGCTGACTCCCAGGCTCCATCTGGATAACTTGCTTTCTCTTCTGGGTAGAGAGCGTCCTACCATTCCTCCTTCAGGGAGCCCAACCCATGTTTGTGTGACAGCTGACAGGGCTTGGCCTGGGGTGATTCAGCTGACCCCTGTTGGGCTGATGTGGCCTGGTCCACTGCCAGGCTCTCACCAGCTGCTCCAGGGATCCTTCCCTTTGGCTTTGTGTCTAGCATTCTGAGTGGATGCTCCCTCCTTGCAGACATCTGCTCTAGAATCGCAGAGGCTTCTGCACACAGGCCCAATGTGTAGCTGGGAGGGAGGCCCCATGGGGGATACTATGGTATTCACAGCTTTGGGAAGCCTGGAGCTATACACTCATAAAGTGCTCCTATACCTGAGACCTTGGTGTCACCTTGCCTTGGGAACAGCAGGGTGTAGGTTGGGAGTGGGATGAGGAAAGGAGGAGGTCACACCAGTGCCCCTTCCCCTGCCTTCACTGACTCTGGCATGATGACCTTGGATATGGACTCTTGGATGTTACTCACTGGGGTCCCTGCCTCAGACCCAGGGGTGGGAGGAGGCCAGTAGGAAGGGAGACAGGAGTCAAGAGGTGTTGGGTTCTACATGGGAGGCCAAAGGGGGAAAGAGTGGAAATGATGAGGGTGCAGGTGGGTGTCCTGGGAGAGAGTTTAGGATCAGGCAGTGTGTGATGTGGCCTAATGCTGTCAGGCTAGGGGTGAAGGGAAGATATGATCCCTGGGGCTGGCAGCAGGATCGGGTCAGAGCTCCAGCCTCATGGGCAGGTGGAGGGAGTGGCCCTCGGAGGAGCCTTGTGTCGGGGAAGTGCAAACAGCGGGCTAACTTGGTGAGCCTGTTTCCTTGTGTATGAGATGGGACCAGTAATCCTTTGCTGCAGGGTAAGGATTAAAAAAAAAAAAACTTAAAAAAGACATAGTGTGCCAAGCATGACACCTCTTTCACTACAATAAGAGAATGTTAAAGCAAAGACTTGTGCCGTGCGGCTCCCACTTTTCCTTGGCACTGTTTGATGTATGTGGTACCTCAGCTGAGCTGGGCCCTGACTGGTTCTGCATTTCCTGGCAGCATCCTGAAAGACTTCAACGCCTGCAAGTGTCAGGGCCTTCGGTGCAAAGGTGAGCCCCAGCCATCTTCCTACAGCAGAGAACTCTGCATCTCCAACTGGACAGTCACCTTTGCCTCATACCCAGAGGACATCTGCTGGTGAGCTCCCAGGCCAGGGAAGGGGTGGAAGAGAGACCTGGGCTCCTGCTGGCCATCCTGTCACCCAGGGCATAGGTGTGACCTGACATTCAGTGGAGATCTACACATGTCTCGTGTAATTCACTGGGCCCAGGTGCCATGATGTACTCTATGTGGCCCAACTGGGATGGCCACACCTAGTTCTTGCCTCCACTATTTCTCGCTAGCATTCAAACAGTGTCCAGCAAAAAGATAATATGAACTCTATATGTAATTTAAATTTCCTAGTAGGTCTGTTAAAAAAGGAAACCATTTTCAAGTTAATAATATATCTCTCCTAATATATCCAAAATGGTTAACTCTGGCAGATGTAATTATATTTTTTAATTGAGACTTCTTTACATTCTCTTTTACATGCTTAGTCTTAGAAAGCTATTGTATATTTTATGCTTCTAACACTTCTCAGTTGAGACCATATTTCAAGTGCTCATTAACACATGTAGCTTATGGCTACCACATTACACGTACTGCACAGCTGGTGAGCCAAGCTATCCCCAGAGCCATGGAGGAGACTTAAGTATAGTGGATGCTGAGGATGGAGGCCCAGCCTGGCTGCCTGACCAGAGTGGTCTCTGGTACCTGTACAGAAGGGTTCTGGATACCTGTCTCCATTGAATTTAAGTTTAGCCTCTGACAGTTTTGCTCACTGGTTCAAACTTGGGATTGGTTTGTGGGACTGTTCTTGGTGGAAATGAGGGTCCAGAGCAGGCTCCAGCTGTGCCTGTGCCCCTTCTTCTCTGCCTGTTACCTCCTTGCACCCCAACCTATGGTACCATTGGGAAGAATGTGTTGTGAGTCACAGGGCATTGCAGATGTCGAAAAAAGGTCACGCTGGAGCTTTGTTTGGTCCGTTTGGGTGCTCGTGACATCTCTTTAGTAGGTTTTGGTTCCCAGACTCTGGCGAGGAGCCACATCAGCAGTAAATAGTGTTTTACCGTCTGAGCTGGGGAACTGAAACTCGGCCTTCTTGTAGCTGAAGGCCAGTGCAGAGAACTTGACTTTACTCCTGAAGGCCAAGTACTACGCACTCAGCCAGAGCTCCCAGGCTGGTCTCCTGGCATGTCTAAATCTGACCTTCTTACCCACCTAAGCACTGCTGGCACTGTTGGCCTATGCCTGGGAGGTAAGCCTTTGGCCCTGTGTCCCCCCCTCTGCAGGAAGAACCTCTCCATCCAGGGCCTCCGCTGGTGGCTCCAGTGGCTGGGCATCAACTTCACCCTCTTCATAGTGCTGTTTTTCCTGACCACACCCTCCATCATCCTGTCCACCATGGACAAGTTCAATGTCACCAAACCCATCCATGCATTAAATGTGAGTGACTGTGCTGCGAGGCCCATCCAGGAGGGCCAGCAAGAGAAGGGAATCATGGGTGGGGAAGGAATGAAGGTCAAAGGGTTTGGGGGGACTGAACCAGGAGGCCAAGTTACTCAGCTCATGTCTTTTAAACCTGCAAGCAGGGGTTTAAAAGCATGACCATGTTTATTACAGTGTTTTTACAGTTAATATGTCTATGTAGATACATATATTAAGTTAATGGAACCAGTCTAAAAATGCTCAACAGGAGGGATCATTTGAGCTAAATGAGATATATTCAGCCTGATAGAATGTTAAGCATCTAATAAAAATTATAAAGGTTTTGTGGCACAGAGAAGGGACTTATGATAAAAGCAGAATGTCAAATTATCTCTAATCAATGTTTCCAGGGAATATACGGTGATTCGTGTAAATAGTAGACACTATGGAGAAGGGACAGGAAAGAATGGAAAGCACTTTGTTGATTGGGTGGCAGGATCATGGATGATGATTTCTTTATATTTTAGTTTCTCATAATCTCATTTTAAAGTAGTTTATTCTATATAGTTAATGAATGATTTTCAAAATACCTTAGCTGGGGCACAGTGACCCATTCCTGTAATCCCAGTGGCTTGGGAGGCTGAGGCAGGAGGTTCACAAGTTTGAGGCCAGTCTGAGCAACATAGCAAGACCCTGTGTCAAAATAAAAAACAAAAATTTAAGTTTAGGGGGGGATGTGGCTCAATGGTTAAGCACCCCTGGGTTCAATTTCTGATACCAAAACAAAAAGCAAACAAACAAACAACAACAAAAAAAACCCCACCTTAGATGGCCAGATGTGGTGGCACACAGCTGTAATCCCAGCAACCTGGAAGGCTGAGGCAGGATTGCAAATTCGAGGTCAGTCTCAGCAACTTAGTGAGATCATGTTTCAAAAACAAAACAAAACAAAAAGCAAAGATGAATCATTAGAATAACAGCCTGAACACCCTCTAAATAGACATCTATTGAGAAACAATTTTCCCATACTTAACTTTGCTAAAATATCTACCTGGATCTTTTTTTTTTTTTTTCTTTTTTCCAATTCCACTGGGTTAATCGTCCCTGGGTAATGAATTCTGATCCTGAGTGTTTCACCCAGGAGCTGGGGTTGGAATACCTGCCATAGAATGCTCAGGTTGTGATAATGATCCAGCGAGCTGGTGTGTGGTTGGAGCTCTTATCTGATATGTGATAAAAGGCTACCTAGGTATACATCCAGCAGTTTGATTTAGATTTATAGCAGGTAAATGCTTATTTCCTTTGGTAATCTTTTATAGGGACAAGATCTGTTCTTTTGAAGATGGATTTGCTGGGTTGGGTTCTTCTTTGTCTGTTTTACATAAATTGCACTCTTATTTCATCATTTGTGATTCCAGCTTGGGTTTCTTTGAAATACAGTAAGAATTTAGTCTGGTGACAAAGCTCAGTGGTAGAGCAAGTACTTAGCATGGGCAAGGACCTGGTTCTAACCCCAGCACCTAAAAATAGATAAATAAAGCAAAGCAAGGACTTAAAAGATACTTGCAAAGCCATTCCAAGTACAAAACCTCCTAGATTTTATATCTCTTGGTCTTTTACAGTTAATTTACTCTTATCTAATTCAACAGCACTTTTAAGAAATTGCCTTTATAAATCTTTTCAAAATATCCAGCTTAGTTCATTTGTTCATTCTTCCTCTCCCTTTCTTTCATTGGTTGGTTTATTTGTTTTTCAAGGTGCTGGGGATGGAAACCAGGGCCTCACATGGGTGATGGCAAATACTCTGCCATTGAACTACACTCTCAGCCCCAGTTTAGTATTCAAAGAGAATTTCTTCCTATTTTTATGTCCATTTAATCAGTGAAAATAATAAGTCAAGTCATATAATGACAATAACAAGTATAACCAGCATAACAGGATTGGGATCAAACAGCACAGCGTCCTGGTAAACTGCAGTTGGACCAGTGGGAGCTGAGTGGAAAGGCCAACTGGAGAGGGCCCTGCCTTAAGCTTTGGTCTTCCTTAGCATCAGCCATTCATTTTCTATAGGGAACAGAGACGTTGTCCATCAGATAAATGGAGTTCTGTTATGTGTGAAATTGCCTTCTTTGCTATAAAGAGCTATAGAATCATAAGGGGCTATCATTGTTTATTTGATCAATATTTGAGAACTGTCTACCCTGTACCCAGCACAACATTGATTCTGGAGGATGACCAAGACTCTGCCCCAAGAGTCCACTGAGCCACCATGCCCTCAGGTCAGCCCCTGTGGCCCAGAGCCCCTCCAAGTCTCTCTGCTATGGACTTTGTCTTCCAGAACCCGATTGTCAGCCAATTCTTCCCAACACTCCTCCTCTGGTCCTTCTCGGCCCTGCTCCCATCCATTGTCTACTACTCTACGCTGCTGGAGTCTCACTGGACCAAGTGAGTGCAGGAGCCTCAACATCCCCCCACTAAAAAGGACGTCTCTGACACTCCAAGCCAGGGCAGTGGGCACATAGCAGGGCCTTAGTTGGGAGCACCTGGAGCTTTTGGGGGACCATAAATACTCATCTCTGACTTCCTGCAGGTCAGGAGAAAACCGGATCATGATGACCAAGGTCTACATATTCTTGATCTTCATGGTGCTGATTCTGCCCTCCCTGGGCCTCACCAGGTATACACCTCTGCCTCCTGTCCTAAATTCAGAATTAGGGCCACCTCTGGGAAGGCTTGCCCCAAGGAGGATGTGAATAGTTTTGGAGCAGATGCAACTCCCTAACAACTTTTAAGCCTGTGCTGTTTACTTGGGTTCCAGTTGTACTGGTTAATTGATTCTCCTGAAAATATCATCTTCCTTTAAAAAAAAAAAAAGTTTGCACACAGAACTTATTAGGGACTTCTTCTTAGGGAGGGTCTAATCAGAGCTGTGATTATCTTAAGGAGGGAGGGAAGTTTCAAAAAAAACTTTTAAAAAGCCCTAATGACTCACATTGTAGTAAGAGGCATTGTAGAGAACAAAGGTAGATTTTAAGATCTGGCCTGTTTTTAGAGTGGAATAAGATGAAAATATATCATGGTCACACGGAGTGTTAGAACTAAACTCTTAGGGGCTGGGGGTGGGTAGCCCAGTGGTTCAGTTGCAGAGCATGTGTGCGACTCTGGGTTCCATCCCCAACACTACAAAAAAGAAAAGAAATAAACTGAGATTCATTTGTGTTTCAGTCTGGATTTTTTCTTCCGGTGGCTCTTTGACAAAACTTCCTCTGAGACCTCTATCAGATTGGAGTAAGTATCAGACAGATGGAGTTCTGGAACCACCGTCCTGGGTCCAGGTCCACAGGTCCTCAGTCCGGGGCCACAGTGGAAGGGCTGGGGTGGTAGTCAGGCATCTTGCTACCCCCAACGGCAGGGCCTGGGGCATTATAAGTACCCCTGACAGGTGCCTGGTATACACCAGGGGAACTGACCCACTTTGTGCTCCCCTTGCAGAAATGTGGTTAATCTTTTAGGCCAAAACTCAGCAACAGTCATTTCTATTCTTTGATTCTTACTTACTGAGCACAGAGCCGCTCAGGGAAAAGGAACTGCTGGGTCTCTGTGTGCCAGGGAGCAGGGAAGGAGGATAGTAATTAATCACAGCAGCCGGAGAGACTGTCTGGTCTGGGGATTATTTTTGTTGGGAAAATGGGGTTCAATTTATGGCTGATGTGTGTTTTATTAGTTTTATAGTTGACCTATACCACACCCACTGAACAATAATGTTAATCACAAAAGTGCTGTGCTAAATCCTTTATACATCTTTTTCTCATTTAACCTTTGTAACAAGCTGTGAGGTACCTATTGTTATTATCTCCATTTTACAGATGAAGAGACTGAGATGCAGAGATTTTGGTTAACTCATTTAAGGTTACCCAGCTAATTAGAGTTGAGATTTAAGCCCAGCCTCTATTGCATTGTACTTTGGGGCTAAATATAGGCCCAGAGGCCTGGGATTAACTCTTCCAAGGGTATGTTTTCATTGGCCCCTACCTGTGAGGATGGGGCCAATTATTTTAAGTGAGTTTTCCTGGGTAGAGCAATGATTCAAGAGCTGGCAGCCATGCCTGTACCCACCCAGCTCTTGTCTAGGTTGACAGTGACTTCCAGATTGCCAGATTCAACAGCCAGCTCTTAGTTCCCATCTTCTGTGATTTATCAGCAACATCTGACACATTTGATTGAAACTCCCTTCCCTTGAAACGCTATCTTCACTCAGCTCTGGGCCTCTGCTCTCAGCAATCCTGTCCAGTGGCAGCACCTTCCTAGATCCTTCAAATCTCCCTAAGCTAGACATTAGCTACCTGAGGGCTCACACTTGGTTCTCTATCTATAGTCCCCCTCTAGGTGACCTCAGGTGCATCCCTGACTTCAGTGCTGCTGGGGATGTAACTCTGAGGTGAGGCAGAGTGGCTTTCAGCACACACGTGCACACACACTCAGAGAGCAGACACTCCCACGTTAATCACTCTACACTGCACCTGCAGACTCTTCTATCCAAATCCCAATTCCTATCTCAACTCCATCTGATCTCTGCTGGACATGGCAGATTTTAATTTTCCCAAAACCAAATGCTTGACTTTTTATTTCCAAATCTGCCCTCCCACAGTTCCCCGCCCTTCCATAATGTCTTTCTAGTTTCTGCAGCAAAAAACTTGGAGTTCACCTATCTTCTTTCTTTCCCACACCACACCCAGTCTATCTACCTCTAAGATAGATCCAGAATCCCATGACCATATCTCCCTCCTCCCAGCACTGCCCTCATCCAGCACGCAGCTGGGAGGATGACAGTGGTCCCCCACCCTTGTGCTGTTCCTTGGAAATGCCAGGCACACACCTCCTTGGAGGTGGGGCTGTCTGGGGTTCCTTTGCCTGAAACGCCCCCTGCTCAGGCATCTACATGTTTTGTTCTTTCACGTCTCTGCACAGTGTGGGCTCATTAGAGAGGCCTCTCACCACCCTGCTAACATCGTGGACATGAGTCCCCTGGAGCACTTGCCCGGCATACAGTATATTTGGACATTTGTATGTATCCCCCAGACAGCACGTAAATGCAAGGACAGCAGAGTGGAAGGCTGAGTTTCAGTCTCCGCGCCTGGCACATAGATGTGCTCCACAAACACATGCCGAATGAGAGAACGAGGCTGAAGCCCTCCAAGGGGCTCCTGCCTCTCCCACTGGTGGGAAGGAGGCTCCCTGGCTGCCAGCTTACAGACCCCGCTGGGTTCCCCAGGTGCGTCTTCCTGCCAGACCAGGGTGCCTTCTTTGTGAACTACATCATTGCCTCAGCCTTCATCGGCAACGGCATGGAGCTGCTGCGGCTGCCGGGCCTCATCCTCTACACCTTCCGCATGATCATGGCCAAAACAGCCGCTGACCGCCGGAATGTCAAGCAGGTACCATCCCATCTCTGACTCCCTTGCTAGAGCCCTGACCTGGATTTACCTGGCCACCTACTAGTGCTAAGTGCTGGGCCAAAGGCTTCTCAAACCTCATCCAGGGCCAAAGCTGCTTTGGAACCTGGAATGTCACCATTTAGATTCCACTCTAACTCATGAGCTACAGGAGAAAACTTTGGGATTTTTTTTTCCTTTTTGTACTAGGGTTTAAATTTGGGGTGGGGAGTAGGGAGAGCTTTACCACCAAGCTACACCCCCAGACCTTTTTATTTTGAAATGTCTTCCTAAGTTGATGAGGCTGGCCTCAAATTTGTGATCCTCCTGTCTCAGCCTCCCAAGTCACTGGGATTTCAAGTGTGTACTACCACGCCTGGCAAGGATTTTTACATTTTAACCAGTTTGGTCCCATATACGTACATATAAACAACTAAAATCCACTAATTCCTGGGCTGGGGATAGAGCTCCATGATAGAGCTTCTACTTAGCAAGTACAAGGCCCTGTGTTTGATCCCCAGCACCACAGAGAAACTGGATCAGGCTTGGGGAGGGATAGCAAAGACTTCCAGAAGTCTCCTATTTTCCAAGTCCCCCCATCCCAGCTTGTAGGCCCGCTTGGACTGCACTGAGCGGTGTCATGAGCTACTTACCACCTCTTCCTCCCAGAACCAGGCCTTCGAGTATGAGTTTGGAGCCATGTATGCGTGGATGCTGTGCGTCTTCACTGTCATCATGGCCTATAGCATCACCTGCCCCATCATCGTGCCATTTGGTAAGTGGCCCTGGAGCCCGTTCCAGGGTACGTGGGCAGCCGATTCCACCAAGCCTCCCAGGGAAAGTCATCACCAGGACATTGTGGATCCCGGACACAATGGACCTCTTATAGCCACTAGAACCAAAAGCTGCCAAGAAACAACATGGGACACCAAATTTCATTTTATCTTTAAATAAATGCCTTCCACTGGCTTCCCAGCTATGAAATCCCTTAGTATACTTGTCCCGGTGTGAGGTTCTCTGGCTAGCAGACCATATTATTCTTGGTTGATTTTTTTTTTTTTTTACTCCCCTGGGGATGGAACCCAGGGCCTTGGGCATGCAAAGAACCTGCTCTACACAGAGCTACAACCTTATCTCCAAAGTGAGAACTTTGGTTATTACTGCACTATGTTACTTACTGTCAAAGAATTAGCCAAAAGGGATTGGGAGTGTAGTTCATTAGCAGGATGCATGCCTAGCATGTCCAGTGTCCTAGGTTCTATGCCCAGTACTGCAAAACAAACAAAAAACAGAACTTGGCAGGTAGGAAAGGTATCACCCACCTTCTGTGTCCTCCCCTTGGAGTGCGATCTTTGGGCATCTGTAGACTGTGAGGATGCAGGAGGGCATGGGGTGCTGAAGTATGGGGGTTCAGTGTGGGAGGGCCAGGAAGATTGAGGCCAGGAAGACTGAGGCCAGGAAGATTGAGGCCAGGCATCTCCATGTGAAACAGCCTTTCCCAAGATGATTCTAGAATTTCATTGTTCCATGGGGACAGAATCACAGACATTGCCATTCTTTGGGGGTCAGGAGAAAGTGAGGAAAGATGCAGAAAAGGAGAGAAATAGAGAACCAGCAGGTAGGTTGCACATTTTGCCTAATTTCAGGTTTAAGCCATAGATCAGCAGCCTGATCACTTCTCCATGCCAAAAATTGCTATCCTGAGGAGAGGGGCAGAGATGCCCTTGGGGCCTAGCAGGGACTCTAGCTCACAGCCCCACTTCTGCAGGCCTCATCTACATTCTGCTCAAGCATATGGTGGATCGACACAACCTCTACTTCGCCTACCTTCCCGCCAAGCTGGAGAAGAGGATCCACTTTGCTGCAGTGAACCAGGCCTTGGCTGCTCCCATCCTCTGCCTCTTCTGGCTCTTCTTCTTCTCCTTCCTGCGCCTGGGTGAGTGGCCTTTCTGACCTGGGGGCCCAGCCCTTGGCCTCATATTCCTGCATCCCTACAGGCCTATCAGATCCTTTGCTGCTTTAATGGTATCAACTTGGTGTCCAATCAGAATGTGGTGCCCCAGGGGGAGGGTAGGTTGGTTATCCAATTAGAATGTGGTGTTAACAACCCAGGCTCCGAGCTAGCTGAAGCTCGGGTATAACCTCCTGAAGGCCTGGTCAGTTGCCTCAGACCTCCTTAGGGAGAAGACATTCCCTTTATCAATTCTGGTGGCACTGAACTCAAGGGTATGGGAAAACTGGTCTGGATTGCTTGGGTGTTGTGGAGGATTCCAGGTCCTCATGACTTATAAAACAGAGGAGATGGGGCATGCTGGAGGGAAAACGGACCCTTTCAGGAAAAAGAAAAAGAAGACGTGACTCTGCCACAGTCAGGCTGGGAGAGCCTCCATCCTACCTAGCCCAGGGTTGTCTCTCCCAGAGACTGGAGGGAACTGTCCCAGCAAGGACACTGTAAATGGCCATTGACTTGGCCTCCCAGTGCCTGAAATCTGACCAGGGATAATGGTCACCATTCCACAGGTCACTCTGTGTGCTCCTGGCTGTGTGAGAACACCATTCTACCTGCTGGAGTGTGGGGTGGGGTGGGGTTAGGGAGAATTCACACACAATTCCTGCACCAGGTGTGGCCCCTCAACCCCTTCTCCAAGGCTGGCATCTCTGTCCCCAGGTCTGAAGGCCCCTGCCACCCTGTTCGCCTTCCTGGTTGTGCTGCTCACCATCCTGGTCTGCCTGGCCTACACTTGCTTTGGATGCTTCAAGCACTTCAGCCCTCTGAACTACAAGGTACAGGGCCCCCTCCTCTGCTGCCCAGCGAGGATGCTGGAGAAGACCGCGGGTTCCCCTCCACCCCTTCCATATCCACACAGCAACAGCCTTCTCCAGATTGTATTTATTCCTTGGAAAGGCGTGGGTAGTTGGGTGTGATGTGAAGCTTCCCTCCTTTCCCTCATCCCTGCTCCCAGCACCCACACCCCATCCCACTTGGGGCTGGGCTGCTGGGAGCCTGGTGCCAGGGGGTACTGTTATTCTGCATGTTAATAGTCATTTGTTTGGAAGTTGGTTTGGAGGGGCTAGTTCAGGGAGATCAGTTTTGTTTATCATTGTGCGTCTTTGCTGTTATCTGCAGACAGAAGAATCATCAAGTGACAAAGGAAGTGAGACAGAGGCCCACGTGCCCCTACCATTCACAGTAAGCCGTCTTTATCTATCTTTACCCCTGAGTGCTTGTTGCTCTGTCTCACTCTAGTGGTAGAGGTTCCCTTCAGACAGGTTCTGGCTGATGTGCTTTGATCGTCTCTTGTTAGGATAGAAATCCCTTGATCACATGGCAGGCAAGTTTCAGAATTAATGAGAATGGAGAAAGAATCCCTAGTCCCTCTGGATATTTTAACCTGCATATCTGAAGCCACATCAGTCACTGGGAAGATAATTGGTCTTGGTGGATGTTCGCCCATCCCCCTAGGTTCAGTTCTGCGCTCACTTTCCCTCTCTGCATATCTAATGTCTGATGAGTCTGGGGCATAGTGAACGCCATCAGGAGCCCTGTGGTTGGACGAAGCTTTACCACCAGTCATTCACGCACCTGTGTGGTCCTCCACTAGGCACCAAGAGGTGTCAATGTAGTCCCCCCTTGAGTTCAACAAATGGATGATGCACCTGCCTCAGAGTGAGGCATAATGCTCAAAAGATACCAGGACTCTTACTGGGCCAGTTCACCCTGCCTCTGGTCTCCAGTGTCCTCCTCTCAGAGTGGGGCAGGATCCCAAAGCCACAGGATGCCACAGCTGTGACTGCTGGTCATCCTGACATATGTGAGGCCAAGGTGGTGGCTGATCTCATTAGCAGTGTTCTTTCCGGTGTCTGCCTCCTCTATGTCAGGCACTCTTATCAGTGTCTGTCCTTGGACAAGCCCCAGAGGAAAAGGTCTTCAGAGAGATTCATTACCCAGAGACACCTGTGGCTATGCAAGCCAGGCAAGGGATGAGCAGGGCAGTGGGAGGGTGTAAGTGTTTCATTCTCAGCCTAGGTCTGGGGAGGGGTGGGGCAGGACGATATTGGGGGTGGGCTGGAGCCTGGAGTGGGGAGAATGCATAATTTCTACAGACTTGCCTCTGTAGATAGACTTGTTTCCTATATAAAGTGAAAGTTCTCCTAGAATCCATTGCTAGGAAGTTGTTTCTTCTGAGAAATGCAGGAAACTTTTCTGTTGTGCTTCCTTCTATATGATCAGGAGAACTGTGTCATTGGTTGTGTTTTCTGTTTTGCCCTGGCTGCTGGGAAATTCTGCAATTGGCATATTTTGTGCCCTGATGTCCTAAGGTGATGCAGTTATTTCTTTGCATGGGTCCTTCGGCTGGAAGGAGGGGCCCTAGAGGAATGGGTATGGAATCACATGCCTGCCACCACCCAGACACTAACTCCCCTATCTGTTGACAGCCCTATGTGCCCCGGATTCTGAGTGGTTTGGCCTCGGAGAGGACAGCCCTGTCCCCGCAGCAGCAACAGACCTATGGCGCCATCCATAACATCAGCGGGACTCTCCCTGGACAGCACTTAGCCCAGAGCCCTGCGGACAATGTGGTCTCTGCCTACCAGGAGGCCTGAGGGTGGGCAAGCTGAAGAAGACTCAGGTGGAAAAGCAGATTGACTCCAACCCCTACCAAGTTCAGGACTTCTTTCGAGCTGTTTTAAGCCCCACTGTTCTGAAAATATAGAACCAGAAGGGGGAAGGGTTGGGGTGGCCAGGTTAAGAGCCATCAAGTGGGTTCTCTTTTCTTCTGCTCACAGCAGAAGTGTGGGGAACAGCTGTGGCCCCCCACCCTCATTTGCTCACCTGCAATTCTGCACATTTATGTTCCCAGCTGCCTCCTGAGCAAGCTTCCAGCTCTAGCAGTCCCAGTGGTTTATAGCCAAGATCATATGCTGGAATTTTGTTCCTCAGACAAAGATTATGTTGGATGAGAAGGAGAAATTGTCTCTCTGAGTACCCAACACAGCCTGTCCCTCTACAGGCTCATGGACGACTAGTGACCAGAAAGCCTGCAGCGATCACATCTGAGATGAAACCTAGAGGGGAGTCCAGCACCCCACTGGCCCTAGCCAGGCAGCCCTCCAGGCTGCTCCTGAAGTGAGCTGGGGGAGCTGGGGTGGGAGCATCAGTCCTAGCTGCAGCAGGCTCCTGCCAGCTATGCAGGTTTTTATCATGTTGCCAGGGATTCTGTGACTCCGTAAGGGAGAGATGATGAGGATCGGGGGATAGAGGTGAGCCCCTTCTTCAAAAAAGGGGCATCTTCTTCAAGACAAGATTGGGGAGAAAGGCAGAGAAAAGGAGGGTCACTAATAAAGTGCCCGCTGGGCTAGGTTGGTGAGATCTGATCTCAGGGCAAGTGTGTGGGGTTCACTCCAGGGCGGCTCCCTCCAGGCTCAAGATGGGTAAGGGCAGTGCTCAGGTCTTTCTTGGAGCCAAGGGAGGCCAGTGTGGTTAAGTAGAGAGGAGTGGAGGAGGTGTCTGGGCTGGATTCAGGACTGTCTGCTGCCCTTGAGCTGCGACCCCAGCAGGAAGGACTGGCAGCACCTTGTCTTTTTCCTTCCTTCAGGATCTGGGGGCTGGGACCTGTCTGAACTTTTGCCCAGACACCTCCTCCCTTCTGCCTCCAGAGGGCGCCAGAGGCACAAGGGCTTGGCAAAATGCAGCAGAGGCCAGGGGTGCTGCCTAGGGACGTGTGGGTGGGGCAATTTCGGTGCACAAAGGCTTCCTCTAGCCCAGTGGCACTCTGTAGGCACCACCTGCGCTGGCCAACGGTCCCTGCCAGGCCTGGGCTTTCCAGGTCATCTCACACTGAGCCCCTCAGGCACGCCTCTGCTGAGTGACATTGATCCTGAGAGGGGCTAGGGTAGCACCACCTGTCCTTTGGGGCTACCTCCTCCAGGGTAGTCCTGGCCAGTGACCTTGGCCCCCCAATGCTTCTTCTACCTTTATGAGTGAGGAGGGGCAGCAGAGGGCTGCGAGGGGGGCCCTTCTCTGTACAAATGTGGACCCACGGGCTCTCCTCTGAAAGGGGCGCTCCAGGCATGCTGTTTGGTTCCCGCCACTCTTAGAAGTAAAATCATTTATTATGAAAGCCATGTTGTATAGTGGGTATGGATGAGAGTGGAGGGGTAAGCTGGGCTCCCAGAGAGGGCAGGGGACAAAAGCAAGCCCCATCTTCAGAAATGGGGCATCTTCTTCAAGACAAGACTAGGGAGCCAGGGCTGCTTCTGAGGCCACGGTCAGTCCCCACAGGTGTCACTGTTGCTCCACCAGTGTAACAAACTTGCGGATGTCCTGGGCGAGCAGCTTCGGCTCCTCAAAGGCAGCGAAGTGGCCTCCTGCGGCCATGTAGGAATAAGAAATGAGTTTGGGGAACTTGGATTTCAGCCACTTTTCTGGGACATGCAGGATCTCACAAGGGAAGGCAGCAAAGCCGGTGGGCACGAAGACCTTCATCCTAGAAGAACACAAATTCCAAGAGGGGTGAGCCTGTGGTGTGTACTCTCTGGCCCCTAAGGGCATGGGGGGAGGGCTCAGCTAGCCCACATGGAGTCATAAAGAAAGACCTAAGGTTTTAACCACCCTCCCACGATACCCCTCAATTCCAACTAAGGACCCTGTGCTTTCTATGAGGCCACCCAGGCAGGGGCATGGGACAGCCTCTACGGCCTCACATTTGCTTGCCTTTCTCTTTGTTGCCACCTGAGGGTCTGTATATGGGCCAGCATCCTGGGCCAGGGGCTAGGCCCTGAGGGACATCTGGGGGCCAGGCCTGGGGTTCCCTCAGCTACACTTATTTTATGCCACCTCCCCACTTCCCCCTGCTTGAATTAAAAACCAGGCCAACTCCCTGTTCCCAGCCTCAGAGACTCCTACTCCCAGCTCAGCCAGGCTCACCTCTCATGCTTTTGGTTCATGCCCTGACCCAGGTTCTCCTTGTAGAAGCGTTGGGAGGAGACGATAGTCTTTGTCGTCCAGTAGAGCATGATGTTGGTCAGCAGATCATTCAGAGAGAACTTCCTGGGGAAGCAGAACATGAAGGTCCACTCTTGGTGCCAAATGTAGTTGTATAAAAAGCAAAGGACTGCTACATTCAGCTGTAGGCATGAGCCAAGCCCCCTGGCTTCCCCCTCAGATGTCATTTCAAGGTAGGTAACATTATCCCCTGCCACAGGCAGGCTTGGTCCAGGGTCACCAGCTATTGTGAGGACCCTTGATGCAAAGTGCTAATGACAAGGAAGAGTGTGTGTCTAATCCATTGATTGCTCACTCACTCATGTGATGTAGATAGTGTTATTATCTGTTTTACTGCTAGGAGGAGAATCCAGACCCAAGGCAGGATACACATTCCACAGCCCCTGCCCCTGTCCTGCCTGCCTCAGCTCTCCCACAGTGGACTCTGCCAATTCCACTCTCCAGAAAGCCCAGTTCCAAGGATCCAGGGTTCTCTAGGGCAATGAATTTCTCACTTCCCAGAATCCTGAGGGACTTCTGTATTCATTGGGTGCTGTCTGGACTTGGAGCCCCAGGAGGCAGGAAGAGGCCCGACCTCCGAGTCTTCCTCAGGATCCAGCACACAGCTGGCTAGAGGCCATGAACCAGGAGTCAAGAGACCCAGGTTCTGGACACGGCCATATTACCAGAGAGCCCTGGGACTCTGGTGAACTCTTGTTTACCCTTTAGTTTCTCCAGTTTTTCCTCTGACAAAAACAGGATTACCACTACCTAGAAAACACGTGGAAGCATCAGAAGTAAAACCACTCTACAAAATCCAGGTCCATCAATAAGACAGCCCATTCATCTAGATTGTTGGAACTCCCAAGTGAGGGCAGTGAGGATTCACTCGTTGAGCATCAACTGGTGCTAGGTGCTAAGGCTCCAAAGATGCATGGGGCTGGGTGCCTTTCCTGGAGGAGGGGCCTTATGGCCTGGCAGGGAGACTGAGTCATAAGTCATTGACTGTACTGTCCCGTGTCAGAGGTGGGGGTAAGTTTGTGCCAGAGGCGGGTGGGGAATAGGGACAAGTTTTACCCAGGTGGAGGGAGAAGTCAGGGCAGGCTTCTCAGAGGTGACCTCTGCACTGAGCCTCAAGAGGAGAGTAAAATGAGGAGAAGGTGTTCACTCAGATTAGCTTGGCAAGGGCAGCAGGCCGAATGCAGAGGGCAGTCGCAGGGGACTGCCTTTGGGGACTCCTGAATGCCTCCATCTGCTTCCTTGGCCCAACTGCCAGTGACCTCCTCCTGTCTCGGGTCTCATGTCACCCCAAGGTCCTTTCTCCACCTGCCTTCCTTCCATGTTCCTGTCCCCTTTCTCCTCTCATCCCTCCTCAATCCTGCACCCTGAAGCTGCCCCTACTGCCCAGGCCTTGTGGGGAGAGGCCTGTCAACTAGGTTTTGTCCCCCAGGTCTATCTGTCCATCTCTTTCTCTCCCTCCCTCTTTCTTCCCCGCTCGTTGGTAGCCAATAAGGCTTTCCCCCGCATCCTGCGGCCTGTGTTTTCTCTGTGGAGATTCCCCCTGCCTCTACCCACTAACTCCACCACCAACACAGCGGCGGAATAAGCTCCTCGGGCCCAGCCCCACCTGCGCTCCAGATCTGCGGGTTCAGTTACCAAGTGAACATCTCAACCTGGACAGCCTCTGGTAACTGCCTTTCAACCAAGTCCACAGCAAGAAAGAGCTCGGCATCTCTGCTGAGCCCTTCCCCTGATGCCAGCCCCCCTCCTGCCCCCACACTTGTACCCACTCAACACGGTGGCTCCCCTTCTCATCCTCATTCCCCATTGAACAATGGCATCTCCAGGCCCTGGCATGGAGCCAGAAGCCTGGGTCCTCGTGGACTCTTCCCTGTCCCTGTTCCCTCCAAGCCCTGGCTGCCCTCATTCCTCCACTCCCACCCGTCTCCGTCCCTGCTCCTGTGGTTGTTCCCTGAATCACAGAACACTTCCTGGGCCTCCTGCCTGGCCCTCCTGCCTGGCCCTCCGCTGCAGGGCAATGAGTCGATTCATTAGAAGCCAATTCACTCCAAATGGACACTTGGCTGAGTTCACTTGTTTCCCTCAGCCATTTAGATCAGCTTATTATTGAGCTACATCTCAAGTCCTTTTTATTTTCTTTTTTTATTCTGAGATACTTTCTGAGATAATCTTAAATTGCACAGCCTGGCCTCGAACTTTCAGTCCTCTGTCTCAGTCTTCCAAGTAGCTAGGATTACAGGCATGCACCGCCACACCCTGTGTGTGTGTGTGTGTGTGGGGGGGTGCTGGGGATGGAACCCCAGGGCCTTACTCATACTAGGCAAGTATTTATCACTGAGCTACTGCCTCAGCCTGAGTTAATTATATTTTCACTTTCTGAACTGCATTTATTTTAAGGAATATTCAATTTACTTCTACCCTGCTCCTGACTAATGAAGCTGGAAGGAGGAGAGGCTGAGGGCAAAAGAGAGGCATTCAGGAAGGCCTTCATATTAAACAGGAAAACATGAAGAATTTGTGTAACAAGGGGCTTCTTGGGTATAAAGAACATATTAAGACATTTTCATATTCAGGAATATGTTCTCCTTAGTCCTTAATACTTCCTCTCTAAATCCTGATCTCTAGCAGCAACAGCATGGAGCAGGATCGGGGGAATGGATTTAGGGCTGGCTATTTAGGCTTTACTAGCTGCACTGAAATCGTATGCACTTTTTGTTTTGTTTTGTTTTTGGTACCAAGAACTGAATCCAGGGGCACTTAACCATGGAGCCACATCCTTGGCCCTTTTTTATATTTTATTTAGAGACAGGGTTTCACTGAGTTGCTTAGGACCTCACTAAATTGCTGAGGCTGGCTTTGAACTCACAATCATCCTGCCTCAGCCTCTGGAGCTGCTGGGATTATAGGCATGCACCACCGTGCCCAGCAGCATATGCAACTTTGTGGTGCCGGGGATTGAATTCAGGGCTTTGCATATTTGAGCTCTACCACTGAGCTACACCCACTTCCCCTATATGAATATCTTTTTAAATATAATTTTGATGATAAAATAAAAACCAGTCAATGATTGTATAATTAAAACAAACATGTAAACTCTGTGAACTGGCTTTTGCCAAGTGAGCTGAGTGCTTCTGTCTCCCTTTGGTTCTGATCACAGCTTGAAAACTACCGCAACCCCCATTTCCTGTGTTAGTGTTTTTTCTAGAACACAGATCTCATCCTATCAGTCCCCTGCTCAGAGCTTTGGTGTTCCTGTTGCCAGGGCAGATGCTGCAGGAGCTCCCCAGCTCTGGTGGGGCCTACACCTGCTACAGGCCAGGCCCCCTGCCACAGTGGTCCTGATGAAACTCCACCCACCCTTGGGTCCTGCAGAGTGTGAGGTGGGAAAAAGAGATCTCAGGGGGAGGGTTTGCTAAGGCTCCTGGAGGACCTGCTTAGAGGAATGAGCTCCAGGTCTGTCTAATGACTTGCCTGTGGACAAGTCACCCTTTCCAAGTGTACCTTGCATTTTATTGTTTTTCTCGTTACCTAAATTTCATTCCTTCATCCAGTGAACTCCTACTCATTCTTCAAATCCCAGATCAAATATATTTTAGCAGTTACTTCCTCTCTGTCCCCCTTAGACAAAGTGAACCCTCATTTTTCTGATTTCCCACAGTCCTTGGCATATTATCTTTAGAGTTCATTCATCTAACACCTATTTATTGAGCACCTACTAAGCCCAGCATTCTTGTAGGTGCTAGGACTTAGCATGGCAGAGATAGAGCCCCTGCCCCCCAAGGCAGATCCAGTCTCATTCACTCTGTATTCCCCACCACCAGTTCTGGGTCTGGTGCAATGTATGTCACTGAAAGAATAATGAAAGGGTGGGCCCTGGAGAGTGAGTCAGAGCTGACTCTGAAGTGGTAGTCAGGCCAGGAGTGAGGAGTCATGCACTCTAAGGCTGTAGCCACTAAGGCTCCAGGAGACAGGATGCTGCCCCCACCCCTAGTCCTCCTGCAGCCCCCAACCTGATCAGCTTCCACACAGCACACTGTGCCTGGCGCCAGGCTCCCAGGGCTATTCTTGACAATGAAGAAGTGTTCAGTGCCCTCAATTTCCTCATCCCAAGAGGAGGCTGGATGTCCTGCATCCTGTTCCTCACCACCCCACTGTGAGGCTTGGAGCCAGCTGCGAGATGCTTCCTCATCCCCCAAATGGGGACACATTGGTTGCAGGGTTAGGATTTGTGGAGAAGCCAAAGAGAGCTGGAACTTGCTGGAACCCCACATGGAGAAACAGAAATGAGGAGCAAGAGAGTGAGTGGAGTGAGGAAGGTGGCTGCTGGGACCAGGGACCTGATAGGGGGATAAAGGGGACCTCACCTCTCCAGGCCTCCATCTTCCAGGTTTCGGAATTCCGAATTGGTCCAGGTGGAAAACTTCTCTAGAATGTAGGCAGCCAGTCCCACGGGAGAGTCATTCAGAGCACAGCCTGGGCGGGAAGGAGTAAGGGAGGGACTCAGGCCTGGGTACCTGGGCACCAGGGCACTGGCCATCTCGACTGAGCTATAGTGCTGGTCCCACAGAGTGCTATGCATGCCACATCCTTAACCTTGGGCAGCTTCATGGGATAGATTGGGGTCCTACTTCCCATGATCTCATGGGGATTTGTTTGGAATATGTGCACCTTTCTTCAAACTTGGATACCCAAGTGAGAACTATCTTGTAGTGCTGGGGATCAAGCTAGGGTCTTGTGCCTGCTAGATGAATACTATATATTATATATATATATATATATATATATATATATATATATAGCTATGTCCCTAGCCCAGGACACTGTTTTTAAAGAGATAAATTTGGGGGGTTTTGTTTTCTGTTTTTTGAGGATCCATATGCCCTGATATTGAAAAACAAGAAAAAATAACTGAGGGTCTGGGCACGGTGGCACACACCTGTAATCCCAGTGGCTTGGGAGGCTGAGGCAGGATTGTGAGTTCAAAGCCAGTTTCAGCAACTTAGCAAGGCCCTAAGCAACTCAGTGAGACCTGGTCTCTAAATAAAATACAAAAAAGGGCTAGGGATGTGGCTCAGCAGTTGAGTGCCCCTGGGTTCAATTCTCAGTACTCCCCCCACCCCAAAAAAAATTTTAAAAAAGCTGAGGGCACCAGGAGTGGAACTCACACTGGTAGAGTATGTTCTTGGCATGTGCCAGGCCCTGGGTTTGCTCTTTAGCACCAAAAAAAATGCCTGGGATAATACCATAAATAACCCCACAAACATCATATTGAACAAAAGAAGCCAGACTCCCAAGAGACATGTTCTATGGTTCCATTCTTAGGAACTGAGTGAGAACAGGCAAAGCCATACTATCAAGAATGTGGTTGGAAGTCTGGAGGGAGGCCACCCTTGGTGGGGACAGTGCCTGCAAGAGATCATCACCAGTGTCTGGGTGTCGGGGTCATGTGGGGCATATGAGTGTAGTAGCTTGTGAACATTCATCAGCTGAAATGTAGGTGAAGCTTTTCTGAAGGAGAGAGGGAAGGAGGAAGAGTGCTTACAGGTGATTGATTGTCTTCTGTTTTATGTTTTTTTTTGTGGTTTTCAAAATTAAAAAAAAAGATTTTGTAATTATAGATGGACAGCATGCCTTTATTTTATTTATTTGTTTTTTAAGGTGGTGCTAAGGATCAAACCCAATACCTCACATATGCTAGGCAAGCTGTGCCATTATGGAACAGTGAGAATGATGCAAATCATTTTTGTTCATAGAAAAGCAAGTAAATTTTGTCCAGTGGACATTTAATTATCACTCTGAACCCAGGGCCTTGTGTGTGAGAGGCAAGTGCTCTACCGACTGAGCTATCTCCCCAGCCCCTATTGTTGTTTTAACATTTTACTAGTTCCTTTAGAAACTGAGTTAAATACAATTTGGGACACATGTTCATTTTATATTTGCATAAGAATCATAATTTTTTGCTTTTAAGAAAAGTATCCTGTAACAGGGCCCTAGTGGCAGAAATGGTTGCTGGGTCCACCCCTCACTATTAGGGTGAATTTTCCCCCAGAGTGTGGGCCCCCTATACCCTTTTCCAATAGCTCCAGAGCTGCCAAGGCCCCTCTGCTTCTTAGGACAGGACTTAGCCTCAGGGGCAGGGGGTGGGGGGCTTTAAAGCTACTAACCAACATTGAGTGAACCACACAGAGTTTGGAATATCTTGGGAATCTGATGATGATACATAAACTCAGTTCTATGGGGAAATCCAGGTTAAAGGTCTAAAGAGTTCTGAGAAGGGCTGAGGTCATGAGTCAGTGCCAGACTGTTTGCCTAGCATGCCTGAGGCCCTGGGTCCCATCCCTAGCACTGCAAACAAACAAAACACCCAACCCATCCCCCAAACAACAATAACAAAACGAGCTCTTAGTTCCTTATAAGGGGTTTTCATCCTGGGGGTAGTGAGGTCCCCCCATCCCGGTGTGCTCACCCACGGTGTCTGGCTTGGTGGCCTGGATGTGTAGGTAGCCGCTCTCCCTCATGATGTTATAGAAAATCTTGTCCTTCCAAGGAAACATCAACTCCACATCTCTCTCAGTGAAGCCCAAAAATCCTGCGAAACGCTGTCCCAACAAAAGGGTCAGGTTGGAGAGATTTCTTGCAACAAAAGCCATGTTCAAATGCAGGCCTTTTACGTGTCTGAGGGCAGAGAAATGGGCTCAGGTGAGGCTGGGCTAGTATAAGAAAGGCAGAGAGAAAGAAGAGATGGAGGAGGAAGAGACAGCTACAGGGTTGACGTGCCAGGCTCCTGCAGCACCTGGGGTGTCCTCATGAGTTGGAGCAGAGGGGTTGGGGAAGGAAATAGTTCCTAGAGAGTTCTGTTCAGGGCTCCTCCAGAGCGTGGTCCCCAAGAAAGGTCTAATCCCCCACTTTTACCTCCTCTCACTGGCATTCTCTGCCTGGATACCTGGCCCAGAGTCACCAACTTTGTGTTACACCAAATGGCAGGATCCAGGTCAACATGCCCATGTGCCCTGCAGAATGATTACAGAACCTGTCTTCTCTCCCGTGGGCCGACAAGCATCCCTGCCCCTGGCAAGAGGGAACCCCAAGGCTCAGACACTATGCCCAGGCAGGTATGAGCCACCCTCCAGTCCAGATACCTGCCCTGAACAAAGATCCTTTTAGAGGCTGTGCACATGCTCACGCACCTGAATGAGAGCTCACCTGGGCACCAGCTGAGCCATGTTGGTGCAGATCAGGGACCCCCAGTCCCCGCCTTGAATATAGAATTTCTGGAAGCCCAGCCGCAACATCAGCTTATAAAAGATCCTTGCACAGGCCACCGTGTTGAAGCCTGGTTGTGAAGGGGAAAAAAGAATGGAGTCAGAGGAAGGTGACTCCTGGGGTTTGTGAAGTTCTTCAGGCCCACCTCCCCCCAGGCTAAGGTGAGAGCCAAGGGGCAGTCCTCTAGTTCCAGAAGACAGTGTGCCCTATGCCTACTTCTGTGCAGGGGCAGTATGGGCACAGAGGGGCTTGGGACAGCCCCTGTGAGATGTCTCTGGGCCCACCCTTGGTCAGTCTTCTGGACTGGAACAATCTAGGGCCTAGATGTGAACCTGCTCCTGAGAAGAACTCATAGAACACAAGAGTCCAAGCCCTGAGCAGCACTGAACAGTGCTGACCACTGTTCTACCCAGCCTATGGCCCACCACGTCCTGATTCAGATCCTAAGACCTGCTGGCCCTTTAGCGTAAGAAAATGCCTCTTGGACTCCTCTTTTCCCAACCTCTCTGGTCTCCAGCCCACCTCATCCTCCTGGAAGGAGAGCATTCCATGGCCCCCAGCAGCAACCCCTCCCACCCCGTACCCTTCTTGTAGGATGCCTCCGAGAAGCCGTAGCCAGGAATAGAAGGGCAGATGACTTCAAAAATATGCTCATCACTCAGGCCGTGGCTCTTGGGGTCAGTCAGGAGTGGGATGATCTTATAAAACTCGTAGAAGGAGCCAGGCCAGCCGTGCACCATCAGCAAGGTCTTTGGGGTACGACCTGAAGGCAGCTGGGGGGGCTTCACGTGGATGAAGTGGATGTCCAGCCCTGGAGGACGAGGCACAATTATGAGGGAGGGGAGAGGATGGGGAGGCTGAAGTCCCGAGAGTACCCGGGCAGGCTCTGCACCCTCCAGAGCGCAGGCAGTGTGTGCTGCCACCTTTGCGCCCCCACGTCACGTACTGTTCACGCATTTTTTCACACCATGGCCCAGCGAAGCAGATGTCCTCGCTTAGACTTCACAGCCTGCCTGCTTGGGAGGGTAGAGCGGGTCTGTGTGTACCGCTGGGTTCCCAGGCCCCAGAACACTTCCCAGCTTATGGTGGGACTCCATAAATATTTGTTCAATTATTTAAAAATCAGGGGAGAGGGAGAAGATTTGTATTTATTTAACATAGAAAACAGTTCACTGCTAGTTGGTAAAAGTGAATTATCAAGTCACAGTCATTTCATGATCCAATTTTTCCAAACAGTTATATGTATGCATGTATACTCATGAAGATGTTCCTCAACTTGAGTTGAAAATTTTTTGGTGTGTGTGTGTGTGTGGTGTGTGTGTTGATAATGGTACTAGGAATTGAACTCTTTTTATTTTTTTATTTGAGACAGGCCCCTGCTAAATTGTTCAGGCTAACCTTGAAGTTGAGATTCTCCTGCCTCAGCCTTCTACTGAGTAGCTGGGATTATAGGCATGTACCACTCAGCTTAAGCTGAAATTTTTCTAAGTAATGCACTTAAGAATTGGGGATGTGGCTCAGTAGAGCAATTGCCTAGCACATGCAAGGCCCATTTATGTTTCTATCCCCTACACCACAATGAATAAATAAATACTAAATAAAATGCATTGAATATGCATGACCTACTAAACTCCTAGCTTAGCAACACAGTCCACAGTAGAGAATCAGTGGCTTCCTCTCATGTTCGTGGAACAGGCTGGGAGCTATGCCTGTATAGCATATCACTAGCCTGGGAAAAGATCCAAATTCAAAATATGGTTTCTACTGAATGTATATTGCTTCCACACCATTGTAAAAGTTAAAAATCTTAAGTGGAACCATAATAAGTCAAGGACAGTCTGTACTATGAATGTAGGGATTTAAGGGTCGGAGAATAGACTTAAAAAATGTACAAAGTCATTCTTCCTGAGCAGTAGAACCAAGGCTTTGATTTTCTTCATTGTGTTATATGTATTTCTAATTCTTCTACAATGAATACATACTATGTGCATAATTAATACATATCACCAATGCATAATTACCATATGCATTGACATAAACATTTATTATTATTTTTGCCAATTTTAAAACATAATTTTTTAATTTTAAAAAATTGTTATTGTTGCTAGGTGTACACCTGTAATCCCAGTGGCTTGGGAGGCTGTGGCAGGAGGATCAAAGCCAGCCTCAGCAATTTAGCAAAGCCCTAAGCAACTCAGTGAGACCCTGTCTCTAAATAAAATATAAAAAAAGGGATTTTTTTGGGCTCAGTAGTTTTTTATGCCCCTGGCATAATAAAGAAAAAAATTGTTATCGTTTTTCTGTAGTATAATTTATTTATATTTTTTTCTGGGGATGGAACCCAGGGCCTTGAGCATGCTAGGCAATCGCTCTACCACTAACACACACACACACACACACAGACCATGACTTTTTATTTAAGTGGAGAATTTCTTTTTAAGTAGAATGCTGTGAACTTGGAAGGTGGTCCTAGCTAAGAATAGATGAGTACATTACAACCCCCGCCAGAGACACCTTGAGTCTTTATGTCTCCAAGGAGAGCAGCCCTTTTCCTGGAGTGTGGCCCTATGCACCTGAGCATTCATAGCACACACTGCAGAGTGGCTGCCGTGCCAGGGATGCTCGCTACACCTTGAGGGTGGAGACAACAGCACGGTCTAGCTAATGACCTGATCTGTTAATTCATGATACAAACAATACATGGCCACTACAGAAAACTTAGAAAACACAGATAAACCAAATGGGGGGAAATCACATGTAATCCCAGTATCAGAAGAGAATATTATGTTGTCATCCAGACTTTTCTTAAACTTTTTATTTTGGGACAGTTTTAGAATTATTGAAAAAATGCAGAACATAGAATGCCCCCATACCCAGATTTCCCTATTTTTTTTTTTTTTTTTTTTTGGTACTGGGTGTTGAACCAGGGTTGCTTTACCACTGAGCCACATTCCCCAGCTTTTTTCGATTTTTGTTTTTTATTTTGAGACAGAGTCTTGCTAAGTTGCTTAGGGCCTCACTAAGTTGCTGAGGCTGACCTCAAACTTGTGATCCTCCTGCCTCAGTCTCCCAAGCTGTGGGATTCAGTCTTTCCTATTCTTGACATATTACATTAATATGGTAATTTATTTAACATGCCTTATAGTCAATAATGCATTATTAATTGAAGTTCATACTTATCCAGATCTCCTTAGCATTTTAGTTTAGTTTGTTTGTTTGTTTGCAGTGCTGGGGATCAAACCCAAGGGCATTCTTACTACATTCCCAGCCCTTTTTATTTTATCATTATTTTTTTGAGACAGGGTCTCCCTAAGTTGCCAGGACTGGCCTCCAACTTGTGATCTTCCAGCCTCAGTCTTTCAAGTAGCAGGAATTACAGGCATCTGAACATACCCAATTCGGATTTTCTTTGTTAATTTTTTTTTATTTAATGATGGGAATGGAACCCAGAGCTCTACACACTATACATGCTAGGCAAGTGCTCCCCCTAACCCACAAAATTTTACTGTGATAAGAACACAATATATTACTCTCATAACAGATTTTGAAGTATATAACATAGTATTGGGGATTTTTTTGTTATCTTTTTTTTTCTTTCTGTAATACTGGGAATGAAACCCAGGGCCTGGTATGCTAGGCCAGTGCTACCACTAAGCCCCACCCCCCACCCCCTGCCACCCCTACAATACTGTTCATTATAGGTACTATATTGTTAGAGCAGATCTCTAGAACTTATTCATCTGGCATAACTGAAATTTTATCCACACTGATTAGCAATTCCTCATTTCCTCTACTCCCCACCCCTGGCCACCACCTGCCCCTTCCTCTCCTCTTCTGTGCTGCCTGTTTTAGGCATCTCACATAGGTGGGGTCTTGACATATTTGTCCTTCTGTGACTGGCTTATCTAACTTGGCATAATATCCTTGAGGTTCTTCTGTGTAGTCATATTTTGCAGGATTTCCTTCTTTGTTAAGGCTGGATATTATTTGTATATATAGTCAATTAAATATTATTCAGGTTTCCTTAGTTTTAACCTAGTGTCCTCTTTCTATCCCAGTATCCCACCTGGAATCCCACATTACATTTAACTGTCATATCTCCTTAGACCCCTTTTGGTTGTGACAGTTTGAACTTTTAAAAGATTCGTAGCGAACATAACTTTCTTTTAACAAAAATAGAACCCTACATTCATCCTATTTGAGACTTTTTTTTTTCACTTAACAATATATCCTGGGCATCTTTCTGTGTTCCTAAATTTATTCCTGTCCTAAAGTTTATTTTAGTAGGTAATCTTATCCTTTTTGGGACACATTGCATGATGTGAGAATATTTTTAATTCAAATTCTACCACATTATCATTTGAGCTTAAAAATAGGCAAAAAAAAAAAAAAAAAAAAACCCACACACATGCTTGCGTACACATGGGTTCTCCCTGGAAGTGTACATAAGGAAAGCAGAAAGCAGGGGCTGTCTCAGGCTGGGGGCAGGGAGGAAAAAGAGACTTCCTTTTCTCTGTATTCCCTTCTGTACTTCTAAATATAAAAATTTTTTGCATAGTAAAAATTATGACATTTTCATGATGCTGATTTTTTTTTGGTGCTGGGAATGGAACCCAGAGCTATACCTGTACACTAGACAAATGCTCTACTACTGAGCTATACCCCCAGTTCCATGACATTTTAAATTTATTTAATTTTTTTTGCAGTACTATCAGTCAAATCCAGGGCCTCCCATGTACGAGGACGTACTCTGCCACTGAATTACATCCCTGGTCCCTGCCTCCTTTTTAAAACCTTTTGACAGAATCTTGCTAAGTTGTGAAGGCAGTCTTAAATTTCTGATCCTCCTGCTTCAGCCTCCAAGTAGCTGCAATTATAGGAATGTGCCACCCCATCCTGCCCCAACAAGACATTAAAAAAAAAAACTCTGTCTCATCATTCACCCCATGGGCCCCTCTTTTCTTTTGTGGAAGGAAATGCTCTTTCTGGGTTTCCTGCAGGTCTCTGATACCCATGGGATGCTCTATGATAAGGTTGCAGGGTCAGAATCCAGGAGCTGAGCTGAGCTGTGCTCAGGAAGGCAGTGCAAGCTAGGTGGAGGGAGGGGAGGGCTTGGGTGGAGGGCACTGTGCAGAGGGTTCCAGCCCACTGGATAGTGGGTAGGGTAAAGGAAAAGGGACAGGCTAGAAGTCTACAGAGCTGGATTGTGGCCCTTCATTTTTGTCTTGGACAATTCTTTCCTCCTCTCTAGACATGATGGAGTTGAGTTTCCCCAGGAGCAACTGATGCCCAGCAAACCCTCAGGTTGTCTGGGAATAGACAATGTTCTCCCGCCACAGGAGGCCAACACATGGGTTGGATCTGAAAGTTCATCATAGAATTAGAAGGTAAGTGGCAGGAACAGCACAGCCAGTGGGAATGTGGACAGAACACTGGAGTAGAGGTCACAGGTGAAGCTATGAACTGCCAGGAGCACAAGGGTCAGAGAGGACCCTGAAAAGGTCCAGCATCATGGAGAAGAACGCAGCAAACAGAGATTGACACAGGACCTTCCTGAACCAGCCCCAGCCTGGGAAGCCCAGGGAAAGAGATGAGCTGAAGGTTTGCTGGGCCTGAGGACCAAAGCCATCAGCTGGTGCTATGAAGGTGGGGTAAGAAAAACCCAGTCCCAGGGGAAGGACTCCGTCCTGCAAGGACCAGGCCAAAAATAGGCTGCCAGACCTAGGAAGTGTGCCAGAACTGCACAGGGGTTAAGTCACAGTGGGCCACTGTCCATGATGAACTCAATGCCAGGAATTGCCCTCTTCAGAGCCTTGTGCTCTGAGAGAGGTTTTGTCCTGTATATCCCTGGTGTCCTGGGAAACCCTGAGATGGTCTGGGGGGTAAGCCTGCAGCCTCCAGAAAGGAAACAGAGGCCACAGTGATGGTGTTGTTTGTAATCCCAGCCACTGGGGCTCAGTGGAGTTGAGGCAGAGGATCAAGAGTTCCAGGCCAGACTCAACAACTTAGACCTCAGCAAGTTAGCAAGACACTGTCTCAAAATAAAAAGTAAAAAGGACTGGGAGCATAACTCAGTGGTAAAGAGTCCCTTGGTTCAATCCCCGGGAGCAAACACACAAACAAAAGAACACTTAGAAGGGAAACAGCCCTTTACCGCCTCCTGCCTGTAAGTCTTTGCTCTTCCCTTACCCTTGGACCACCTTCCCCACATACAAGGCAAGCTTCTATTCATCTTGGCGGAGGGAGCCCTCTTTCTGGGAAATCTTCCTCACACTTGAAGGAAGTGTGGGCTCTCAAAGGTCCTGAAGCCTCCTCTCTCCTAGCGTCCCTCAACATGCGCTGTAATTACCCCTGAGGAGCCCATGAGCCACAAAGACAGGGACCCTGTCCTCAGTGACTGTGTGTCCCCAGCCCCAGCAGAACGGGATCTGGAAGTTTCCCGTCAGTATCTGCTAGAGGGAAATTGAAGAGCTGAGGGTAACTGAGGGATCCAAGTCAAACTCCAAGAGGCAGAAGGCCAGGATTTGGGACCAAAGATTTATTTTTTATTTTTTTAAAGAGAGAGAGAGAGAGAGAGAGAGAGAGAATTTTTTTTAATATTTATTTTTTAGTTCTTGGCGGACACAACATCTTTGTTTGTATATGGTGCTGAGGATCGAACCTGGGCCGCATGCATGCCAGGCGAGTGCGCTACCGCTTGAGCCACATCCCCAGACCGGCACCAAAGTTTTAAATGATGATCCTTGGAAATTGTATATGACAACCTGTGTATGATTGGACTTGGCCCCCTTGCTAGGCTCATGACAGAAGGCACCAGAATCCTCCAAAGGGCACAGCAGCACTCAATGAGGAGTCCAAATTTGACCAAAAAATAGTAATAATAATAATAATAATTCCAGGACTGGGGTTGTGGCTCAGAGGTAGAGCACTTGTCTAGCATGTGTGAGGCCCTGGGTTCGATCCTCAGCACTACATATGAATAAACAAATAAAGTGAAAAATCTATTGGCAACTAAAAAAGTTAAAATAATAATAATAATAATTCCAAAGCTAGGCATATGCCTATAGTCCCAGCTACTCAGGAGGTTGAGGCAGCAGAATTGTTTGAGCCCACTGTGGGCAACATAGCGAGACCCCATTTCAAAATAGAAATCAGAAAGAAGGCAAAAATCATTCTAGAATTTTGTTATGTGCTGCTGGCTTAGCTCCAGGAAGGGTTCCAGGTCCAAGATCCACTAGGATTCTACTTAGCTCTTCCCTTTCCTGTTCTTCCTCAGACCCAGTCTCCTCATATCAGAGGACAACAGCAGGTGTCTCTAGGCCAGGATTTCCACCCATCCCATCCTGTCATCTTTACACCCACTCTGTGAAATGGGAGCCATCATTTCCCCATCATATAACAATGCCTTTGAGGCTCAGAGGCTCAGACACCAGCCCTAGCTTGAGTTCTCTGGCTCTGGGGGCAGCATTCCCACCACCAGGGTGCGCTCTACCACCTACATTGTGAGTTTCCAATGGTCTTGAGGGTATAGAGAATACTCAGAGATTACTTTGATTTTTTAAAAATTATTCTTCAATTTATTAAGCTTACAAGTTTATAAAACTATTTTTTCAGTAAGCATTTGAGTTATGCTTATGAATTTTGTGCCACATATTTATGAGCAAATGTGAAGTTAGTTACTTTCCAGGGAACTTTGATTAATAGTTTGTTATATTTCTATGCTCCTCCTTTAAATATTGTATAATTTCAATTTTTTTGGTGGAGGAGTTAGGTACTCTATCACTGAACTACATCCCCAGCATTTTTTATCTAATTTGAGACAAGGTCTCACTACGTTGCTCAGTCTGGTCTCAAATTTGTGATGTTCCTGCCTTATCCTTGTGAGTAGCTGGGATTACAGGCATGTACCATCATGCCCAGCTTCAATATTCTTTTCAAAACCTTTAGTTACGCCGGACATGGTGGTACATACCTGTAATCCCAGTCCTCAGGAGACTGAGGCAGGAGGATGACAAATTCAAAGCTATCTCCAGCAACTTAGTGAGACTCTGTCTCAAAACAAAAAATAAAAAAGGCTAGGGGTGTGGTTCAGTTGTTAAGTGCCTCTGGATTTAATCCCCAGTACCAATAAATAAATTAATTAATATAAAAAATAAATAAAAAAGAACTTTAGTTGATCTGATGAAACAATATGTCTTTCACATAGTTTATGTAAAACCTAGAATTTTAATAAATTAAATATTTAAAAAAATTTTTTTCAGTTGTTGATAGACCTCACACATGCTAGGTAAGTGTGCTACTGCTGTGCCCCAGCCCCAGATATTTTTTTAAATATTCTTTTTTTTGGGGGGGGGTGGGGGTGGGTATTAGAGATTGAACCCAGGGGTGCTCTACTACTAAGCTATATTCTCCAGCTCTTTTTTTTCATTTTTATTTTGAGACAAGATCTAGCTAAGTTGCTGAGGCTGTCCTGGAACTTTCAGTCCTCCTGTTTCTGCCTCCCAAGTCACTGACATTACAGGTATGTGACACCACACCCAGCTAATAAATTAAATCTTATCTGTTACTTGCAAAAGCCAAATTCTCTTAAATGTTATAAACATTTAAAATTACAAATATGCACAATTTCCTCAACATCAAAATTAATATTATGGCAACTCACAGAATGACAGAAACTATTTGCAAATATCACATCTGATAAGGGACTATTATGCAGAATATAAAGAGAACTCTTAAAACCAACAACCATCACCACAATGTTTTTGACTCAAAGATGGGCAAGAGGAGCCAGGCATGTGGTGAGAAGCTGTAGTCCCAGGTATTTGGGAGGCTGAGACAAAGTGAATTGCTTGAGTCCAGGAATCTGAGGCCAGCCTAGGCAACATAGTGGGACCCTGTCTCAAACAAACAAAAATGGGCAAATGACTTGAATAGACATTTCCACAAAGATCTACAAATGGCCACTAAGTACATGAAAAGATGCTCAACCACCAATCATTAAGGTAATGCAAATTGAAACCCCTTCATGCCCATTAGGATAGCTACTATTAAAAAAGAAACCAGAGGACTGGAGATATGGCTCAGTGGTAGAATGTTTGCCTAATATGTGCCAGACTCTGGGTTCCATTTCCAGTACCACCAAAAATAAGAAATAAAATAAACCAAAACTTATCAAGTATTGGTGAGGATGCAGAAAGAAACGAGATTTGGAATTCTCATGCACTGTGGGAGGGGAATGGAAAATGGTGCAGTCACTATAGAAAACAGTATGGTGGTTCCTAAAATAAAAAAAAATGAATGTAGAAGTATTATATGATCCAGCAAATATACTTCTGGATGAAAACAGAAAGAATTGAAAGCAGGGTCTTGGAGGAATATCTGCATACCTATGTTCACAGCAGCACTGTTTATAACAGCCAAAGACAGATGCAACCCAAGTGTCCATCAATCAATGAATGGATAAACAAAATGTGTCATATAAGATGCCCTAAAAGCAAAGGAATTCTGACACATGCTGTGACACAGATGCCCGTGGGAATCTCATGCTCAGTGAAATAAGCTAGACACAGAAGGACAAATACTGTATAACCATTTATATGAGGTACTTAGAGAAGTCATATTCATAAAGACAGAAAGAAGTGAGTTGCCAAGGGCTAGGCGAGATGGGCGGGAGGAGTGATTGTTTAATGGGTACTGAGTTTCAATTTGGAGTGATGAAAAAATTTCTGAAGATGAAGGTGATACTGGCATAATAATAAACCCTCATGTCCTTAATACCACTGAACTTGTACCCAATGAGCCAGGCACAGTGGCATATGCCTGTAATCCCAGTGGCTCAGGAGGCTGAGGCAAGAGGATTGAGAGTTCAAAGCCAGCCTCAGCAATCGTGAGGCACTAAGCAACTCAGTGAGACCATGTCTCTAAATAAAATACAAAGATGAGGCTGGTGATGTGGCTTAGTGATTGAGTGCCCCTGAGTTCAATCCCTGGTACCCACCTCCTGAAAAAAATGGTGACAATGATAAATTTCATGTTATGCATATTTTACCACAACTAAAAGTTTAAAAATGTTTTAAGTTAACAAAATGTCTCTAATTTCTTAAATGTTTCTATATTTGATTTTAAGACATTCTTCAGTTAAAAAAATTCTTTGCCAGTAGGAAACTATTACGCATCCCACATGATTCAGGGGTCACATTCCCAAGAAAAATTTGGAAGTGATCTTTTCTTTCTGGAGAATTTGTATGACAATCTGTGACATAATTGGGGCATGAGGTCTAGCATTGCAAACAGACAGGAAAATTTTTCAAAGAACTGACCATCTGAGCATCTTTGAATAGTTGTAATATTGGGGGGTACCAAACTTTAAGAAGGGGCTGAGCTGACTGAGGCCATACCCAGGTCCCAGTCATCCTCTCCCTTCTTCTCAGAGATTGCTACATAGTCAGACTGGACTTTGCATTTCTTTCTTACTTTCTTTGTACAGAGGATTGAACCCAATGGCACTTAACCACTGAGCCACATCCCCAGCCCTTTTTAAATATTTTATTTAGAGACAAGGTCACACTGAGTTGCTTAGGGCCTGGCTAAATTGCGGAGGCTGGCTTTGAACTCTTGATCCTCTTGCCTCAGCTTCCTGAGCTGCTGAGATTACAGATGTGAACCACCATGCCCAGCTGGATTCTGCATTTCTTTGGTTTTTATGTTATTTATATGTTTTTTTCTGTTTATCTCTGAAGATCTAACAGTTCATTGAGAACTGGCGATATTTTTGCACTCTGGTAAGGTCACAGTGACTTATAATTGGATTCAAGGTCTCCCCAGCTTTATTTGACTTGAAACATGAAAGATGGCTGCTCCTGTGACATACATCCCTTCGAGCTGGTGTTCTGGAAACATACCTTCAATCTTAGTCTTGAAGTGAGGGTACTTGTTGAGGAACTCCACCTGCTTCCTCCAATCGAATTCATTCCTCCAGTAGGACAGGATTTTCTTCAGGTAGTTGGAGTTGAAACCATAGTGGAAGCGGCTGTCCTCCAAAGGTGGAGTTAAGCGAAATTTATCAATCCGCTGATGTAAGTCCTGGAGTGAAATGCAGGGCCCCAAGGACAAAGCACAAGAGAAGGTTTGTTTCTACAGGACAAAACCAACCCTGCAACCACACTGCACCAGAGCAGTGGCAAAGAAAAGCTCCCCCTACTTTTAGGCATGTGCGTCTGTCACTGAAGGCTGCAGATTCCCTTTTCATCTTTCTGTACTTTCTTTTTCCTTCTTACCTTTTTGGCAGTGCTGGGGAGAGCACCCAGGGTCTCACTCATGCTAGGCAAGTGCTCTACCACTGAGCTATATCCCCAGCTCTTATTTTCTATGTTTGAAAGATATGAATAATATTCATCTTAAATTTACCAACACTTCTACTTCTATATATCAGGGATTAGCAACATTTTTATTGGTAAAAAAAAAAAAAACAGATAGCATTTTTTTTTTATGTGGGGCTGGAGATTGAACTCAGGACCTTGTGCATATGAGGCAAACTCTCTACTGACTGAGCTACAGCCCTAGCCCCAGAAAGTGAATGTTTTTGACTTTGCAAGATGCAACTATTCCATTTTGTCTCTGTAGTGAGAAAACAGCTACAGGTGATATACGGATGAATAGGTATGGCTCTATTCTAATAAAACTGTATTTATGGGCATTGAAATTTGAATCCATGTAATTTTAAAAAATGTTTTTAATTGTAGGTGGACACAATACCTTTATTTTGTTAATTTATTTTTATGTGGTGCTGAGGATTGAACCCAGTGCCTCACACATGCTAGGCAAGGGCTCTACCACTGAGCCACAAACTCAGCCCATCTATATAATTTTCATGTCACTAAATATCATTCTTTTGATTGTCTCCTCCCAGCCATTTAAAGATGCAAAAACAATTCCTGGCATGGGAGCAGTGCAAAAATAGGTGGCAGACTACATTTGACCCATGGACTATGGCTTGCCAAGTTTTGACATGCAGCATTGAATGCTGTAACTCAATTGAGATAAAAAAAATCACTGACAAGGAGATAGAAGCAAGTCCTTTAGGCATGTATTAGGCTAAAAGGCCAGCAGCCCTGCTGGGGGACGTTCATGATAGTTCATGGATCATCTCAAGTATCACTGTTCCCAGGGCTTCTTCCCAAGTGCTTTGGCTACCCCCACACAGATTTTAAAAACCTCAAGACTCCTTTAGTATATAGAATCCACAAAAGGAGTTATTATCTTCAGAGCTCAGCTTCTGCCCTTACTAGCAAGACCACTGCAAGTTCTATCAAGGAAGCCCCAGTTGGTTTCTCTTGGGTTTAGTCCAGTTTCCATTTTTAAATTCCTTCCTTCTTGAAATTCTCAATGACCTTTTATCAGCACAATCATCCTTACTAATGTTTTGGTTAATATATCTCTGTGAATGTTCCTTTTCTCACCTACTGGGGTAAGCTATTTGAAGAAAGAGTCTCTGGTTTCTTTCAAGCACTCAGCAGAGCATCTGCACAAGTAGGTGCTCAAGTGCCACAGAATGAAGGAAAGAATGAGCAGGGGATGGGCAGACCCATCCTCCTGGCCCTGCTCACAGCTCACTGCACCCTCAGGTGATTCCACTCCACTGATCACTTCCTTCCTGATTCTAGCTCTCGTGGGACGGGGCAGTGATTTTGGAGTTAGACCCAAGTTCAAATCCTTCTGCTTGTTGGCTTGATCACCTGGGACAAATTGCTTTACCTGCCTGAGCTTCATTTCTACAACTGTGAGCAGGGACTGAAGGTGACGGTGGGTGGCTGACCCACATACTAACCAACACTGGCACTGCCTTCTGAGTGCTACAGCGTTTCATGTCTCCACCTGGGACCCAGAAGAAGGGAAAACATCTGCTTTCTGTGACCTTTGATGCACATAACTGGTCCAGCTGGCAGCTTCCTGCCTGGGCACTGTGGGGCCTCGGAGAGGGGAAAGGAGCAGGAGGGAAGGGGCAGAGGGGGGAGCTGGGCATGCCTTTTGTGAGCAACCTGCACCTGCCCTGTGACAGAAGCTAGAAAGAAAAAACTTCCAAGGAGGACTACTCCCCCCACCCTGTCTAAGCCCAACTCATCACAGAGAAACCACAGCAGCGCCCCTACCCTCCCCTTTGCCCAGCCTGACTAGGAAAAGATGCCTTACTTACATTGATCTCCTCGTCTGAAGTTTCCACCTTGAAAGGGCGGATGCTCTCATCCTCCCTGGTTATGGTCTTCACCCCTGGCCCCCACCACCCATCTTCAAATGGCAAAATTTCCTCCCTGTCCCGGGAGATGAACCAGTAGATGATGAAGCCCAGCACTGAGGCAAGGAGAATTTCCAGCCACATGACTCCTGCAAGTCAAAGGAGCAGCCATCAACAAGAGACTGGGAGACTACAATTCTCAACAGGCTTCTCCCACCGCTCCCACCGCCCCCAGCTCTCTTTCCACCCAATCCCTGGTTTTATGTATATTCCTGTGAAAGAAATGTGAAAGTTGCCAGAATCAAAATTACTTGTGTCAACCATGCCAAAAATAAATAAATAAATAAAACTAAGAGATTACGAAGAAACGATTCTTATGCATGATAGCCTGATAGTAGGTATACAAAAGACTCTGCCAAAACCACAATCTTGTCCAGAGGCCACCACAATTGCATACAAAAAGTACTTCTACAAGGACATCTGCCCAGCAGCTCTCTGTACAACCTTGGATAGATACCAGTCTTGTTATTAATCATTGTGGCCAAAGATTGTTTCAAAATAATAGATATGATTCTCCTTGGTTTTGTCTTTAAAACTTACCCTTGCCTCAGCTTCTTTGAATACTCCCGTGGTTTTTTGTTTGTTGGTTTGTTTGTGCTGGGGATTGAACCCAGGGTTTCATGCATGCTAAACACATGCTCTACCATGGAGCTGCATCTCTAGCCCGATTTTTTAAAAATATTTTTTAGTGTTGACGGACCTTTATTTTATTCATTTATTTATATGTGGTGCTGAGAACTGAACTCAGTGCCTTACAAATGTGAGGTAAGCACTCTACCATTGAGCCACAACCCTAGCCCCTCTAGCCCCTGTTTTTCAATTTAGGTTGAAAATCCTAAAAAAGAAAAATATACACATATATATATGTACATGATATATATGTCTATGTATGTATTTTCTATAATATATACACATATACATGTGTATATATTATAGAAAAATTGGAAAACAGTAGAGAAAGAAAAAAAATCACCTATAATTCTACCAACCAATGAAAATCATTGACCACATTGGGAAAACATGAACTTGGCTTGTGCACGGCCCTGAAGGCTGCACTTCTAATGCCTCAAGGCCTCTAAGAGGCCTTCTGAGAAGGCTCTGTTCCTACCTCCTGACTCCCCCTCGGGACAAGGAACTTTCTGGCACAGTGGGCCTGGGAGAAGGGATGGGGCATGAGGCTAAGTGTGGCTCAGCCCTTGGTCTGTCTCTCTGGGAGAGGGGCCTGTTCCATGGTATACAAAGGTTAAAGGGAAAGTCTGAAGTGCTGGAAGATTAAGTTTAGGTGAGAGGATCATGTTAGAAATGCTACTATGGCCACACTCTTGGCTGTGTATGTATGTTTAATGGCGTTATAAAATATAATTTATGTATTATACAGTTTTCCCACTTAAAGTGGGCAATGCAGCAGTTTTGAGATGTGTTCACAGATATGTGCAAATGTCATGAGCCATCCATGGGTTGCTTGTGGGTCACCACGAATCGAAGCCTAGTGAACAGAAACATCTGATGTCTGGGAATGACCAATGGACATTTTCTCTGGTCAATTGCCCAGGGACAATTGTGAATTTCTATCTCACTCTGCCATGTTCCAAATAGCACCTGAGATGGGTGTGACCTGCCCAGATGCCAGTCTACCTGCTGGACTGCAAGACATCACGAAGCCAGCTGAGAACTTGGTGACTGGCAGCCATTCCTGCCCTGGAAACCTTATCCCTGCCTTTGATGTACCCCCTTAAATAAACCACCGGAGCCATCTTTCCTTTGTCTAGTTCCAGCTCTTGTGTGGACTGGATGCATCAGGGGCTCCGCTTTTGTAAATATATTTCTGACTCTTAGTCTTTTGTTCTTCACTAATTATATTTTAGACTTTAGTTTTCAGTAGCTTACAACCTTCTCAGCAAGAAGAACCCCCAATGAGACTCTGGCTATGGCTCCCCCATTATGCAACCATTACCACAGCCAATTTTAGGGCATTTATGTCACTTCAATGAGAAACCCTATACCCTGTAGCTATCACTCCTCTATTGCCTCAGCCACCCCCACCCCAGGGCCCTAAGCAATTACTATTCTTCTTTCTGTCACTATAGATTTACCTATTATGTTTCAAATAAATTCAAGTGTGTCTTAATCCCCATTGATCTGAATCTTGTGCATTTTTTCTCAAAGAGAAATAAAGAAGAACTTCCAATGCCAGGAAGATACCAGCCCAGCACTGTGGTCTGGCTTCTCACCTTCCAACTTCCTGGGGAAGAAGTTCATGGCCTATTCATGTTCAGAGAAACCTGCATGAACATGAACATGGTCCTTTGCCAGAGTAGAGGAGGTTCTATTGGATATAATGTGGTCAGAACCCAATTAGAAGAAAGGCAGGATGCCCCACCTACCACGATGCCCCAGCACCTCCCTGATTCCATCCTGGAAACTCAAGGCAGGAGGAGGACTCTGCTAGGAAACCACAATTTATGTGCCTTTTAGTCACTACATGTTACATGTTCAGGATCCTGCCAGGGGTTTGCAGAGACTTGCTCCTGCCGAGAGTTGCCCCTTTCAGCTGAGAACTTGGCGACTGGCAGCCATTCCTGTCCACAGAGATGCAGCAATGGAACTTCCCTAGAGATCTATCCATGGTGTCAACTTTACTGTCTTCCTTTAGCACAGTAGGAACTAATCTGGAAAACTGGCTATTCCCTACTACCTTTTAGCTCTTTCATATCAGTCCCTTGGAGCCATATGATTCTTCCTTCATACCCATCAACACATAGGTACTAATACATTCAGATTGAATCCCCTCTTTGCCCAGTCTCCTCCTTGGCCAGAGCCCTCATCACTCCATATTTAGAATACCGGGAAAGCTATCAAGAGAGATAACCCAAAACCCTGTATCTTAGCCATCAGTGCACTTTTTAGAAGTCACTCCAATCTTCTTCCTGGAAACCAAACTTGAGTGTTTGACATATCTTCCTCTCTGGAGTATGCAACTCTGAAGTTTTCCTAAAAATCTGTGATGTGCCAGGGTAGTAGATCTTGACCATCCCAGCCTGAGATGTAATGTGGGGTTGTAATAGAACATGTTGGTGCATGTTCTATCCCTAGCTAAGACAGGCCATGGCTTCATCTTTCAATCCCAAGCACCAGCAGTCCCTATCTGTAAGTGCCCTGTATGTGACAGCTGATGAGATGGGTGGCTAGAACCAGCACACCTACAACTAAAACAAGACAAGGGATGGCTAGAGAGGAGTCCTTGATTTTTTTTTTTTTTGCCACAGAATATTTATTTATTTATTTACAGTAGAATTCATTTTGACATATTGTACATAAACGGAGCACAATTTCTCATTCCTCTGGCTGTACCTGGTGCGGAGTCACTCCAGTAAGTATAATCATATATGTATATAGGGTAATAATGTCTGTCACATTCTATGATCCTTCTCATCCCTACAGCCCCACCTCTCCCTCACTCCCCTCTACACAAACCAAAGTTCCTTCTTTCTTCCCTATCCCCCCACCCCATTATGGATCAGCATCTGCTTATCAGAGAAAACATGCGGCTCCCTCTGATTTTAAGGTATTCAGAAAAGAAAACTTGCATAAACTTTTTCCATTTTTTGAGAGACCCTCTGTCCATCCCAGGCAGTTCTCCCCTTTTGAGAATATGGGGAAGCATGTGACACTAGCCTCCATGATATTGAAGGCAGGGTGGGGTTTAGGGGCTGTGGTGCACAGGTGGAACAAGAGGAGGTAGAGAGCAGATACCAGAGCTTTTCCCAGCAGCAGGAGCAGGTGGATATAGTTCTCTGGGCACACGGATCACACCACAATAAACCAAAGTTCTGGAAAGCAGGAACTACATCTGTCCTGGTCACTGTCCCAACTCCTAGCACCCAGCACGATACAGAGAGACATTCTACCAATATTTGAACCAACTTCACAGGCACTGGATGCAAATTAGGCACATTTTGCAGGATGTTATAAGAGAACTGCAAGCAGAATGAACAATAAAGGATCAACCTCCCAAGTGAACTTGACCATCTGCCCTCCTTACCTGACTTCAGCAGCAGGAGGCCCAGGGCACTGTGGTATCTTCCTTCTGGGATATGACTTTCCCTTTTCTGGGCTTTCACCTGTCCCAGTGCTTTCACCTGTCCGCTTGGGCTCTGTTCTCACCCTTTGATCACCTCCTTGGGAAACAGAGCTGTGGAGCTCTGCACACAGTGACACTCTAGAGACTGTGGGAGAGGTAGGGCAGGTTGCCACCCACCACTCCTTTTTAAAATTGCACAGTCCTGATGACTCAGCTAAGCTCATGTGTGCACAGCGAGGTTATCTCACCTGGACTTCAAACAGCAAACTGAACCATGTTGACCCCAGAGACATAGTGTTGAATGATCACTGATTGAGTCCCACCTAAATGGGGGGGATCCAGGACAAAGAAAAGACAATGTAATGGGGCATCCTGCATTGCCCAGGACATTACAGTTGTTCCCCCTTATATATGTTTTGGTTACCCACAGTCACCTGCAGTCTGAAAATATTAAATGAGTATGAAGTGGTTCACAAGTTTTAAATCATGTGCCATCCTGAGTAGCATGATGAAATCTCCCATTGTCTTGCTCCATCCCACCAAGGCATGTATTCACACTGAATGTGCCGCCCATCTTTCAGTCATTTAGACTTCTTAGTTATCAAATTGTGACAGCTGGGCATAGTTGTGCATGCCTATAATCCCAGCGGCTTGGGAGACAGGAGGATCTTGAGTTCAAAGCCAGCCTCAGCAACAGCATGGTGCTAAGCAACTCAGTGAGACCCTGTCCCTAAGTAAAATACAAAATAGGGATGGGGATGTAGCTCAGTGGTTGACTGCCCCTGAGTTCAATCCCCAATACCAAAAACAAAACCAAACAGAAAAACCAAACAAATTGACTGTGACAGTATTGCAGGGCTTGTGTTCAAGAAACCCTTATTTCAACAAGTATAGGGGTACAGGCCAGCAATGCCAGCGACTCAAGAGGCTGAGGCAAGAGGATTACAAGTTCAAGCAACACCAGCCTCCTAAACTTAGTGAGACCCTGTCTCAAAATTAAATAAGAATCAAAGGGGGAAGGGAGAGAATAGAAAGTTCGGTGGATTAGACAAAGGAGAATAAAGGGAAGTGAGGGGGGGGCAAAAATAGGAAAGACAGTGGAATGAATGTGACATAAATTTCCTATGTAGCTATATGAGTATACCACAGTGAATCTCAACATCATGCACATCCACAAGACTGTTAGCTTAATTAGAATAAGATATACTCCATGTTTGTAGAAATATGTCAAAATAGACTGTACTGTCATGTATAACTAAAATAAATAAATAAAAAATTTAAAAAAGAAGAAGAATCAAAGGAGGGATGGGAATGTAGCTCACTGGTAGTGTACCGTTGAGTTCAATCCTCAGATCCTCAGTAACACACACACACACAAAAAAAAAAAAAAAAAAAGAAAAGAAAAAGGAAAAAAATCCTTATTTCATAATGGCACCAAAGCAGGAGTAGAGATGCTGGTAACTTTATTATATTGCTGTGCTACAAATGCTAAATTATATTATTAGTTATTGCTGTTAATCTTTCACTGTCTAATTTATAAACTTTATCATAAGTGTGTACATATAGGAAAAAACAGTATATACAGGGTTCAATACTGTCCGTGGTTTGAGGCATTCATGGAGTAGGGAGCTAGGACTGTATTCCCCTCAGATAAGGGGAGACTGTTGTATAGCTAAGGTCTAGTGAAAAGTAATAGATTTAAAAAAAAATTAAAAGCTCTATCTCTTGCATTCTAATTAAGATAACAAGAATATTAGTACTTTGCTCTGGGACTGTGCCTTAGAGTCACTGATCTTGGATTATAAAACAGGCATAACTGCAGTGTGTTAATTAACCGTCCAGGAACAGCCCCTTTTTTAATAGCAGGTATTGAATGAGCACAAAGAAAGGTGTTCCGGTTAGCCCACAGTAAAATCAGGCATTGTCTGCTGGTGGGATTTCAAAGGATGAGACAAACCATGGTACAAGCAAATTCGCCAAGGAGCCACGACTCATGAAACTCGACTTTCCTTTTCACTCATTTAAGGCAAGAATCAGAGTAGGCAAAGGCCTTGTCCCAAGTCAACTGTGAGGATTAGATTTGTGGCCAAAGAACGCTTTTTCGGTTGTCATTGAACGTGTTGTTCGTCCCCCGTCTCCCCTTTCCTCCCACCCTCGGTTTATTTAACTCTGTGCAGGATCTGGAGCCTTATATAAGCTCTCTGGTAATCCCGTCCCCAGAGCACAGAAGAGCCACGACTGCACCGGAGCTGCGTCCATCTGCTTCAACCTGTCTCCCAGGCCTCAACACCTTTTTCCAACTCAATGAGCCAAGAGAAGGGGTGGAGCTCTGGAGCCCGACCAATCAGAGTCCAGCGCCTACTCTAATCTGCCTAGCTCCGCCCACACGCTCCCCTCCCAGACTGAGCTCCCCCAGATGTCCACAGCCCAAGGCTGGAGCGACTAGGAAGACCAGGTGTCCAGACTAGACCACACTCAGAGTGCAGTTTGGGGTGGGGTCGGTGGAAGCAAACATCGCCCAATATGAAGAGAGGAACTGTTCACAGGGAACTCAAAGCCATTCTGGTTAGCGGTGGGCCTGTGTGGGGGAGGGGTTGCACTAGGCAGATGACAGAGCTCTCCCTTGACTCTCACGGTTTCTCTGATGGCCACCCAGCACATAAAAGGAAGAGAGGGACTGTATCAACTCAGCTCCACCGAGCTGACCAGGAGCTAAGGTCATGCCATAAGCCTCCAGTTTAATCCTCTCACTTCATAGTTCGGAAACTGAGGTGGGAGGGAGGGAGTCATTCTAGGTCAAGTGGCCAGGCAGTAGCACATTTGGAATAAAGGGAGAAAAGAATCACACCATAATCCTTGTGGGGTTGGGGGGTGTCCTCAGCTGAGTACCAGTGTTCTTCATGGATGACTCAACTTTGGGGTGCATCAGAATCACCTAGGGAACTTATTAAACCCAAAGTTTCTGATTTAGGAGGCCTAGGGTGGAGCTGGAGAAGCTCTGGTTTTAACAAGTTCTCAGTGGCCACTGGAGCTATGGTTTAGGGACCACGCTTTGAGACTCCTGCTCTAGATTAGAGTATGAGCCTTAAGAAGACCAAGTTACCTGTCCTGCACACTAGGTATTCCTTGAGCACTGAGCTCACTTCAGGCAGATGCAAGGATCCCACTGACCATTGTTGAATGAATATTTGTGCCTGAGGTGGGAAGACATGGCCTCTGTGCAGGAGCAAGAGAAAAATCATCTCCAGGTAACAGAGAATAGAGAATCCCAGAGCCTCTAGGGAGATGGATCCAATGGTTCTGGATCCACAACCACCATGATACCACCAGAAATGTGAAATAAATGCTATAGCTTCAGGGCTACCTGCTCCTCACCTGCTGGCCAGGACTGTGAAAGACTTAGCAACTCAATCCTCAAATTTTGCCAACTCTCTTTTCTGAGGAGCTTCCAAATAAATCCCCTAACCCTCCCGCACAGCTTGCATGCTGTAATTTAAACTCTCAGCCAGAAACATAGAGCAGCTCTGCTCTGAAGCTTGAAGCCTCATTGGGCAACCTTCTGTCCCCTCAAAACAGACCACTGAAGCCTAGGATCCCCTTCATTTCCCACTTCAAAGTCCTGTTCTTACTCCTTTAGGAGCCAGCAAAATCTCACCCTTTGAGCTGAATGTATTTACATCCTCCTCTGGGTTGTGACCCAGAGGCCTTCTGCTCTGGTGGGCAGAGTCTGAGGGTGATAGAGCTTCCTCTGGTACCACTCTGAGCATTTTCTATTGTTTAACTGATTTCATCTTTAAAACATTCCCAGTTTACAGATGAGAAAACTAAGGCTGAGTCACTTGTTCAAAGTCAAATTGCCAATAAGTGAGGGAGGCTTTCAAATCTAGCCAGCCCGATGCCACAACCCACACTGTACCCTTCCCTAGGCTATCTCTAGTCTTTATGCTCTGTTACTTGGGGAAGGTTTCTCTGTGCAGTGAAACTGTGTGGCAGGGGTGATCCCTTTTCAACCTTAAGTCTTCACTGTATCTTTCTATAAAAAGGTACCTGACAAATCACAGGTATTGAGTACCATGGTAGATAAGTGAAAAAAAGCAAGTGCAGAAAAATGTATAGACTTAACACCATTTGTGTGGAGCAAAGAATACAAACATCCACAGTGAAGATTATCTCTGGAAGTTCACCTGAGACACTGGTAACAATGGCCCCTGCAAAGAAGAAACCGGGCAACAAAGGAGAGGGTAAGAGCAAAATTGCACTGAATAGGGGTCGGGGGGTGCAGCTCAGTGGTAGAGCATATGTCTAGCATGTCAAGCCCTGGGTTGCCTCCCTAGCACTGCAGAGGAGGAAATGTATTAACTTTTGTACCTTGGGAAAACTAGTTTGTTTGTTTGTTTTTTTTTTTTTTTTTGTACTAGGAATTGAACCCAGGGGCACTTAACCACTGAACCACATCCCAGCCCTTTTTATATTTTATTTAGAGTCAGGGTCTCGCTAAGTTGCTTAGGGCCTCATGAAGTTGCTGAGGCTGGCTTTGAACTTGTGATCCTTCTGCTGCGGCCTCCTGAGCCGCCCAGTGGAAAAACAATCTACTCAAGCACAAATAATTCTACATTTTTAAAACATGAAAAGCCATAAGGGTGACAGGGTTTTTCCTGTGAGTCCATTTCCTCAGTGATTCAGATGCTGCACAACACCAGAGCCTCACAGATCATGCTCCAGCAGCCATGCCTGGGACGGCTGCTGCATGACTTTCTTCTGCCCAAGAAGCCTGTGGGACAAAGGTTAATCCAGAAATCCATGGCACCTGATGACCAAAAGCCCAGAAAAAAATGTGTAACTGGGTAAACTAAGCCATCTGGGCGGTTGGGAAACAGTGGCCGCCAGAGAACTAGTATCCATGTGGAGGCCATAATCTCCTGCTTTCACCTCTGCAGATGACAGTGTTTGTGTTTCTATCCTGGACCTCCTTTGAATTTTACACCTGTACACCCACCTGCTAACTTGACTTTCTCAGAGTCTCTAAACCTGCGGTGCATCTGAAATTGCATTGTGCGTTTGTCCCCTAAACTGTGCTTCCTTTCAGGGTTCTCTCTCACAGCAACTGGGACTGTCTTCAAGTGCCAAGCCCAAGACCCAGGAGAGGTCCTTGAAACTCTTCTCCTTCATGCCACCCACATATATCACATATCACCATCAAGTTCCTGCAGCTCTATTTCCAAAATATATCTCGAATTCATCTCTGCCACCACACCCCAATCCAGGTGCCTGTGGCCTCTCCCCTGGACTACTGTAAAGTCCCCTTCCTGGTCCCCTCACCCTTGCTTTGTCCCTCGAACACTCCACTCTGCAGCCAGAGTCATATTTTGGACTTGACCTTGTCACACCCAAGATAAAATCCTTGAAGAGCTCCCCAGTGCCCTTGAGATGAAGCAATACTGGTAAATGACCTTCAAGGCCTGGGCCCAGCCACACCCCTCTGCACCACTGCACCTTCAGTTTTGGGGTTTTTTATTTTTTATAGTTGTAGATGGACAGTGTGCCTTTATTTTATTTTATTTTTTATGTGGTGCTAAGGATCGGACCCAGTGCCTCACACATGCTAGGCAAGCTCTGCCTTTGAGCTACAGCCCCAGCCCAGGGCCTTTAGTTTTTCCCCTCCCTCCTACCACAGGGCTCCTGAAAGGTTGTTCCCTCTCAACCTCCTTAATTTCTACTCAGCCTTCGGATTTCAGACCAAGCATCTCTCCTTCTGGACAATTCTCCTGACCTATTCCAGCATGATGCACCTGTAATTTCTGGCCATTGAAACTGCCACACTTTCTTTGTGACTATGTAACTAATATAGCCTCCCCTACTACACTGAAGTGCCATTGGGGTACTGACCATGTCTGCTTTGGCTCCCCTCTGGATCCCCAGGGCCTGGCATTTTTTGGATGTTCAGTAAATACTTATTGAATGTATATAAAATTTCTTTGGGTAGCAGTGTAGAAAATTATCAGAACTTCTGTACAAAAAGATGGCTGAATTTTCCTTGAAGAGTAATAGCTTGCTTCTCAGTCTATTTTATACAGAAGGATCATAAGATGCAGGAAAAGCTTGAGTGGATAGCATGTGGCAAGTTTTCCCCCAAGAAGACTAGACAGCCAGTGTTGGAGACCCACTGCCAATTTCAGGGTTTGATCTAAAAAGATGAGGATCAGACTCAGCTGCCCTCTGAGGGAGACTCCCCTCCCTCAAGCCCAGGCACGAGTCGGAAAATGCTCCTAAAATCTTAATAAAGTACTAGCTGACCATGACTCAGCACATATGTGGTCTTGGCTAAGCACCTTACAGGGCTGAGGGCCCAATTGTTTTTCCAGAACAAAGGCCAAGAGGGTGCACATAGCCCTGCCACCGCTGAGCAGGGCCAGGATCTGGCTCTATCTACATGTGAGGATTCCTCTCTCTGTAGAGCGGTGTGACATTTTCTGATGGTGACTCAGACTCACAGTAGTGTCAGAACCTTGTGCTCCTCCTGGGAGATGTCTGCTACTTTGGGGTGGGAAACTGTGGGGGCAGAAGGAGTCCAGGAAAATCCATGGCGCCTCATGCCCCTCAGATGCCATGCCAGAAAGGTGGGGCTCGGAGGGTCTACAAAGCTTCCTCCCCCAGGCCCCAAGCCTGTCTCCTCCCAACCCTCCCTGCTCCCCCAGTCTGTCCTCTTCTCCCTGGGGGAAGGAGAGGAACACCCAGTGAAAATAAGGAAACAGATGGCTTCTCCTCCATTCCAGGCTGGCCTGCTAAGGCAACCCAGAACAGGACTGTTTCCACAGCTGACTCCCTGTTAGCAGCTGCCCAAGCCTCGGGCTCCTGGGGACTTCCTGATAGAACAGCCCTGCTGGCTCCAGCTACAAGCTGGCCCAGGAGGGGTGAGGCAAACCCTGTGGGGACTTCCCTGGAACTCTGTAGAACCCAGCCAGGGAACAGCCTCTCCCCTCTCAGCCACTGCCCCTGAACCTTGGTGGCTGGGCCATGGAAATTGTTCTGCACTAGCCAAAGGCCTTGTTTATCTCCATGCAGGACTGGGAGCCAAGCCTGGAGAACAGCTTGGAGCCAGCAAAGGAGAGAAAGTGCAAATAAGTTTGTAGGCAAAACCAAATAAGAGTGAAAGAGAGTAAAAACATTGTGGGGGACAACCTCCTGGGGGAGGGAGGACTCAGGGAAGGGAACATTGCCATCTCCTCTGGAGGGTCTCCCCGAGCCCCTGACTTCTACATGTCAGGAGGGACAGATAGAAGGCACGCAATTTGGTACTGCACAGTGATGAAGATGGGTGGGGCATCAGGAGCCAGCATGGCTGGTGACCAGGTCTTCAGAGCCTGCTCGGAATCCCAGCCCTGCCACTTTCCAGCCATGGTACCCCAAGACAGTGACTCTGCTTCTCCAGGCCTCAGTCTCCATCACCTGGAGTGAAGGGTCTGGCTGGAGGAAGGGGAGGACCACATGGGTGGGCTGGCTGGCCCTGCAGCATCTACAGAGGGGACAGATACTTTCACAGTGTTTAAAGGCCACTCAAACTCATTTATACAACCTAAGATAGAGTCAACCTGGCGGGGAAACAAATTTCATTTATTGGGGGCTAATTAGGATTGTGATCCAGGAAAATAGATTCAAGAGGTCTTGAAAATATGCTTTGGGGTTTTATAAAATAGTGACTGTATTTATAGCTTTAAACCACAGGAGCCTGGAAATTAGAGGATTTGATAGTCAGGAATTAGGATTGGTGCTGTCAGAAGTTAAACTGTTATGTACAAAGTGGTGTGGGCTGGATCTGTGGGTGCCTGGGTAGGGTGTGTCTGTTGTATAGAAGGTCAGCAAAGTTTAACAATGTTTCAAAGATCAATTGGCACTCAGACATGGTCATATCTGTGGCTCAGTTCAAAGGCTTTGTTGCAGATGTGTCTGAGATCTGATTAATAATGGCCTCCCAACTCTGTTTTTAAGGGCCTGAACCAAAACTACTCAATTTTTGTACACAAATTTTTAGTTCTAGATGGACACAGTACCTGTATTTTATTTATTTATTTTTATGTAGTGCTGAGGATCAAATCCAGTGTCTCACATGTATTAGACAAGCGCTCTACCACTAAGCTACTACCCCAGCTCTTCAAACTACTCCATTTAAAAAAAAATTTATTTTTTTGGCTAGAACCCAGGACCTCATGCATGCTAGGCACATTACCTCTGAGCTACACCTAAACTCCATTTTTATTTTCTTCCCCTTGATACCTCCATGCAGGTTTTAAGTCCTATAATGCAAGAAGGGTAAGAGACTCCAACTTGTAAGGTTCATGTGTGAATGCTCTGGAGTTTCATTTGAAGCCCTGTCCCATCTCATACTGCCAATTAAAATAGGAGCTACTCTGTTTTCCACCAGTTTTAAATTACCAGGGGGTGGGGTGGGGAACCAAGTGGAGCAAGTTCATGACCCATCAGGGAAAAGCATTCCTTTCTGTGGACTTTCGATCCTTGGCACTCTCTGAGCAGAGACTCCTATTTCAGTGGATAATAGGAGTGGGCCATCTAATACACCTACTTGATTTCCTTCCCACCATTAGCCACACTCTGCACCTCTCTGTCCTCAGCTGGTTTTTCCTCCGCAATGTGCTTGCTGGTCTGAAAACTTTCTCAATAGCGTGTAACGGGATAGCTCTTGTAACTGGGCCTCATGGAGCAACCTGAGCAGGCTTTCTTGTCTGGAACAGTATTGAGAGTGCTGGCTGTGCTTCATGGCCAGCAGCCCTCAGGGCTAGGGTCAGAGTCCCCAGGAATGCCCTCTGGGTTGTTTTATCCTGGTGGGGGTTAGTTTGAGGGTAGGCTGGTGATGTGCCTCAGTGGTACAGCATTTGCCAAGCATCTACATGGTCCTGGGTTCATTCAACCCCCAGCATCACAATAAAAAACTCTTGAGGCAACTCTGAAATGAAGATGTTCCACTGTGTCCCTGAGAACAGCCTTCCAGAGACAGTCTGGAAAGTCCTGTTCTGTGGGGCACATAAAGGGAAGGGGGCATGTCTGCTTTCCCCTCAATGCTAACTCTGGAAATGGGAAACTCAATGCTATCTGGAAAAATGGGAAAGTAAATGCACTGGGTCCAAAGTGTTTCTCATACTTTCCAAAAGCTCTAAGTCTCTTCAACCCTAATAGAAGCAGGTAGTAACACGTGTGACTGCAAAATCAGCCCCGGTGCAGCCCAGGCTGATCCTCCACAGGGAAAGCCAAGCTCAGCCTGAGCTGCAGAGGACTAACCTCCTCAGCTGGGTGGAGGGCTGGAGGCTGTCCACTCCCAGCCTCTCTGAAGTGTACTACATGGCTCTCTGATGCTCTATGAAGGCACTAGAACCTTCTGCTCCTGGCCATGGCTTCTCACAGCCTTCACAGGTCATGGAGCGGAGCCCAAGGCCCAGCTAAGCCAGATATCCAAGCACATTGCAGGGACACTCGACCCTTCCAGGGCTTCAATATGTGTCTGGACAGCCACCACCTCTGTGAGGAAGACCAGAGAAGCCCTGGACTGTGACACCGGGGTAGGAAGTTGTGACACGGAGTAGGAAGTCCCTTACCTCATTGTTTCGTGTAATACAATTGCCCAGAAGTAAGAGATAGCTTTTTCTATTTTAAAGAAAATTAAAAATGAAGCTCAGAGAGTTTAGGTTGTTTGTTCAAGTTATCCCAGCTAGTAAGTTCCAAAAAGACATTCATATTCTGTCTGTTCATCAACCTTCCCAACTGCTAAATGCAGCAAAAAAAACGCCTGCTTCTGACCTGAATAAGATTCATGGTCCCAGTTTGTAGGTTAGCTAGAGCATTTTCTAGAAAGTCTTTTAACCCCTCATAGAGGAATATTAATATTTTTTTTCCTTAATGTGAGCCCCCTCAATTAGTCATGGGACAACCTAACGTTTGTGGCTTTGCAATGGCTGGATTATGCACTAAACAGGGCTATCCTGCCATTCAACAAAAGGAGAGACACAGGCAGGGGGTGAGTGGGCCTCCAGATCTGGCTGAAGGAATGGTTAGGGCCAGACTGTGAGAGAGTGAACACTGCTCTTTGTAGGGAGAAAGGATGACCCTCCCCCAAGAAAGTAAATAAACCATGATGGCAGAGGAAGCAGTTCTGCTTGAGCCTGATTTCACAATCCGGTTTTTAGTTATATAACCAAGGATAGGACTATACAGCTTTTCCTGGGGTACCCACCAACACCCCCTCAGGAGAGGGTATGGCTGAATTCTAGGCAAAGCTTTGGTTCCCTTTAGGGGGAACTGCTGAGGAACTACTTCCTGTTGCTGCCTCTCCTCTACCACACAGCCCACAGGAGTCTCTGCTAAAGCCCTTAGGCTTGACTGCAGAACCACCCACCAGTGACCTCGGATAGCCAGCTGGGCTGGGCAGTGACCCTCCTGTCTCTCTCTACCCAGAGCCCTTGACCTCTGTCTCAGGCTTGTTGTCCCTCACCCCAACTCAGAGCCAAGGTCTTTATTTGCAGCTGTCCTTAGTGGAACCTGCATAGGTTGTTGGACCACAAAGCCCCTAACCAAACTGACCACTCCCCGCCTACACATTTCCTATCCTTTTGGGCTTCTTAACCACAGAATCATCCCATAATACAGCTGCAAGGAAACCTGCCAATTGCCGGGGCTGACTCCCTCATTTTAACAAGGAGGTCCAGGGAGAGGACCCATTTTAATTATTGAGCTGAGACTTGAGCTGAGTCTTCTTCCTAGGCCCTTCCTCTTTCAACATCACCATCACTCTGTCACTTCTCAAAGGAATGAACTGATTGGTAGGATCTATGACCTTAGCAGAGCTGGGCTTTGAGCACAAGATTCTAGAGGCCCCTCAAATCGCATGCCCTCCACAGCAGTGCTCACTCCAGTCCCGAGTGGCTGTGCTCTGTGCTCTGTCCTCAGCAGCGCTGGCCAGCACATACTGCCCACTCTTATTTTAACACACAGTTGTGCTTCATGCTTTTGAGTCTCTCTGCAGGAGAACTGAGAAATAGTCTGAGGACAGTCTCTATTGTTCACTTATCTGTACCTGGGCCAAGATACCAGGAAAAAAAAGAATCAAGGTGAAAGGTGAGCAGTGACCATGCCTGGGCATGTTTGCTCTTCAATGGATGGGTGAAGAAACACTCACATGGTGACAGAGGAGCTCCCTGTGGGTCCCACTTGCGTGAATGTGGATGTTAGGCAGGAACCTCGCACCACCGGAGGCTTGGGAGAGGCACTCCACTTCCTCCCATTGTCAGGATGCCCTTTCTCTAAAGGTCCCTCTGCCCACAGAGCCCTCACCATGGACATTCCCACATCTGTAAGCCTGCAGCCAGCCTGCTTAAGGCATAGCTGAGAGGCAGTGGGATCACCCAGGGAGCATGGGAGTAGTTTGTTGTGGATGGTATTGGGTTTCACTCTCTTGTGGAGCAGTTATTTTCTGTGGAAGGTCTTCTTTTTCTGGAAAGAGGGGTGCAGTAGTAGCTTGGGGTCCTCACTTACAGGCTGGGCTAGTTTATCCCGTGGGTGATTCAGACCTGATTGGCCCATACACTACAAACCTGGACATAAAATCATCCATGCCAGGCACACACGTGCCTCATGGGTCTTACTCTTCTCTTGGCTTTCTGCAGCCAGCCCAGATCCCTAGCTCCCCAGGTATAATGGAACATAAGGCCCTCTTTTCACCTAACATTCCCTTTCTCTTTAATGCTTTATTTTTTTTTCCATAGCACACTTCATCTTCTAGTATAATTTATATCTTACAATTTTATTTACTGCCCCCACCAAAACAAACAAAAACACTACAGACTCAATGAGGGCACATTCCCTGCTGTGCTCCAATTTCTAAGCATTGTCCACAATTCCCAAGAAAACATGAAATCATCACATGACCTTCCTCAAAGCTGAAATTTGGGAAAGAAAAATTTTGCTGAACACACACAGTTTTGTTTTGTTTGTTGTTGTTTTTCCCCCCTCTCCAACTAAATCAGACCAAGTGGGGCCAGTAAAGGCTCCTCCTTTCTGAAAAAAGCAACCATCATTCCAGAAAACAATGTTACTCTCTGGGGTGGTGTGGTTTCCTGAAACTGTTTATTTTCGCTTTTGCAGAAATCCAAGGAGGCTGCAGAGCAGCACAGAAAAAAAAAAAAAAAAACCAAAAAACATAAATCCTCAAATGTCGTGCTCAACAATTTCCCATAGTACAGGTCATACATTGCAACAGAGGCACTGCCCTGAGGTTATGTGCCAGAAGCTTGGGTACCCCTTCTCTCACATCCACACCTGCTGAGCCCCCAGATCCTTCAGTACAAGCGGGGTGGGTGGGGGTGTTCAGGGGCGGATCTAGGCCTTGTGGAGCCTCAAGTGTAAACAGCGGAGGTGGGGAGTGGGGAGGAGGCGGGGCGAGGCAGAAGTTTAAGCAGGATGGCTTGGAATAAACCTGACCCTGCCAGAGAGGGAGGCCGACAGATGGCTCACAGCCCCTGGCTTCTAGGACACTAGAACTCTTAACCTCCGGCGTCTCCTCTTGCTTGTGCCGCGCGCTGTGCTGCCCTCCCGAGGGAAGTGGAGAGGGGCGGGTGCTGGGCAGCGATGACAATTAGACATCTTTCAATGTGATCAGTATTAGGACTTGAGTGACAAGTTCATTTCACAGTGGAAGCGAGACGCACCCCTGGAAGCAAGGGGACTCGTGTGCATTCCTCTGTCAGCAGCCCTGGGATGCCCACCCTCCGTCCCGGCCCTGGAATTCCTAACCCAAAGTCCCAAACCGGCTGAGGCCTCTTCCCCCGGGATGCGTGCATTTGCGGGCCAGACTCCGGATGGCTGTGTGCGAGGGGCGCCAAGCAAAGCCCTTCGGTTCTGGGAGGTAGCCGGGGGTGGCTGGCCCCAGAAGTATGAAGTGACCTGCAAATCTTATTGCACTCTTGGCGCGAAGGCGCAAGCGGACCGCGATTCCCAGCCCTCCGCCCCCCCCCTCCGTTGCGGTTCCCGCGCGCGCGGACCGGCATCCGCGTGTGCGTCCTAGGAGCGCGGGCCCTGGCTGTCCCGGGAGCTTACGGTCTCGGATTGCGGGCTCCGGAGGCGGCAAGCGTGCGGTCCCTCCGACTCCCCAGCTCCTCCTGGGCCTGTCGGCTGGCCTCCGGCGTACAGTCTCCGCCCAGACCCGGCCTCTGACACAGGGGGGCGTTCCCTAGCCAGGCCTACCCTGGTTCTGTCCCGCCCCGCCGGGTTACCTGAGCGACGCCAGGAAGTCTCACCTCCCCGACCATCCATCTGCGCTTGGGAAAAACTGTCTTCTCAAAGGGGCTGTCCGGGGACCCGATACAGAACTGGAGACAAACGCTTATTTATTTATTTAAACTTTAAGTTGTCGATGGACCGTTATTTTATTTATTTACATGCTAGGTAAGCACTTTCATCTTTCTGGCAATTCATTGTTATTTGTATTTTACAAACGAACTGGTCTTTGATGAATATAAAATCAAGTCTGACTTTCAACACAGTCTGAGAAGCACTAGTCTGACCCACTCTGAGGGCTTGATGGTGAGGACTAATGACACTGCGCGCTGGGAGAGCAACTGGGAGTGAATCAGCTTCCAGACAGAAGGAGGTCGGGGCCCAGACATGGGCTTTGGTTTAATCTCCAGATGGACACTGTTAGAAAACTTGCCCATTCACCTCTCTCAATATCTCTCCTTATCTCCTGAACACCCTGCCAACACCCTCACGTACTCAGAAGTACAGTTGTTTCAACCAGAGATTCTCAAGATCTCATCAGACAAACCAATCCCTTAGGATGCCTTGTACAGGGCCTGTGATCAATTTTAAGCTTTGATCTTCAGCACAAATAACTTCAGAATAAAGCTTACCACCACCACCAGCCACCCACCCTTGGTCCCCAACCTTCCTGCTCATCCTAGCCCAAGAACTCTCCATTTTAAATTAATATAGGCAGTTTGGGGCCATCAAATACATTCAACTCATTCCTACCCACAATCTTTGTCATATGGTGCTTCAGGGCAGGATACCCTCCTCCATCCAAACACGGAATCTCCTGTGCTTTAGTTCCACACCCTCCCACATACGCCTTCTCTTGCACCTGCAGTCTCTGGCATCTCTGTATTCCTTCAAATCTTGCAGTCTGGGAGAATTTCCTTCCAGCCCTCCAAATTGTTCAATTTGGACAGCTCTGCCTCTGGCCATTTCACCGAAGAACTCAAATTTGTTACTCGTAAAACTGAAGTGATGATGAAAATATTCTAAAAGTAGATGCAGGCAATGGATGCATTACCACAACTGTGAATATACTAAAACACAGAATTGTACAAACTAAGAAGGTGAATTTGGGGCTGGGAATGTAGTCATTGGTGGAAAACTTGGCCTACAAAGATCTCTAGCACTGCATAAATAGATAAAGAGAGTGATTTTTTTTCAGGGGGGGGGCACTGGGCATTGAACTCAGGGACACTTGACCACTGATCACATCCCCAGCCCTATTTTTTGTGTTTTATTTAGAAACAGGGTCTCATTGAGTTGCTTAGTGTCTTGCTTTTGCTGAGGCTGGCTTTGAACTTGTAATCCTCCTGCCTCAGCCTCCTATGCTGCTGGGATTACAGATGTGTGCCACTGTGCCCAGCTAAGAGACTGAATTTTATGGTATGTAAATTACATTTCAAGAAAGCTGTTATTTTATTTAAAAACAAAACTGTCATCACATGGCAACCTCACTTCTCACTTCAGTATCCTCATATCCCCCTCCTTGGTTAACCATCCATTTGGCATAGGCTATAAAATTTAAAATAGTTCAAGATATCTCCAAGTTCAACTTACATATTGGCCATTGATAAATAATATTTTATTTAGAGACAGGGTCTCACTGAGTTGCTTAGCAGCTTGCTTTTGCTGAGGCTGGCTTTGAACTCATGATCCTCCTGTCTCAGCCTCCTGAGCTGCTGGAATAACAGGCATGTGCCACCAAGCCAGATAGCCTTCCCCATTTTTGGTGAAAAGCCACTGAAAGGTTTATGGACCAAGAGTAGGTATAGCATGAGCTCTAGAATAAGTTACATTTTTAAACAATCCGAACAAAGACTGTTCCTCCGTATAAACTTCTAGAGAGTTTCCAGGTGCTATAGTTTGGATCCTGAGCATACCCTAAAAGCCTATTAAAGGATTGCTCCCCAGCGTGAGGCTGTTGGGAAGTGGTAGAAACTAGTGAGGTCTTCAGATCTTTGGTGCATGCACTTAAATAGATGTGCCTCAGTGCCTTCTTCCTCTCCTTCAAAGTTTCTGACCATAAGGTGAGCAGTTTTGTTCTATATACAGGCCCACCATTATGTGCCGCCTCAGGTCCAAAGCAGTGGGACAAACTGATCACAAACTGAAACTTCTAAAACTATGAGCCAAAATATATCTTGTGGGGGACAATTTTGGACAAAGATTGTAGATTCACCCCTGATTCACCAAATAGGAAATTATAATTTGTTTATGCAAAAAATGTACAATAAAAATCTAATCATGAAGAAATTAAGAAACATTCTACCAAATAGCTGGCCTGCACTCTTCAAAAATGTCAATGTCACGGGTTGGGGATGTAACTCAGAAGTAGAGTGCTTAGCACACATGAGGTCCTGGGTTCCATCCCCAGCACTGCTGATAAAAGAAAAGTTAGTTGAAAAACTTCCTGACTGAAGGCCAGGTGCAGTGGTACACACCTGTAATATCAGCTACTTCTGAGGCTGAAGCAAGAGGATCACAAGGTCAAGGCCAGCCTAGGCAACTTAGTGAGACCCTGTTTCAAAACAAAATAAAAAGTGCTGAAGATGTAACTCAGTGGCAGAGCACTTGCAGAGCATGTGTGAAGCCCTGGGTTTAATCCTTAGTACCAAAAAAGAAGAAAAAAGAAAGAGACTGAAGCATCATGAAAACTAATAGTGATACTCTTCTACACTGAATCCTGGACCAGAAAAAAATGTTTCTATAAAGAATATTATTGGGGGCTGGGGTTGTGGCTAAGTGGTAGAGCGTTTGCCTAGCACGTGTGAGGCCCTGGGTTTGATCTTCAGCACCACATAAAAATAAACAAATAAAGGTATTGTGTCCAACTGCAACTAAAAAATAAATATCTAAAAAAAAAAAAGAATATTATTTGTCTGGGTGCAGAGGCATACCCTTAGAATCCCAGGTACTCAGGAGGCTGAGGCAGAAGGATCTCAAGTTTGAGGCTAGCCTGGGCAATTTAGCAAGACCCTGCCTTAAATATAAGAAGGGGCCAGGCATAGTGGTGCATGACTGTAATCTCAGTGGCTTGGGAGGCTGAGGCAGGAGGATCTGGAGTTCAAAGCTAGCCTCAACAATTAAGTGAAGCTTGAAGAAACTCAGTGAGAGTTTAGAGACCCTGTCTCTAAATAAAATACAAAAAAGGGCTGGGGATGTGGCTCAGTGGTTAAGTGCCCCTGAGGTCAATCCCTGGTACTAAAAATAAAAATAAATAAAAAGGGATGGAGATGTGGCTCAGTGGTAGATGACCCCTGGATTCATCCCCAATACTGTCATTAAAAAAGAAAAAAAGTGGGCAAGAGCTCAGGGCGAGAGCACTTGCCTAGCATTTGTGAAGCCTGGGTTCAATCCCGAGTACTGCAAAATAAATAAATAAATAAAATTATTGAAACAATTATGAAAATTTTAAGAAGTTCTATAGATTAAACAATATTATTATATTAATTTAAATGTCCTGATTTTGAGTTGTTTCCTACATGAATATTGCCTGATCTTAGAAAATATACACTTAAGTATTTAAGGAGTAATAGGATATCATGACTGAAATTTACTTGGATATGGTTCTGTGTGTTGTGTGTGTGTGTGTGTGTAAGAAGTTTTAAATACTGGCAGATCAAAAATTTATTTATTTTAGTTCCCTAAGGAAAACCCCATGAAAATAATAGGTGGTGGTGGGGATATTATCAATTTTACTAGCAGAAAGTAATTAGGACAAAAGGAGAGATGTCAACACAGTTTTTGGAGATGGATAGAATGATTAATTTAGCATAACAATTAAAGCTAAAAACTTACTATGGCTAAAGCAAGCAGATTCTCATGTTAGACTTGTAGGGATCAGCAAACCACAACTCTTGAGCTAAATTCAACTCACAGGCTATTTTATAAATAAAGTCTTATTGGAACACACTGTGTTCACACTTACATGTTTATATACTGCCTATGGCGCCTTTCAAACTAAAACAGCAGAGATGAGTAGTTGACGCTGAAGCTCAGAATCTTTATTATCTGGCTCTTTGCAGAAAAAGCTTACCAACTTCTGCTTTAGAGCCCTGAAAATTTTTAGAAACTAGAGGTATCAGGAAGCTGTGAAGGCAAGGGGCAGGGAGATGTTGAAAGTGGGAATCTGCCTTAGGCCTTGAGGGTCCCTGCTTATTAATGCTGGGTATTCATTCGAAGAATGCAAGAATCTGATTTGCATTCTGTGACTCCTACCCAGGCCACTTCTTAGTCTTGTATTTGCAGAAAGCAACATTGAAGGTTGGAGCAATGCCACCCTACCCATCTCCTCAGAAAAAGAGTGGATATCTTCTGTAACAGAACTCACTATGTGTGCAGGTATCTATTTGGGGGCCTTTGTTCCTGTGGGACTTGTGGCAAGGGAACTAACAGGAACATGAAGCTTTGGCTACTGCTTTACCATGAATGATAATGTTCTTTGTCTCTGACCTAGGAGTCTCTTATCTTCTGCTGTTATCCATGCAACAGTAACAGGCTAGGCTTATTAGTTTGGACATAAACTAAAATCTCTAGACACTGGTCTTGATAATGGGGATAAAAACAGAAGGATTAAAACAAAAAAAGTCAAACAACCTGATTCAAAAATGGGCAAAGGATAGACATTTGAATAAACATTTTCCAAAGAAGATATACAAATGGTCATTAAACCCATTTAAAAAGAGGCTCAATATCACTAGTCATTAGGGAAATGCAAATGAGAACCATGAGATAACACTTCATACTTGCTAGGATGGCTACTATCAAAACAGTGGAAAATATCAAGTGTAGGTGAGAATGTAAAGAAACTGGAGTCCTTGTGCATTGTTGGTAGGAAGGTAAAAACAGTGCAGCCAATGTGGAAAACAGTAGGACCCTTTTCTCAAAAAATTAAACAGAATTATTAACTGACCTAGAAATTTCACTTCTGGATGCTTACCAAAAGAATTGAAAGCAGGATCTCAAAGATTTAATTTCATATTCAAAGTAGTATTATTTTTTAAATATTTTCTTTAGTTGTATGTGGGCACATATCTTTATTTTTATTCGTTTATTTTTATATGGTGTTGAGGATTGAACCCAGGGCCTCATGAATATGAGGTAAGCGCTCTACTGCCAAGCCACAACTCCAGCCCTAAAGTAGCATTATTAAGCTTAGTTAAAAAGTAAAAGCTACCCAAGTGTTCATTGAGGGATTAATGGATAAACAAAATATGCTATACCAAAACAATGGAATATTATTCAACTTTAAAAAAGAAGAAAATTCTGAAACATGATACAATATGGATGGACCTTGAAGACATTATTCTAAATGCAATAAGCCAGTCACAAAAAAGGTGACTACCAAATGGTTTCATTTATATGAGGTACTTAAAGTTATCAAATGCATATAGAGAGAAAGTAGGGGTCCAAGGAAGGAAGGAATGAGGAGTAATGTCTCATGGATACAGTTTCAATTCTGCAAGATGAAAAGAATTCAAGAAATGGATGGTGATGATGGGTGCACAATATCATGTACTTAATGCCACTGAATATACATTTAAAAAACGGGTAAGATGGAAAAATTTATCTTATATATATTTTACCAGAATTTTTTTTAAAAGAGAATTTTCTTTATTTATTTATTAGTTTTTCGGCAGACACAACATCGTTGTTTGTATGTGGTGCTGAGGATCGAACCCAGCCACACGCATGCCAGGCGAGCGCGCTACCGCTTGAGCCACATCCCCAGCCCTTACCAGAAATTTTAAAATATTGGATAAAAGAGAACAGAAGGATTAATAAGAAGATGTTATATTCCCTGTTCTTTGTCCTTGCCCTAAGCCAAGGACTACCAGTCCTCCTTGTCGGACCAGAGATTTATTTTCTGGAAACTGAACTGAGGAATACAAGGCACATGTAGGACAGGAACAGGGATGATACACCCAGCAGAAAACAGGACAATCAAATAAAGTCTTTGAACTAGGCTTCTTTAGCCTCTTGGGTTCGCAGAACACTGTTCTCTCCAGGTAGTAATCCCCAGGGAAGGAGAAGTATGAATTTCTGAAGTGAATGAGCAGATTCAGAGAATATAACCACAGGTAATGACACTTGGGGTCCCATAACAAAACAGATGTCTTCCTGTCTGACCACCCTCCAACTGAGGTCAACAAGGGTTCCACACAGAACGTTCCAGTGCCTCACTTCTAAATAGTAAAGGATCACTGCACACTTGATAAAAGCCACTAATATGAAAGGCAGAGTCCAAAATAGAGGAAAAAGTGTTCCCAGTCATTCAAAACAAGGCAAAAAGTAGAAAAGTCTTCAAAGAAACAACAAGACATGAGGATATGCATTGCATCTATAAAACAGAGTGGGGAAAGAAACACTTAGAGAATTAGAAAACACTTTTTGAAATAAATTTTAATAGAAAGGCCAGAAAACAGAGTAATTAAGAAAAACACAAATCAAAGAGATGGACAGAGGGAGGAAAAAGGGGCAGGGGAGAAAATCATAAGTTCTATCCTGAAGTCATCAGACTTAATAATGAGTTCTATAAGAGAGAAAGAAGGGAGTTATTAAAGAAATAATCCAAGAATATTTCCCAGACCAAAGGAAAGGATTCTCTAGATTGAGAGGGTGCATTCAAAAGTCAAAAAAGGGCTGAGGATATGGTTCAGTGGTAGAGCACTTGCCCGGCATTCAAGAGGCCATGGTAACACACACATATACACACACACATATACACTCATGTTAAAAAATCCACACCAATTTAAGTTGTGAAATTTTAGAATACTAAAGAAAAAAGAAAAAGAAAAGATCCTAAAAGTATTTAGAGAGACTGACAATAAAAAACCAGGTTAGCACAAAAGACTCAATATCAGAATGACATCAGACTTCTCATCAGCAACAACTGATGTTAAACAATAGTGAAGCAAAGCCTTCTGTGGGAGAGTATTTCCAACAAAGAATTTCATAATGAAGTGTGAGGACAAATTAAAGGCATTTCTACATATGGAAGGACTAAAACATTTTTATATCTCAATGTACTGGAAACTACTAGAAAGAAGATAGGCTCTAGCAAAACAAGAGATTTGGGAAGCTGGGGGATATAATACAGCAAAGGACAATTGTGCAGCAAACTTTGAGGGAAACCTGTCCAGATCAGAAAAGGAAGATAAAGGGCATCAGGGGCAGATCTCTAGGGGGAAGACTGACTTAATTAACTGACAAAGTTAAAATTTTTGGAAAATAATATAAACAGACATTTGTTAGAAATGATGGCATATTGGTGAGAAAACTAAGGAAAGTACATAGAATACTAAAGAAAAAAGATTAACTATAGGAAAAACAAAATTGCTTAAGAAAATTAATGATAGTACACTAGCTTTTAGTGGAAAAAATTTATACAATTATGTAGACATCATTAATTTAGCAAATATTATCATTATTATTATTATATCGAGAGGATGAAGTGGGAGCAGCAGGGGTGGGTATAAGAGAGTTAAGCCCTTATCTGCTATAGGGGAAAATCAATTTATAGTGTGTAAAATTGACCATGAAATAATATACTTAACATGAAAAAATGCATTATAAGTATATTATTTAGTTATACAGTAGGTAAATACCAAAAGTCTCAAAAAATAGAATGGGAAAAATGAGGGTCAAAGGATTATTTTTTTATTCTAAGTCTTGGTTACTTCATATATTTTAAACCATGTGCAAGAATAAAAATAAAATTTAATTTTAAAATACTATTTTCTGAGGCCATCAGTCACCCTCATCTTTGTTGTTTTCTCCTCTAGAATGTCCTGCACCCTTCCAAATCCCAGGTTTCAGGTCAGTGCTACTAACCTGCTCTTTCTTTCTGCTCACGTCAAACTTTTCCTTCATTGTTAATCACCACTGGGTTTCTGTCCTGCATTTTCTCCTTTTTGGAAACATTCCATATGTGCCAATAAATTCCTTACCAGATGACAATTTAAAGATCATTGAGAGCCAGGGGTGTAGGTTAGTAGTAGAGCACATGTCTAGCTTGTGTGAGGCCCTGGGTTCAATCCTTATCACCACAGAAACATAACAGATCAAGGATTATACCAGACTTTAACTTAGATTCTCAAAAGGGTACAGTCATAGCTACTACTTATTATAAAAGTACTATCTACTTCAAAATGAACAGATTGAAAATCCACAGGGAGATTGAAGGGGTACCAAATGGTTGGGATACCAAATGGGCGTTTTACCAAATGTCCTAAGGAACGAGTGTTTTGTAAAAATGTCAGTTGCATAAAATTGTCTCAAATCTGTGTTTGCTCATCATTTCTGTGATCAAGTGTGGTTACCAACTGCCTGTGTTCCTATGGTGCTAACCAATCAACCAAAACACAAATTAAGCAGAATCTATAGTTCCTAGAAACTTACCCATGTAAAAATGGGTTACATAAGTTACACAGACTTATGTAACAAATTGATAATAATCACTCCAAATTGATAATAATTTTGAGATCCCTGACTGTATTATCTTCTCAGAAATTCAAGGACAATGACCAACAATGTAATAGTGTGAATATCAAAGTCAATTGAAGAAAGTGAAGGAGGTAGTTTGTAAACACAGCAGCAAATTGTGGCAATTTGTCACAATAAATAAAGTCCCTCTTGAGCCCCCTATGGACCTGCACTGGGCACTGCATTGACTGTGTCCTAAGAGAATCATGTGCTTGTTCTTGGTTTGCAGAGGATGGGGTATTGTTATTTAAGCTTCATATTTTAATCAGAGTCAATTGTTCAAAGTATCAACTAGCTCTACAAAGTTTTAAAGACAATTCTTAAGGCTAGGGTTGTGGCTTAGTGGTAGAGCGCTTGCCTAGCATGCGTGAGGCAGCACCATATAAAAATAAGCAAATCAAATAAAGACAATTCTTATCTCCCCACCCCCATTCCCTTTTTTGAAAAGCAAAAACCACATTTAACACTTTTAGCTGTTTCTTTTTTTAAAACAACATCCAATGAGTGTCTTTGTACTCTTTTTTATTTTTTAATATTTATTTTTTAGTTGTAGTTGCACACAATACCCTTCATTTTATTTATTTATTTTTATGTGGCATTGAGTATTGTCCAGGGCTTTGCATGTGCTAGTGAGTGCTCTACTGCTGAGCCACAACCCCAGCCCTTTAGCTGATTCTTTTGACATCTCCCTCCATATCTCTAAATAACATGCTTGTAGTGTTTATTTTTGTTTTTTACTTTTTGATTTTTTGCAGTGCTAGGGATTGAACCCAGGGTCTTGCACATGCTAACAAGCATTCTACTGCAAAACAAAAACAAAAACATCGTTTTGTTAAAATCTCATTTTAGGCACTATATATGGAAGGCCTCAACAAATTTGGAGATCAGCTCTTTCTTCAATTGACCTTAATACCTAGATTTCCCATACTCTTCCATGTTCTCAAAATAATTCATTTCAGTCATATGAATATTCAGTGTTATTATAATGAAGGCAATTCAGGACTGAACTACAGTAAACTATGGTTTATTTTTCTTTCTGATATTTTGTTTTCCCTAGAATTAATATTTAAAATTTTTTTCTTGGTTTTCTACATACATTAGTCACTACTTCAACACCAACTTCTTTACCAGTTGTTTAATTTTTCCCTTCATAAAAAATTCATTGACATCTGATTTTCTTCAATTTCACCTTTTCTTTTCTTTTTGGTACTGGGTATTGAACCCAGGGGTGCTTTACCACAGCTGCTACATCCCCAGCTCTTTGATTTTTTATTTTGAGACGGGGTCTCACTAATGTTGTTCAGACTGGCCTCAAACTTGCAATTCTCATGCCTCAGCCTAAATGCTGGGATTACAGAAGTGTGCCACTGCACCCAGCAATCTCATTTCCCTAAAGACTGTGTCTGGAGTCTTCTGACCTGCCTAGTTCTGGTTGGGGTGTGCCCAACCTGACACAGAGCTATATGCTGAACTTTCTCTTGGCATCCTCGAGGATCCCTTCCACTCTCTACCGTTGGTGTCCTGCTTCCTCCCACATTTCTTCGTTCTAGCTTCACTCCTTTATTTTAAAGGAACATATCCTTGAATAACTTCTTTGTAAATTTTTTGAAGTATTATGTGTCCAGACATCCACTGCCCTTTGCCATGGGACCTCTAGCGCCCCCCTGTGGATGCACATAATTCCTGCTGCAGCTGACATCAGGCTTGGCCATGTGAGTTGCTTTCATCAATAGAATATTATGAGATATCCAAGCAGACCCAGAGCTGTTGCAAGTTCTGATCTTTCAGCTTGGATCCTGGAATAACACTGGAGCAGAAGCAGAGCTTTGAGTGGAAAAATAATCTTTTTGTTGACTTAGTGAGATTTGGGGGTTGTTGACTCAGTAAAATTTTAAATGTTTGTAAAATGTTTTTATCCAATGTTTACCATTAATGAATAGTTTGGCTGGATATAAAATACCAAGATAGAAGAAGTTTCCTTCAGAATCTTGAAGGCATTGCTCCACGATCATCTAGTTCCAGTACTTAAATGGCAAAAGGAACTTTGCAGATTAAGATGGGGTGATTATCCTTGGTTGGCACTAAATGTAATTAAAAGGGTCTTGATAAGAGAGACCAAACTAGGAAGAAGACAGTGCAGTGAGAGGGCCAAAGGATGCAGTGAAGAAAGGCGGTGTCATATGAAACACTGAGCCAAGAAATGAGGATGGCTGGAAAACACAAGAATCAGTTCCCCCCCTAAAACTCCAAAAGGAACTACTAGCCCTGTGAACACCTTGATATTAGCCATGTCACACTCATTTCAAATATCCAGCCCCATCAGAGAATAAAACTTGTGCTGTTTTAAATCACTAAATTTGAGGCAACTTATTATTAAATAAATTGAAAAATGGCTGTAATAGGAAACAATTTCCAGAAAGCCAAAACAAGTATTTTTACACAAAGATAAATTATAAGTACCAGGAAAGGAGAAAATGTTTGCAATATATTTAACAAAGGATATTCTGACTACATAAGGAAATAGAACCCAGGGCCTTCCACATGCTAGGCAAGAGGTCTACCACTGAGTTACATCCCCAGCCCAAGAACTGCTATTTTTAAATTTTAGTAAACATATGGAATTACTATTTGCCAAGCACTGTTCTAAATACGTTACAAATATTAATTCATTTAATTCTCATAAACACTCTATGAGATAAATACTATTAGTCTTCCCATCATACATCTGAGGAAATTGAGGCACTTAGGTTAAATAACTTGTCCAAGGTTCCAGGATCCTTGAGACCCAACAGAAAATGCTAAAAGTTTTAAATTCAAATGGGCAACAAATACTTGAAGATATATTGCCATAATACAAACCTTCCAGAAAGTAGATACCAAGATGGAATGAGTGTGAGAGATTTATGGACAGCAAGAAGAAGGGAAGGAGTAGTAGGAGAGGCCCTCAGACCACATGCAGATCTGACACCTTCAAATGAGAGTGGGGAAGGAAGACCCCAAGAGCTTCAAACTGCAGTGCAGCTCTGAGTCTGGGCCAGGTCAAATTGGGCAGGAACAGTCCAGTTCAAGTGCCCCTGCCACAATCAGTTATTGGCTGGGAGCAGCCCAGAAGAAGCATGACCTTAGTATGAGCTACAGTAAATTGCACAGGTATGGCCTGCAGGCTGTTGGCTAAAGGCAGCTGTCACAGCAGGTTCTCCTTCCTTCTTTAAAAAATGAATGGCAGAATGTACAATGTATTAATATATGTGTATACCTATGAGACTGTCACCATAATTAAAACATTAAAATATCCATAACCCCAATAGTTTCAGGTCCCACAATAATACCTCACAGCTCCATTTCCCTTCCCTAAAGAAGCCAGTAATCTGCTGTCACTATACCATAGATTAGTTTGCACTTTTTAGAATTTTGCATAACTTAAATCATTCAGCATATATTCTTTTATGTTTGGCTCCCTTATAAGTATACTTATTTTGAGTTTCGACTACCTTGTCATGTTTAATAAATAGTCCATTACCTTTCATTGCTGAGTAGTATTCCTGGGTATGGATATACTATATTTACCCTCCCCAAAAAATCTCTTCATGAACTTTGAGGTTATCTCCAGTTTGGGGCTATTGCAAATAAACACTACATCCATTCTTTGTATGGACACAAATTTTCTTTGGGATAAATACCTAGGAGTAAAATGGCTGTACCATATGGCAGATTTATGTATAACTTTTTAAAAAAACTTTATTTTTATGTGGTGCTGAGGATCGAACCTAGGGCCTCAAACGTGCTAGGCGGGCACTCTACCACTGAGCTGCAACCCCAGCCTCCATTGTTTTGCAAAGTGGTTGTACAGTTTTATAGTTCCACCAGTGTATGAATATTGTTTGTTTTATATCATTGTCAACACTTGGTATGGTCAATCTTTTTTATTTTAGTCATTCTAAAAGGTGTGCTATACCTTGAGATTTGTATTTGCATTTCTCTAACAACTAATGGTGCTGCATATCTTTCACATGCTTATTTGACATCTGTACGTACATATTCAGTGATTTCTGTTAAAATCTTCTAAGGTATTTTTAATACAGTTGTTTTCTTATTGAGTTTTAAGAAATTCTTTATATAATTCTGGATATGAATAACATTTCAGACATATGCTTCACAAATAATTTGTTCTAATACATGGCTTGTTTCATTCTCTCAGCAGTATTTTTAGGAGAGCAGATGATTTTAATTTTGAAGAAGTCCAGTTTACTAATTCTTTTCCCTTTTAATTTTAAATGTTTGTAAAATGTTTTTATCCAATGTTTACCATTAATGAATAGTATTTCTGGTGCTATACCTAAGTTTTAAGTCTTAAAAAAAATTTTAAATGACATCACCTCTCTGAGCCTCAGTTCCCTTTGCCCCCCAAAATAGACATTAAAAAAACCATTTTTTCAACATTTTCCCCCCTATCTTTCTGTGGTTTTACAATCAGAAAAGAACTCTGATCTTTTTAAGTTAATCTCTGTCCATAATGCAAGGTAGAGATCAAAAAGTTCACTTTTAAAAAACAGATGGATATCTAATTGCTTCAGTACTATTTATTGAATAGACTATCCTCTCCTCCATTCAATTATCTTTGAATCTTTGTTAAAAGCTATTTATATAAGTACTGGTGATGTGGTTCAGTGGTAGAGCACTTGCCTAACTTGCATAAGTCCCTGGGTTCAATCCCCAGCACAATTAAAAAAAATCAGCTATCTATATACATGTGGATCTGTTTGTGGACTCTTATTCTTTTCCACTGATCTATTTGTTTATCTTGATGCTCTCTTGAACAACTGTAGCTTGATAATAAGACTTGAAAAAAGGTAATGTTGGTCTTTCAACTTTAATTTTACTAGCAAAGTTGTTTTAGCTATTCAGAGTCCTTTGCTTTTCCATATGAATTTCAGTCAGCATGTCAATTTGAAAAAAAAAAAAAAGATCTTGCTGAGGATCATGCACGAGGCCCTGGGTTCTAATCCCCAGCAACACACACACACACACACACACACACAATTCCATGAGGCTCCCTCATTCTACAAGTTATAAGCTCTGGTATTCCCAGAAGAAATACATAGTGTAAGGTCTGCAGGGGTCCCACATGGTAAAAAAGAACTCATCAACATCTTATAGCTTTCATTGACAGGTCTTGCATATCTTTTAATATTATTAAAAATGTACTTCTCTTTATTTCAGTGTCCAACTGTTTGTTGATCATATAAATAAAATTGTACATATTGTATATGTTGATATTGTAATTGCAACCTTGAGAGACTCATTAGTTCTAGTAGTTCTTTTTGTGGATCCCATAGTATTCTTTATGTATGCGATCAGTTATCTATCAATATAGACAGTTATTTTCCCTTCCAAAGTAAATGTCTTTTATTTTTCTTGCCTTGTTGCATTGGCTAGTTTCCGTAATATGAAACTATTTCACAAGCACTGAAAACAATGTGTATTCAATTCAGTTGGTTGATGATATTGTTCATTCAATTCTTCTATATCCTTGTTAATTTTTTAGTTGTTAGTACTGTTACTGAAAGGGGTATTGAGGTATTTATTGTACATAAAGAATTTTCTGGTCTTTGTCCATGTTTCCTAGGAGACAATCTTTAAATCTTTATTTAGAATTTCTTGAGTAATAGAAAGTGCCTTTATTACTCATGGTGGGCCCCTGGGACTGACTGAATTTAACCTAATGAGATAACTCAGAATAGGGGCTGGCCATGACAGAAAGATCAGCCATGTAAATTAAAGACTTGGGGTTTTAAACCAAGTGATATCATCCCATCCTCTGAGCAGGAAAAGGGGGGGATGGAGTCTGAATTTAATCACATAGCCAATGATTCAATCATTCGTACATAATGGAACTCTGGGTATCTGAAGCTTGGGTAAGGTTCCTGGTTGATAATCCCATATCAGTGCTTTGGGAGAGTAACTTGAGCTGAGGATATAAAACATTATTATTATGTTCCTGTAACACTGCCACTTACCATCTGGGACCCTTGCAAACCTTACACTATGTATTTCTTCTGGGAATACCAGAGCTTATAACTTGTAGAATGAGGGAGCCTCATTTTTTTTTTTTTTTTTGTGGTACTGGGGATTAGAACCCAGGGCCTTGTGCATGTAAGGCAAGCACTCTGCCAACTGAGCTATATCCCTAGCCCTGAAATTTTTGCTCTTAATCTATAAAGTCTGTGTTAACTCCAGACTAACTTTACAGTGTCAGAATTACATTGGCTTTCAAATGTTATTCTGGAACTTTTTTTTTTTTTTTGTACTGAGGTTGAATTCAGGGGTGCTTAACCACTGAGCTACATTCCCAGACCTTTAATTTTTGAGACAGGATCTTAAAGAAATTGCTTAGGATCTCACTAAATTGCTGAGGTTGGCTTCGAAGTTTGATCCTCCTGCCTCAACCTGAGTCTCTGGGATTATAGGCATGTGCCACCATTCCAAAAAGAGGAGAAAATGTAGTGCTGCTATTGTGGATTTTTGTTTCTTTCAGTCGTCTCAGCTTTGTTCCATGCATTTTGAAGGTGTTTATGTGTGATCACGTTCATGATTATTATGTCTTCTTGGTGATCTGACCTTTTAATAAATATATTCTGTCCTTTTTTCTCCCTGCAAAATTTCTTTACTCTGAGTTTTACTTTGTCTAATATTAATACAGTCATGCTAGTTTTCTTCTGACTAGCATATTTGCATGGTCATCTCTTTTCCTGGAGGTTTAACCTATCTGGTATATTTTTTTTGAAGTAATTTTCTTATACTGAAGATATATTTGGCTCAGTAATTTTTAAAAATCCTTTGTGATCACCTTTGTTTGCTCAGACTATTTGCATTTAATGTAAGTACTGATATATTTGCATTTAGGTCTACCATTGAATTATTTTTGTGTTTGTTTCTTGTTTCCCTTTCAATTAAACACATTTTATCATTCCATTTTATTTCATCTCTGGCTTTTTATTAAACATCTTTTTTGCATAGTTCTTTCCATGGTTGGTTGAGGGATTTGAATATACTTGATTTCAGTCTACTTAAAATAAATTTCACCACTTCCAGTGGAATGCAGGAAAGTATTATATAGTCTCTTTGCCTACCTCCTTTATGTTTTATTTTGAGATCATGTCTTCCTGTGTTACCCAGGGTGACCTTGAACTCCTGGGCTCAAGTGATCCTTCTACCTCAGCCCCACCAGAATAGCTGGGATGAATGTCCTCAACATATTTTAAGAACTCAAGAACTAAATCTATTTTCAACCCAGATAATTACCATTTCTTTTGTTATTCCTTTATTCCAGTTTTTCTGTGTCATTTCCCTTCTGTTGGAAAAACTCCCTGTAATAATTTGTTTTAGGTAATGTCTCCTGATAATGACTTATCTGTTTTCTTTGATCCATATTTGGCTCTATTTAATTTTTATTCCTGAAGGCTGGTTTCACTGGATATAGAAAGAAGCCCGAGTCAACAGTTCCCTCAGCATTTTAGAAATGTGCTACTTCTTTTTTGCCTTCATGATTTCTGCTAAGAAATCCAGTCATTCAGATCATTGATTCCCTATAGGTAATAAGTTATTTTATCTGGATGCTTTCTGTATCACTTTAGTTTTCCCCAGTTTCATTATCATGTATCTGGGTGTGGACAGGAACTTGAGTACAAAGGTTTCTCACAAAATTTGCAAAGTTTCTAGTTAATATTTCTTCAATTTTTTTTCAGCACTACATTTTCTCCTCTTTTTGAAACCCTGACGGTGTAATTTTAGATCTTTTATTACTGTCCCACAGGTCTCCAAAGCTCTTTTCAAAAAAAATAATGTTTTTTTTTTCCCCCAAAATCTTTTTCTCTCTTCAGATTAGGTAAATTGTACTGGTTTATCTTACTTTTCACGGACTTTCCTCCATTCTGAGACCAGTTAGTGAGCTTTAAATTTTGGTTATTGTGTTTTTCAAAATTTCCACTTGGATATTTTTTGTATCTTTTCTTTGCTGAGATTATGTAACTCCCCCCCCACCATCCCACTGGTTTCAAATTTTCATGATTACTTGCTGGAGCACGTGTGTGTGTGTGTGTGTGTGTGTGTGTATTTTTAATTGTAGATGGACACAATATCTTTATTTTGTTTTTATTTATTTATTTATATTTATTTTTATGTGGTGCTGCGGATCGAACCCAGTGCCTCACTCATGCGAGACAAGCGCTCTATCGCTGAGCTACAAACCCAGCCCTTGCTGGAACACTTTTTAAATAGCTGCTTTAATGTCTTTTATCAGATCATTTCAACATCTGTGACATCTCAATGCTTGCATCTATTGTCTTTTCCCATAACAGTTGAGATCTTCCCATTTCCTGGTGTCCTGAGTAATTTTGGATTATATTCCAAGATTTTGAATAATGTTATTAAGCTCTGGATCTTGTTTAAATCCTGTAAAGAATATTGAATTTCAGTTTGATTCTGAAAGCACCCTGGCTAGGTTCCAGCTCAACCTACCTTATATGGGCTGTGATTCCAGAATCAGTTAAACTTTTAAAACTTTGGCAAGGCTATTTGGGCCTATTCCACGTGAATATCTCCCAATTTCTAGCCTGGGATCTGAGTGGTGGTCTTCCTGAGCGCAGCTCTTCAAGTCTTTGGTATACTGCATGAGATAAGACCCATGAGTAGTTTTGGGGGCAGGGTGAACTGAAGAGTTCATAAACAACTTAATGGGATCAATTTTCTGTGGCAGAGTTCCTTCCTCTCTGTAACCTTCCCAATACTTCCTGGTTCCTTTTATTTGTTCTTTGGCAAAAAGACTGAGGCTGTGTACTTTTGCCACTGTGTTTGCGTCCAAGGCCACATGGATGGAGGACAGAGAGGAAAAACAACGGGGACTGGCTTTACTATGTTCCAGACACTGTGCTAAAAATCTTAAAATGGATCATACCATTTAATCCTTTCAGAAACATAACTCTACTGAAGAAGGGGTCCTTGGTCTCAGAGCTGACTCTTGTAGATTCCCACTGCCAATAGTCAACAGTGTCACTACCACTGGACTTTATGTAAGACGGGATGTAAAAAACAGAAAGGAAAATGAAACAAAAGGGTTTCTGCACTCTCTTTGAATATTAGAATTTCCCTTTCTACTCCTTGAGCCAGATCTAGAGAGCTCCTGGCACTCTCTGAATGCTAGTTTCCAATGTGCTGAGTTCAAGATGCAGGACAGCGGGGGGGGGGGGGGGGGGGGGGGGAGATGGAAGACTTGCCACTGTGTCAGTATTACTTCAAATTCTTGTCTTCCCCAATCTACCTGCTACTATTTTCTTTCCAGAGATAGCTTATGCATTAACAGCAGGAGACTTACAGTAGGACACACTTACTCCATCTTTATCTGGAACCAGCCCAACGAGTACTTACCAACTAGTACTTATGAGAAATGTGGACATGGCAGCACATGCCTGTAATCCTAGGTACTCAGGAGGCTGAAGCAGGAAGATCATAAATTTGAAATCAGCCTGTGCAATTTAGCAAGACCCTGTCTCAGAACAAAAATAAAATGGGCAAAGGATCACGGGCAGAGTGCTTGCCTAGCATGTGCGAGGCCCTAGGTTGAACCATCATCACTAAAACAAAACAGAACAAAAAGAGCAAAAATCCTCATGAGAAAACTTAAAGAGCTGGTTACTTATACTCTTTCTTCTCCTCCTCAAAAATAATCATCCTAATAATAATAGTACAGTTTATTGTTCTTTACTGTGTTCTAGACACTGTGCCAAAAATCTTAAAATGGATCATGCCATTTAATCCTCATAAAGACCAATGAGGAAGGTACTGTTGTTAGCTCAATTTCCAGAGAAGAAAGTAAAGACTCAGAGAAGTATCCTGTGTGGAACAGAGTTAGGAGCTAGTGGAGCCAATATTGCAACTTGGGCAGTGTAACTTTAAACCTCTGCTCTTGAACATCTATAAGCTGCAACTAGTCCCTCCCTTTCAGGTGTGTCTCTATAAAGTAGTGTTAAAGTGAAAAATTGTAAATGAGAAGGAAAAAAGCCAAACCCCATCATTGCCCCATTAATTTTGAGGGAAAAGACTGGAAATCTAAAAATCTCTATATTATTTGATGCTACTTTTCTAATTCAGGAGAATAATCCAACCATTAACATACAGTTTTAAAAAGTCATGTAATAAAAAAGTGCTGAGAAAAAGAACAAAAAATGCTTTCAGTATCATTAGAGGCTTACTTTAGACTAAGTGAATACAGTATGCTCTAGTCAAGAAATCAATAATTTTTGAGAAGTTAAAAACTTCAACCAAAACAACATAAATCTATGTAATGCTTTTTATTTACTGACCTCTAAAACAATCCAAAATTCTTATATGGCTAATGGAACCTTCCAAACTAAAATGTTGTTCAACGTGACAAATTACTACAAAAATATATGTATTTTAACATAGTGCCTTCACTTCACCCAAGGAATCAACATAAGAACATTACATTTAGATAGTAAAATCAAATTACAAATATAAATATGAAATAATGTCATATTTCTGGTTTACTAGAAAACATATAACAGCATGACAACATGTTTAACAGCTGAGGTAAGAAAAGAAAATGGGCAGGGGTATCATGGAAGTATGCAAATGTTTAACAATTCATATAATCCTTAGCCCTTCTGAGAAATATTTCTCATGGGAAATATGTAGCAAATATTCTGTAATACAGTGGTTCCAGTCCATTATAGTGATCATTATTCTGATCATGTATTCAAATAACTGCTGTTGTTTTTATCACAGTCATTCATTGCTTAACAAGCTGATACTGATACTATAAATCCCCTATGTAGTTTAATTGGGCACAACGGTGCATGCCTATAATCCCAGTGACTCAGGAGGCTGAGGCAGGAGGACTGCAAGTTCAAAGTCAATCTCAGCAACTGAGCGATGCTCTAAGCAACTTAGTGAGATCCTATCTCAAAATAAAACATAAAAAGAGGACTGGGGATGTGGCTCAGTGGTTAAGCACTCTTGGGTTCAATCCTTATTAGCAAAAAAAAAGGTAGTTTAAATTGGAAAAGCTTAAGGTAAAGAATATGTTATTCTTAACTACTTTTAGATATAACTGAGACTACACTACTGGACATAATCAGCCATACTGTTTTGTATAGTTAATTCCAGTTACTATAAGTTTATTGGTTATTAACAACACAAATTTTATGTTCCAAAAGAAATATAATGATCCAGCACAATGGTTACATTTAATTTTCTCTTAAAGACAGACAAACTAAATTTAAGGAAGAACTGGCTTTTTTTGGTATTCATTTTAAATTACTAATATAAATTTACCAGAGAAATAATTGTATATTTTGGCCAACATCAAATAATCTGCAAAAAGTTTCTGAGACAGATGCATTTCTTATTTAATTTTCAAAGATAAATAATGGCTTTCTAACAGAAAGCATTTATATTCCTAGCTCTCTAAAGTAAACATTAAAAATAAAGTACAAAAAAAGATCTCTCAGCTTTTGAATAGCTCACTTAGTTACATAAAGTATTTTTTGTCAACACTTCCTCAAATTCAAAAGATATTTACTTCCTAAGAACATGACAAAAAGAGTCTTCATTTCAAACCAGTCAGTCCGTTTCCATGGCAACACTGCGGGATTCCTTGGCTACCATAAGTCGCATTAGTTGACTGTGGAATTTCTCAATCTTCTTTACATCTTGAGCTTGATCTGTTCTATACACCAAACACTGTCAGAAATTTTAAAATTATACATTAACTAAGTAAAACCAGATACTGGCACTGTGAAAACAGTAATTAGGAAAAACTCTGAGAGTCCTTCCTACCATTGTTTTGCTCTATTTTCTCTACAGTCAAAGGACAAACTGCACTCAAGTTCACAAGCTTCCAGCAATTACATTCCTTAAAAGAATGGTATTTTTTTTTTGTACAGGGGATTGGACCCAGGGTCACTTTACCACTGAGAAACATTCCACAGCCCTTTTTATTTTTTATTTTGAGATAGAATCTTGCTAGGTTACTTAGGGCCTTGCTAAATTGCTAGGCAGGCATCAAACTAGTGATCCTCCTGTCTCAGCCTTCCAAGTCAGCAGGACTACAGGAATGTACCACCATATCTGGCTTTAGGAATGGCATTTTGAATACCACTTCTGAGGATTCAAAATTATTCAATATCTACTAGAAACTTCTAAAAAATGATCAGTTAGTAATGTATTAAATCCTGTTGTGGGCTGATGAGAAGAATTTAAGGACTTAAATTAGATATTCTCTCCTGGAAAACAGTCACTAATAACTGAGTTACAGTGGGAAAAAAAAGCCAAAAAACAAAAACAAAAAAACTTAGGATCCCGTTCCCTATCTGTGAAATTATGGGTTTAACAATATTTTTCTTCAAAGTCTAGAATTCCCTGCTTCTAGCTGGTGCATAATTAAATCAAATCAACTAAGTCTGTCCAATCTTGATTTTCTAAAGGTATTTATTATAATTTTTAAACCAACCCAAAACCTTAGATATGCTTATAGTTAGTCATAAAACCATTTGTTCTAAAATCTTCAAACATACCAACTTTGAGCTGGCAGCCTTTTCTCATTTTGTAATTAGGTCCATTTTTCTTTAACCCACCTAGAGGTCCACATGAGTTTTATACAACAGGAACTAATGATCCTATAATAAGTCATTAACTTAAATAACTTGGAAATTCAACCTCACCATGCCCAACTGATCTGAATTCATGTAGTCTTTAAAGAACTCACTTAAAAAAAAAATTTAGGGCTGGGGATGTGGCTCAAGTGGTAGTGTGCTCATCTGGCATGCGCGAGGCACTGGGTTCAATCCTCAGCACCACATAAAAATAAAAATAAAGATATTGTGCCCACCTAAAACTAAAAAAAATAAGTTAATTAAAAAAATTACCCACACACTGTACAAATTTGTATGGAAACCTTGTAATAAGGCCATACTAAGGCAGACATGGTACATGCCTACATTAAACCCAGAAACTTGGGAGGCGATAAAGCAAAGGATCCTTAAGTGTGAGGTCAGCCTCAGCAACTTATAAAGCCCTTGTCTCAAAATAAAAAGGACTGGGAATATATAGCTCAATGATAAAACACCCCAGGGTTCAATACCCAGTGCCCAAGAAAGAGAAAATTATAAATCATTTAGGGGATTAGGGGGAAAAAATGATACATACATGTAATCATAAAAAATATCAAAGCTATGTGGTGATAATGATGAATAAAGTTTAAGACCAAGTTTTCTGATGAAATTATTAGCTTTTAAAATTAGTGAAGGCTGTATACAAACTTTTTTTAGTCCCTTCTGGATATTTCTAGATATGGTTTAATTCTTAGTAGTTTTAGGAAATGGAATAAAAAAAATGCCAAATAAATTATTTCTGATATTGCTTAACATGGATCCTTAAATTATGAGGGGCAAAAAAGCTATTACTTGGAGATAAAGACTTTTTTTTTTTTTTTAAAAAATTCACTTCTCCTTATCTATTTCTTTCTTTTCTTTCTTTCTTTCTTTTTTTTTTTTGTGTGTGTGTATGTTGCTGGGGATTGAACCCAGGGTCTTGTGCATGCTAAGCAAGCACTCTACCAACTGAGCTATATCCCCAGCCCTTCTTTTGTATTTCTAAATGTCAGAGTTCTCGGTCAGACTTGAAAAAACTTTTAAACAAGTCCTTGGCAACCTCCAAATTATTCTTGGTGACTTTGATATCCCTCTGGCCAAAACTGAGACCAGAGGGGCACACATACAAAAAAATCACCTTGAGATAAAGCCTTTGTATTAAAATTTATTCTGCATTTCCCCTCCCCGTTTTTAAAACAAGGCATATCTGTTTCTCTTCAGCAGGTATATCTTAACCACTCTGGAATAATCACAATTAAACTTTTTCTCAATGTGGAATGCTCAAGATTCAAGAATACATTTATTTATTCTAACAAGTCACAAGCACTAATGCTAGATACTTTCACATATTTTGTTTGCTTTCCACAGCATCACAATCAGGTAAACAGACTATTATTATGGCATTTTATAGATGAGGAAACTGAGATCCAGAAGGGCAAATTTTTCCAAGGTCAAAATGCTAATAAATGGTTAAGCTAGGATTCAGACCTCTTGAATCATCTCAATTTTTTCTTCCTTTTCCACATTTTTAGTTACTCCACCAGATTCAACTGGTCCTTAGGAAACATGGTAATCATTAAAAGTTCTGACTTCATGCAACCTCATAATGGAACCCCAGACACAAATATGATATATGACCAAAAGTGATTTTTTAGAAGAATTAAACTATTTTTTTAAATGTTTACTGAGTACTCTCTGGATCAAGATAGACTAAGGGTAAGAATACAGGTAAGAATATTACTCATCTACCTCTATTATCTTGAAGCAATAAGTCTATTTTTAAAAAAGTTTTTTAGTTGTTGATGGACCTTTATTTTATTCATTTATTTATGTGTGGTGCTGAGAATTGAACCCAGTGTCTCACATACATGAGGCAAATTCTCTACTACTGAGCCACAACCCCAGCCCAGCAACAAGTCTGTTAAAAAGATAATTGTGATACAGCACAAGAGAAATCAAAAAGAAATGAAACAATCCTCATGAGTCTGGTTTTGAAAGATGATCCGTCTTCCCACATTGGGAATGGGGGTGGGATTCAATATTGCAAAGGAAGAAACAAAATGTTCAAAAGCAGAGGCCTAACCACAGTATGTTAAAGGAGCTCATAGAAAACAGAGAATAGGGGAATATGAAATTGAAGAAAGAAAGATTGTGGCAGCAATAAACAGTGAACAAAAAAAGAAAGGATATAGTTGGAAGTCTATTCTAACAGGCCAGACAAGAGATAAAATCGTAAACATAAAGAGAGTAAGTGCAAAGATGGAGAGTCTGTGACAGGAAAAATGAGGAAGGAGCTCTTGAATCAGTAACTCCAAATGCCTAGCAAAGTGTATGTGATTTATGAGGAGATCAAAACAGGTTTCAAATAAACAATGAGTGGACAGGAGAATGAGGGAAATGATGCCAAGATTTCTGACCAGGTGGATGGCAATGCAACTCAAGTAGGAAGAGAAGGAGCCAGACAGAAAAGAGCTGATAAGCTCCACTCTGGAGGGACTTACTTTAAATAGTATTTGAGGCAAAGATACTTAAGAGTTAAATCAGGACATCAGAAGAAAAATGGGAACTAAATACGCAAACTTGCAAGGAGACACAGATATAAGCAATACTGGACTCAACTGAAGGATTTGCTCCAGATGCCATAATATGAAAAAGACAACAAAGGAGAGAATTCTAGGGAAACAAATATTTATGGAGACACAGCAAAGAAACAATTATCAAAGAATGAGACAGAAACAAAGAAAGCTAAGATAAAATTTAGCTACATGTGTCAAAATAATAATTTCCATGAGAGAGCAGTCTTTGTTTCAAAATGAGCAAGGATCAAACAAAATATAAAGTGATGAGACTACTGGGTTTGAAAAAAAGATGCTGCTCATGAGCTTTCACCAAGAGCAGTGTGAGTGGTACAAACCAGATGACAGAGGGCCAAGGAAGGAATGGGATGTGAGGAAGTAAGAAGAGTGAGCACATCAAGAAAGAAGAGAGATACAATAACAAAGTCTATAACTTGTGTTCAAATACATTGTTTACTACTACTTGTTTTATTTTTTGTGGTGCTGTGGACTGAACCCAGGGCCTCATGCAGGTGAGGCAAGTGCTCTAGTACGGACCTATATACCCAGCCCCATTGTTTATTTCTCTCACAAACAAAAATGAAACCTTTCCTCTCCTATATTCAATTTTGGTCTCTATGTTTCTTTTGCTTAAGGTCCAGAGGAAGCAACTGTTAAGCCACACCTGACAAGCTGCAATGATGAGGCAAGTAAAATTATTTCTTGAATGTCTATAAAAGTAGCTTCTAGAATGAGGCTCATCATTTTGGAATAAAAGGCAAAAGAAGCATCCTAATGGGTAATCTGCATAAATTCTATATATAATTAATTTCAAGTGATCAACTAAAAAAAATCTGAAAGTATGCAACAAATAAAAATGTATACTTACAACTAAATCATCTGTTACTTTAATACACAGACTCCCATCAGAATGCCTATATTTGAGAACGACACGTGCCTGAAATAAAAACACATATTTAGAAATAGTAAAGACAGATGTCATTTCTCTAAATAATTTAGTCTTCAGGTAGGCTGAAAGGATCCTTTTAGAATAAACACCCAAAACATCTAAAGGCATCTTTATTATAGTTTTGTCATTACTGAAATTATAAAGTTTCAAAAAAAGAAGTCATTTTAGTTCATTCCTTGTGCTACACTTTAAATACTTAAATTAAAAAAAAAGGTGGGAGGGCTGGGGCTGTAGCTTAGTGGTAGAGCGCTTGCCTTGCACATGTGAGGCATTGGGTTCAATCCTCAACACCACTTAAAAATAAATAAAGATATTTTTTAAAAACTTGGATATTATAATTGCAGCCAGTCTAAAGAAAACTCCCAAAGCATATTCATACTCAGGGAATGTCTGAGAGACTATAAGATAGTTTGGCTTTTTTTTCCCAGTGAGAATATATGCCAGCACACCTAGTCATGGAAAAATAACAGGAAAAGGAAAACAAATAAGCAGAAATGGCTGGTTAATAAGTCCAATTATAGTGCTGGAGATATAGCTCAGTGGTAGAGCACTTGCCTAGCATGCCTGAAGCCCTAGGTTTAATCCCCACCACCACAAAAATAAAAACAAACAAAAAGCTCAAATTCATTTTTCAGGGAAACAGTGCTTCTATCTCTGGACAGAGTTTCTATCCTTCCATGGCTGTCAGAAGGCAGATTCAAAAAGAAGTCTCTTAGCAACAACTTTTCCAAAAACTTACACTGATGTTGTTCAGTATTCTAGTTAAGTAGCCAAGATATTGTTCAGATATTAGAATATAAGACAATATCCAGTAACTTCCAGATTCTGTGAACTTTTTTTTTTGTTCTTTTACTGATGGATGCAAGCAAGCATAATCAGCAGTTTTTTTTTTTTTTTTTTTTTTTTGGCTATACAATACCAGTAACTCTTGCTTAGCTAGCTGTTTCAAAAACTGCTAAGAATTTATAAGCCAAAACAGGAATATAGTTTTAAAATGCTTACAATGTAGCACAAAAAGTGTCAAAACAATTCTGGAAACTAAAAAGGGCTAATAATACAGCTATAACCTACAACTTTTCCCATTATGCTCTCTGTACTCCTGGGATTGCAAAAAAAAAAAAAAAAAGTTACATCTCTTGGAGATGTGTCTTGATAAGGGAAAAGGAACTCACCCACATTTAAGTAGAGAGAAATAATAACCAGAATGTTTGTGAAACATTTACTGAACTATTAAACCGTTTTACTTATTTTTAAAAATTTAATTTTAAAAACAAAAGAAACCAAAATTTAAAAATATACTAAGCATGACAACTATATAAAGTTTTAACTCTCAGTTAAGAGAATACTCACTGGTTTCACTAGAAGAAATGAGAGTTAAAGGGCATATGGTTCTGTAAGATAGGGTTCCGTTTTGTAGCTTAAGGGGCACCTGAGCCACTGTGTCACGCATGTGCCAGGAAAGGAGAGGAAAAAAGTCAAGATATTTGCCCTCTTAGGAACTTTGAATTCAACCAACCAAAATAACCAAAACATAAAACAGAATTAATTAAGCCTATAAAGGCATACATAGGTAAACTACTAAAAAGAGAAAACAATTTACACTGGGAGAAGGGAAAGAGTCACTTCTTTTAGGTGACTCTTTCCTTAGTTTAGATATGAGATGCCTCCCAAAAAGCTCACTTAATGCAGGAACATTCAGAGGTGAAATAATTAGGTTATGAGAACTATTACCTAATAAGGAAATTAGTCCATTTACTGGATTAATAATTTCAATGGATTACTGGGTGGTAACTGTAGACAGGTGGGATGAGGCTGGAGTAAGGAGGTCACTGGGTGTACACCTTGGAAATTATATTTTGTCCCTGGCTTCTCACTCTCTACTCTGCTTCCAGGCTGCCCTGAGCTAAGCAGCTTTTTTCACCACACCTTTCTTCTGTCTCACTTCAGGCCCAAAGCAATGGAGTCAACAAACCATGGACGGAGATCTCTGCATCAGCAAGTCAAAATAAACCTTTCCTTGTCTAATTTGTTCTTGTCAGGTATTTTGGTCAGAGTGACAAAAAGTTGACTAAAAGAAAAATGCATTTTTCCCACCTCTAAGAAAGAAGGTTGGAGAAAGGATAAGTATTCTGAATAATGATCTGATGAATTCGGTAGTTTCACTGAGTCTATAGTTGAAGATGGTGGAAATGGGGGTAAACAATGCCTGGCTGGAAAGAGGGTCAGACAGAGACTGAGAGTTGGGGCTTTATTCATTAATCAATGAAATTTTTAAAGCAGGGAACAATTCAATTTTTGTTTTTTAGACAGCTGTAGCAAGTGTGAAGGAGAGACTAAAAAGGATAGACAGAGTAACTAAGAAGTTATTATACAGTCTATCAGTAAAACCATTTTCAATTAGAGCTATGTTGTGAGTGGTAAAAGAGGACAGATACAATCATCAACCTAAATATGCTGGTATGAGAGGACAGAGATTTTGGAAAATAGACTCCAGAGTCCTGAAAAAGAAATTTTCTTTCTTTCTTTTTCTTTTAGTACCAGGAATTGAACCCAGAAGCACTTAACCACTGAGCCACATCCTCAACCCTTTTTTTTTAAAATTTACTTTTTTTGTGGTGCTGGGGATTGAACTCAGGACCTTATGCATGCGAGTCAAGCACTCTACCAACTGAGCTATATCCCTAGTCCTTTTTATTTTTTGAGACAGTCTCCTTAAGTTGCTGAGGCTGACTTTGAACTTGTGATTCTCTTGCCTCAGCATTCTAAGTCACTGGGATAACAGGGGTGTGCCACTGCACCTGGCCAAAATTTTTTCTTTATCCCTGGTAAAAGCAGAATGGACTTGGAGTTCAGAGCCTAAATCTGTATTTCAGCTTAATCTCTTAGATATTAGGCAAACAATTTATAGAATCTAAGACTGTTTATTTATCCACCTCAATGGGTTGCTACCATGGTTTGGATCTTGAATGTTTCCCCAGAAGCTCATGTTGTGGGCAATGCAGCAATGATGATTCATGAGAGCTCTGACCTCATCAGTAGACTCATCTATTTGATGGATTAATAATCTGAATGGCCTTCTAGGTGCTAACTATATGTGGGAAGGGCACAGCTAGAGGAAGTGGGTCACTGGGAGCATGATCTTAGGGGCTATATCTGTCCCTGGCCTCTTCTCTGTTTCCTGGTTGCCCTGAGCTAAGAAGCTCTCTTCCACCATACCATTGGCATGATCTTCTGCCTCACTCAGAGAAATGGCATCGGCCTACCATGGACCTCTGAACCCATGAGTCCAAAATAAACTTTCCCTCTTCTAAATTGCTTTTGTTAAGTATTATGGACACGAATGACTCAAAGCTAACTAACACAGTTGCTGCAGTTGTTCAAATAAATTATACATACACATTCCAATTATACATTCTGCTGTTTTTGTTTTTTCTTTTGAACCCCAGGCTTCATGCTTACCAGGCAAGCACTCGCCACTAAACCACATCTCTAGCCCTAAACTATACATATATGAAAGATGCCTGTTACATAGAATGCACTCAATAAAACTCTTTTCATCCTCTTTTCAACCTCTCCATCCACAAATTAGTTAAAAGGCAGTAGAAAGCCATCCTGAGGATGCAGAAGTTTTAGGCCACTGAAATTATTCAGCTGGGTGAAGAACTGAAAGGTTTTCCCTCTTGTCTAGTCTAGAAATGCTTTTGTTCACAGTGATGTTCTCCAATTACTATTTTAATTTTCATTTGCCCTATAACTACTGCCACATTCTTGAAATACAGCCTCTTTTGAGGTGACTCTGTATATTCTTTACTGTCTTTACAAATATTTTTTGAAAATATTTGAATATTTTGATTCAAAATATTTGAATATTTATATATTCAAATATAAAAATATTTGAATATATAAATCTGTGGGTGCTTTTGGACAAAAATCTCATACTATCTCATGGTATATAGATTGACTGAAGAAACAAATGACCCTGTAACCAGGGGAAAGGAAAACCACCAAATGGAACAGTCAGCACTCACTAGTGTCAAGTAAGTACTTGATTTCAAAAATATCTAATTCACTTTATTATTTATTATATCACTTTATGAAGAACCTTAATATTTTACAAATGAAACTAATAAAGTATTGTTATATTAGTTTAAAAATGGCACTGAAAATGTTTTAGTAATTTGGTTATTTAGGTCTTTCCATGGGTCTAATACTATTTTTAATTATAGTATCAACACATTTTGCTGCCCCATTTAAATGATGCTCAATATAAACAACATGTGGCGCGGGAGTTACAGGTTACCAGCCCAAAATATACCTTTAAAACACAGTCGATATTATTTACTGATCAATGAAAATATCAGTAAAATCTGAGCTCCGTTTCTTGAGAGTAACCGCTTTTCTTTTTCTTTCTTCTCCAAAGGATATATTCACATTTATCCATAGTACCTTCCAAAAATACCAGCTCCTTAAGGGATAGGCTGCATCTTCCCTTTGTGTTTCCCACAGAAGTAAATCTGGCATGGTGAGGTGGGGAATGAAACCTTTTGCAAACATTTATGCCTAAGTGCGTTTTCCTGGAACAGGGTGCAAACATTCTCAAAATTTAGGCCACGGACCCTCAAAACATTAAGAACCCCCTTTGGGCAGGGACATATCTCTTCCAAACAGATTTCTTTAAAGAAAGCCTGGGCTGTCAAAAGAATTAACATCCCTGTTTTATATATCCGAGGAACATTTATTTACATCTTGGTGGTAGGGGAAACCGGCACCAAGACACCTAACGGACAGGAATCCGGAGCTGCAGAGGGAGGAGCCCTGGCCTTAGAGACACGTAAAGCCATCAAAGCCATAGAGGAAGTTCAGGGACTGGAAGCGTCTGTACTGACGGTTACGAATGAAACGATCCTAACTGATGATCAGGACCTCACTGGGCCACTCGAGTTGGGGATAGAGAGAGGACAGCAGGTACAATTAGATTTGGCGGGGTCCAACTCGGCTCCCTCCCACCACCTCCTGGAAATACTAAAGAAACCCCTGAGCTCGAGCGGACGGCAGGGAAGACATCCTGATCCCGGGTCGGGACCCGAGGGCAGAGGCCCCACTATTTACCTTCATAGGGTCAGCGAGGTAGAGCTTTTCGGCCGCACGGCTAAACTCCTCCCAGGTCTGGTACTGCGGCATCGTGGCCTGGGATGGAATGGGAATGAGAAGCAAGCCTAAAGGGCCGGAGGCGGCCCTGCCTGGCCCACCTACCTACCTACAACCTGCGGTAGCCGACCAACGTAGGAGTCCCAGATGCTCAAAGATGGTGGTGCCTCCTCGCACCAACGCCTTGCTCCGTTGGATAGCTCCGACCGCGCTCGTCCAATGGGCAAGAGGGATGTTACAAGGGAGGGGGCGGAGGCCCCAGCGTGTAGCCCAAGGAAGTCAAGAGCAGGCCGACGGATGGCGTTTGCCACAGCGCCTCCTGCAGGAGTGGAGGGGCAGCGTCTCTCCGGTTGCCCCCTGGGTTGGACTGCAATAATGAAGTCCAGGTTTCTTTAACAAAGATTGTGATAGGAGCGGAGATATAAGCATGAAATGACAAGGTCCAGCCATCACACACATAGTCTGGTGAAGGAAGGGAGACACATAACAGGAGCGAAACCAAAAACTTTTTATGGTAAATATTTATTTAGGGCCAGTGCAGCGAGCCCAAAAGAATAGTTATTTGGGGCTGGGGAATAAGCTCACAGAGGCTGACACAAGTTGAACTGGCAGGCAAGGAAGAGGCCCATTGTAGATCTGCAGTGAACTATTAATAATATAAAAGGTGTTTAGGGGACGTGAGAAGAGTAGAAAGGAGAGGAGCCATATCATTGAATATGCTAGGATATGAAATTTGAATTTTGTCCATCAGGCCATTGGTGCCATAGAAGGGTACCTTTTACAAATAAAGTTTATTGAGGTATATTTTACATATAATAAAACGCACCAATTTTAAGTGTACAGTTTCATGCATTTTGACAAATGTATATACCCATTGGGTATATACCCACATACCTAAATACCACAATCAAGATATAGAACATTTTTCATCTCCAGAAATTTCCCTCATGCTTCCTTATATTCAGTTCTCAAACTTTCACTCCTATTCCTATGGATATGCTTTAAACATATATTTTTTTTAAATTCTTTTGGTACTGGGGATTGAACCCAGGGGCACTTCACCACTGAGCTATATCCCCAGCCCTTTTTATTTATTTATTTTTATTTTGAGAAAGGATCTTTCTAAGTTGTTGAGAGCCTTGCTAAGTCCTGAGGCTGGCTTAGAACTTGCAGTCATCTTTCTCAGGCTCTGGAGTCACTGGGATTACAGGTGTGTGCCATCCTATCCAGCACAGATATACTTTCTGCTACTATAGATTAGTACTTTTTGTCCTTTGAAAGGCTTTAAACAGATCCCACCCCCCTTATTTTTATTAATTTTCTTCCTCTTTCTCCTTCTTCTCTTCTTCCTACCCCGTTCCTATCTTGCTATATTACCCAGGCTAACACTCAAGCATTCTTCCTGCTTCTGACCATATTTGCATTTTACAGGGCTGCAGCTGCATGTTAAGACTGATTGAAAGCTGCATGCACTTGTGCAGGCCTGTAATCACAGTGGCTCGAGAGATTGAGGAAGGAGGATCGAGAGTTCAAAGCCAGCTTCAGCAACTTAGCAAGGCCCTAAGCAGCTTAGCAAGACCCTGTCTCTAAATAAAAAGAATAAAAAATGGGCTGGGGATGTTGCTCAGTGGTTAAGCACCCCTGGGTTAAATTCCCAGTACCAAAAAATAAAAAGACTGAATTGAAGTGGTACAAGCCCGGAGGCAGGGACACCTTGTAAGATGCTGCAGGGGCTGAGGATATAGCTCCAGTTGGTAGAATGCTTGCCTCACATGCACAAGGCCCTGAGTTTGATCTCTAGCACAGAAAGAAAAGAAAGAGAGATGAAAGATGCTATTGCATAATAAAGGCATGAGAGACTATGGGATATGGATCTGAATTAAGGCACTAGTTTAGGAATGGAGAATTACAGATTTGAGATTCACTTGGTCAATGATTGGATGAGGGCTATAAGGGAAAGAAAGGAGTAGAGAATGACTCTTAGGTCAGTGGAGGAGGTTTTACCATTGACTGATGTAGGGGGAAAGGAAGAACAGGTTTAGGAAATATCATATCAGGGAAGACTGTGATTAATTTTTTAGACTTGATAAGCATGAAGTTTCTTTGTGACATTCAGGTGGAGATGTGGAGATGGCTGGTAGCTGAGCTGAGCCTCTCTACATGAAAATCCAGGAGAGGTTTGACATAGAAGTCATCAGCAGATAGGTCTGAGTTGAGTTTTCTCAGGGAGAAGATACACTGTAAGAAGACAAACTCTGGGTAATGATTATATGGACAAAGATTTAGAGAGAAGAAATAGAGTCCACCAAAGAGGAAGAGATTATCAAGGAGGTAAAAGGAGATTGAGAGTGAGAGGTGATGAGGGTTCTGGAAAGGGAGTGATCAGTTGTATCAGATGGAAGAGTGTAAGTCCAATGAGAACCAAAATGAATCAACTGCTTCTAGTTATTGGAGGTCTATGGTGACTTTGTGCCAAAGAAGCCTCAGTAGACTAGAATTGAGGGTGGAACTCACTGCAGGAGGCTGAAAAGGTAGGAAAGTGATGGAAGCTGCTTTATTCTGTTCCCTATAAATGCATTATTGTGATCAGAGGGGAACACCGGGTTAAAAAAAATGTTGTGTTTTAAGATGGAAAGATTTTGTGAATGTTTGTAACTTTCAGAGAAGTATGCAGAAGAGATGGAGAAATTGAGGAAATCAAGATCTGAAGGAGAAAGGTTAAGAGAAGATCGAAGGCACAGAGAAGTGAAAAGAGAAGGTTCACCATTGCCTTTGAAGTAGTGGGGAAGGAGAAAAAGAGGAGTGAGAGTCTAAGTGAATGTGTAGATACAGGGGCAAGAAGGTACATTTTCTTTTTCACCTAAAAGGCATCTTCTGAGATAGGAGAGCAAGAGTGGGTTTAGGAGAAGATTTGGAAAATCCATTGTGAAGAATGAGTAAGGAAGTCAACAAAACCCTCAAAAGCAGTCTGTTAAGCAGAGCCGAAAGCCCTGCTGGTATTGGAAGTTACACTCTGGGTATATCCCTACCTGGAGTCTGTCTCCAGCACCACCCAAAATGAAAATGGCAGATATAGGTCAGGCAGAAGGATCAAGGGACAAAAATATTGGCAGTACTGGAAAGAGAATGGTTGAAGTGATAATTCATGGGATGCAGGTGAGATAAGTGGTAATTAAATCAAAAGAGAAAAGTTAAGGGTTCAGAATTTCAAGGAAATTTGAAGTTGATATAATAAGAAAAAGGAACTAAAGAGATAGATTGAATGTGAGGTTTTAACCTTTCAGAGGAGCAATGGTTCCTGGTGAGGCCAGTTGGGTCATCTAAACTCACTTGTGAATAAGAAAGGGAATAAGATGAAGAAGAAGAAGTCTGTGAGCCAAGGGCCCAAGTCCTCAGTTATGAGAATAAGGTGTGTGTGGGTGGGTGTAGGGGTTGGCATGTGAGGTGGGGATGTGGGAGCCATAAAGAACAGAAGCAAGGGGCTGGGGTTGTGGCTCAGTGGTAGAGTGCTCGCCTAGCACAAGCGAGGCCCTGGGTTCGATCCTCAGCACCACATAAAAATAAATAAAATATAGGTATAGTGTCCAACTACAACTAAAAAATAAATATTGGGGAAAAAAAACAGAAGTGAGCAGAGACAGGGGACAGAGCTGGGCAAAAGGACCCTCTGGGAAGAGGAATCTTTGTCTGAAGATAAAAACAATGGAAGTTATGACAATGCTAACTTTGCCTTCTGCCATAACAAAGAACATAAGAGAGCAATTGCAATTCAATTCAGGAAAAAAATAAAACACTCCAAAATTGAAGTGCCCACCCAGGCAAAGACCTGGAGCTGTGTTATGCTCTGCCTCACAGAGCTCACGGCCCAGCAAGGAGGATGACAGTGAAAATCTGATTTCCATTGTGAAGCTCCCCAACCCTATAGTTCCAGCTTAGAGCCCAGCTCCAGGCCCCGAAGAGGGAGATAAATAAGTTGAGGAGTAAGTTAGGGCAACTGCCCTTGATCATTCAAATGTTTCCAGCCACCCTCGGATGCATTCTTTAAACTGGGTCATTCCTTTCCAACCATGGAGACATGGCTTCCAAAAACTATCAATTTATCCTTTATAAATTGCTCACACAGGCACAGTATCAGAAAAAGAAAAATTCCTTTCATTCTCATCCAGGAAGAGCAGGGCTTCTTGCCCTTTGTAGTTACCTTTTCTGCTTCGTTTTCCCATATACAGCTCTCATTTGAGACTTAAAACAACTCTGCCAGGATGGTTCTTATCACAATTCCAAAAATCTGAAAAGCTCTAGAAAATAAAAGTATCTCAGTCCTGACCTCAACTAAGGTTGCTTAAAGTCCTTTGGTTCTACTTGGTGTTGTTTGATTACCAAATGGAACCCAGCAGACTCTGCAGGCAGTGTTATGTAATACATGGTATGTGCATCCTATTACCTTTCTAGAATCCAACAAGCTATGTACTCCAGCACACATGTGGCCTCAAGAATTTTTTTATGAGTGTATTTATTAGTTTGTATACTGGGTATTGAGCTCAGTACTTTATCACTAAACCACATCCCCAGACTTTTTTTAAAATTTTTTATTTTAATTAGGATCTCACTAAGATGCTTATGGCTTCACTGAGTTTCTGAGGTTGTCCTTGAATTCATGATCCTCCCGCCTCAACTTTTCAAGTCACTGGGATTGTAGCTGTGTACCACCAAGCCCTGCCAGCCCCATGGGTTTTTAGATGAGGATTTGACCCTAAGAGTTATGGAACTTTGCAACTCTCCTTTACATGAGATGAAGAAACCAAGTCTGAGAAACTATACTACCCAGATTGGCATGGATATTGCTCTTGATGGTCCAGCAAATGGGCAAACCTGCAGATGGTAATCACAACAGGAAGTGAGGTGATTAATTTTGAATTTTGGAAAATTCTGTATTGGTGATACAGAAGCTGTATCTGTATTGGGAATGGATGTCTTCAGGGGTCTCCAGCTGACCTTCACATGCATATATCTATCACATACCTTTCAATCCTTTCTTGACTAGGTCATTCAGCTGCATTTGAGGCACTGGCCACTCTTTTGTCCCTGAACTTCCTATGCCCTTGGGTTATTTGGACCCCATTCTTCCTAGCTTATCCTCCTCCCCTCTGTCTCTGTCCTGGTCTCCTCTGCCTCTCTGATCCTTCAGCATTAGGATCTCAATATATCGGAGTTTGCTTTCACCATCTCAAGTTATCCCTATGTGACACCTTGGAGTTTTATCTACTACATCTATACCGTAGGACAGCTGGATTTGTTCTTAGTCAAGACCTCGTCCCTGAGCTTCAGACTCATATGTCCAACTGCCTGTCAGGTCCTGAACTAACCCTGGAGTTGCATTTTTGGAGATGAAAATAATTTCTCAGCAAATCAAAATAATATATAAGCAATAAATGTGAAACCTCCTTTCTTAAAACTTATTGTTACCATTGGCAAATTATTAGCCACTCCTATACGATATTTGACTTTGAGGAATTCAATAATGATGTATTACAAACCTTTTACAGGGCAGTCATTGTATTGGGCCAATGTTTTACAAACGAATGAGGTCAGGAGTGGAGACAATAAGACGAGTTTACAAGTACCTAAAACTGAAGCCAGAAAGCATGTCACAGCAAGGGAGAGAGCAGTATAATCCCTGAGATTTGACAGTATCTGTGTTTGCTTTCCCTTCCATTTATCTCCAGTTCCAGATCTTTCACCAAAAGACTGCAGAGGCAGGCAGAAGGAGGAAGCGGGGCTTCCTTTTGAGGTGGGAGGTCTGTAGCTCACTGGTAGAGAGAGAGCTTGCCTAGCATGCACAAGGTCCTGGGTTCCATCCCCAGTACTGCAAAAGATTATTATTTTTTAAATTGAGATGAATGACTGGTTTTGAACTCTTCTGCTTGATTTTTTTTTGTCTTCCTTTGTTTGCCAGAGCTGTCTTCTAAAAATAGCTGTGTAGCTGTTCCAGACTAAGAACAGGTGGAGGTCCTTAAATGGATTCTTCCATTAATGATCATAATAATAGTCCAAAGTAGGGCTGGCATGCCAGGAATGTGTGTCATTACATTTATTTTCTCACATTCAATATTTATCAAGCCCAGTATATGCCAGGAGTCAAAGAAGACCTTGTTCTTCTTGTACCTTCCCAGGTTTCATGGATTCAATGCAAGGCAGTCAGGGTAAAACAAACCTGGTAAGAGAAGCCAGCCAGAAACCGGTTTGCCCAGGAGTTGGGTCCCAAATAGGGAGGAAAGGAAACCTGAGTACTGACAGGAAGCCGGTCTCAGGGCGGCTTTGGCTATGTCCAGTGGAGGGCAGTAGTGTGCAGATAGTCACCGGAGACAGTGTCTCTGAGGGCACAGGAGGAGTGGGGCAGGGATTCAGCACCTACTCAGCTCAGCTGGGAAGGTGTTGGTGCATGTGGCTACCCTGCTCAATCTCAACACTTTCCTGAGACAGCTTTGGCTGTTATTTGATTGCCAACTCTATTTTCAATGGAGGTAAATTCATTCATTTCTTATTAAACAACTATCCTGGATCTGACACCCTACTAGATGCGCAGCAGCAAATCCAAAGCTATGCACCAGAAACTCACAAGCTGATGAGTGCTGAGGAGGATGCAGAGTCAGGCATATACACAAAAGCATCAAAACTGAAGGCATAAACAAGCATTGATGGACATAACCTGGCACAGTACCTCCAAAGAGGTCTGAGTATTTCCTGCCTTGGGAGAGTCAGAGGTAAACCATTTGCAAATAGAACAATGTCAAGTGACAATTTGACAATATGAAGTGCCAAAAAAAAAAAAAAAACACACTCTTTTGCCTTTGTGAATCAGTGGGAACAGCCTAATGCTGACTCTAAGATCTATATTCAGTACTTTCCTGGATTATTATTATTATTTTAATTTTTTGCAGTGCTGAGGACTGAGCCCAGGACTTCAAGGATGCTGGGTCAGTGCCCTACCACTGAGCTACACCACCAGCCCCATTCTGAGCATAATCTGGAACTGCCTAGGGAACCTAAGGATTGCCTGGTGGCTGAGGGCTAGAAAGGTGGGGAGGGAGGAGCAAAAAAATAGGGGGGAAAAAGTTCATCTGAGAAACAAAGCCTCCAGGGGAGCCAGTCTCAGGGGACTGGGGAATCAAGACTGGGCTAGCACAGTAATGCCACCCCTACTTCAGAGGCACCCCTAGGGGCATCTCATGGTTCCTGAAGGCTGTCCTTCTCTGTCCCTGTTGCACCCCACTCTAAGAATGCTGACATTTCCATACTTTGGGCAGATAATGATCCCTTTAAGTGAAACAGATTTCAAGCAAATCTAACACACCTCAAAAAAACAACAGGAGGCAAAGGCCTTGTTTTTTTTCCCAAGGGTATTGAGCGAGAACAGGCTCCCATTAAACCTTGTGTGTCGGAAAGGCCACCCTCAGTGCTGCCTCCTCCAGGGGAAGCTGGGTCAGGCCAGGTCGCACACTGCCCAACCTCTGTGGCTAGCTGTTCCAGAGACCTGAGGCCGATGTCAGGGGCACTGAGATTCCCGAGGCTCTGGGCTTGTCAGTTTCATCTGAAACTGATTAAAATGAAATGCTAACCCAAGTAGCTGGAAGAAAAGGTCAAGATTTTAACCACCCCCCCCCCCGCCTGCTCCCCTCTGTCCCTCCCTCCTGCCTCTTGGGCACACTGCTCTCTGGCTTGGGTCCCATCAAGGCTCCAATTTCCCCTTCACACAGGCAGCCCCGCACTGCCCAGAAATCCCGCAGAATGGCCCCATTGTAGAGCAGGCAAACTAAAATAGCAGCATTTTCTCTCCTCTGCCTTAGGGAGATTCACTTAAAACCCCAAAGTCCCACATGTGGATGACAATGGAAGTTGTTGTTGCAAATTAGTGATCCTGGAACAGATGAGAGGCAGGTAGTCGGAAAGCAGCCAGTGTGGTGGGATGGGCTGTGGAGAGCACAGTTACACAGTCACTCCATTAACCCAATTAGCAAACTCTGGCAGGAATTCTGTCCACTGCCAAGGAAGCACAAGGTAGGGAAGGTGGGAAGAGGGGGACAATGAACTGGTGTGTGGTGCGGGGAAGGGATGGGGAGGGAAGGATTGCTGCTGGGATGGAAGGGCTAGGTGGAAAACTTCAGTTATTCCTATGCTGGCGAATGTTATTTTTATCATTTTTAAATGTTCTGTTTTGTTTTTGTTTTAACCAGGCCCTGGAGCATTTGGAATAACAATGTTTGCATTAATTAATAAATCAGATGACATCTTTACTCCGCAGCAGCTCTGTCATGGAAACCCTCTGGGTGGCCTGGGGAAGGGTGACAGTAGAATCTTGATTGATCACAGCTGCCACATCATCGGTCATTCAGTCCACCAAGACAATCAACACTTCCCCGGGTCTACCTAAGGACTCACTTAGGTTTTGTTTTGTTTTGGGGTTGGGTGGGAAATACAGAAAGACACAGCATGAATAAGGCAACATCTGTATGCAGAAGTGGCTCTTTTAAACAGTGTTTACAATCAAGTCCCAGAATTTTTTTTTGGGAGGGGGGGTGTACCAGGAATTGAATTGAGAGGCATTCAACCATTGAGCCACATCCCCAGCCCTATTTTATATTTTTATTTAGAGACAGGGTCTCATTGAATTGCTTAGTGCCTCACTTTTGCTGAGGCTGGTTTTTAATTCATGATCCTCCTGCCTCAGCCTCCTGAGCTGCTGGAATTATAGGCCAAATTCCAGAATTTTGCCGAACTTCTGTTCAAGTTAATTGAGACAGGTTAAGTGGGAATGTGAGTCAGGAAAAGCTCCAGAGAGGAGCTGGATTTTAGAGAGAGAAAATTTAGATTGTACCAAATACAAGGAGGGTGTTTGCAAAGACAAGCTTTTAGGGAACAAGTGTAGCTCTTCTCGGGGGTGCGGGGGTGCAGAATACAGGGAATATGGTGATGACCTTAGTGGCAGAGATGCCTAGAATGACTGATTGGGAAAGAAGGTTCTGGAGTGGGCAATGAGGACGAGAAACATGGTGAGGGAGATCCTCCGACTTCCCTGTCACAGCTTTATGTCTTTAGAGGTCACAAAGTTGGAAAGTGGCCTGGGAGCTTAACGTGATGACTGGGATTGCAGGAACCAGCACCCTAACAACCACAGCTTTCATCACAGTCAGTAAAGAGAAAGGTTTAAAATCTCCCACAGCTCAGTGCCCTGGGTAACTGTGGAAGGGCAGATGGAAAAGATAAGCCCAGAGAGGGAGAGCTGAAATGATGAGTCGTTCATTAGGTGCCTGCCCTGGATCCTTCTCCCACTCAGACCTAGTAGCCCTGGTTCCTCAGTTCCTCCAGCCTCCCCTGCAACCATGGATCACCCTCTCTATGCACTTTCTCCCCTTTGCATTTACTCCTTTCTCATTTTACCCAGCTTCTTGGCCACTGTGAGAGAGAACAATCACAAAATATTCAAAGCTTTTATCTTCAAAACAGATGAACCATTGTTCTGTGTCTCTTGTGTTTGACCAGTTGCAAAGACAGTGTGTCTGGTTGCTTGGATCTGCTAAGCTTCACTATCCCTTATCATCTGTCTTTAAGGTGCAGGGGCTGGGAAGGCAAAACTGACCTTTGTAACACAATATCTCAGACAGGATCATGCAGACAATCCTGCTCAGGAAATATTTGCCAATGCCCAGGATGACAACATATGGAGAAACTAGCCTCCACAAATGTTTTAAGGAAAACATTCTTCTTTAACAACTGACTGATGGAATTTTTGTAGTTCCAGAGATGTTAGATCAGGCATATGCACTGTGATCTATGGAACTATCTTTGTCCAGGGGTGAAATTTGGGAAACATATACAGCTTGGTTTTGAGGTATAGGTCACCAACACCCTCGTGGGCACAACCCTCCTTTTCCCATTCCCTTGCATCTAGGCCCTCCCTTGGCACAAGGCTGGGATCAAGTTTGTGCATGAATTGATTGATGGGTATCCTATACCTCCTTTGCACCCAGTCACACAATGACCGCCTGTTCTCAAGGTACAGCCCAAAGTCACGCCAGCCTCTTCTCAGATTTCATAACTGCCCTGGAATTGCACCTGGCCCTTCTTCCCCTGGGGCTTCAAGGTTGGAGGCCAAGCGGATGGCCACAGAGCTACGTCCCCAGCCCAGCCCTGGGATTTTGTATTTAAACAGACCATCTTCCCTGTGACTAGAAAACCATGCATTTATTTAAAAAAAATAGTTATTGCAGGGAGCGGTGATGCATGCTTGTAATCCCAGAGGCTTGAGAGGCTGAGGCAGGAAGATTGTGAGTTCTAAGCCAGCCTCAGCAATTTAGCAAGGCCCCAAGCAACTCAGCAAGACCTTGTTTCTAAATAAAATATAAAAAGGGCTAGGGATATGGCTCAGTGAATAAGCGCTCCTGGGTTCAATCCCTGGTACAAAAAAAAAAAAGTTATTAAGCAGATACCATGTGCCAGACATACCTCTTAGGGCTTGGGAATAAGGAATAAGGAAGGACTTGGGAATAAGGACTCACAGAGAAGCAAGTAAAAGCAAGTATAGTCAGGGAACAAGGGCCCCTTTTCCCCACTCCCTGCTCATACAAGTCCAGGCTCCTGAGGCTACTGGGGTTTTGGAGACTGACTCAGTCTTGTGTGAGTCAGAAGAGCCTTGGCAGTTCAGGTCATTTTTCAGGAGTGAGCTACCTCTTATTCCAGGTGGGAGAGACTAAACAGGTCTCAGGCTCACCTGTGGGTAGAGAACTACTTGGGAAGTCCAAAGTGGTACAGATTAGTACTTGGTTCCCTAAGAACACCTAACCTCCCTTGCGAGCTCCTGGCCCATCTCCTGGCTCTGGCTCTGCTGTGAGGCGCAGGCTCCAGTCTGAGCAAGCCCTGACAGAAATGGCCATGGAGCTCACCCTGACCTTGAAGTTCCCACTACAAGCACAGACAGGCCTTTAAAAAGCTTCCTAACTTCCTGGGGGTGGGGAGGTGGGGATGAAGGTTAGTGCGTTGATTGCTGTTGTGTCATTTTCTGGTGCGGTTCCAGGTGGCTGGCGCCACCACCTCTCCTCCATGCAGATGCTGAGGCCAACGAGGCTCAAGAGAGAGAGTTGCTTTGAAGAAGCCGGCATTGACCTCTGGTGCCCTGTCTTGGTGTTGGGAAGCCTTACAGCTGCTCTGGGCTGCAGAGCCTTCCCTTCACTGACTTGAGACTTTTTGGATCAGAGTATTGGTGAAGCAGAGTTTTGGCAAGAGCCTTGGCAGTTGCTGCCAGGAAAGAGGCTGAAGGAAGATAATTAGACCTGGTAATTGGTTGCTTTTTCCTTTTTTTACAGGCAATAGTGACAATGGCTGGGAGAAGAAGACACCAGAAAGTTGTCCTCCAGGACCAAAGCTGAACTGTCCCAATTCTAGGAGACAATGCTGGCTCCTAGCCAGTGTGGCATGTCCCATCACATCCTATCTGGCATACCTATCTGGATGTGAAAAGGTTCTTGAAACTCATGCTGTCTGAAAGCAATGTAGGTTTATCACCCGTGTCGTGCTCAGAGACCAGGTAGCTTAAAACTGTGAATCCAGGAGCAACCTTCAGATGGAGTTACCCACGTCTACCTCCTCCAGGGAGATTTGATGGAGCCTATTGCAAGGGGACTTCATTAGAGGCTTTTGTTTCTTGGTAGATCTGACTCATCATTTCCCTGAGATAAGTTTGCTTTTGGGCAGTGTCCAGGCCCCCATCCCTCCAGTTGGCTATTTCACACGACCAGATGGCTCATATTAGATCTCAATTTGCAACTCGCCACCCTTTGTGGGCATGTGCTCTGGATTTGTCCCAACCTGAGCAGCTGATTCCCTTGGTTGATTGGGGAAGTCCTCACCATTTAATTCCTCCTCAGCACAGGGGCTGTGGGTTGGATTTCCAGTTTCTGCAGGATGACTACTTATCTAAACCCTGATCTAAAAGTACAGCCCTGGAACCTGAAGATAGAGCTCAGATGGGGTCTCTGGGAGCTCTTTAAAAGATCTTCAAGAGCTGGTGCTGCCTTTAGGAGAGCCGTCACTCAAAGTTCAAAGGATGGACTAAGTTGGAATCAAGAATCTCTTCTAGTGGTTTGTTTAATATCTTGGATAAAAGCAGAAGAAAGACTCAAACTCTGGTATTTTATTTTATTTTATTATTTGCAATGCTGGGTATTGAACCCAGTGCCTCGTGCATGTGCTTTTCCACTGAAAGACACTCCCAGCCCAGCTCTGGGAGTTTGGATTTAAACATATGATCTTTCCTAGATTTCTTCCTGACCAGTTATCCATGCATTTATTCAAAAGATAGTTACTAAGCACATACCATGTTCCACACACGGTGCTTAGGGCTTGGGAATAAGGATTAAAAAGTCCTTGCCTTCAAGGGACCTTATTGACCTATGAAAGAGGTAGGTACTTACTGTGAAGCAAGTGAAAGCCATTGTAGTAGAGTGACCAAAGGCCCAGACTCAGGACTGGCTGGGTTCATATTCCTGCTCTGCACTTATAAGCAATATACTTTGGGCAAAATCATATACTATGTTCATCAGTTTCCTCATCTGTAGAATGGGAATAATACTGCTATTGAAATTAGTGTTTTATGAGGATCAAATTAGTTAATGAATTCAAAGTGCTCAGAACCATGCTTGTGTATAAACATTAGAAAACCTTGGTATTGCTGGTCATAGTGACATATGTCTGTCATCCCAGCAACTCAGGAGACTGAGGCAGAATTGCAAGTTCCAGGTCAGTTTCAGGATTTAGTGAGACCCTGTCTCAAAATAAAAAGGAGTAAGGATGTAGCTCAGTGGTAAAAGCACCCCTGGTTTAATTCCAGTCCAAAAAACAAAACAAAACAAAAAAGCTTGTTATCACGGGACTAACTTATGAAGGATTGAAGAAGAAGAAAAGGCTTATACACAAATTCCAGGATTTTGGGATTCTGGACATTTATAGCCAGGAAAGCAATATTGGAATCTAGAGTCTATATAATATACTTATTTGACCTTCAATAATTATGACCTTGACTTGCTCCTTGGTAAAGTGGGGATAGTAAGATTTTCCCTTCTGACATCATTGGGAGAAAAGAGAAACCAACATTGGCATCTATTCATGTTCTAAATACAGTTTTCTTCTGAGAATTGAGAGAAGGAACCTATTTTAAGTATGTTAGGGATTGGGGCAGGCTCAATGGGAGAGCACTGTTCAATCCCCAGCACCACAAAAATTAAAATTAAAAAACTCATTGTAAACTAAAATGCAACACATAGGGCAGTCATGATTTTCTCTCTGCTCTCTCTCCACCCCCCAGGTCCATCACACGGGTAATTGAGAGATGATGAAAAAGTCAGGCGCTTTGGTCTGACTAATAATAGCAGATAGTGCTTCGCCTCCGTGTGATTGTTCCTGTTTTCCGTGCTATTTAGTTTCTGATTACTAAAGCTTCGTGACCCCGAGGAGGCTGGTGATTTCCTTAGAAGGAGGAACTGGGAGCAACAAGAAGCACAGTGTCATGTTGAGCTCCTTAGAGGAAAAGTTAATGAATGATCCCATCAGATATGACAAGCACAAACGGTCCCTGGCTCAGACTCAGGTTCTTCTGGATCTGGAGGGGCTGCTTCCTAGCTTCTGTAAATCTGGCTGTGTCTCAGGGCTCCTGCAAGGCAGGCTGGGCACAGGCAAGGTTATATGCAGAACTAGGTGAGGAGGGTGGGTGAGGCAGGGTGGGGGTGGGATGAGGGGTGTAGCCTCGCTGTGTGTTCACTAACACGAGCTACTTTCACATGTCCGAGACTTATTGGCGAGGTTACAGAGCTTGCCACCAAGATTAAGGTCATCTGGCTGGGCAATGGTATGGGGGTGGGGGAGGAGGAAGTCTGGGAAGTGCATGCAGACAGCACTGGGGCCTATTCGGGAGACTGGCCAGCACTAACGGGATTACCATCCGCTGCCCTGATATCTGCCAGGAAGTTGTGAAATGAAATTTCAAGGACCCAACCAGAGCCAGAGATTGTGTGGGATGACTTGGCTGAAAGCAAGAATCCTCAGGCTAATCGGGCCATGTCCCTGGTGTTCCATGTGTCCCTTTGCAGAACAGAAGATTCTGCCAGTTCCCTGGCTTTCTTCCCAGTCCCTCCCAGGTCTCTGATAATCCTAAACTGTAAGGTTGAGCCCTTTCTCCAGTCCTTTCAATAAACCAGATCCTAGTAGGAAGTCCTGCCTGATGCCTTAACCAATCTGACCCTCCATAGTCTCAGCTTATTGAAAAGGCTCTTGTGAGGATCCTTTGAAAAAATGCATCTGCAAACTGTAAAGTTACCTCAAAAGGGAGGCATTGCTCTAGGCACAGAACTGAAGGCCTAGAGGACAAAAGGAGCAGAATGGAGCCTCTGGGCCTGGCTCTGTTCCAAATCAGCTCCTCTCCGGAACACACAGAAAAGGGACCTTTTTCATAAACCTTCTTTCTGACTTCTTCTAATGTGAGCATCCCAAGCTTTCATTGGTGTTTGGGATTCCTAATTAAAAGGAGTTTGCAAAGATCACAGAGCTGACTGGGTTTTTTTTTTCCCCCCCTCAGGATACTGTTCACCTGTGACCCCGCTGCCACTGATCTGAATAGCACAGCCACTCCCCAGTTCAGGTACCCATGGGGCCCTGTTTTTAGCAGGATTTGTGTTTATAACATGACAGTGTCTTTACCTCTTATCTAGCAAGAGTGAGTAATCTATTTGGGATATTTAACAAAAACCAGACATTACCTCACTGGTGTCTTATCCAGAGCTACTCCAGTCTTCCCATTAATTCCAGCAGTTTGGGGTCTTTTGCCATATTAAGCAGTATAGAAAGAAATCTATATAGCCTTTTTCCCCCTCTGGGTAAAGGGAGTTACAGAAAACACAAAGTTTAAAAGTTCTACTCTAGCGTGTATTCAAGTCTGTTCTTTTTTCCCAGTAAATATAGGGGTGGGGGCTGTTTTGGTGATTGAACACATGGGTGCTCTGCCCCTGAGCTACACTCCCAGACCTTTTTTTTTGCTTTGTTTTCATTTTGAGACAGGGTCTTGGTAAGTTGCTGAGGCTGATCATCACAGAGGCACTCATCTGTTGATCCAGAGACTTGGGAGTCTTTAGGCAGGAGGATTGCTAAAGTCAAAGCCATCCTGGGCAACATGGAGAGATCCTGTCTCAAAATAAAATTAAAAGAGCTGGGGATGTAGCTCGGTGCTTGCCCAGAATGCGCAAGGTCTTGAGTTCAGTTCCCAGTACTGCAAACAAACAAGCATCTATTGTCTTCATTTTGAGATCATGACTGATGGATTAACCCTAGCCCATCCCCCAAGCCATCCTCGAACAGGTTTCTCCAGCTTGCTCTTCCCTAAAGGTTAAAGTGTTTTATGTGTGAACTCTGGTAGCATTGGTGTGGTTGTTGGGAAATTCCAGCAGCAGACAGACTACCTCCTCTGGGGCAATGGCTATTTTCCAGCATAAGTGTCAGAGAGATAGTGACTTAGGTGGTCACATGCTTTAAGCAGATGCCAGAACTATAGAACCAAGCAGGCATCTCACGACTCTCCCAGGTGTGAAGGGCCTGCAGGCTTCCAGAGAGGAACCTGCTGATTGGAGTAATGAAATCACCCCTGGGGTGTCCTCACGTAAGAAGCCAGATGTTGCAATCCCAGGCATTTATTTGTGTTTTGCCGTAGAAAAATGAGACTCCATTAAAGACTTCTGTGTATTCAATATCACCATCTACTAGGTGATATGAAAGAATAATTGTCAATTTTGATGATAATTGTTAATTTTCTTATGATAACTATGTAAGAAAATGTCCATAGTTGTATACCTGCTTAGTGAAGTATGTGGGAATGAAATTACACACAATCTGGAATTTGCCTTAAAATATGTTAGAAACATAAGAAAGAAAAAATAGATAAGGCAAATTTGGCAAAGTCTTGTTAGTGAGTCTAAGTAATGGGTAATGTGATTTGCATATACTGTTTCCTCAGCTTTTGTGGATGATTGAGCCTTTCCGTAATTTAAAAAATAGTTAGGAATAAGGGCCAGGTGCAGTAGTGCATGCTTGAACCCCAGCAGCTTGGGAGGCTGAGGCAGGAGGATCCCAAGTTCAAGGCCAGCTTCAACAATTTAGCGAGGCTCTGAGCAATTTGGTGAGACCCTTTCTCAAAATAAAACATTAAGGGGGTGGGGCTGTAGCTCATCTATAAAGAGCTTGCCTCATCTGTGTGAAGCACTGGTTCCGATCCTCAGCACCACATAAAAATAAATATACTATGTGTTCTCGTCTACAACTAAATAAATATTTTTTAAAAGTCTAGAGACTAGTATCAACATTATTTAAAAAATAAAACATTAAAAAGGGCTGGAAATGTGACTCAATGGTTAAGCACTCCTGGGTTTAATTCCCAGTACCCCTTTCCCGCCCCCCACAAAAAATTAGGAATAGGGATGTGGTTCAGTGGCAGAAAACCTAGGTTTCATCTGTGGGGGGGGGGCGAAGTGTGTGTAGGGGGGAGCAAGAAATTAAAGAATCTGCAAATAGTGTTTATAAACAATCCATAAATCCATAAACACTTGCTCTACAAAGAATTCCTATCCAAAATACACAAAGAATTCCTTATAATTCATTTAGGGGGAAAAAAAAGACTATCAATCCCATAGAAACATATCAGCAAAGGTGAGAATAAACAATTCCATTCTCAGAAGAAAACTGAACAGTGATATCCACACTGGTGATCACGACAATATAAATTAGAAAATAAAACAATTCATGTACATTAGATTAGCAAAACTTTTAAAGTCTGACAGTATCAAAGATCAAGTATCAGTGGAGATGTGGAGTTTAAATTAATATGGACAGACAGAATGCAATTTGTCACTATCTATTAGACACATGTCTAACCTACAACCTAGGATTCTACTTCAATACATACTCCCCAGAAACTCTTGGGGAAATGCATAACATGTACTTGGAGCACACACTTGACCATCTATTGCGGAATGTTTACATTAACTAAAATAGGAAAAAGTGGTGAAATAACTATGATATATTCATATAATACAGAAGTTAAAATGAATGCATTTCATACATGTGTATACATAATTATTTCTGAAGCATAATATTAAATGAAATAAAAACAAATTGCAAAAGGACATACCATGTACATAAACAATTTAAAATGTTTATCATAATAGCTTTGGCTCTCAGTATATATGTGATAATAAAACAAAAACAAATAGCAGGGTCATGGAGCAATAGGAAGATAGTGTTTATCTCTGGGGAAGGAGGGAGGGGAATGACATTATTTCTCTGTATTTATAATGTATCTATATGTTTTTTTTTCCTTTAGAAAAAAAAAAAAGAATCTGGAGCAAATGTATCAAAAAAGTGACATTTGAATATCCAGAGGACAGGTACAGGGTGTTTATCATATTGTTGTTCTCTGTACTATTCTGCACATTTGAAGTATTTTTTAGTTTTTTTTTTAATTGCAGTCCTAAAGTTCTTCCTTCCTAAATCTCATCTTCATCATGACACTAGAACCCTTTGACTCAACTCTCACTTCTATGAAAATGATTCCCAAATCTGGTTTTCTTTTCAGCCTCATTTCTCTATCTCTTCTTTTATGTCGAATTTATCATCTAAGTGAATTATCTCTACCACCCCAGAGTCTCAGAACAACTCTTACTTTAATTTCTGTTTCTGTTCATACTCACTTGATAAATGTTCATTTTTATTTTCATTAGTTCTTTCAACTTGTACCTCTTCCCATTGAGTTCTTCATATGCAGAACTGCTTGCTGATTTATCTTCCAGAAATTCGGTTGTTGTTTTTTTTTTCTTTTTCAGAAATGCTGTTTTTCACCCCTGAAATATAGTTTCACATCAATTATTTCTGAGCTTAAAACCTGTATGGTGGCTCCCTGCCAGCATAAGACAGTCTAAAATTCTTAACCATTTCTTTACTACCTCAGAGTCTGATTCCAACATCTTTCTCCCAGTGGGCAAGAGCCCACTGTCTGCTGTCACTGAAGAGTCAACCAGGCTGTATGTCTTCCTGTCTTTCTGCATTTGCTCAGTCCTGAAATGCTTTTGCCTGCCCACTCTTCAAAGTCAAGTTCAACGTCATTGCCCAAACCACTGCTAGAATCATTCCTTTAGCCCAGCCTACGTGCTGCCTAGGTATAGACAGAGCTCATTTTGTGAAAGATAGGTCTGGAAGGCATCTCCTTCTCCATTAGTAATGAGCTCACTGGGGGGTGGGGTATAGCTCAATGGTCCAGCACATGCTTAACTTGTTTGAGACACTGACTTCAATCTCCAGCACCAAACAACAACAACCAAAAAAAGAAGTCAATTCCTAGGAAGACTAAGGAAACAGAGAAGAATGGATGTACACATATGCATGAATCCCCTTGCTTTTCTTTCTCCTGATTTTTCTTCCATAGTATCAACTATAAAAGAAGGTGACCACATCAGACTTGCAGGCATGTAAGGAGGCATTCTCAGATTTATGGCAAGAACCTGATGAAAATGAAATTCCTTTATGTGTAATATTTATCAATTCTAAGATGCACATTTTTCACACTTTCATATCTCTGAAATCAGAATGCATGTTACCACCAATGGAATTTTTTTTTCTTTCTTTGTGGTTATACAAAAATAAAAAGTACATCTAGTATTGATGGTTTCTTAAGCTTGGTGAAATACAGTATAGGGGAAGGCATTTAAAATGCATATAAATGCAAATAAGCAGCTTTGATTATTTGATATAAATATTAAATGGGAGATTAAAAATGAGATTTGGAACGCTGTTCTAGGCTTGCATAATTTTGAGAGCACAATTCCAGAACAGCATTCCAGCATATTCGCTCACAAAAGTAGCACTTATCCATTCTGCCATATTTTGTAAGCTGTTAAGAAGAGAGAGACCCAAAGGAAGGCACATCTTGATATTCTCTGCATAAAGAGCAATAGAGTAGACATAAAGCCATGCAAGCAGAAATACTGAACAGAAAGTTGTAGAAGGAAAGCCACTGGCCAGTGGTGCCAGAGGTGACGAGTGGAGGATCCAGAGCATACCCCAGTGCTCAAGGCTTCAGCCCAAGGCTAGACTGCCAGATTCTGATCTGCTTATGCATGATTCTCATCATAGCCCTAGAACCGAAAGTTTGGGTTCTCCAGTTTTCACTCCAGAACTGTGAATTGACAACAGAAGTTGCCTAAGAGCTTGGTCTGGAATTCATTGTGGCTTTTATCATTTATTTTTCTTTTTCTTTTTTTTTCTACCTGCTTTCATATCCAGGTTTCTACCACCAGGGATTTAGGCAAACCATACTCTTCTATCATCCTCTCCCACCTCTTCCTACTAACCCTTGGTGAAGCCAGGAGCCCCAACTTAGGTCCCTGTCCACCTTATGCCCCACTTGCCCATTGTTCCTGAGGCTGTAATAATCTACATGATCCTGGGAGACTCTGAATACAGTATGCTACTCCATCAATAATTCACTGTTATAATTGTAAAGGCAAAGAGCTCTGCGTAACTGGAGAGGGAAGACGGAGAGGGGTTTGAAAACACACACGTGTGCACACACCATGTGCTTTCTCAGTGGCCTTGTGACATGGTTTTTCGGTTCTGTTTTTTCCTGTACTTGACTGCTTTTGCAGCTGTAAATAGGGCTGTCACCAACTTGGTCCCAGGGCGCTTGGGCAGGGGTCCAGCTGCAGAGATCATTTTCCTGCTAGGAGAGTAGAGAGAGAATTGTGGGTTTCATCCAAGGCCAAGCCAAGGTGTTGGTGAGACTTCAGTGATGGGGGAAGGCAGGGATGAGGATGGGTGGATGCAGACCCTCCTGGCGTCAGGGAGTCCCTTTGTGTGTGGAAGCCTTTCTTTGGCTTTCTAAACGTGTCTACTTCCTCACTCCTTGGCATATCCTGGGTGGAGGGAGGGCAGGAAATGCAACTGTGTGATGCTGAGAGCAGATCAGGAGCCTGCCGTATGTATAGGCCTGCTTGTGGGAGAATGAATTACAAGTGACATTGCTAACCCCACATGCTATTCTCTGACCTTCACTCCAGTTGCTGCATCACTCCTGGGTGTTTTCTCTTTGCCAAAATCACACCCGGAGGAAATTGCTGAGACAAAGGGGTGACCGCAGAGCCAATTTCTATTCCTAGCCTGTGGTTGACCCTGGCACGTAACCTTGATCAGGTCATCCCTAGAGTGATTATACTGAACTTCAACCTGCATCAAGGAACTCCTGAGAAAACTGATGTTGGGATTTTAAAGTGCTTCAAGATCTTAGATGAAGTATGCCATATCCCCATGTTTTGGACCATGTTATGGGGTCCCCTTCAAGCCATGGCACTGGCCATGCTCTGTCCTTTACTTGATAACCAGGTTTTAGAACATGCTTAGGATTGGTGATCAATATAACATACCTAGGGCTGGGGTTGTGGCTCAGTGGTAGAGCGCTTGCCTAGCACACTCAGAAAAATAAATAAGTAAATGTATTATGTCCAACTACAGCTAAAAAATAAATATTAAAAAATATATAACATACCTATTGCATGTTTATGCTGTGTGGTCATTTTAGTTTGATTCTCTTAGCAACATTATAAGTTTAGGAAACAGAGGTCCAGAGATGCTACGTAACTTTTCCAAAGTTGTAGAGTCAATAAGCCAGAGTCATTATTTCAACTCTGGCCTCCTGGGTCCAGGGTCAGGTCTTATCCATGATGGTGGAGCACATTTAACAATCAAGTAACTAGTCATTAGTGAGTGTTGGCTGTGTTCTTCACCGAGCTGAGTGGTATGAGAGACATAGAAGTGTAATAAACAGGGGATAGATGAGGTCTGGGTGCTTACTTGGTAACACCAAAGTGTTTTAGGGAATCTGAAGATGGAGAGATCAGTACAGGCTGAACTTCAGGGGAAAACTTCACGGAGAGAGCAAGGCTTCCTGAGCACTTTTCCCCCCTTTTAAACAACTTTTAGATTTTCTGGGATCACAGTGTCCTGAAGGATGCTAATTCCTTTTGATTTGGGAAAAAGGGCGTGAAGGAGGGACTATTCGGTGGTAAACTCTGGAACCTGCTGTATGCCCTGTCTCGAGCTGATTCACAATGCACTCTGTCTCTTGAAGCTCTGCCATATTCTTCAATTAAAAAAAAACTGCATGTTTCTCAAATGTTTTTGGCCATAGATCACATTTTACATGAAATTGATGCCAGTATTTCATAGACTTCCAAGTTAGGGAACCATTGATATAGAGGAAAGCCCCTCACAGGAAATAGAAGTAGTTTACAAACTCAAACAGCTTGAAACCAAACTCCTTGCACATCCAATGTACCTTTTACCTTTACAGAATTGGTATTTAATCAATGTATCTGTGTTTTGACATTTGGTCTATCATGTTACTACTCCAGCCAGACCATGAATATCTTAAATGCAAGTACTGGGCTGATATACCTTTTTGTCCCCCCAGACTTCTAGCCCACCTCTGTCTAAAAGAAGGTCAAAAAATATTTGTTTGTTTTAAAAAAAGAGGCAGGGAACAGAGAGAAGAAAATGAAGAAGAAAAAATTATAGCAATTATTGGTAATTTGCAGCTGATTACTTAGTTGTTAATTGCTACTCATCAATCAGTACTCTTTGAAAGACTGGTAGGTTGTTTAAAATGCAAAATCATGTTAATGTGTGTCTTGGCATAGGTCAGGGCTGGATCTGTAGTTAGAGGTAGCTGGCTTTGGACCATGACCTCTAAAATACATCTTCCTTTAATAACCTTAGGCTACTTTATGCTGAAGCGGGGGTGTCTTGGTGGGCCCAGCTGTCAGAGGTTAGATGTGTGAATCAAGGATCTGATAAAGTGGGCATGACTGCAGATTCAGTGCTTGGGGATAGAGTGACCCAAGGGCTGTTGGGAGCTTACAATTAAAGTAAAAATGACACTTTTGTTTTGGTGTCAGGGGATGGTCGCAGGTGCAGTCCCTGGTGCAAACATGCTTCCCTTGGCCTCATTAGGCCCAGTGCCCAGGGTTGGAAGGTTTGAAAGGTTTGTGACTTTGAGGCTCCAATGGCCTGTCACTCTTGAAAGTTGTTCTCACTCCAACTCCCCTAACCCACCCCAGTTTTGTTGTTACTGTTGTTTTGTGTTATGTTGTGTTTTTGGGTTTTTTTGTTTTTGTTTTTATTTTTTATTTTTGCAGTGTGGGGGGATCCCGCCCAGGCCCTTGCCCATGTTAGGCAAATGCTCTATCACCAAAGTCCACCCCTAGCCCACCTCCAGTTTTGAAACTAATCCGCTCTGTGAGAAGTAATTCAGAAACTATTTGGAACTGATACCCCAGAGGGGTTTCCATAAGAATGGGGCAGGACTTGGCCCCCTTTTCCAGAAGGAAAGGACAAAGACAGGCATCCTAAAGAAGGGATAAAGTCCCTGGATAGGATATAGCTATCTCTGAATGTTCTGCCTCCAGGGGGGAGGGGGGGAGAATAGATTGTGTTTATTCTTTTATTTTGAGTTCCCCATGTGACTTCTGCAGGTATTTTGTTCCTTGGTGTCAGATCCACTGGCCCTCGATGGCTGAAGCCTCCTTTAGACTTTGTTGTCTCCCTGCCCCTCACAGACAGCAGGAGCTGGGTGTGGGCTGTTTGGAAGATCCCGGTGTGGCCTGTGGGTTTCTGTTCCCCTCTCCCCTCTGGGAGGTTCCAGTTAATGCAGCTATTGAGAAAAGATTGAAAGTAGAGGGTGGTAAGACTCAAAGCCTTGAAATTGGATCTGTGCTTGTTTTTCTCTCAATCCAAATGGATCCCCACCCACTACCCAGCTGCTAGTGCCCTTTAAGTCAGGGCGCATTGACCCTGTTGGGAGTTCCTGTGGGAAGAGGCGCAGGGTAAATACAGCCAGCCTCCATGCTCTGCTTAGGAAACTGTCAGCCTTGTGTTTTGGATCAGTGTGAGTCCTGTGCAGCCATATTATGCCCTATCTTCAACTTCCTGTTTAACCGCCCCCTCCCCACAATTACCAGAGGCATTGAAGAAAATGGGCCTTCCAGAAATGCTGTGGGAGGAATTGGGGACAAGAAGGCTCCTTTTCATTTCCAGTGTTAAGGAGCAAGTGTCACAATCCTCATTTCCATTCTTAATTTCTCTGATACATGCCAAGAAGCCAGGGTGGGCACAGCCCTCCATCTCTGCTCCTAGCCACGTCGCCAACTGTCCTCCCCATTGGAACAAAGAAGGTATGTGTGGGCAGCAGGTGCCCTGAGACTTGAGCCCTGCCCATTTATCCACAGGCACTCTTTCTTGTGGCTCCCCTGGTCACCTGCTTCCTCCCACCCTCTGGTCACTCCACTGTTCTCCTGCCTGAAGGGAAATGCTATCTGGTGGGCAGCAGCCCCTGCATCAGAGCTCCAGGTCCAGGGGCTGGGGAAGCAGTGGGCCCAGTTGACAGGGTTCCAACCGTCACACACACCAGGGGTATAGCCACATGGAAGCCTGAAGGTGCTATCATCTCTTGTAGCCCACAGGCTTTCAGAGGCTTTTCCGGTTAAGCAAACACATCTGAACTCACTTTGGAGTTCCAATGACTTCAGCCTTGATGCTGTCTTCCTCGGAATTCTTTTGTCCTGACACATACGGAGCCTGACATTTGCTGTGGTCTTCCTGTGTGCACAGTGCTTGCTACACCAATAGCTTTCCATGTCCTACTTCATTGAATCCTTGAAAGCACTCTATAAGGGATCTGTTATAAGTTTTACCGATAAGCTAAACTGAAGGCTGGAGAGGTTAAGTCACTTGTCTTGAGATCATATGGCTGCAGTTGGGACTGGGGGTATAACTCAGTGACAGAGCACTTGCCTAGAATGCACAAGGCCCTGGGTTCGATGGGCCAGCACTGGGTTTGGACTCTAGCACTTCAAAACAAACGAAGATTGTGCAACTGGTATATGGCAGAACTATGAGTCTGAGGCACTAGAGTACCTACAGTATCTGAATGTGATGACCTTGCTTTGCCAAGGATTAAAGTATTTATATTTTGCCAAACTTGAGTCTTGTGCATGTTCATCTAGCACAGGGGGTGGCAAACTATGCCATGGGCCAAATCTGGCCATGGCCTAATTTTATAAGTTGTGCACATTGAAGGCAATTTTCAACATTTTTGAAGGGTGGTTTTTAAAAAATGCTGAACTGTATGTTTAAAAATAATTTAGGGGCTGGGGATGCAACTCAGTGGCAGTGCATGCTTGGCCTAGGTTTGAATGGTAGCACTGGGAAAATAAAAAAAGTTTAGATGGCCATTTTCCCCGCTTTGGTAGTAGGGATTGAACTCAGGGGCATTTTGACATTGAGCTTCATCCCTTTTTAAAAACTTTATTTTGAGACAAATTCTTGCTAAGTTGCTGAGACTGGCCTTCAACTTGCTATTCTCCTGCCTCAACCTCCTGAGTAATTGGTATTGTAGCTATGTGCCATTTTGCCTAGTTAGATGGCTTGTTTTATGTTATATGTATTTTACTGCAGGGTATTTGTGTGTGTGTGTGTGTGTGTGTGTGTGTGTGTGTGTGTGTGTGTGTGTGGTATTGGGGATGGAACCAGGGCCTTGTACATGCGAGGCAAGCACTCTACCAACTGAGCTATATCCCCAGCCCTTTACTAGAGTTTTTACAAAATGAAAAGAAGAAAACAAGGAACATTATGCCACAGAGACAGTATTTGACTCCTAAGTCCTATAATACCAACTATTTACTCTCTGACCCTTTACCTTTACAGAAAAAATGTTATTACTCCTGGCCTAGCACATCCTAAAATTCTATTACACCAATATTGCTTGTCTGTGATATAGTAAGCCCTAGTACCACATCTGCCATTTTCTCATTTTTCTTGGACTCTGCTTCTTTCGAGAAGAGCTGATGGTGTAGCTCAGCGGCAGAATGCGTATAACATGTGCAAGAGTCCTGGGTTCAATTCCCAGCACCACCACCATCACCAAAAAAAAAAAAAAAAAAAAAAAAAAAAAACCTCAATGGATTCATTCTGCACATCAAGCTGGAGGTGCTAGTGGGGACTTTAAAATCCTGGGCTGCACCATTAAGTCTGTGAAAACCTGGAAAGCCTGTCTGCTGCCTGTGTCACAACTTTCCTGATTGTGCAACAAGGATGAAAAATTTTGGCTTTGGAATGAAGGGAAATAAAAGAGGGGGATCTGATCAAGACTGAAACATTTCCAGGGGCTCTGAAGTTTCTTAGAAGGATGAAGCACTCTGAGCTACAGGCAACATTGTTATCTTAGCAACTGTAAATGTAACATCAGCTGCTTAGGGTTAAGGACTTGTCTTCTTCCCCTGTTGTAAATTACATAGTTACAATGAGCACATGAGGAGAGAGGCTATCTGGATTTTTGTTATTTTGTTGTTTTGGGTACTGGGGATTGAACCCAGGGGAGCTTTACCGTTGACCTCCAACCCTACCCCTTTTTGAAACAGGGTCTCATTAACTTGCTTAGGGCCTCACTGAATTGCTGAGGCTGGCTTCAAACATGTGATCCTCCTGTCTCAGCCTCCCGAGTCGCTGGGATTACAGGCATGCACCACTGTGCCCAGTTTGAATCTGTTTTCATGTCTCATTTCTGCCTGATCTGTTCTCCTATTTTCTTTGTGTTTTCTCTGAGCACTTAGTATTGTACTGGGCCACACACAGTGAGAGACACTTCATAATCCTCTCCTGCCTGGATTACCTGTTATAAAAAGGCCCTGAGTGGAAATAAGCCTCTAAGAAGAGTGTTTAGAGATATAAGGACCTTCTCTCTGCCCCTGAAAACAATCTTAAGGCCCTGAGGCCGGGGGTGGGGGTGGGGTGGGGGGGGCTGGGAGGGTGAACTAGCTAGGGGGACCCAGCAAGGCCTAAGGTGAGGGAGCTCGGGAGGTCACCGTGGGCCTGATTGCCTAGGTATCACCTCCCCCTCAGAGGTGCCTAGGTATCACCTCCCCCCCAGAGGTCTGGCACTCGCTGTGCCTTCAGCATACGACTCTCCTCAGTTCTCCAGGAAACATCCAGAGGGTTAATTATTTCTCAGGGCTGACTCAGACAGCATTTTTCCTGCCAAAGAATTCTGTCAGCCAAGCGTGGTCCTGCTGTTACCCCCAGTGAGGGAGCTTTGTAAGTCATGTCAGAGAGGAAGGTCCAGGCAGGAAGGCCCAAAGCCCTGTAGCCTGGGGTGGGGTCCAGGCCTGATCCCCACGCAGCCACGGGACTGGTTGCCGGGGAGGGGGCTGTTGCTGGGGAGAGGCCCTCCCCAGTGTGTGAGAAGCTGGCTCCAGGACACTCTCACCACCAGGCTGCCTTTCAGCCAGTCCCTGTGGGGCCAACGTTTGCTTTTCGTTTTGTTGATTGGAGATTGTGTCCCTGAATAGAGCTTGATGTCCTTTGGCCATTATCTGGGTGTTTCTTTTTCTTTTTAATTTCTCCATTTGCTTTAGATTGTCACTGTGTCCCTAACTGCTGAAGGTAGAGAATAGAAGATCTGGAGGAGAGGGATGACCCTCCAAACATCAAGTTTGCTCTCTGAGGCCAAACTGGGGGAGGGTGGGAGGGACTGAGGGAGGAAGAGTCTCTGGGGGGCGGGCAGAAGGTCTGGGAGACATTCTGTCCCACGTCGGAGAGCGTGGGATGTGATGGGGGTGACGCTGGGAAGAGTGAACAGCGGAGCATCCAAGCCAGAGCAGAAGACGGGGGCGGGGGGGCAGGGCAGAATGCAAGCAGGGGGGCTGGGAATGGCCACCAGAAAGTAATCTGAGGGACTGGGATGGCCCTGAGCAGGGATTCAAAAGAACAGTGCTTGAGACACCTGGTACCAGAAGAGGGGTGGGTAGGAGGAGGCAGAGTGAGGTTTCCTGGTGAATTTACATCATGATAGCCATTAGCTTCAACCTGCCCTCTGACCATAGCACCCATACCCTGGGCTCCCCACGTGGGTAGGGGTGAATGCAGGGTGCAATGCAAATTCAATTGCCCAGCCCCCAGGTTACCCCATGTATTGTATATGGCTTCCTGTGATTGAGAAGAAAGCTTTGCCTTCAGACAGTAAAAAAAGCAGGGAGAATTACACTCATCAATCCCATTTCTTTTAAGAATCCAAGATCTGTTTTAAATTACATAGTTACAATTCTGCCCTAATCCTCTTCAGCACCCCCCCCCAAAAAAAAACCAACAAAACACCCAACAACCATGGTGTGTACAAGTCAACAAATACAGAACAGCTACTACGTACAAGGAAGTATTTTGTATATTACTCCCATATGTTGCTTAAAGACAGGCACAAATTCTGAGAAATGTGTCCTTAGGTGATTTCATTGTGCAAACATGATACAATAATATCCTTAAGCAAACTAAAATTACTCCAACCTTGTATGGCCATATAAACTTATGGGACCACCATTATATATGCCATTGGTTGTGGATTGCAACATTATCTAATTTTCTTAATAACTAATGAATGAATAGAGATGTTAAGAGGCTAAAAACAAGCCAGGGATCACAGGACCAGAAGGGGTATAAAATCTAGGTTGTCCATGCTGAGAATATGGTAGGGCATGGCATCTAGTAATTTCTCCATAGATCCTTGTGGAATGAATGGATATGTCCACAGGTCTTTGAAATCAGGATTTGCTTACTGCTTCATTCATTAGCTGTAGTTCCAGTGCTTACAATCTGGCTAACGTCAGTGTCTACAAATGTTCTTCAGGGATGTTTTATAAGATCCTATTCTCCTTCCTATGTCTTGTGCTCTCACCTCCCTTTCCAAGAAGGCATAGAAGGGAGGAGCTGAGTTGTTTATTTGATGTACCAGATATTTGAGTGCCTACTATGGTGCCAAGGATTGTTCTAGAGGCTGGGTGAACAAAACAGGTTGTAATCCCTGTTCTGAGGGAGCTCACATTCTAGCCAGAGTGCGGATTTGTCTGGCAGATCAGTTAGGGATGAAATTTGGCAATCCATGTGTAGATTAGGGAGGATGTGGAGAGGAAAGGCAAGCATTCTAGGTCTCCTGGGTTGCAGAACTCTGGGTACAGACTGGAGCAGACACCAGCTGGGCTGTCAGCTGACCCTCCCTTACCAACTCTGCCCACCCATCTGGTGGCTGCAGGCATGGCTCGGCAGCCCTGTCTCTCTACTGTGGCCTCTTCCCTGGCTGCAGTTTCCATTCCAGCATAGGCTTCTGAAAGTGCCTGTGGCAAACCACAGAACCTAGAGGCTAAGGTCTCTCAGAAAGACAAAAACCCAGGAGCTAAGGCATGGCGTTTAAAATCTATTTTTGTATTTTAACTAATTTAGTTAATTTTAACAATTAATTATAATTGTTAATTACCATATGGACTGGGCACCCTTGACCTCTAGTCCCGGATACAGTCCCTATATCTAGACCTCAGATACAACTGTTTCCTGCCAGTGTGTGCAAAGAGAAACCCCCTACCCATCCCACCTGAGTTGTGTGCTGAAGCTGGCTTGAGCCGGTTTCCTGTTATTTACAACCAAATACAGTCTCATCCCAAATGTAAACAAAAACAGAATCTCAGCTAAGGGCAGAAGCAGCAAGCCCTTGATATGATCTGGTCTGGGAGTGACAAAGTCAAACCTGTTCCCTAGAGACCATTAATCACCAGAGCTGCTTCCCTGCTTACGCACCACCTTTCTGCCAAGGTCAAGGCCTAGGATCACATATTGAATGTGCAAATCTATGTGGATACAGCTAGAGTCTGAACTTTCTCCAAATCTACTCTCAGTACAGAATCGGATTTTCCAATCCTCTCACATTTCCCCCCCACTCTAGACCTTAGAAGGGAGTGAAGATTGTGGTAGAAGAAAAAGGAGGAAAAAGATGAACTTTTGTGGTACAGTAATGAGGTGACTGTTGGAATTGATCATGGCAAGATCATTGCAAGCTTAACAAGAATCAGCTGTTGGGTCATATCCTGTTTGGAAAACAACTAAAGTTCATTAAAAGGTCTTTATTTATCAGTTACAGAAAGTTCCTCATTTGACTACCTTTGCTCTACACCTGACAGGCTCCAGCTGGCTCTATAAGGAAGAGCTTTCTCTCAGGAAGCCTCCCCCAAAGGTCTTAAGGAATTTCTGTCTCTTGGGGCACTTTGTTACAACACACAGGTCACTAATTGTTGAGCACAGAGGCCATGTGTCTAGCGCAGAACCTCGCACATGGAAGATTCTCTGTGTACATTTGTTCAGCAAAAGACTGAGTTCAGCCATTCATTTGATTCTACCTGCTAAGTCTTCATATCTAAACTTCTGTAGATGGCCACATAACTTGTGCTTCATCACAGTATAAGGCAGACTTAGGAATTTGTGTTTAGGAGGCAAGTAGAGCAAATAGTGCTCAGGTGACCTTGACTAGCTAGAAATTCCAGGTGCCTCTATTGAACAGGATCTATCAGCTAGGATTATCTTAGACTTTATGCAACAAAAAGTAAGGGTTTGTTCTCTCACTTAAAGGAATTCCAGAGGAATTCAGTCCTGGACAGGAGTGGTATCTACATGAAGTTAGAAAGAACCCCTAAGCAGCTTCTGGCTTTCTCCAGCACCATCCTTAACTCTGACTTCCATTCCCAAAGGTACCTCATAGTCCAAGAGGGCTATGACACATCAGCTATCACTTCTGCATTCCAGTCCGCAGGGGAAAGTGGGTAACAAAAGGGTGACCTGTTCATCTGAGTCAGCTCCCTCTAAATAGACTTCTTAAAAATCCCATATATATATATATTTCAGCAGCCAGAAAATCTTGGAAATGTAGGGTTTAGCTGGACACAATGCTTCAAATAAATGTAGAGTTTTATAATTCAGGGGGAAGAGGAGAACAGATCTCACTCAGAGTTTTGAAGTCTCTGTCCCAGTCCCTAAGCAAAACTGTCAGAAAGTGCCCCCTCCCCCTCCCCCTGCACCTTTTTTGTAAGTTAAAAGTCAATAGATCTATAGGCAGCTTCATTTGGTTACATTTCAGTTGCCCTTGACACAGGGCCTAGTAATCAATATCTTTATCTCCATGGAGAACTATAACAAGTGTGGGAAGGGTCCTCACCTTTGCTCCATTTCTAGTTTGGACTCATCACTTGCACTCATTACAAGATAGGACCACACAAAATAGACATGCTGCAGAGAGTTAGCAAGTGGGCATCCCTCACAAGGCAGGGTGAGTTCACTGAAATGGGTATTGAGGGTCATGGTGAATATCATGCAGTGCATTTGGGCTCTGCTGTAGAAGTGACAGCCTGGATGTTGTAGGATATACTCCGACAACCAGGAGGTACAGTGCACTGGCCTCTGGGACTAGGTAAAGGAGGTGAGATTCCCTTCCCTGTACCCTCATCCTCCAAGGCAGTTAGTCCCGAGAGCCACTTCTGCAGAAATCTTCCCTTCAGACCTAGGCAGATGACCCCACTCCCTTGGACTCCCTGGTTAGTGCCTTCTCAGACTGCAAGTTGATTTTCTGCTCAATTGGAAGCGTCTAAATGTAGGACAACTTGATGATAAAGAAAATGTGGGAAAGTAACAGCAAGCTCTGGGTTGGAAACTGGGTGCTGCCCCTGTTTTCTGTGTTACCTGGCTGACTTGTATGGCTCCCCTGGGGATCTTTTTCCTCAGGTAAAATAGGAATGGTAATGGCAGCTGCCTCCCAGAGCTGCACAGAGGATTAAACAAGATAATGTAGGTGAATGCACTTAGCATAGTGCCTGGAGCACAATAGGTCCTCAATAAATGACAGTTAAGCTTACATCTGAGAAAACAGAATGGAGAGAGATGGCAGAGGCCATTGTGAAGGCTGGACCCCTGAACAAAGCTTTCTCTGATATTAGAGAAATTTGCAACCCTGGCATCTTGGCTGGAATCCCAGGAAGGGATGGACACACTGCAGCAAAGCCAGCCCTAGCCTGAGACACCAGGCCCCAGAGGACTAGGGCCACTCCCCATCAGAGGGCAGGCCTGGCTCAGAGAACCAATTCACATTTTGTCCTGGGGACACTGCACTTGGAAAAACATTATCGATTCTGTGGTTCCGGTTGCAAAGGGAGGAAGAAAGACTGAATTTCATTACATAAAGCATTTATACCTACTGTATGGTCTATTTAAAGAGGCACTTGACAATCATCTTCATTAGTGTCTCTTCTTAAGACAATCTCAGAGATAGCTTATCTCCATTTTATAAAAGCAGCACAGAGGAGAAATGACTGGCTGGAGAGCATGTGAAAGTTAGGGTCCACCACCCCCAAATTTCTAGTCTATTTCTTAACAAATCTGCTCCACGAATGCTTGGCAGGGCCTCTCCCGTATGTAATTACTGCTCACATCAGTCACTCATGACACCAGGGAAATGCAGACACTTAAATCTAGGCTACATGACTGGTTTCCCTAGCAGCTTAGGACAAGAGGTGAAATGTAACTTTTCCAGCCAAATCACAAGTGGGTCTGCTGCCAGCAAGTTCTGGAGCTGGGGTGTTGGAACTTTTCCAGGGTATGCATCACATATGCTCTGGACACCTAGGAGCAGTGGGAACTGGCAGAGGGTGGGATATGGGGGAGGGGGTAAGGATGAGGGGGGGCGGTTTTAATGAACTAGCCAGATCCATCCTGAATTTTCAAGAAATCATGGGGCTGAGGAGGTTGTGACACAGATTGTGGCAACTCTGGGGTCAAGATAAGGCAGCTCAAGCTTGCATTGCTCTTTCTAAGACTTTACATATATTAGCTCATTTATTTTTGGCAATGACTCTAGGAGATGGGTATGACCATTGTCTGTTCTTACAGGGACTGAGACTTGAGCTCAGATAGTCTGGCTCCTGAGTTCAGAATCTCCACTATTCTCCCCCGTACTTCCTCTCAGGACAGTATGAAGTATGTTGAGTCCCTTAAGATCAGTTTTGGGTCCAGGCTCTGGAGATTCATACCCTTTATGAGGAGGCCTGCCCAGGTCCTAGCCTGATTCCAGCCTGCCCAGCTGGGGCTAGGACCAGGTTGTCCCCTTACCTGCAGTACAGAATTCCATCTCTGCTACCAGAAGGAGAAATGCTTTTGGCACATGCGCTCCTGCATGGCTCAGTTTGCAGAGAACAGGACGTTTAGTGACTTTGTCTCAAATTGCACAGAGAACATGGTGAACCTACTAAGACTGATTACAGAGGGAAATACAGACAGAGCTGATGGCTTCTTGTTGCTAAAGCCAGCAAGCTAATGAAAAGAGCCCCAAAGTCCAGGATTGACTTCATCCTGTCATTGTCCTAGGAAGAGTGTTCATCAGACTCCAAAGAGCACATTTCAGTTCTCTGTTTCTGATACAGGGAATGAACCCCTCTGCTCTCTAAGCTACAGCCTTTTCTATTTTTTTTCCAGAAAAATCCGAAAGAACAGCTGCTTTGGGTAACTTAGTTGATCCAATATAGAAACTGCTTGTGTGGCCCAGCTCCATAGGGGTGTTCAGATAAGGAGACTGCCCTGAAGCCTTTGGGATGGCCCCAAAAGACCCAATGTGTACATCTGCTGCATGTTCATTAGCTGAGGGGTGGGGGCCGAAAGCCCTGGGTAGTCACAACCATCTACTGTTGGTTTCCAAGACAGGCCTCAGCAAGCTGCTTGGTGGGAGGCGTCCTTACTCAGCTAGGGAAGAAAAACCCATGTACCATCTGACCTAAGTAAGCCATGTGTCATACTTTTTCTGTGCTCTGACATCCTCTGATCCTTCCTAAGGTTTTGTCTCAATCAGGTGATTTATGTGACATAGACTACAAGCAGGACAGGAGGCTGGAGGTCCCCACCCCCCAGCAGAGTTAGCCACTTAGACACTCTAATATCACACCTGCTGGCTTTCTAGCCCACAACCTAGGTGGCCTGCCCCTTCTGTTGGAACTCTGCCAAATCTTTTGTAACATTTTAAAACAGTCATTGAAGCTCCAGATGACAAAATTTCCCTTAGAGATTGAGAAATAATGATTGTCCTGATGGCAGATTTCTGGAATTTGTGGCAGAGTTGTTTCCCAGGGGCTGAAATGGGAAGGTCAAGGCTGTAGGCTCCCATCTCAGTTCAACCAAAACACCTTGATTTTTTTTTTTTTTTCCAGCACAGGGGATTGAACCCAGGGGCACTACCTATCACTGAGCTATACCATCCCCAGACCTTTCAAATTTTTTTTTTTTTTAATTCTGAGATAGAGCCTTGCTAAATTGCTGAGGCTGGCCTCAAACTTGAGATTCTTTTGCCTTAGCCTCCCTGAGTTGTTGGGGTTTCAGAAATGCATCATGTCCAATCTTTTTTGTTTTCTGTACTAAAGTTGGGTACATATTTCATTCAGCAGAGGGTTGCAGGGCTAGGGTTACAGCTCAGTTGGTAGAGTGCTTGCCTAATATGTGTGAGGCGCTGGGTTTGATCCTTAGCACCACATAAAAATAAAATAAAGGTATTGTGCCCATCTACTATAAGAAATAAAAAAAGAGGTTTCCTCTGGTTTAAAACATCTCTTTTTGGGGGTTTACTGGGAATTGAACCCAGGGGCACTTAATTACTGGGCCACATCCCCAGCCCCTTTTTGTGTTTTATTAGAGACAGGGTCTCACCGAGTTGTTTAGGGCCTCACTAAGTTGTTGAGGCTGGCTTTGAACTTGCAATCTTCCTGCCTCAGCCTCCTGAGCTGTTGCGATGACAGGCATGCGCCACCGAACCAGGTATGGTTCAAAGAAGAGGTAGTTTCAGGAGTTCTCACTGTGACACTGGGGATGGAACCAGCACTGAACTCCATTCCCAGTCTAGAGAGGTGATTATTCTTGAGCATGGGGAAAAACTACAAAAGTTGTTTGGGCCACAGTAGGATTCTGAGAAGGAACCTGCTCATCAGCAGTACTTGGTGGTTCCTGAAAGAAAGAATAATCCTGGCCTCGTGGTCATCTTTGGAATGTAAAAAGCTCACTATTTGAAATATTAATCCAAGGTAATAATCCCATGTAAGGATCCTACCTAATCCAGGGCTTTAAAAAAAGTAGAATTAAATAATGAATTACCTTTAGCTGGGCGCAGTGGTGCACACCTGTAATCCCAGCAACTAGGGAGGCTGAGGCGGGAGGATGGAGAATTCAAACCCAGCCTCAGCAACTTGGCAAGGCCCTAGCAACATAGCGAGATCCTATTTCAAAATAAAAAATAAAAAGGGATGGGGATGTGGCATAGTAGTAAAGTGCCCCTGTCAATCCCTGGTACCAAAAACAAAACATAAATTGCCTTTAAAGATAGGAAGACTCTTCTTGCCTCTTCCATTCCCAAAAGGTCCCACCACATGCTGCCCAGAGTTAAGCCCTGGCATAGACAGATGCTAATAAGACTGAGCTGCTCTTTTTGGATAGCAAGACCCTCAATTCCAGAGAGACAGGAAGGAGCATCCCAAGCCATTTAAATAGTGGCCTCTTTTAAAGTGAAATATAAGGTCAGGATTTCACACTGCCATTGTCCTGAGAGTTCCCAGGGAGGCTTTTCTTTGGTAACCTGGAGGCCGATCCAAAGGGCCTTGGCTGGTCCCACCCCTGGGCTCTACCTCTTTGAGAGTGGAGCTGCTATCAAGTGACTGTTAACATTTCCTTTCACTGCCTTGTTCAAACTGCTGGCTGAGCGCCAAGTAGTAGCTTCGCAGGGTTCATTCACCCCAGAGCTGGGAGCTTTTCAGCAGTGTGGGAAGGTTACGAGTCTGCAGATCTGCGTAGTAGGGCAGAGTGATTTGGAAGCCATTTCATGTCTCAGTTCATCACACGCCTACTCACTGGGAAACTCACCCAGTGATAGGAAACCTGTCTGGAGTTGTGACACCCTAATGTCACTCATTTCACTTCACCGAACACCCACCCCTCTTAAAAATGCCACGAGGCATATATTTATGTTTAAGATTAAGGTGAATTAAAGTTGGAAAATTACCCGAGAATTTTCTGGCACTGTAACAAAAAGATTTATCAGAAATGTTTGGAAATCAGAACTAGGGATTATGATTCTACTCAGGGAAGGTGTTTGACCAAACTGTGAAGTAGGAAGAATTTATCTTTGCTGCCTTCTCCCATTTGTCACCCAGTTCCTTCCCCTGGTAGATATCCTCTTCCCTGGCCTCGATGTCTTCCTGTTGCCCTGAGCCTCCTCCCTCCAGGGTACCACACACAGAACTAGCCCCCACCAATGCCCTCAATCCCTGCTCTGGAATCATCTCCTCTCAACCTACCTCTTAACCCTTACCCAATGCGACTCCTTCTGTAGGTGGCTCTCGTAGACTAGTTGTTTCTTTGGAAAGGAACTAACAACTTCCAAGTTCCCTTCTAGCATGAAAATTTTAGTAGAATTAGGGTGATGATAATACTTTGAGGACTTCATCCCTCCAAGAGATATTTATAATTTAACTGAAGATAACACCACACTCAAAATAATTAATCTGTAATAAAATTTCAACACATAGTAGAAATGAATGGTGGAAATTATGGGCAGGGGTTAGTCCATTCTGCCTTATGGTAATGTTTTTCCTAGTTAAGCAAGTCTTTGCTTTGATCCTAAGGACATTGGAGAAGAGTCAGGTGACTGGAATCTATTTCTGACCTGATCCATTCTTTACTAAGCACTTACTATGTGCCTGGCATATTGGTTAGACCCAAGGGGTTTGAAGCTGAATGAGACAGATTGTTTTCTTGCTGAACTCCCAGTCTATCAGGAGGCATCTAATCTCATGAAATTTTTTTTCCCTAGCAATATAGGCAAAATGTTGCAGGAACACATAAAAGAAGAAGGTTAATTCTGACTGGGGAAAGTCACAGAATATCTATGTTTGCCTTGCCCTGTAATATGAGAAGGAGTTCTGCAAGTTGTGAGAAGAAGGAGAGAAAAAAGACCTAGAGGGACTCTTTAGGTCATTGGAGGTATGCCCTTGAGGCAATTATGAGACCCTGTGGCCCCATCCTCTTTCTTTGGTTTTCTTCCTGGCCAAGAGATGAACAGTTTTGCTCTGCCACACTTGCCTGCCCCTGCCATCCAGCACCTCCCTCAGAAGCCTAAAAGCAATGAATCCACCCGATCATGTACTGGAACCTCCAAAGCTATGAGCAAAATATACCTTCCTCTTTATAAGCTGACTATCTCAGTTATTTTGTTATAGTGACAGAAAACTTCCTGACACAGGTCTTCAATGTCCCACTGAGGAGTAAAAGGTTTATCCCAAAGACTGGGGAGCTATCAGAAATTTTTTAAGCTTCCATAGAGAGGTACATTCAGGAAACTGCTACCTTCTCTTGGGTAAAAGACAACAGAGGATCCATTCAGAGTTGCGAGGAGATGATTAGAAAAAACATTCTGAAGGTGAACCAGATACAAATAATCAGCTGCTTTCATGTGGAGGGTAAAGGAGAAGTCATGAGTGACAAATGAAATTTCTTGCTTAGGCTGCTAAGTAATGGTGGTGCCATTAATTGAAGACAGGGATTATAGAAGCAAGGGCCATGGGACATAATAATTAGTTTGGTTCGGGGCCTGTTTAAGAGACCAGGGTGTGGAGTAAAGGTTCCTGTGAATGTTCCTACAGTGGATGCTTCTGTTAGTGTTTTTGGTCTTCTTAAAAGGATCTGAAATGCTTGTCTGTGCTAGGCACGTGTTGATTTCTGATCTGGTTCTTCTTTCAATGCCATTAGACAGAAAGGTGTGACTATAGGTAGATTATGAACAAGAGCTCCGGGATTGCTGTTGACACAGGCCAAGCCAAGGGGAAACATCTAGAAGTTCAGGTCCCTTTTGCATACAGACCTGCTTCTATATCTCCTAAAAGTTAAGGGCTAAGAGTATAGCTCAGTGGTAGAGTGCTTGCCTGGCCTGCGTGAGGTCCTGGGTTCAATACCCCAGTGCCACAAAATATTAATAATAAAATAATAATAAGTAAGTAAATGGCAAGCTCCTGTGCTCCCATTCATCTCTTGTTTTCAATTTGTATTACTGAAGTAATAATCTTGCTTTGGAAACCAATTATTCTTCCAAAGAGAACTTGTGACCTCCTTCTTGCTCATTTCCTCGTGAACATTGTTGAGTGAAAAATCAATAATCATTGGTGGAGTGAAAATCAATGAACTAGAACTCCATTGTGGAGACAAAGTAGTTTGAGAAATGTTTGTACAATGAGGAATTCAGCTCAAAAACCCTGAAAATGTTCATGTTCTTTGACTTGGTAACCTCACTTCTTATAATTTACTCTAGAGGAACAATGGACAAGTATGCAGATCTGTAAGTAGAAAATTGTTGATCTTGCTTACTGAAGTAAAAAAAAAACTAAGAAATAACCTAAAAATCCAAAAATAAAGGTTTAGCTAAATTAATTAAAATGATCCATATGATATAATTTTATAAAAACTAATTCATTAAAGATAACAGTGTAAATTGACATTTATTAAAAATCAGAAAGCCATAAAGACAATTTTTATTAACTGAAAAAGATAGATTATGTACATTTATTATATGATTTTTAATGAAAAGATCTGGAAACTAAAATGAGCAAAATGTAAATAGTTATCTGAGAGGACAGTGGAAGGAATTTCTATTGGTTTAATTGGTTTTTTTTTTCAGATCTTTTTATTTCCTAGTGTACAGCAACTGTGTATTATTGGCATAAAAAAATATCTGTGCTTCTTTGAAATGTGCCTGGGCCAGTTGTCCTCTCAGATACAGCTAAAACGAGGAAAAAGAACACCAGGGAAGCCCTCCAACAGTAGCTAAGTTGGAAATTATGGCCCACAAATTATATTTTACAAAGAGACCTTTCTTTCCCTTTCCATGTACCCTTTGGGGGGATTCTTTGAAACTTAGAATGATCACATATAGAATCACATATAGGGTTATTTTATTTAAATATTTTTCTAGTTGTAGATGGACACAGTACCTTTATTTTACTTATTTATTTTTATTTGGTACTGGGGATCGAACCCAGTGCCTCACACACCCAGTGCCTCACATACCTAGTGCCTTACACACATGCGAGGCAAGCGCTCTGCCACTGAGCCACAAGCTACAACCCCAGCCCAAGGGTTATTTTATTATAACTTCCCACATTGTCCCAACTTTTCCAAAAATCTTAACTCTTAAAACGTCTTTTTTGTAATCCCAGCCACTCAGGAGGCTGAAGCAGGAGGATCACAAGTTCAAGGAGAGTCTCAGTAAATTAGTCCCTAAGCATCTTGGTGAGACTTTGTCCTAAAAAATAAAAAGAAAAGGTGGGGGGGCAGTGCTGGGGATGTAGTTCAGTGTAAAAGTACCCCTGGGTTCAATCCTCAGTAACAAACAACAACAACAAAAACCTTTAGCTCTTCCACATAGAAAAATTACCCTCAAGGTCTAATTTCTTACCTTAAGATTATTGTTATTTTAAAATCCTAGCTAGTTCTATGCAATTTACCTTCTAAACTAGACATGCTGCAGCAAGAGATAAGTGGTATTCATGATGAGAGGGGCCACATGAGGACCATGGGATCTGAGAGTGATGAAGAGCAGCAAAAGACAAAGCGGTTGCTGGGAAACAGACCCACAGAGCATGGTCAGTTCTAACTGGTAATCATATGTACACAGAATGAGATGTCATTCTTCTCACCTGTGTAATTGAAGGGGGAGAAAGATCCAAGGTTGGCAAAGATGCGGGGGTACTGACCCTCTCTGCTGCTGGTGGGAATGTAAATGGCTGCAACCTTTCTGCAGAGTATTGGCAACTGGAATATAAAGCTATCTTGGTGTGCACACTTTCTATCTCCCGAAATTCATCTTAAGGAAATAATCAGGGATGTGGTCATATGCTTATCTCTCAGAATTTTCATCAAGTTTGAATTTTGCACGTCCCTCAAAGGCCCTTGGTCTTCAGCTTGGGTGTTATTGGGAGAGGTCAGAACTTTTAGGGGGTGGTTCTTAATAGAAGGATGTTAGGTCATTGGGGACACACCCTTGAAGGAGATATTGGGACCTTGGTACCCTCTCTTTCTCCATTTTGCTTTCTGGCCACCATGTGTTGAGGGCTTCCTCTGCCATCTGCTTCCACCATGTGCTCCCTCACCACAGGTCCAAAAGCAATGGAGCCAATCAACCATGGATGGAAACCTCCAAAACTATGAACCCAAATGAATCTTTTCTTTTGACAAGTTGATTTATATGAGGTATTTGTTACAGTAACAGAAAGATGACTACAATTTTTCATAGAAAATTTTAAGAAAAAAGTCCATTTCCATTTTTAGGTTAATTTTGTTTTGTTTTGTTTGTTTGTTACTGTTGTTAAAGAAAATATAGGTGGGCATGGTGACACACACCTGTAATTCCAGAGACTCAGGAGGCTGATGCAGGAAGATCACAAGTTTGATACCTATCTCAGCAACTTAGCAACAAGGCACTAAGCAACACAGCAAGACCTTGTATGAAAAATAAAAAATAAAAAAGGGCTAGAGATGTAGCTTACAGGGAAAATGCCCCTGGGTTCAATCCTCAGTATTAATGAATGAATGAATGAATAAATAAATAAATAAATGTATATAGCTCATCTTCCAAGCTAAGGTGGATCTGTGCTCAAATCACAACTTACTAACTGGGAAAATTCCTTGACTTTTTAAAGCCTCATTTTTTGCATCTGTAAAATGAATCACAGTAATAGTTCTTTCTTTTAACCACTTTCACTACCCACCATCTCTCTGCTTTGCTTTGCAGCAAAATTCCTCAAAAGAGTAGGAGTACTCTTTTTAGAATCCATTGCAGCCGGGCTCTTGTCCTCAACATTTCAGTGAAAGTGATGCTGTTGACCAGGTGCCATGGCCCATGCCTGTAATCCCAGTGATGTGGGAGGCTGAGTCAGGAGGATCACAAGTTCAAAGCCAACCTCAGCAATTTAGCAAGGCCCTAAGTAACTCAGTGAGGTCCTGTTTCTAAATAAAATATAAAAAAAGGGCTGGGATGTGGCTAAGTTGTTAAGTGGCCCTGGTACCAAAAGAAAAGAAAGTGATGCTCTCAAGGTTATCTACAGAGATTGAGTTTAATGAACTATTCTTAGTTCCCTTTATATTTGGCCTTTGAGCAAAATTCAAAACAATTGGGTCTTCTTTACTCTTTTTTTTAAATTTTATTTTGTAGTTGTGCATGGACAGCAGGCCTTTATTTTATTTGTTTATTTTTATGTGGTGCTGAGGATCGAACCCAGTGCCTCACGCATGCTAGGCAAGTGCTCTGCTACTGAGCTACAGCCCCAGCCCCCTCTTTCCTCTTTGAAACACTTTATTCTCTTGATTTCTAGGACCCTGTAATCTCTTGATTTTTCTCCTAACACTATTGGTCACTCCTCCATTGCTGGATTTTCCTTCTGAAGAAAGGAGTACCTAGGACTCAGTCCTTGCACTTCTCTTTTCCATTTATACTCCTTCCTCCTTGGGGTTGGTCTGATCCTATCTCAAGACTCAATAATATCTATAATGGAGGATTTTAATTTATATTATATTTCTTCTCCCTTGAAATCCAGACTGAATATCCGATTGACTACTCAACCCCTTAATTTGGAAGTGGAATAAACATCTCAAATTTAACATCCAGCGGGTGGGGATGTAGGTCAATGGTAGAGCACATACTTAGCATGGCACCGGGTTTGATTCCCAACCCCGCCCCCCAAATTAATTTCCAAAATGAAATTAGTCTTATTGCTCCTTGCTCCACCCATAACATTCCATTTCTATTTCATTCTTCAGGTTGTTCAAGACAAAGACCTTAGAGTCGTCCTTGACTTCCTTCTATCACATTCTACACTTAATCTCCCAGGAAATCTGTTGACTCTACCTTCAGAATATGTCTGGAATCAGGTCAGTTCTTGCCATCTTCCAGTATCACCCTGGTCTGAGCTACTCTCCTATCTCTCTCTCTTTCTTTCTTCCTCTTTCTCTCTCTTTTCCCTCCCTCCCTCCCTTTCTTCCTTCTCTTTTCTTTCTTTCCATTTCTCAAGATAGTAACCAGAATAGTTTTTTTCACATTTTGAGTTAGATTATATTACTTACCAAAATCCTGCAATGGAGCCCACTTGGAATAAAAAGCCAAATCCTGACAATGACTCTTGAGGCCCTCTATGATTTCTATTTCCTATCATCACCCTGATCTCCTTTTCCTCCATTGTCCCCATTGACTCCCTCCACTGCCACCATTCTGATTTGCTTGCTGTTTCTTGACCATAGTGACATTCCTGCCTTAGGGTTTTGGACTAGCTGCCCTTTTCCCTGGATTGTTCCTGCATTTGCTTCCTTCAAGTCTTTGCTCAAATGTCACTGTCATAGACTGAGTTCTCAGGAGGCAGTCTCTGAGATGGAGGTTGGTACACAGGATGTTCACTGACATGTGCTCTTGAGGTCAAGTCCCTGATGCAACTGGTCATTGGATGAGAGGAAGGCAGGAAAAGATGAGGTGGTTCTCTTCAACAGAGGCAATTCTTGAGGAGGATTGACAGCTGAGGGCTGTCTGCTGACATGTCTCCCAAGCACTTTGGGGAATAAATTAATCATCCTGATGGGGGTCACAGGCAGCACATCATAGCACTCATTATAACTCACCAGTTACAGATCTATTCAGGGAATGGCTCCTACAGAATTCCTAGGAGAAATTTATCTTATTTTATTTTTTTAAAAGGTTAAGAAGATAAATTATAGCCCCTGACATTGTAGATTATCTTGGGGCTACAATTAATATTCATTTTCTTTGTACTCTTATAATCAATTCTAGATTCCCCCCCCTCCCGCCGCCTCCTGACACACACACACACACACACACACACACACACACACACACAGCATTTCTGTTGATCTAGGTGACTGACCTGGTAAGGTGACCTAAGTCTTTATCCTTAAGGAGCTCTGTTCCCTGGTCACCATGCCCTTCTCAGGCCATAGCTACTGCACTTGTCCATTAACTCTCAAAATTGAGCAAGGAAGTAGCAAGAATCACCCAAGCAGATCACCAGACTGCCAGACCTGTTCTCTGACTTCAGTAGTGATACCTTCTCTTGCTGATAAGAGTCAATTGCCCCTGTCAAGATGGTGACTTCTCTTCTTATCTGCTGATCCTGCTCAACACAAATAGCCTGAAATGCCCAAGTAGCAGCCATCACTAGAATTGGGTGAGACTTTTCCTATGACCCCTGGTGGAACCATTTCTCCTTTATAACCAGGACCTCTAACTCTGCCCAACCCAGAGTTGAAGAGACTGAAAACACAAATTCCCTCAAGTGAATGATTGAAAGTGGCGGTAAATAGTCATTCTTGCTTCATTTCTTGGTTCCCAGATTGAAAACTTGTGTAACCATCCTTGCAGTGCCCCCCAGTTGATTCTTCATAGGCTATCCCATCATTCTCACAGACTAGGCAGCATGGTATTTGATATTGTGGTCATGGGCCCACTCTTGCCCCTCCTTTGCTGTAAAGTGGATCTATTGGTCTAATGCAATGTTACGTGGCATGCTGTGCTGGTGGATTGAACACTCTGTAAGCCTTTAGATAGTGGTGCTGGATGAAGCCCTGTATGGAGGAAAACCAAAGTCATCCCTAGAATTTTTGACCCTTTCTAAAGTTAAAAGCAACATTTGGCCCTTGCAAGGTGGTTGGTTGGTCTTATACCAAAAAAGTGCTCACTGCTGGTATGTTGGACATGCAGCAGCTATAGCTAGATCAACTTGGTGTGTAGGAGCCTAGGAGCCCATTCTCTCAGGCCCATTATGCAGAGCCTCCATTGCTTCCACCATTGTTACTCATGTGCCCATTATGCCAACACTAGAGCAGCCAATGACAGATGCAAACTAACTTCAACTGGCTGCTTCATTTTTGCCTTCTTGGTTATGTAGTACTTCTGTTGTTGGTATTATCATAGGCATTAATGTGCAAATCAATGATCTTTATTCCATATGTCAACTCCTATATGTCCATCCAAGTACCTCTACCACACATTTATTTGTCCCAATCTCCAACTCTTTTCCAAGGATACAGACAAAGCCATTCAACACTACCTGTGAGTCCTTGTTTGTTCTAAGCCCAAGCCACTTCTTTATTCACACAATTGAGCAAAGATTCACTGCCTGAAGTTCTGCCCACTAACAGGATTTCTGCTCACTATCTTCTTTCCAGGTCACCCCATGTCAGCTTGCACCTACATGTCAAGCCAACCTATTCATGAACTAAATTCAGGTTTTCCATCCTCTGTTAATTGGTCAGAACCAGTTATCCAAGATGTGAACCAAGGGTCCATAGATGTGAACCAAGGGGCAATAATGATGGATGCATGTGTGTCTGGGCTACCAATTCATGTGGATTACTTCTGCCCTTCACCCCTGCTTATGGGTGATCTTGAGTGTACCTTTTCCATTTTACGATGAGCTACTTCTGGGCCTGCCTTACCTTATGTCTCCACAACTCTGATAGAACTCAGCTCATAATGAAGAGTTTTCCCTGTCTGGTTACTTGTCCAGTGGCCAGGGCCTATCAGCATGCTCAGAGTTTTCTAAAAAGGCATTTAATTCTCTGCTACAGTTGACCTGGCTTAGCTCTAGAACCCTGTGGATCTGCATTGTGATTCTCTCTTTGAGACTTGTCATAAATTCTACATGATGTCTTTTCCCTTACCCTCTAGTAATTTAGGGTCTACCAAAATATTTGGCCCATGCACTGTAGCTTGAACATGCTGTAGAATCCTTTCTGCTGTTGGCTTCATTTAAAACCGACAGGGTTTCATGTCACCTTGTTTATGATTTGAAGTGGTACTCCCAGATTTGGACTATGCTGCCTCTAGAACTCAAAGAGGCATATCATGTGTTGGGATCCCTTCTTTGAGATGGGAAATACAAGATTCAATAATGTGTCCTTTATTTTGGTGGGCATCACAACATACCTCAGATCACTGGACCCATAAAAATGTTACAGACATAACAGGCTCTGAGTCTTCTTGGGTTTCTCTCCCACTCTCTGGAATGTGTGTGTCACACAAGCCTCCAATGCACTAGTGGTTTCTTGCTCAGCTGGTCCAATTATCATGATGTCAACAATATCCAGCCAGTTCAGATCTCTAGGGACTATGTTATGCCAAGAGAAATATTTACACACCCTGGGGCAAGACTGTAAATGCACAAATTGTCTTTACCATGTGAATCAACTGTTCTTTTTTAAAATTTTTTAACATTTTTAAAAAACATATTTAAACAACTTTTTAAATTTTTTGTGTGGTGCTGAGGTTTGAACCCAGGGCCTCATGCAGGCCAGGAAAGCACTCCACCACTGAGCTCCACCTCCAGCCTGAATCAAGTATTCTGATGGAAAGAACATGCTCATTGGCTCAGTAGCCATACATTACATACTTGAGATTATCTTAATTTGCTCTAGAAAAGAAATCACATCTGACACAGCAGCCTCAGAAGGAGCTTCTACTTGGTTGATGATGGCAATCTATTGCCATCTTCTAGGATCTGACTTTTGCAAAGTTTTGATTGGAGATTCAATGGAGCTATGATGGGGACCTCAACCCTGCACCCATAGATTTTTCCCATTTACTTTTTTTTTTAAGTTTTAGGTGGACACAATATCTTTATTTTACATTTATGTGGTGCTGAGGATCAAATCCAGTGCCCCGTGCATGCTAGGCGAGCACTCTACCACTGAGCCACAACCCCAGCGCCTCCCCCCACTTACTTTTATAGTTACTTTTTGTGAATTGTTCTCGTCTCTCCTGGGATGCATTATTGTTTTTGATCTACTATCCTGGCTCATGGTGGGAGGATTAGTGCCAGAAAGATAGTGTCAGAAGCTTCCACTTGGCCTTCCACTACAATACCTCTTATTCCACAGGCCAAGAAACCGAGGTATATCCATTTAAATCATATAGTCAAGAACTGGGGAAATGACCACCTGGTGAGTCCATAGACCTGGTGGGCACACCATGGGTCAGACCAGAGCCACCTTCCATTGACTAACTGGTCTCCATATATACCTACTCTAACAGGGGTCCCATGATGATGTTTCAGGTCTCAGGGTCTCAACTAGGACAAGATCCCAAATGGTCAAGAGAGAATATTCTCTTTTCCCATGTATAGTTATGCAAATGAATAGCCATAGTTCTCTTTAGGGAAGAACTTGGGAAATATCCCCTATGTATATCATCATGGTGATACAGGGTACTTCCTGCTGAAACCTAGCCTCTCTTTCTATCTGTGAGTTCTGGATCTGAAAGCTAGTTTATATCTGGAAACTGAGCAGGTGTTCGTCACATTTTATTGGGGCTCTGTCCTTAACTTCCTGATCATCCATTCTTGATTTTGTTTTCTTGTACAGACTGAACCAAACCTTTTTTGCCCAATTATTTTGGTTGTGTTCTCCTAACTACATATAATTATCTGAGGGTCAGAGTGACTAACTGCTACTTCAAACTTGCCACTCATTATGATAATGGCATCCACCTGGCTTCTGAGGGTTTGGTATTATATTTGTTCCTTATTGTTTCTAGGTCCTATTGTCCCCATTGTCATTAGTGAGCCTTGTTCTATAATGCTGTCTTCCCCCTATATCCCTGGCTTTAGACTCTAAGTGATACTGATGCATTGTCTATTGACTGTCATCATGTACTTTTACTATTTTGGGTACCCTCTGGGTACCAGACAGTCATCTGGTAGGCTTTCCTGCTGCACATAGTATGTCAATAATCACATACCTGTTTCTCTGAGTCTTTTATTTCCTTCTTCCATCAACTGCCATGGATAGTCTGGCATTTCTACCTTATTTGGTGTGAGCCATAATTTTCTTCAGGTGTCTAAGGACCATCCTAGCAGTGTGTTCCCTCTGCCATCCTAGGAGCTTCCCAGAGCATTACATTCTGGTATACTGCTTTCAAATGGATAATCTCTCCCTCTTCTGCCTTTACACTTGGTCGTGTTCAGCTGGAACCTTCAGTATGTAGTCCCACACATACTCCCTTAAAAGCTCCTGGTACCTGTTCGCAGGTCCTGCAGCTAACTCCTTTGTAATAGAACCCTTTTCTCACTTATCAGGCCCAGCACATTTTTGGACAGGCTTTTTATGTGTGTGTGTGTGATTTTGTCCTAGTTATTGGTCTAGTGGTCAGGAAGGCAGATGGTGGCAGATGCTTCAGGAGGTACAGGACAGAATCTTGCAGGGGAGAGTTCTCTGTTTCATCTTTAAGCAAATGGGAGGGCTAGCCCTTCCTCGGGAGAAGCAGGCCATTTCTGCAGACCCAGAGTGATCTGAGAATTCAAGACCTTTGGGTACGTCCATTCAGATATCCACATTCCATGTGTCAGGTCCTATTCCTTCCCATCCAGGGCCTGTCCTTGGCATAGACCTGTTTAGTTTGAAGTGTAACCTTTTTCAGTTTCTGCTACACTTATGATGAATCCTCTACCTGTGCCTCACTTCCCCTGTCCCTCAGGTACAGGAAATGAGTGGCTCCTTAAATGCTTCCAAGAATGTCTTTTGGCTTACACACTAAGGTTTCTTTGTTTTGTTTGGGTACTGGAGATTGACCCAGGGGAGCCCTACCATTGAATTACATCCCTAGGCTTTTTTTCTTTTGAGACAGAGTCTTGCTGAGTTGCCAAGGCTGGCCTGTAACTTGCAAACCTCCTGCCTCAACTTCTCAAGTTGCTAGGATTATGGGTATGTACCATAATGCCCGGCTTTTGCACACTAAGTTTTTACTGCTGATTATTCTTTTTCAAGATTTCATTTCTTTCCAAGTGTTAATTATCTTTAGCAAAGGCCTTTCAATTGCACTGTTTGTGATTATTTCCCCCATAATTCTAAAACATGTGATTCGTCCCATCCTTTGGTACATACCCTTGCACAAGAGTACTATTCATCACCGATGAAAGTCTTAACAATTTCACTGCTACCTTGTGCTGGAACACTTTGTACGCCACGTACTGCCACTGATGGAGTCCTCAATGCCAGCTGGATAGTAAGTGATCCAATTCTAAATCCCATTTTAGCACCTACTTTCTCGGACCACTGTTGGTACCAACAGTCTTGGGGTGGGAAGCAGACACTGAGGTAGATATTAGCACAGAAGAAGCTTGTTGGAAAGTTCTCTTGATATCAACACCAGTGGAAGGGAAGTGAGAGAAGCAGGATTGTGTAAAAGACGTTGGTTGGATCATAATACAGTGTCAGTTAGGCCTCAGTGAGAAGCTCTGAAGCTGAGTGACCATTCAAAATGGTCTCAAGTTGGGACAGTTACACCAGGCCTTTGAACTCTCATACTCATAATCATTGGTTGTGGGCTCTCTCAGGAGTTGGAGTGATCTTGAGTGAGATGACTTTCTTCAAAAAGGGCAATCCCCAAAGAGGACTGACAGTTGAGGGCTATCCATATTCCAGAAGCTGGGGAATAATCTTTAGTCCTGAAGGGGACCTACACAGAATCAGACATCTACTGCCACCATGAAAAACAGACACATAGACCTCACAATCTTATTTTTTGCTTAATGAAGTGACCCATGCCACCTCTCTACCTCTCTACCACATCCCTATTTGTAGTATTTAACATCTTCTAATATAGAATTAATTAACCTATTTATCATATTATTGTTTAATATCTATTTTCCTTGCTAGAATGTAAAGTCAACGAGGATTTCTGTTCATTTCTTTTACTGATGTATCCTAAGCACCTAGAATAGGACCTGACACATAATAAGGGCTAAAAATATATTTGTTGAATCAATAAGGAAATAAATAAATCCCTAAATCATTGAGTTATTCCTAAGATTCAATTGCACGGATGAATATGATTTGGTGGAGTACTAGAGATTGAACTGAGGGATACTCAACCACTGAGCCACATTCCCAGTCCTATTTTGTATTTTATTTAGAGACAGGGTCTTCTGAGTTGCTTAGCACCTCATTATTGCTGAAGCTGGCTTTGAACTCACAATCCTCCTATTTTAGGCTCCTGTGCTGCTGGGATTACAGGCATGGGCCACTGAGCCTGGCATGAATTTTTTTTTTTAACATGCCAGACACACAATAACCTCCATGTTTTCTATTATTATTACAGAGTTTACAGTTTTAGATCAAGATGTTAATGATGATTTTCTCTGACTCATGGGATTATAAATTGTTTTTATCTCATGCTTTGTTTTTTTTTTTTTTTTTTTGATACTGGGAATTGAACCCAGGGATACTCTACCACTGAGCTACACACCCCATTTTTATTTTTTATTTTGAGACACAGTTTTGTTTTTTTTTTTAATTGCAGAGGCAGGCCTCCAACTTGTGACAGCTTCCCAAGTCATTGGGGTTTCAGGTGTGTGTCACTGCTTCCAAATAACTTTTATAAGATTTCTATGATATACACATTTAGCTTTGTAATCAGGAATAGAAAAATGATAAATTAAAAGAAGAACTGGTTAGGATGTGCTGGATAGTAGAGAGAAAGAAATTTTTTGTTTGTCTTTTTGTAGTGCTGGGGATCAAATTCAGGGCCTGTGTACTTGCTGGCAAGCACTCTACCACTCAGCTATATCCCTAGCCTGAGAATGAAAATTCTTGAGGGATATCAACTCTCTGCATCAAAAAGAGCAGCATTGTAAGACTGAGGAAAATTTAAAATGCACTGTTAGAGCTGAGTGTGGTGGTACATGCCTGTAATCCCACTGACTCAAGAAACTGAGGCAGGAAGATTGCACGTTTGAGGCTAACCTGGGCATCTTAGTGAGACCCTGGCTCAAAATAGAAAAATAGAAGAGCTAGGGATATAGCTGAGTGGTAGAACACTCTGGATTCAAACCCAGTACTGCAAAAGAAAAGAAAATAGATGAGTGGTGCTAAGAGGCATAGCTCAGTCACGGAGCATGCGTGTGCGAGGCCTGGGTTCCACCTGTGACAAATAAAATAAGTAAATTGGTGGTTGCTGGGGATGGGAGTGGATATGGGACAATGGGAAATGACTCCTGAGGGTGCAGGTTTCTTTTTGGACTACTGAAAATGCTCTAAAATGTTGAAATTATTTTAAAAATCCTGTAAATATAATAAAAACTACTGAAAACTACACTTTAAAAGGGTAGATTTTTAACTAGGCATAGTGGCACATGCCTATAATCCCAGCCATCCAGGAGGTTGAGACAGAATGGTTCCAAGTTCCAGGCCAGCCTCAGCAATTTAGTAAGACCCTTGGCAAATTAGCAAGCCTCTGTCTCAAAATAAAAAAATAAAAAAGAATTGGAGATGTAGCGCTACCCAGTGCACCCATGGATTCAATTCCTAGTACCCACCCCATACACACAAAGGGTGAATTTTATGGTATATGAAGTTATCTAAATAAAGATATCATTTTAAAAATATATTTTTTAGTTGTGATTGACCTTTATTTTATTCATTTATTTATGTGGTGCTGAGAATCAAACCCAGTGCCTCACACATGTAAGACAAGCGCTCTACCACTGAGCCACAACCCAAGCTCACTAAATAAAGTTATTTTAAAAAAAAAAAAATTAGCTGGGCATGGTGGCAAGTTTCTGGCAGGCTGGCTACTCAGGAGATCCAAATAGGAGGACTTCTTAAGCCCAGGAGTTTCAGGCTAATACAGGTAATAGTGTCTCCAAAAAAGGAAAGAAAAGAAAAACAAAGAGGAGGTAAATGACACAGGAGATGTGTGAGACTTGTGCACACCTTCAGTGGTGTCACCAGGCAGACTTCTCCTCTCTTTTCCACAGTGTAGCGTGACACCACTGTTTCTGAGCCCTCAATGACTTTCAGAGCCTGAATTAGGCCTGAGTTCTTTCAAACAACCTGTCTTGAAGGCTCTTGCTCTCTTTGCCTGGAAGGTCTCCTCCCCTTGGCTAGGTCTTATCCGTGGATCCACGCCTTCCTACCCCCAGCCCTTTTGGCCCCACAGAATCACAGGGTCGTCCACTTCATGGGATGGATCAAAAACACTGCTCTGTTAAAAAGACAGATTCCCGAACTTTACCCTGCTGAAATTCTGAGTCAGTAGGTCGGGAGTGGGCCTGAGACTCTCAAAGATCCCCCAGGTGATTCTGATGATCAGCCAGATTTGGAAACCTTTGATCTAGTTGAGCCTCCCACCCAGGGCTGCAGCCTCTCTCTGCCAAGAGGTTGACTCAGGTTTTCCAAGAAGCACTCCCTGACTCGCCTCACCAAGACAGGCGCTCCACCCAAGTGCCTCCAAAACGCTTGCTCATCACCAGCCCCATCTCAGTGCGAGTCAGGGATTGTCATCGCCTGCTTTAATGCCCCACTCCCCCACTAGGCCCAAAGCTCTTTGAAGAAGGGGACCGTGTCTCATGTAATATTTTACCCCCAATGCTTGACTCATAGCAGAGACTCGGTGTGTTTACTGAATGAACAAATGTCACCAGAACTTTCCCATGATGCGCTCATTATCTAAGGTGTAATGATTGTGCCCACATAGCTTTTGGTACAAAGAAGTTGGCATGGACAATATATATATATATATATATATATATATATATATATATATATATATATATATATATATATATATATTTGACCAGGGATTGAACCCAGGAGCACTTAATCATTGAGCAATATCCCCAGCCCCTTTTTATATTTTATTTAGAGACAGAGTCTGAGTTGTTAAGTGCCTCACTAAATTGCTGAGGCTGGCTTTAAACTCATGATCCTCTTGCCTCAGCCTCCAAGCCACTGGGATTATAGGCCTGTACTGCTGCATCAGGGATTTATTTAGATTTTTAAATTTATTAGTACTTGTATTAGAGATGGGGTCTCCTGGGCTCAAGCCATTCTTCCTCCTCAGCCTTCCAACTAGCTGGAACTATAGGTACATGCCACCATGCTTACTTTACTTGGATATTCTATAAATGGAATGCAATATTAATAGATATATCAGCTCTGAAGACCTAATTGGCGTGTGTGTGTGTGTGTATGTGTGTGTGTGTGTGTGTGTGTGTGTGTGTGTATGTGGGTACTGGGCCTTGCACATAGTTAAATAAACACTCCACTACTAAGCTACATCCTCAGCTAGAGGCCTGACTAGAAGATGGCTGCCCTTTGGAGAGGTTAGTCTAGCTCTTCTCAATAGAGCATCATTTAGGAAGCTGTGCCATTAAGGGCCTTCGTATTTTCTGGAACCAGGAATGAGCTTTGAACTAGACTCTGTGATGCAGGTGCAAGAGAACAGTAGAAGTATGAGCTGGTTATTTTTAACCCTGAATTCATCCACTCATCCAACCAAAGGCAGATTCACATTCTGAGGGGCCTGAAGCTCACAACCTTGGAAATTCTGTGTTAAAAAAGCACTTGTTTCTCTAACACCAACAAAATTCCAGAGCCAGGAGCCTAGGACATGCTTATTTGTCAGGTAAGTCTTCTCAATGGGTAATAAGAACATTCCTGGAAGTCATTTCCATGGTGGGACAGCCAGTGACAACTACACACTTAGTGACAACATACCATATCCATGTGTCCCCTACATCCCATACTAATTATATTCCCAATGCAACTTCCTCTTAGCTGGTCCCCAAGTGCCCATGTCACTTGACATAAAGGCAAGCAAGGGAGGTGAATATAGGGTGGAGGCAGAGGTCTTAACTAGTTAAACATCTTACCTTTCCCCAGGTTTGAGGCCAGTCTCAGCAATTTAATGAGATCCTCAGCAACTTAGTAAGACCCTATCTCAAGGTAAAATAAATAAAAAGAACCAGGGATGTAGCTCAGTGGTAAAGCCCCCTGGGTTGAATCCTCAGTGTTCCCCCATCTTACTTTTTATTTATTATTTTATTATTGTTGATGTTATATTATTTTGTACAGGTGAGTATCAAATCTAGGGTCTCACACATGCTAGGCAGCTACTCTACCACTGAGTTACAACCCCAGCCCTTTTTATTTTTATGTTGAGACAGGGTTTCTCTAACTTGCCCAGGCTAGCCTCAAACTTGTGATTCTCCTGCCTCAGCCTCTTGAGTAGCTAGTATTGTAGAGGTGTATCACTGCACTAAGCTTGAAATTTTTATAATCACATTTAACCAAGAGGGCACATGGTTGTCTTTCCCAAGGGGATAGGGCAAGTGAAGGGCCCTGAAACTCCTTCAACTTCAGGGTTCCGGGAATGTAGCTCAATGGCAGAACACTTTCCTAGCATGCACAAGGCTATGGGTTCAATTCCTACCACTGCAAAAATAACCTCCTTGCACTTTACAGCAAATGTACCTCTTTATTTGATGATCATTTATTGAGCATCCTGCCAGGCCCCAGGAATACAGCAATGAACAAAATAACCAAAGTCTGTGACCTCATGGAACTTATATCTAGCCTGTTTACAATAGGTGTTGTTCTTCTTGTTTGGGATAGGAAGGGCAATGGACATTTTGATAGGTGAGTGAAACCTCTCAGACCTAAAAACTGTTTTTCCATGGAGACTTGGTATGTCAGAAATAAAATTCAATACAAATTGCAAAGTTGCTACAAAAACCTGTGAAAAATTATAAGGATGATAATGACATGGGTATTACACTACAATTTTCTAGGGCCCAGCAGGACTATTGTTCTGACATGTATTACCACCTGCAGGTAACCAGAGATTCCTCCTCCCTCCTGGAACTCAGTTGGCAAGGCAACCAGTATACCTCACTCAGGTGTGAAAGGTAAAACAGGGAGAGACCAGTGAGAAACAATCCTAGTCCTGCATCTCTGCCTCCTGCTTCTGCTCCCTGACTGCCTAAGACAGGGACTTCCCAGGGGCTCACTCATTGTCCCACTCACCAGGGGCCCCTTCACTACTACCCCCCACCTCCTACTTCACATAAAGACAGAAACCCTCAGATATAATGTCCACAATTTCTTGTCACTAAACCTTCAAAGTTACCTGCATCTAACCTTACTCTTCTTCCATTCCCATTACTATGGAACCAAGTCCCAGCTCTACCACTTACCAGCTCTGCAACATTGAGCAGTTGTGGCAGTGGAATGAGCCTCAGTTAAAAACTGGCCCCCATTTAAAAATGGAGATGATGACAGTACCTATTTTATGAGGTGGTTGTGGACATTAAATAAGATACTAGAGTATAACTCGATGGAAAAGCAGTTACCTAGAATGTACGAGGCCCTTGGTTTCATCCCCAGTCCTGAAAAAGAGGAGAGAGAGAAAAGAGAGAATTTTAAAATGCTCAGCACAATGCCTAGTACAAGAAATTTTCTCAAAGAAAAGAAACTTTCTCTGTTATTATTATCATTATTATTTCTGTCTGAAGCTGGCGCCCTCCTTGGCATACTGAGTTCTATCCCATCTTCTCAGGATCAGCGTTCTTGTCCATTACACACCTGTGTCTGTGTCTTCAACCTTTCTTCCACAGGCCCCTACCCATTACCACTTAAACAAATTCAATTTACTCCAATTTTTCAAAATGACTACAAAATTACAAACTTTTCTTAATTCCCCTCCCCTACCATCTGTCATTCCTCCTCCTTGATTTTAATCTTTAAAAAAGATTTTAATTTTAACTAAAGAGTAAAATCACCCATCCCTAGTTTCTCCTTCAAGTTCACTCAAACCCACTCACACAACAACAACCTAGGGCCCTTTCTTCTTCCTTCTCAGCAGCTTCTGATGTTCATGTTCTCTCCTTTGAGATGCTTTTGGTCCCTTGAGTTCAGGACATCACTCCTGTCTTTCCCTCCTCCTCAGACTCCTGTGTGGATTCCTTCCACCTTCTCCGTGCATTCTTCTGTCTCTGCCCATCCCTAAGAGGTTATATTCTCTCCCGGTCTAGCTCCTGTCTGATTCTCATCTTTCTCTTGCCCTCTCCCCTGGTTTATCCCAATGACTCCAGAACTTCCATTATCATCCAATGCCAAATATCAATAATTCAGAACCTCCAGTTCTGATCTGTCTTCTGGGCTCCAGACACATAAACTCAACTATCTACTGTTCTTCTTCACTTACAATCCCTCACAGTCCTCATGTTCAAAAAATAAGCTCATCCTCTCCCCCCATAAACTAGTCCTTGCTCCTATTTCCTGTTTCAATGACTCAGTTCACTCTCTACCCAGTGGCCCAAGCTGCAAATTTGAGTCCTCCTTCACATCTCCCTTGGCCCATCAATGACCAAGCCCTACCAATTATCCCTCCTAGAAATCTCTTAAATCCATTGACTTCTTTTCATCTCCGCTGTCACTGCTCCCTCTAAACTGACCTCCTAGTTTGCAAACTCCCTCCTCCCTGCAGGAAAAAACCCAGACACCTGAGCATGTTGGGTGGGGCCCGCAGGGACAAATTTGGCTCCCTTTGATCCGATCCTGCTCACCCCTGAAACCACAGGACTTTTCTTGTTTTTGCCGTTTTTCTTCACTCCAGTCATACTGCTCCACTTTCCGTTTCCAAAATAGCTAGGCCCTCTTTTGCTTTGGGGCCTTTGATCATACCACTTAATGTGTCTAGAATAATCTTTCCAGCCTTCGGTTCTCTATTATGTTCAGGCAGTTTCTCCGCAGCGCTTTCTATGGAGCCCTATGCTAACATTCCCTGCAATGTTCCCTAACTCCTTGTCTGTCTTCTCCTCTAGTCTACAAACTCACAAGGAAGGGTCTCAGTTTTCCTTGTTTAGTACTGTATCCTTAAGGCTTAAGGCAGAGCCAGCATGTACCTGCTGGATCTTCTTCCCAGTGGCTGCCATGGCAACTACCCATCGGTGACAGCCAGAAGAAAGAAACAGCATCCTCAGAGATGCTGAGAAAACTTTTTAAGCAACTCTCTTCTGATGTCTCAAACAGCTGCCTGCAAACTTCCCCTCCACTAAAAACAAAGCCTGGAGCCTGGAGCTCAGAGCAAGGCTATGGAGGTGGGAAGAGGTGGGGCACCTTCCCTTGGAAAACAGCCTGGATTCCCACTTTCCTGAGATCAGTTCTCTCCCTCATCCATTGCTTTTCTGCCTGTCAGCATTTCTGAATCATTCTTACCGACTCTTCCTTCCTTTTGGTGTCAGGAGAGGAGGGGCTATGGTTTGAATGCGTCCCCCGAAGTTCTTATGTTAGAAACTGATTATGTTTGCAATTAAGTAATGCAACAGTGTTGAGAGGTGGGAGTTCTAAGAAGTGTTTAGGTCGTGAACCCTCATGGGTGGATTAATGCCCTTATTGTGGGAGAAGTCTCCTGGTTTAAACAAAAGAAAAAGGGCAGGGGATGAGTTCAACACCCTTTCCTCCTCCCCTCTCTCCCCCTACCCCTCCTTCCTCCCTCACTCTCCCTCTTGCCCTCTGCTAAAGGATGATGCAGCAAGAAGGCCCTCAACAGATGCTGGCACTTTGATAATGGACTTCCCAGCTTCCAGAACCGTAAGAAATAAATTTCTTTTCTTTATAAATCACCCAGTCTGGGATACTCTGTTATAGCAAAACAAAGCGGACTAAGACAGAGGAGTCTCTCCTTCTAGCCAAGGTTAACCCTTCTGTTGGGTTCCTTGATCCTGTGCCTTTTAGGAACTGTAGCTGACCAAATATTACCTCCCTTCACCCATAGTGGCTCCTTTGCTGTAGTCTTACTCCTTTGTGCAGATGCACAAGATCAGATTTCTTCTCTCTCTTAATGGGGAAGGTGCTGGGGATTGAACCCAGGGCCTTGAACATGCTAAACAAGTACTCCACCGCTGAGCTCACCCTGGTGACCTTCTTTTATCTTGAGCACATCTTCCCACCTGCCTTGATGGCCTCCATAGGCTCTTTTTTTCATTTCTTCTTTTTAAATTTTTTTTCTTATATATGTCAGTAGACTGTATTTTGACATATTCTACATATATAGAATATATTTTCTCATTCTTCTGGTTGGCCATGATGTAGAATTACATTGGTGGTGTATTCTTATATACACATAGGAAAGTAATGTCCAATTCATTCTAGTATCTTTCCTCTTCCCATTCCCCTTCCCTTCCCTTCATCCCCTTTGTCAAATTCAAAGTACTTCTATTCCCTGCCCCCATTGTGAGTTAGTATTCGCATATCAGAGAGAACATTCTGGCCTTTGGTTTTTGGCCAGAATTCTATTTCTCTTTTAAGGCTGAGTAATATTCCATTGTGTGTGTGTGTGTGTGTGTGTGTGTGTGTGTATCACATTTTATCTATCCATTCATCTGTTGAAGGGCACCAAGTTTGGTTCCACAGTTTAGCTTTTGTGAGTTGAGCTGCTATAAAACATTGATGTGGCTGCATCACTGTAGTATGCTGATTTTAAGTCCTTTGGGTATAGACCAAGGAGTGGGATAGCTAGGTCAAATGGTGATTTTATTCCAAGTTTTTTTTTTCTTTTCTTTTTTTTTTATTAACTACATATGACATTACAATGATCTTGGCAATTCATACATTTGAATCATTGGGGTATCCATTCCAAGTTTTCTGAGGAATCTCCACACTGCTTTCCAGAGTAGTTGCACTAATTTGCAGTCCCACCAGCAATCTATGAGTGTACCTTTTCTCCCACATCCTATCCAACATTTATTGTTCCTTGTATTCTTGATAATTGCCATTATGACTGGAGTGAGATGAAATCTCAGTGTAGTTCTAATTTGCATTTCTCTAACTGCTAGAGATGTTGAACATTTTTTCATATATTTGTTGACTGATTATATTTCTCCCGTGAAGTGCCTGTTTAGTTCCTTTGTGATAAACTCTTTTTTAAAGGAACTTTCCACTACATTTTCTGCCTGCGTTATTTTCACTCTCTTGGCCCTTCCTTCTTGCCTCTCCACTCCTTTCCCACTTTGTTGAAAATGTTCTCTTTAAGATGGTAGATAACCTAGTGCAGCCCCTCCTCCTAGTCTTACTTCCATACCTTACTGACATAGATGATCCAGTTTTCTGCCTCTCTTTCCCATCTTCTAACAAGACTGTAATGGTTTAGATACCATTTGTCCCCCAAAGCTCCTGTGTTAAGGCAGGAGTGTTGAAAGGTGAAATGATTAGATCATGACAGCTGTCACCTAAACAGTCCATCCTAGTTTGAATGAATCAACTGGGTAAGTAAGTGTAGGCAGATGGGTGTGACTGGACGAGGTGAGTGTCATGGGAGTATGCTCTAGAAGGGTTCATCTTCTCTGTGGGCCTTTCCCCTTGCTCTGTGCTTCCCAGTCACCATGAGGGGAGAGTGCTCCTCCAGCCAGCCCTTCTGCCATGATGATGATGATGCTCTGCCTCACCTCAGTGATGGAACTCACCAACCTTGGACTAAGCCTCTGAAACAGTGAGCCAAAGTAAACTTTATCCCCCTCTAAGTTGTTCTTGTGGGGTATTTTGGCCAGAGTGTTGAAAAGCTGCTTAACACAGAGTGTTTATTATGGAACTGTCCTACAGCCCTGTGCTAGAAGAGGAGGAGTTACCAAAAAGTGTCCCCTGAATTTAGAGATGTGATTAAGAAGAACACACATGAAACAGCATTGGACAGTGGATGGCAGGATATACATACTAAATTATGTGGTACATACTATGCTTTCTATCAGAGAAGAGGTAGAAAAGCAAGTCTGGAACAATCAGAGGAATCTTTTACTTTTAATTTTGTATGTGTGGGTGTGTGTGACGCTAGGAATTGAACCCATGGCCTTGAGCATTCGAGGTAAGCACTCTACCAACTGAGCCATATCCTCAACCCTATTTTTACTTTTTATATTTTATGGTGCTGAGGTTCAAACCCAGGGCCTCACACACGTTAGGCAAGGGTTCTACCATTGAGCTATATCCCAGCCCTAAATCTTTAAGTTTAAGGTAGGAACTAAGCTAACTTCTGAATGCTGAACAGGGCTTATGGAGATGACAGTGGGGTTAGGAAGAATGTTCCAGATCAGAGTCAGATAAGGCAAAGCGTTCTACCATCTAAGCTTCCTTCAGGTGTTTTCTTCACACTGAAGTGTAAATGACTGAGAAGGGCTTTAAAATGTAACTCATTTAAGTTGTACTTGAATTTTATATGAAACCCGTTATAGTTGGATCTAGAATGTCCCCCAAAAGCTCATGTGTTGAAGGCTTGGTTCTTAATGCAGCAGTGTTCAAAGGTGGAGTCTTGGGAAAGGTGATTGGATCATGAGGGCTCTGACCTCATCAGTGGACTAAACCATTGATGGATTCATAATCTGATAGCATTATCAGCAGGTGATGGAAACTGTAGGGGATGTGGCCTATGTGGAGAAAGGTCACTGGGGGTGTGCCCTGGAAGGGCATTTCTTGTGTCAAGCCCCTTAATATCTCTCTCTCTCTTTCCTGACCACCGTGAGGTGAGCAGCTCGCTCTGCCACACCTTTCTACCATGATGTATGACTCAGCACAGGCCCAGAAACAATAGTGACAGATAAACATGGACTGACACCTTGAAACTGTGAACCAGAATAAACCTTTCCTTCTTTACGCTGTTATTCTCAAGTATTTGGTTACAGAGACGGAAAGCTAATATAAAAGCCTTCAACTAAGAAGGTGCAGTTCTAATGATAGAATGTCAGGCATTTACTCTGAGTTAGAAAATAATATAGTAAAAGAAGAAGAAAAAGAAGGAGGAGGAGGAGAAAGTGAGGATCTCATCCTTCCCTTTCTGACTGTTCAGTTTGTTTGCAGGTTTTTTCATAAAAGAACCATACATGAATATACCAGTTCTGCTGTGCAAATATTTTCCTTGATATGAAGTCAGAGCCAGGCCTCAGCTTGCCTCAGGCACACACAACGTCATATCCTCCCAGTGGGCTGTTTGCACTCAGTGTAGGCTTGATATCCATCTCTGCTCTGTGTGTTTTTGTATCCCAAGTATTATTTTAATCAAAACCATCTTTTATTTATTTACTTGCCCTTCTCAATAATTTAATAGCTTTATTGAGATATAATTGATGTACTATAACATACATCTTGTTACCAATGCTGTGTCAGCTTTTCATTGCTTTCTTATTTTATTTATTTATTTAGGTGCTGGTGCTGGACCCGAGGGTCTTGTGCATGCTAAGCATGTACTCTATCCCTAAGCTACACCTCCAGTTTCAGTTTTTTAAAAAATCCTCTCTTATTTTGTGCAAAATGACTCTCCCATGCATTGTAAATAGAAATAATAACAGATAGTTACCTAATGTTTGCTGGAACCAAACTGCACCCCCACACACCAAGAAGGAAAAGGAGAAGAGGAAGAAGAAAAGAAATGTATACACTTTAGGCTATGTCAGCATGCAATATGTAACCTATAGCAGTGCTTTTCAAACTGTCTGTGATGTTGAACTTACTTTATTTTATTTTTGGTACCAGGAATTAACCACTGAGCCACATCCCCAGCCCTTTTTACTATTTTATTTAGAGACAGGGTCTCACTGAGTTGCTTATTACCTCATTTTTGCTGAGGCTGGCTTTGAACTCATAATCCTCCTACCTCAGCCTTCCAAGACACTGAGATTATTGGCATGCACCACTGTGCCCGGCTTATTTTAATTTTTAAAGATTTCTAAACCACTGAATACCAACACTTTAAAGTCTCTAAATGCTCTCAATATCTGCACTTATCTTGTTGCAAATCAGCACAGTTTGCAGATCAGCATCAGTTTGAGGACTATATTTTGAGTGATACCAACATATATTGTCAACAAAATAACTTCATTTTTTAATATTTTAATTTCACTTATTCAATTAATAAGTGTTAAGCGCTTGTTACATAGTAGGCACCAAGCTAGGTGCTACAACTCAAGGAGAAAATAAGAACACCAGAGCCCTCCCAACCACTCTAGCAGGAGAACAACAGACTTGGAGAAGTTTTACTGTAAATTAGTTTGATTTTTTAGGCAAATGCTAAGGAGACAATCAAAATATGTTAGAGTTCATATCTGGGTGCCCAAGACAGACTGATGGGTCAGGGAATGTTTCTCTAAGGAAACTTTAATCTTAGAGCTGAAGAATAAACAGGGCCCGGAATGGGGAAAGGGTCTTCTGTGAAGGAAGGACAAATGCAAGGTCCTGGGAAAGAGAAACAGAAAGGAGGCTGCAGAAATAAATAGGAATTGTGTCCTTCAGGTCTCTAAAGGCCATGCCAAGGGTTTTACATTTTATCTTAAAAACTGCTATGGTTTAAATGTCCCTTCCAAAACTCATCTTGAAATACAGTTGCCATTTTAACAGTATTAAAAAGTGGGACCTTTAAAGTGTGATTAGGTCATGGAGTTCTGTCTCCAAAACCATAAGCCAAATAAACTTTTACTGTTTATAATTTATCTAGTCTGTGGTATTATTCTGTTATGACAGCAGAAAATGTACTTAGACTAGAGCCATAGAAAACTCCTGAAGGATTTTAAGCAAGCAGATGAAATGGTCATTTCCCTTCAAAACATAATATTCTTGCTTTCCCATAAACCTAAACCCAACAATTTCATAATAATTGTAATGGGAAATTAATGATCCATTACACACATTTTCACACATGCAAACGAAGGCTTAGGGGTGCTCTCATATTGCAAGGTCATTTGTGATTCCCATGCTTCCACAAACACATCGTGGAGACAGCCAGTTACATCTCCCAAGAGGTTAGTATGTTTCTCTTTCTGCTTCCTTCCCTCTGTCCCTATCATGCTCTGTGTAATTTTTTTTTCTTTCTCCTTGTACTAGGGGATCAATCCCAAGGCCTCCCATGTACTAGGAAAGTGCTCTACTACTGAGCTACATCCCCAGCCCTTTTTCTCTTTTATTTTGAGACAAGTTCTTGCTACTTGCTAACTTGCTCAGTCTGGCCTTGATTTGTGATCCTCCTGCCTCAACCTGAGTAGCTGGGGTGACTGGCATGCTCCAATGCATGCTAAGAAGAGCAAGCAGTCAGTGAGGTAAGAACCACTAACAGACTCACAATTTTATTCAAGCCAGCAATGACCCCAGCTAAGACTCATTTTTCAACTCTATCAAGAGTGACCATGTAACACAGATGTGGCCAATGGGAAGACAGCACAAATCTGCTGAGGTTTTAGGGGGAAAAATTGTTTGTTTGTTTTTTTTTTTTCTGAGACACTGTTTTCCTGTGTTGCCCAGGCTGGGCCCTAACTTCTGGGCTCAAGGGATTCTTTTGCCTCAGCCTGCAGAACAGCCGGGGTTATAGATGTTTACCATCATACTCAGCTTCAGGGAAACCTTCTGTTTGGGATTTTTTGTGTGTGGGGGGGTGGGGTTGTACTGGGGATTGAACTCAAGGGCATTCAACCACTGAGTCATATCCCCAGCCCGATTTTGTATTTTATTTAGAGACAGGGTCTCACTGAGTTGCTCAGTGCCTTACTTTTGCCGAGGCTGGCTTTGAACTCAATCCTCCTGCCTCAGCCTCTTGAGCAGTGGGGATTACAGGCCACAGGCCCAGCAAAACCTCCTGTTTTGTATATGAAAAAAGACCATGTGGCTAAAATAACCCTAACCTCTTCTTCCTACCTTAAAAATCAGTCATGTGTCCCAGAGGTACAGCATGAGGCAGCATATGCAAGGACAACATCTAACATGACAAGTCTTGTGGGACAGAAAGGACCTGAGTCTTTGAGAATTTGGCCTGAACTGCCCACTTCTGATCTTGTTATATGAGAAAAATAAACCCCCAGAAGATGAAGTCATTGTAAGTCTGATTTTCTGATTCTTCAACTTGAAAGTAATTGAGCTTTCCAATCAGAAAAGGATGGTCCACAAAATCAGACCAACTTGCATAGCACTGTATCCTCCCCCTGTGACTGTTCCCAGCTTTGGACATTTAAATATTTCAAAGGAAAAAGGCTTTTCTTTGATTTCTGACCCTTCTCACCAGGAGCTGTAACAGGATAAGTAGGCTCTGCCTGTGTCCTTTGTTTCCCAAAAGGGGCAGGGCAAGCAACCAGGCTTCTGGTGGAAAATGCTGATATACTACACCACATCAGAATGTGCTGTTCTCATTTATTTTTTAATACAAACCCATTTTTGCATGTGGGCACTGGCAAAGAGTTGATGGTTACGAAATATTGGGCGACAGTGGTAATATAGGAGGTGACACATAGCAAAGGAATCTTGTCTTCAAATTACACAGAATGCAAAACCATTGTGGTTCATGACATAGCTCCCGCATTTTTTCCATATTTATCCAATAAGGCTCCAGTGAAGTGGATTATGCATCCATTTGTTAAGCAAGTGTGTAAAAATACCAGACAGGGTTGTGTAAAGGAGTGAGAAAAAAATCATAGAAGGGGCTGGAGGTGTTGCTCAGCAATAGAGCACATGCTTAGCATGCCCACGAGATCGGCTCAGTCCCCAGCATGCGCGCGGGCACACACACACACACACACACACACACACACACACACACGTACAGCAAGCTTGCTACTGTTGCCTGATATCTGTTTCTCTCAAAACCATGGAGTTTTGTTAAGAACCAATAAAAAACCAGTTTGTACAACATCCAGAAATGAAGTTCAAGAAGTAGTTGTCAGAAATGATCCATGTTACAGTTACTATATTCAGCACCAAAGCAACACAAGTAGAAAGGGTGAATTCAAAGGTAGTCTTCCAGGCAGAGAAAACATTGCCATTCTAGACACACTGTCACCAAGCCCATATGTCTACAATGTAAAGGATTTTTTTTAGGATTATAAACTGTGTTTCATACAAAGTAACCTCTTCTAAAAATAATTCCATTTGATCAAAGTGAAAAGAATGGTACTGGTTGGTATCTGAGGGACAAAGATAGAATCAAAACAGTATAATCTCTTATGCCTACAAATGGGCCCCATGAAGGACTTTCTATCAAAGGAGAGATGTTTTAAAGGAACATTCTCGCTGTTGGACTGGCTAAAGGAAAATATAAAATGTGAAATGTATGCGTAATGAAGCCTTCTTGGTTTATAATGAGGCTTCTTGGTTTATAATGGGGCCTCGATGAAAACTCTGAAATAAGAGAATGAAGCGGAAATCCCCATGACCTTGAAATAGCAGCTGAAGATTTTAATGTATGTACATTTTTAGTCACTAAATTTTTGTAACATCTGGAGCATGATTAATGCCCAAAGAGGCCTAAGAACTTCTAATGACACTAATAGCCATGGGTTGCCACTGAAAAGTGGTCCTGCTGCCAGAGAAACAAATGGTCAGGCACTTTGAGCCTCTATCAGGGCGGAAACAGGCATTTTGCCAAATTTAGTCCCCGCTTGGAAACTGTGTGGTCAATTTTCCAAACTATATTTGAACTTGAGAAGGCCATACTTGCTTCACTGGGTAAAATAGGCTTCCTGGTATTTCAAGGAAATTTTAAAATATTTGGAAAGTCTCAAAAGCATCAAGGATCCCAATTTGGGAAACAAAAGGAATATTATAAATATATGCACAATAAAACATTAAGAAAAAGTAACAACAGATATATATATGGTGTAGTAGAATTTACTACTTGTTTATGCCTTTCATATATTCCTAATTTTCTATTTTGAATGTACAGTATTTTTACATTCAGGAAACTTTATAAGAATACTGATTTAGAGGTGGAGCCACAGCTCAGTGGCAGCGTGCTTGCCTAACATGTGTGAGGCACTGGGTTTGATCTTTACCACCACATAAAGAGAAACAAATAAAGTCATTCTGTCTACAACAACAACAACAAAACAAAACAAAACAAACTCACACAAAAAAGAATACTGATTTGCTTGTGTGTGTATGGTGCTAGGGATGGAACCCAAGATCTCTCACATGTTAGGCAAGTACTCTACTACTGAGCTACATCCCCAGTCCTGGAATACTTTCTTTTTTTTTTTTTTTTAAAGCAGCAGATTTTTTTTTAATATTTATTTTTCAGCAGACACAACATCTTTGCATGTGGTGCTGAGAATCAAACCCGGGCCGCATGCATGCCAGGTGAGCGCGCTACCGCTTGAGCCACATCCCCAGCCCCGCTGGAATACTTACAAGAAGAAATGTTTCAGGAGAATCCTTGAAAAACCTTCTATAGAGGAATAAAGTGAATTGGATTCTGTCTTTGCCACTCTCTAGCTAGGTAAACTTGGTACTGAAGAGATGCTTGTATAAGATTGAAGGAAATAATGTACATTAGGCACCTACAATGGTACAAGATGTATTATAGATGCTTAATAAATGTCAGTTGGCATCATTATTGCAGTTCAAATGATATTCAGTGTTCAAAACAATATTCAGAAATCTCCAGGTATATAATATTATTCTGATAAGAAATTTACCTGAATTTTAAAATGAAAGAAAACTGTCCTGAAAATAGGATAACAAAATAGGCTTCTTAGCGCTGAAGTATGGGAATTCCTCCTTTCCTTCAAACTCCATGGTAAGGTGAGGGACGACAGGATGAGAAATTTGCCTGAATTGACTGGGTGCCATTGCTAGGGATCAGAATCTGGTTCCCTTTTACTTCCTGTTGGCTTCCAGACAGATGAAAACTGTGAGGCTCTCATGATCACTTGTCAGGGATCCCCATGCCTGGGGTCAGGTGCAGTGACATTGGTCACAGCAGCTGCCTTTGCCACAGCTGTTGGCCATCAGCCTTGACAGGGGCTATTTCAGGTTTGACTGAGTGTTCCTTGCCTCACTTATAAAACTTCAAGAAATGCTTTGAACTATCATGGACAAAAAGGCCCATACAGCCTCCATTCCTGGGAGGCTAGATTTCTGCTAATGGCCTTAGTGAGGGTAGGCTTTCTCTCTTGGTGACAAGAGACCATTATGTTCCTAAGCCATAGCTTTCAGGGTAGAGTCATAACCATCATTCCTCCAAATCAAGGCCTTTTGGGAAATGTCTGCCCAATTTTTGTAGTAATTTCAGTTAAGTATGTCTAGTGAGAACTCCTGCCCTGCATTGAGAACAAGGAAGCAGTGTCTCCAGAGTTGAGGAACAGTGACATAGGTTGAGAATCCCTTATTCAAGATGCTTGGGTCAAGAAGTGTTTTAGAGTTTGTATTTTTTTTTTAATTTTGAAATATTTGCATATATGCAATGAGATATCTTGGAGGGCTGGGGATGGGGCTCTGCAAGTGCTTGCTTAGCATGTTCAAGGCCCTGGACACGATCTCCAGCAAAAGGAGCTATCCTGGAGATAGGATTTGAGTCTAAACATGAAATTTATTTATATTTCATCTATGCCTTGTACTCTTAGCCTGAAGGTAATTTCCTACCTTTTTTGTTTTGTGTTGAAAAAGTTTTATGTAAGTAACTTTCCACTGGTAGGATCAAGTTGGTGCTCTCAGATTAGGGATGTTCCACTTATGGTAACTAACACTGATTACCACTTACTTTGTGCCTGACATTTTGCTAAGTACCTTCTACTTTGCTGTATTCATGTACCACCACAATCTTGTGTGGAAGATATGGTTATTATCATTGTATGGAGGACCATGCCTATATTATTATGATCTCACAGGTACCTTGTCATGCTTCCAGAGTGATCAAAGGCCTAGGAGCATCCTATCTTACTCTCTTGAAAAATTTCTCAGATGATTATCAGTGTGAGTGTGGATCTTTATGTATTCAAAGGAAAAAAAAAAAACCTTGTTAAATCCTTTTCCTTTGTTCCCACTCTTCTATTCCACCAATCCTGGGTTCTTGTCCAGAATGATCCTGCCTCCAGGTTTCAAATAGACTTTCTTTATGTCATGTCCCTAAAGACTGAGGCTCTGAGCTGTTGGTCTCAATTCTCTCCTAAAAGCTGTAATATTCTTTTTTTATGGCCTGGGGAACAAATGTCCTTCCAGAGTGACCAAAGGAAAAGATGGGATGGAGAGCTGGCCAGAACCATATGCACTGAATTTTTTAGTGTAAGAGGAGCCCTGTGGATCCCATTATTCATTTATCGTGCAGGCATCCCTGAGCAACAGCTGACAAGTGCAAAACGATGCCCTGTGAATTACCAGAACACTCAATGCAGCCCCTTCCTCTGCTCTCCCTCCCACCCGACCCCCACAGGCCTGCTCTTAGCAAACATATGGGAGCCATTCAGGCCTACTCCTTGTCTTTCCAGGGTCCAAGTCATTTTGACAACAGGGATTTACAACTGGGCAAAATGGAGTGTTTTGTTTTCTTTTAGATTATTCCAAGTTTGGGGCCTGTTAAAAGTTTTGTAACTACATAAATATTTAGCCACAGTTTTTGGTTACTATATAAACATAACAAACATGACCCTGGACTCAAATGCTCTAAGTCACATAAAAGTCTTCTAATTCAGAAAGAGAAAAACTAATAAAGGTCTTTGGAACTGATTATTTTTATCATGAAATATTTTTACTGCTATTTTTATACTAGCCTTTTAAAATACCAAAATATGTTTATCCTTGACTCTATATAACTATTCAGACCTTACTTCCTGTCCATCTGCCAACTTGCTTAGGCAAGCCATTGGATGGCAGAGACTTGGGAGAGAATGTGGATGATGCAATACAAGGCTGCACCTTTATAAATACACTCAGCTAACAGCTGGAAGCCTAGGATGAAAAATGGTGCTCTGAGCTTTGTCAGCTTTGAAGGCAAGAGATATTACTTTATGTCCAAAATGTCACATCTTTGCATTTCTTAGTAAGTTCTGTTTGACACACAGATGCTAGATAGATGTTTAATGCCTCAGATATTAATTACTAAAGATAGACACCAAAGTACACAGACCTGGGAAGGTGCATGTTGTTAATGAAACACATGGAGGAAAATATTACTGTTCATGTTTTTTCCCCTTATGATTCTGGAGATAAAACCCAGAGCCTTGTCAATGCCCAGCAAGCACCCTACCACTAAGTTGCATCCCCAGACCCATGCATTTTTTCTTGATCCCTGTTTTCTACAGAGTTCACATTTCACATCTAAGGGGGTGATATTTGTGTTCTTCAGATCTGTTGGGGTCATCAATTGTTCTACATGTAGAGACACATTCACCATCTTGTTCTTGAGAGGAGGTCTCTGCAGAACTCCCCAGTCCTCTATAGAAAATGGTTGGCCTGGCACAGTGGTGCCTGTAATCCCAGTGGCTTGGGAGGCTGAGGCAGGAGGACCATGAGTTCAAAGCCAGCCTCAGCAACTTGGCGAGGCTCTGAGCAATTTAGCAAGACCCTGTCTCAAAATAATAAATAAAAAAGGGGCTGGGGCTGTAGCTCAGTAGTAGTGCGCTTGCCTAGCATGTGTAAAGCCCTGGGTTTGATCCTCAGCACCACATATAAATTAAAAAAAAAAAAAAAGAAGAAGAAAGAAAGAAAAAGAGCCGAGGATGTGGCTCAGTACCTCGAGGTTTAATCCCAGGTCCAGGTGAGAGGGAGAGAGAGAGAGAGAGAGAGAAAGGAAGGAAGAAAGAGGTTGGTTCAGGAAGAAAGCAGCTACTTGGGTTAGGCCCTGTTCCCTTAGCCCTAGCCTGGATCCATCTTCTCTGTCTTTCTTCAGCTCCCCATCATCACTTCCAATGAAGTCAGGCCCCTCTGTTGCTTTGCAGGAGATGAGGCTAGAACCAGGAAACAAATCATTTTCCTGTTCAATGGTACATGGTAAGAGCAACAAACCCTGTAACTTAGCCTGAGGTGAAATATGCATGTGTTAGCTTAGTATGCTCTGGAACAATCTTATCTGTTGCCCCAAAGAGATCACAGAGGCAAGCCCTGAAAAATCACTGCTCTGGTGATCCTGCCATTCCCAACAGCCCCTGGGGGGCTTCATTTCTTTAAGGGAATTAGCTGGTAGGCAATTAATGTTGTTAGAATGTTTTTCTCCCCATTCTGTGCACAAGTAAATGTTGAACAGCAAATGTTTTAATGACTTGCTCCAAATTTCATAGCATACCAAGATTATGGAGAGAAAAAAATAGCTGAAATTACTGATTTTCCAGCCCATGCTTTAGCCAGGAGACTCAGCTCTAAATAGATATGCTTTAAATGCTCAGGAAAATCTGAGAAAAAAATAAAAATAACATTGAAAATGTTATGTTTTAGAACTTTTGGATAGAAGTTATCAAAGCTTCCTGCTATCATTTTAATGCTCTTACCTCCGCATGAACTTTTTTTACTGTGATTGTCATTGTTCCTTCAGCACTGGGGATCAAACCCAGGGCCTCACACCTATGAGACAGGCTCTCTACCACTGAACTATATCCCAGCGCTTTTTATTTTATTTTGAGACAGGATCTCACTGAGTTGCGCCAGTTGGCCTTGAATTCATGATCTTTTCCTGCCTCAGCCTCCTGGGTAGGCCAGGATTATAAGTGTGAGCCACCATGTGCCCGTCTTGTATGAACCTTCTAAGAGGTCATTGTCTTCTTGTCCCCCTGAAGACCTAAGATGCAAAGAGGTTAACAACTTAGCTAAGGGCACATTTTACAGGTAGAAATATGACCAGAAGTTAGAGATTTCCTGACTCTAGATCATGACTTCTTCCAGGACACTAGTGACTGACCAGGTGAGTTCTGAGGGACCATGGCATATCTATGCTAATTTTGTATTGTTCTATGTTGTCTTGCTTTAGCTAGAATGGTTTCCCAAATCTCCATTCCCTGCATGCTTCTGGATTAAAGTTGGCCAAGATTTGGAAAATGGAAGCAAAACAACATTCACTACCCTGAAGGCAATTGTGGTTTGATGGGGTGACAGGGGGTGGGGGGGTGGGGGGTTGGGGGGGGTAAGTTCCAGCTTGTTCTTTGTCTTTCCTGTTCTGCACCCAGCAATTCTTCCTACAGCCAACAGTTGCCCCAGGCCCACCACCAAATGCAAAGGCAATGGTTTTCCAGAAACTTCTAAGTCAGCTTTCGTTTCTCAGTCTCAATCCAGCGACTCAGCATGTCCGGCTGCCCATACACCTTGGCAAACTTTGGTTCATTCACAGCAGTGCTTCAGCAGGTCTGGCGAGGGACTGATTTCCAATGCGCCCTCCCACACCCTCACTCCTCACCTTCTATCCTTTAGTACTTTCCCGTGACAGAATAACTGGTTGCACCAGGGGAGATGTGGAAGGAATAAGTGAGTCCTTACCCTCAAGGGGGTTTTGGCTCATTGGGGAGATGGAACATTTTAACACAGCCAGCTGGGGACCTGGAAGTTTATGGTAAAATGACAAATGTGCAGTGTGGTCACTGCAGCCTCAGGTGTCCTGTGTCTTTTAGCACCAGGTAGAGGATCTGATTGGGAAAAGACACAGTTCAGCATTTTCCATGACTGGTGGCCGCGTTTAGACTGAGTGGATAGACACTGTTCCAGGCTTTAGTCTCCTTATCAACACCAAGATGGAAAGAAAGTTACTTACACATTGAATCAAAATGTTGAGTGCAGATGAAAACAAATGCTGACATTGAAGATTTCCCATCCAGCCAACAGAAATTCCCCTGGTCAGCCACACTTGGGTAACTTGAGTTCTGGAATTCCAGTGTTGGTTAACCCAAATCCACAAATTTGCTGGAGTTATGAAGCTTAGGGAGAGTACTGTTTTTCTATTATGCATTCCCAATGTGTTCTGTCCTGAGCCGACACCATTCGATTTATTTCTTCCACAAGTTTAACCCTCTGCATGTTGATCAGTTTTTGGTAGGTACTAAAACACAAAACAAAGCAAAAATAAAAAATAAAAAAAATAATAAAGCAGAGGCTGGGGTTGTGGCCCAGCGATAGAGCACTTGCCTAGCATATGCAAGGCTCTGGGTTCAATCCTCAGCACCACATAAATAAAATAAAGGTATTCTATCCAACTACAACTAATAAATAAATAAATAAATATTTTTAAAAATTATTTACATTTAAAAAAAATAAAGCAGATGAAAGTTTTAATTCCTGGATTTTTTTACAGCACAAATTTTGTTTTTAACTTGGCTGGAAACTTGCCCATTCAGTCTAGTTGCCTCATTTTGTTGGACCTCAGTTTCCTTCCGCTAAAAATGGTGTTAATGTCATTGTGTTAGTCAGCTTTCCATTGCTGTGACAAAATACCTGAGAAAATCAATTGGAAGGAGGAAGATTTATTTATCTGAAGATTTTTTTAGAGGTTTTTAGCCCATATTGCTTGACCCCCAACACTGTGGACTTATGGGAAAGCATCATGGTAGAAAGTGCATGGTGAAGCAAAGCTGTTCACCTCATGGTAGTTAGGAAGCAGAGAGAGAGAGAGGAGAAAGAGAGAGCACTAGGGACAAAATATAGCCTTCAATGGCATGCCCTCAGTGATCTACGTCTTCCAATTAGACCCTACCTCCTAATTTTTCTATTCTCTCCCAATAGCACCACCGGATGGGGACTGATCCTTCAACACATGAACCTTTAAGAGATATTTCAGGTCCAAACTCTAACAGCTTTGGTTTGGACAAAAGTTTCCCAAAGGAGGCTGGGGTTGCGGCTCAGTGGCAGAGCACTTGCCTAGCATGTGTGAGGCACTGGGTTCGATTCTCAGCACCACATAAAAAAATAAATAAATAAAATAAAAGCATTGTGTCCATCTATAACTAATAAAAATATTTTTAAAAAAAGTTCCCCAAAGACTCATGCATTAAAGGCTTAGTTGCCAACCTGTGGTACTATATGATGGAACCTTTAAGAGAAGGGGCTTAGTGGGAGAAAGTTAGAGCATTGGGGGCATGCCCTTGAGAGAACCCCACCCCTTCCTCTCTCTCTTTCATTTCCCCACAACCATGAGGTGAGGGTTTCCTTTGCCAGACACTCCTGCCGTGATGTTCTATCTCACCCCAGGCCCAGAGTCCAACCATGGACTGAAACTTCTAACATTGTAAGCCAAAATAAACCTTTTCTTTTTTAAATTTGATTTATCTCAGGTATTTTGGTGCAGTGATAGAAAGCTGACCAGCACAGTTACAGGGGAAGAAAACATTAATGGGATCTGGAATGGCTCAGAGGTAGAGTGCTTGCCTAGCATGCATGAGGTCCTGGGTTTGATCTCCAGCACCACACACACATACACAAAAGAGTATTGTGAATAATCACCTCTTTGGGGGCGGTGTGAGCATCAATACTTGGCTGCACAACCAGGGAAGACCTCTGAAGGAAAGTGTAGGAGGATAGCAGCAGTCTGGATCATATTCCCTGAAAAAGTTCAGGATTTAGCCAATGGCAATACAAACTTCCAGAAACAGCTTGGGAACTGAGGTTTTATTTTTCATTTGTGTGTCTATATACCTAGAGTGTTGACTCTGTTATAAGAATACCATAAATGACATCACAGTTAGCTCAGGAAAATGAAGATTTATTTTTAGCTATGACCCTCGTCTGGCAAATGATCTGAATTTAAAAGCAAAAGGAAGGGGGAGAAGGAAAAGAAATTCAGAAGGCAATGAATGTGAGATTCCTGTTTGATCTAAAAGCACCAGAAAGAAACTCAAGTATAGCTTTCTTATTTCTTTTCAACTACAAAGGTGTTGACAGGAGAAGTGTATGAACAGTGGAGGACAGGCCCTCTTAGGAGAATTCTGTCTGTTCTCTGTGCTCATTTGTTTGGAGAACATGACTCCATGTGTCTATAGTGGAGGGGATGGGCTTCTTCAGGTACCCAGCCTTAAGCTCGCTCCTCGTTTGTCCCTGAACTTCTTAAGATTGTACATCCAAGCTATCTGTCCTGTTTGTCTTGGCTGACATCAAAAGGGTTCCTGCCAGCTCTGCTTTCATGCTACGTCAAGACAAGGCCAAGAGAGAAAAGAATCCCAGGAGTGAAATCAATCAGAAAACTGGATTTGCTAAGTAGAGAGAGGGAATAGCAGCAGAGAGTGCTTAGAGCCCCCATTGGAGCGGGACACTCTGAAAAGGGTCTTACTCCAGAGAAAAGACCCTGGAAGGAAGGCAGGTATCTGAACAGTGGCACAACTGTGCATAAGAGGCCAGGATCAACACACATAAATATTCATTTCTGTTAGCTTGTGGTCGAGTCGCACTATATTGTAAAATGTGATCAAACATCTAGCCACGGTCCATAGATGCAGTTTGTATTTTAGAGCAGGGTTCCAGAAACATCAGCTCACCTGGCTTGAGAGCTGTGGAGAACAATCTGGGGCAAATCAGGACAATTGCAACAGTAGCACGGTGTCATAACATCCAACACTCAGGATGCCTGGGTTCTAGTTCCAGCTTTGCCACTACATCTCTATATGACCTTGGACAAATTCCTTGCGCTCAGTTTCTTTCTCTGTAAACAAAGTAAACTAGACCAAAACATGGGTCTCCAAAGAAGAGATCCCAAGACTTGCCAGAGGACCTAAGCTGGTTGTTTCCAGACAGCCAAGCCCAACCAGAGCCCTTTCCACTGTGCTTCCTACACCCTAGGCAAGTACTCTGAGCATCAGGGGACCTTCTCGGTCTCTGTGTAAAATATGTTCCCTCCCCAAACCCCAACACCCAGTGATCTCAAAACCTCAGAAATCTGTATCTTCTGTGCCCAGAACAAATGCAAATCCTAGAACTAGTTCAGTGACTGCTGAGACTTCTCTCAGGTCTAAAATTCTTGGAGAATAGGATTGCAGACCATTTATGTGGCAATTGACCATACACCCTTCTAACAATCTGGAGGTGAGCTGTCCCAACTAGTGGGGCACCTTGCTTCATACAGCCCTTCAAGGACACAGGTCTTTTCTGTCTTGTTGTTCCACCATTCCTATAGTTGTCCTTGTCTGCCTGGGAGGTACAGAGTCACCATGACGCAGTGCTCAGCTTGTGGGAAGGTAGTGGCATTGAGAAAAAAGAGTCTTGGAAAAGCAATTCATTTTTAAACAAATGAGGTAAAAATTGCACACATCACTTGTGCTCAAGGTCCTTGGGTGAGAACATAGTGGTACAGTGACATCGAAGCATTAGAGAGGCTGGAGTGTGAAGCAGTGATGCACGGGCTGAAACTCATGGAAGATGGGGCGCTGGCATTGGGAGCTCACCCACAGTCTGCCTCAATGATGAACTAGAAAATGGTACCAACTTGGACACGGGAGTCATGGGCCCTTGACCAGGCATAAAAATGGGAAGTGAAGGCAGATATGGTGGCACACACCTGCAATGGCAGCTACTTAGGAAGAAGGGGCAGGAGGATTGCAAGTTCAAGACCAGTTGTGGCAACTTAGTAGGATCCTATGTGAAAACGAGAAATAAAAAGGATTGGAGATGTAGCTCAGTGGTAGAGCACTTGCCTAGTATGCCTGAAGCTCTTTGTTCATGTCCCCAGTGCTAATAAACAAACAAACACACAAATAAAGTAAAAAAAAAATGGGAAGGAAAAAAAAGCTGATATTGTTAGAAGCTATATATCTATGAAGGAATGTAAAGCATCAACAAATACCTTTCCTCTTTAGTTACAGTTCTGAATATTTTAAGGATGTTTGTCCCACGGTGAGCTACTCCAGTGATGTTCACACTTTAAAAACAGAAATTGTATTTATTAAAAATGGGATTCTATTTAATTAAAAATAAAGCAAAAGACCTGCTTTGGTTGAAACAGAGAGGCCTCAGAGTTCTGGTTACCTACTTATCCCCCTTGCCCATGACATCATGGAATTTTAGGGAAGACAGTGAGGTTCTTGACATCTGCCCTCCTACACCAAAGCTCTAAGGAACCCAATTAGAAAAGCCTTGAATGATAAGAAGCAAGGCCTAAAGCTAGTACCAAGGATGATGTCAAAGCAAAACTAAGATCACTACAAACCTTGCAATAATAAAATCATACTCCAGATTATACAAATGGCAGATAGGAGCTATAATCAACATGTGGGTCATAACTTAATTATGACAGAGACTTGTAGTTGGTTTGATTTTTTGTTTTTCTGATATTGGGGTAGACATATATTGATTGATTTCATTAATAGCATAAGCCTCGGACATAACAAGGTCACTTATGGGGAAAAAATCATCTGCTTTGAGAAGTAGTTTCATAGAATGCACTGTCTCTGAAAGCCCTGGTGGGTCAAAGCCCACTCTGGGCCAGAGATAGCTATGGGACAGCACTGTACCACCTGGGCAGAAAGCTTGAACGGGTTCCCTTGAATCCTTATCAGTGACAGGCAACTCTTTATCTTCTTTGGATGAAACTTCAAGGAAGAATCAGGGTGCAAAAGAAAAAAATCCAGAACTGCAGCAGGGAGACATCAAAAGAAACCTCTGTAATGTTCAGGAGCTTATAATCCAGGTGCTAGATGGGCAGAACAGGATGTTCAGCTGGTGTCAAAGAGAAATGGGTTAGAGAAAGAGGAGGTAGTCTGCTGTTCCTCAAGCAGGGTGGAAGAGGAATGGTTGACCCCTCTCTTCTTTCTTTGGCAGCCATTACCAAACCTTCAAGAAGGAAAAAAAAAAAGGTGGGCTTATTTCAGTGGTAGAGCACCTGCTTATCATGAACGAGGCACTGGGTTCCATCCAAGCACCACACACACACACACACACACACACACACACACACACACACACACACAGAGAGAGAGAGAGAGAGAGAGAGACAGAGACAGAGACAGAGACAGAGACAGAGAGAGAGAAGAAAAAATGAAAGGAGAAAAAACATCTGGATTTAGCTGACAGAGGAGAATATTCCTGGCAGAGGTTTAATCTTGACAAGAGTCAATAGAAGACTTTCACAGAAAAACAAAACAAAACAAGAGGCCACAGTTTTCTTCCCATGCCCTCTCAGATCACATCAAGTTCCTTGATAACAATCCATCCCCAGAGGAATAATCTTCCCATTAAATCCTAGGTGAAATGTGCACAATACCACAGAATGTGGTCCAATTTTTTTGGCAGGTGCCTTGTAAAAAAGAAAAAGAAAACCAACAGAGAAATGGGCAAAAGACATGCATAGGCATTTCACACAGGAGGCAAATAAATAATCAAAAAGATATCCAAGCTAGGCATTCCTCAGGGAAATGAAAATGCAGACCACAGTGAGCTATTATTTTATGCCTACAAATTAGCAAATATTAAGAACTCTGACAATGGATAGTGTGGAAGAGGATATAAACAAAAGGATTTTTTTTTTTTCATTTTCTTAGAGGGAATGTAAGTTGGTAAAACCACTTTGGAAAACAATTTGTCATTTTGTAGTAAGATTGAATGTGCCTATAACTAGGATTTATTTGACAGTATTACTTGGGTATATATTCTAGATCAGGCTTTTTTCAAATATGTTGTGAAATCAATTTAGCGATACACAACTAACCTACCTTTCGCCCTCCCTCCCTCCCTCTCTTTCTCTTTTCTTTCTTTCATTCTAAAACAGGATCTTCCTATGTTGCCCAGGCTGACCTTGAATTCCCAGGATCAAATGATCCTCCTGCCTCAGCCTACCAAGTAGCTGGGACTATAAGGGTATGCCCACAGCCAACAATTTTAACAGATAAAATAGAATTCAACCAAGTAGAAAAACTTAGAGGGCACTGTTCCTCATGATAGTAAGCTTTGTTTCATAAGTTATTGGCTTCACCATGTATGTACAGATTGTGATATAAAATTTTACTATACAAGTAAAATGCATTTATCATATGTATATAAAATATATTCCAATTTTTAAAAGCTTAAAACCAAGCCAGGCACTGTGGTGGACACCTGTAAATGCCAGCAACTTGGGGGGACAGAGCAGGAAGATTGCAGTGGTAGAACGGGTGCTTAAAGTTTTAAGTCAAGCAATTCAATTTTAGTTTGCTTGTGTAATATCAGCTACTTGGGAAGCCAAGGCAGGAGAATCTTTTGAGCCCAGAGTTCAAAGCAGCCTGGGTAACTTAGTGAGACCTGGTCTCAAAATAGAATAAAAAGAGCTGAGGATATAGCTCGGTGATACAGCACTCTGGGTTCAATCTCCAATGCTGCAAAAATAAGCAAATGAATAAATAAAAATTTGAACACCAACCTCTGGAGTAAACCTTTGACACACATACCTGGAGACATGTAGAATGTTCATCATTCACAAAAGAAAAAGAAAAAAGAAAAAAGGAAAGAAAAAAACCACACACAACTGTTCATTGAAAGGAAGATGGATAAACTAATTACAGGGCATTACTATGACTGGACTATTACACAGCAATGAAAAGAAATGAACTATGATTGCATGCAACAACATGGGTAAACCTCAGAAACCCAACATTGAAAAAAAAAGTTTGGTCACACAAGACTACATTTATTATGTTATTTTTATAAAGCCTTTAAAACCAAAGAGTTACAAATTTTGGGTAGTGATTACCATGAGGGAGGGAAGAGGAGAGTTACTAATGTTCTGATTCGTAAGTTATGGGGGTACTGGGTTTCACAATGTTTATTTTAGTCTTAAAGCTTATAATTTACAGATAAGTTTCATATATGCATGCATGTATATAATATTTGAATGTATTCCATGTTACATTAAACCAAAATCAATATGGTCATAAAAACTGATGTACTGGTTCAAAAACAGTATGTACAGTAAACAAATATACTTTTCCCCTCAAAATAGAATTTTTGGGGGAGGTACTGGGGATTGAACTCAGGGGCACTTGACTACTGAGCCCCAGCCCCAGGCCTATTTTGTATTTTATTTGGAGATGGGGTCTCACTGACTTGCTTAGCATCTCACTTTTGCTGAGGCTGGCTTTGAACTCACAATCCTCCTGTCTCAGCCTCCCAAGCTGCTGTGATTATAGGTGTACACCACCATGTCTGACTTTCAAAATAAAAATTCACATCAAAACAAAGCAAAAACGGGCTGGGGATGTGGCTCAAGCAGTAGCATGCTCGCCTGGCATGAGTGTGGCCTGGGTTCAATTCTCAGCACCACATACAAACAAAGATGTTGTGTCCGCTGAAAACTAAAAAATAAATATTAAAAAATTCTCTCTCTCTCTCTCTCTCAAAAAAAAAAAAAAAGCAAAAACAAGATGGATTGAAGAGGTAGAAATACCACCAACCCTGTAGGCTATCATCATCGATTATCATCATCTCTTTCTTATAGCTGATGCATGGATTAGAACTCATTTTAACAATTGATAAGGAAGACCCTTGCTGGGAGTGTAGAATGTTTTCTCTTGGGATTATTAGCCTTTGAATGCTAAGGCAGAAAAGGTTTCCAGAATAAATTCACCCAAGTTAGAAATAAGCCAATTTTCCTTGTCTATTTTTATTGACCAAAATAGATTCCTTTCTTCAAATTATATTTTTGCACAAACCTCTTTTTGCCCGTGGGAGCATAACATGCTGCAGACTAGACCAAGTTCTTTAGTGGACATGATTCATTTACTGCTTTCACTCACAATTCAATTGAAATAAATATATTCTCTGAACTCATGCAATGGTTTCCAGGCATGTGTTTTGCTCAATAATTCATGAAGTATTCATAATTACCTATTACTGAAAATCAGGTAAAATTGGCCATGTAATAGCCCAGAAATGTATTTGCCCTTCAGTATTAAGTGTGGCTACTCTAATGTAAATATTACCATCTTAAAAACCATCCCTAGTCCCAAGGACTTACTGGAATACAAGCATTGGTTGTGAACTCTTGGGTTTACAAAGGTGGAACAAACTTCCATATCTTTGTGTTACGGACTGAACTGTATCTCCCACCCCAAAATTTATATGTTGAAGTCCTAATCCAAGTACCCCAGAATTCCTTATTTTGAAATAAGGAGGTTGCGAATATAATTAAATAAAGTAAGATGAGGTCATATCAGAATAAAATGGACCCCTAATTCAATGTAACAAGTATTTTTATAAAAAAGGAGAAATTTGGACACAGACACTGATACATACAAAAATACCACAGCAGAGATCAGGGAGAAGCAGCAGAAGCCAAGAAACCCCAGAGATTGCCAGCAAACTACCAGAAGGGATGGGAAAGGCTGGAACTGATTCTCTCTCACGGCCTTTGGAAGGAATCAACTCTGCTGACACTTGATCTTGGACTTCTAGTCTCTGGAACCATGAGACAACAAATTTCTATTATTCTAATTCCTCCAGTTTGCAGTACTTTGTTATAGTAGTCCTAACAAATGAATACCCTTGGTTCTTTAAGATTTAGAAAAATGGCCAGGTGTGGTGGTCCACAACTGTAATCCCAGTGACTCTGGAGACTGAGACAAGAAGATTTTAAGTTCAAGACCAGCATCAGCAAATTAGTGAGGCCCTAAGCAAATTAGTGAGACCCTGTTTCAAAATAAAAAATAAAAAGGGCTGGGGTGTGGTTCAGTGGTAAGGCATCCTTAGATTCAATTCCCAGTACCCCCCCCCAAAAAAAAGGATTTAGAAAAAATGCTTAATCTCCTATTTAAATATTTTAATTATTATTAATATTTTAATTAAACATTTTAATTATTAGGTTTCCAGTCAAGACTTTGAAATTAGAATAGTTGCAGCAATGAGTCTCTTTTGGCTGTCTTTCTTTTTATTTGGTATTCTATTTTCCTTTGTTTTCTTCCTTTCTTTCTTTTGAAGGGGGTATGAGGGATTGAACTCAGGGCTTTGCACATTGCAGACAAACGTTCTACCACGGCCCTTTTATTTTTGTTTTGAGACAGGGTCTCATGTAAGTTGCTGAGGCTGGCCTCAAATTTGCCATCCTCCTGCCTCAGCCTCCTGAGTAGCTGGGATTGCAGGTGTGTGCCAACATGCTCTTTTTTTTTTTTTTTTTTTTTTTTAAGACATAGGGTGTCTCACTATGTTTCCCAGGCTCCTTTGAACTCCAGTTTTCCCAGGCTCCAGGGATCACGTACTGAAAGATGGGCCTTAAACCAAACTTCAAACTCTTGGCCTTCTGAGTAGCTGGGACTACACAGGCAAACCAAAATTTAATTGTTTAATTATCAAACTGCCTTTTTATTTTGAGTGGTAGGAGGCTAGAGATTGACCCTAGAGCCTCATGCATGCTAAGCACATGCTCTACTACTGAGCTACCTGCTCACCTCTCCTGTGTTTTTTAATGAGAGTTTGACCTCAAACAAATCACATACCCTCTTTGGATTGTGTTCCTACGTGTGTAATTGTCATGATACTGATAATTACCCCCACTTATCCTGCATGGTGGGAAAGAGCCCAGTGAGATAATACATGGGAAAGGGTTTTGTAATTAAAGCATTACATTACTATATAAAATGTTACATTTTTCATCCATTAAGGGGTAAATAGTGTTTATGGACTGATCTTCTAATATATTGCGCAGATTAGTATGTTGAATAATGGATGCCCAAATGTCACCAGCATGGAATGTTCATAAGACAAAGCTGAGTTTATTGGTTACTGCGGTGACAATACCACCTCAGCAGAGCTTTAACAGGTCTTGTAGGGGAAAAGAAAATGTTGGGGTTTACTGAGAATTTGAAGTTTGTTTTAAGGCCCATCTTTCAATATGTGAGCTTGAGTGTGACTGGGTAAGAATTGTCATCTATTGGTTTAGAATTTGTAGCAGCAGCAAAGTGAGGATTTTGAGACAGAGTTTCAGAATCTTAGGACATAAACTGTTGATGCTTTCTATGGAAAGAGTTGGAAATTCCTGTAATAAATAATAAAGATTTTGCCTGGGAAAGAGTCTCCTGGAATAGCAAAGCGATTCTGATAAATAGAATAGAATCATTTAGTCAGGTTCACGTAGACAGCATGTGGTTTTGGTCATCATGTCCAAACCCTGTGGGAGGGGGGTGGAGGGAGATGGCTTCTGTTCACATGCACAAAATGTGGGCAAAGCACCTCGTTCACTGCTGGTATTTGCCTGTTGTAGTTTGGATCTTAAATGTACCCCACAGACACATATGTTGAAGGCTTAGTCCCCAGCCTGTGGTGCTATTAGGGAGGTGGTAGAACCATCAGGAGGTGGGGCCTATTTTGGGAAGTTAGATCATTGTGAGCATGCCCTTAAAAGGGATATTAGGACCCTTGGCCCTGTCCTCTCTCTCTTTGCTTTCTGGCTGCCATTTGGTGAACAACTTTGTTCCACCACACATTTCCTGTCATGATGTACTGTGCTATTACAGCCCCCAAAGCAATGGACCCAACTGACCATGGACTGAAACCTCTGAAACCATGAACCAAAATAGACCTTTCTTCCATTTAAATCGATCTTTTCGGGTATTTTGTCATAGTGACAGAAAGCTGACTAACATACTGCCCCTCTTCTCTCTTGCAGGCAGACTCAGCCAGGTCTTTTCCAGCTGGGTTCTTTCTCCCAAGGTTAGTGACATCTTCATTCAGGATGACTCTATGCCAAAACTTTTCCTTGTGTTGATCCCCAAACTCATTTCTTCCTGCCTTAAAACACATTTCTAACTTTAGTTCATCTTGTGAAATCCCTCATTGTCATAAAAGTCCCCTGGAACAGAGTTGTTTTACCTTAAAGAGACTTCAACCCAGATGAACAATTCTACGTGGATAACTCTGGAGGGAACAATCATTTTCTGAAGAGGGTGAGTAGTGCTCTCCTCCTTCCATCACCTCAGCATCCATCCCCACCTTGGCTTCAAGACCAAGATGGGAGGAGGTCGCTTGGCCCACTCAGCCTTTTATTTTTTTTAACTTTTTTTTTTTTTTAGTTGTCAATGGACCTTTATTTTATTTATACGTGGTGCTGAGAATCAAGCCCAGGACCTCACACATGCTAGGCAAGCGCTCTACCACTGAGCCACAACCCCAGCCCCCCCCCCACAGCTTTTGTTCCTTCTGCTGAGCTGACTAGGCAAAGTCTCCACTAGTGTCAATTGTGTGCACTGTGAGAAGGACTTCTTTACATTAAAAATGGGAATAGGGCCACTGTTTAGAACTCAGATAAAAGACCTCAATTTGGAACAGGCTACCAAGTACTAGGTGACCCATGTCTAATTCACGTAGGTCCAATTTCCTACCCCCTACCTGTTTCCAGCCTTATTCACTTCCACAGGGCTGATTTCTTGCTTTAAAAAGTTATTTTGAACAACTGGTAATTCTCTCCACATTGTGCAACCAAGTGAATGAATGGTTCATTGTTAAAGTCATTCCACTGAACAAAGCAATCTCTCCTTCAAACCAGAGTTGGGAGAGTTGGAGCAAATGTTATCATTAAGTCAAGTGTTTGCCTAGTTTCAGCACACACAGGCATTCCAAAGTACAGACTTTTGGGTATTCCACCAATATTATTTGTCTAATACAAATGAGTTTGTAGATGGGGATGTAAGAAAGTACACTAATACTATATTTCTTTCCTGAACAGTTCAAAGACACCTGAGATGTCTGAAAACTGAGACTTTTTATGAGGAGTAGGAAAACTAGTTAGCAGTTTCCCCAATTGCTAAGAATATTTGCTAGAGTTGAGGTTAGCAGTGCAATTATATTATCATATGCTCAACCTCCCAATCCATTTATAATCCATGTTGATATATGAGAATAAGTCTTTGATTTCTAACATTCTGGTCATGGAATTTGAATTGATCTTGAGTAGGATCTTTGGGGGAGAAAAAATGTCACTAAGGGTCCCTAAACTTTCTGCTAAGAGATGTTACTTTAAAAACAAAAATTATGATAGGGCTGATAGTGTAGCTCAGTGGTAGAGCACTTGTCTAGCATTCATGAATTCTTGGGTTCCATTCCTGGCACACCACACACACACACACACACACACACACACACACACACACAGTCAAATATATATAACATAAGGTTTACCATCTTAACTGTTTTTAAATTTAAACAGTTCAGTGACATTTAGTATATTCACACTGTTATTCAACTGTCAACACCATCCTTCTCCAACATTTTTTTTTGTGTGTGTGTGTGTGTGTGTGTGTGTGTGTGGTACTGGGGGTCAAACCCAAGACCTTTTGCATGCTCAGCAAGTCCTCTACCATTGAGCTACCCACATCTCCAGCACTTTTTGATCTTGTAAAAATTGCATCTCAGAACTCTTACGTATTAACTTTCCATTCTCCTCTCCCTTAGGACTTTGCAAACACCATTATACTATTCTGTCTCTGTAAATTTGACTATTCCAGGTAACTAGTATAAGGGAAATCATACAATATTTGTATTTTTGTGTGTGTGTCTGACTTATTTCCCTTAGCATAGTATATTCAAGGTTCATGTATGTTATAGCATGTAGCAGAACTTTCTTTCTTTTTAAGCTTGAATCATATTCCACTGAATGTATGTACCATATTTTGTTTGTCCTTTCATCTGTCAATAGACATTTGCATTGTTTTCCCCCTGAGATGTTACAATCTTGTTTCCTGATATCTCAGATCTCTGCATCATTAAAGTTGGACACAAATGGAGAGTGGTGGTGGGGAGAGTGCTGGAGGTGAGAAAATAAGAAAGGTAAGGGCAGGTAAGGGGGCAAAGAGGAGACAGGGAGGGCAGCCAAGTGCCTGTGGAGTGAGATAGTAAAGACCACTCTTCTGAGAGGCCAGGTAGACAGCAGCAAGATGTTTCAAAAAAAAAAAAAAAAGTTCTACCAAAAAAAGAAAGAAAAAGAAAGAAAGAAAGAAAGAAAGAAAGAAAGAAAGAAAGAAAGAAAGATAGTTCTATCACCAGCCATTTGTCATAGTTGTCAATGTCTTTGGACCCCCAAGTTTAGAACTCCTGATTTAAAGAGATTCACACTAGTATCCTATAGGTGACTCTAGAATTACGCTAGCATTTCTACATAAATTTTACTTTACTACCAGAAAGACCTAATCTAACTAATGAAGCCAGTGTGATGATTTTGATCTAGTTCAAATGACCAATAAGGAAATGTGAATTCTGGTCCTCCTCTCACCTTGAACAGCAATGTTTTTTAAACCAGAGTTTTCAGTTTGACTGAAATGGGATCATGTTACAAATTCTTCATGAATTACTAAAACAAATGGAAAAAAAAAAAAAAACAAAACCTGGCCTGGGGCAAAATGTAAGACATTCTATAAGCAAAAATGTCCATAATCTCAGTACACTAACAAACTCAATGTAAATAGTTTTATACTAGTTTAAATGCAAAAGCAGCATCACTTCATCTGATTTGCACACTAACGCTATGGGAAGGTTAAGGTAGGTATTATCAAGCATTCTACATATGAGGAAACTACATTTCAGAAGTATGTGACATATCTAAGGTTACAAAGCTAAGAAGTGGCACCACTGGAACTGGAAAACCAGGTCTTCTGAATTTAATTTTTCCTTCCTTCCTTCCTTCCTTCCTTCCTTCCTTTCTCCCCCCCCCCCCTTCTTTCTTTCTTTCTTTCTTTCTGGGTTGAACTCAGGGACAGTTAAACACTGAGCCACATTCCCATCTTTTTTTGTGTTTTATTTAGAGACAGGGTCTCACCAAATTGCTTAGGGCCTCGCTAAGTTGCTGAGGCTGGCTTTGAGCTCAAGATCTTCCTGCCTCAGCCTCCAGAGCCCCTGGGATTACAGGTATTCCCCCAACCCAGAGCCCCACCCTTATGATGCTTTTTTAGGGCAAGTGTTTTTTATTCCTGAAAAAAGAGAGAGAAACTGAAATGCACTATGGACTGTGTGAAATATTAATAACCTGCAAGTTGTGAGTTCTGGCTTTGCTACTAACAAATTGTCTCAAATGAGATAAATAACATTATCACACCCACTCGAATGGGAGAAGTGCCCTGAGACTACTGAAAATAGAATTTAACCTAAACTGTCCCATCTGAAGAGTCCACCACTTTTACTTCCATTCTAGAAACATGTTTTTATTTTTGGTATGATTTTTCGAAAGAAAAATGCATACAGAATTTTAAACTAATATAAGGCAAAGATGCTCTGATTAAAGAGAGGGAGGGCTCCAGAAGGCCCCCCAGGGGAAAGTTGTCCACTGGGGGTCTTGAGGAATCCCAGGAGGATCAACTGCCAGTCAGCTTGACCAAGTTCACGCCTTACTGAAGCATCTCTTCACCCCCTGTCCCTTTTCTCTCTCCAGCCAGAAGGGAAGTGTTTGCATTTTATGAGGTAAAGCTAGTCCTCCCACCAATACGTTGAACCTCGTTCGCCCCCGTCCTACATGGGGTTATATCTACTTCTGCTGTTTGCTGTGGGACCAACCAAAAGAGATCCTTGAGCACTTCTAAAAATGTTATGTGCTACACATACAGAAAGATTTGAGACCCAAATGGAGAGAGGGAGGAGACACATTCCCCTTCCTTGGCACTGTTGAGTGATAAACAAGGCGTGGAGTTTGTGAGCTCAACGAGTCCTTCACGTTCCTCCTAGACCCTGGGCCTGCTGCTGCTCCCCCAAATCCCCCAGGATCCGAAGAAGGCATTGTTCCTTGGCTCGCGGCTGCGCAATGGCCCTAGAGGGGAAGGTCTATTGCAAAAGTCCGCTGCGCTCCTGGTCAGAGCAGCCAGGAGAGCCTAGGGCAGAGGACACAGGGCAGGCCAGGCGCCAGGAGCCTGCGACATCAACAGCGTCTTTCCAGCGAGGGTGCGAGCGAGGGTTCTCCAGCCACCTCGTGCAGGGGACAGCTCACACCTCTTGACCTCCTTTGTCAAGCAGTGGCGAGGAGAGCGACTCCTCAGTATTGGAGATATTGTTGAATTTTCCCAGTAATTGCAACTTCTTCGTTTGAGGATCCAAACTACAAATTGTAAACCTTTGTTGGCTTTTGAAACTTCCCTTTTCTTTCTTTCTTTTTTTTTAATATTAATTTACTTTTTAGGTGTAGATGGACACAACACAATGCCTTTATTTTCATGTGGTGCTGAGGCTCGAACCCGGGTCTCCATTGTGCTAGGTGAGCGCTCTACCGCTGAGCCACAATCCAAGCTCTGAAACTTTCCTTTTAATTTTCCTTGATGTTCCTCTGGGTCATATATGTATATATGAATATATTAGCTGTTGATGAACCTTTAATTAATCAATTAATTTGCTTCTATGTGGTGTTGAGAATCAAACCCAGTGCCTCACACACGCTAGGCGAGTGCTCTACCCCTGAGCCACAACCCCAGCGCCCTGTGGGTCTCCTTTATGGGACTTCCTTACTGTTCCAGGTGAGGACCTCTAAGGTTTGTGGCGCTCCTCTGCTACCTCCGCCACCCTCATTCCTGTTTTTTGTTTGTTTGTTGTTTTGGGCATATGTATTTCCTTGAAAATGACAGAGTCATTTACAAATAAACTTTAAATTTACATAAGTGGCAAGCTATAGATCTCATTGTTTTCATAGGGTCTTGTGTTTTGATTTAGGGAACTCTCCATGTGCTGCTATATTTAGGTCTACTGAACTGCTTCAGACCAAGGCACAGATTGACTGCCTCCTTCCCTTCCTCCCTCCCTTCCTCATCCCTGTTTTATAGGGGCTGGCTGGCCATGCTAGTGCACCCATAGCTGCCTTTTCTCTTTCTTATTTACTACCTTTAATTTGTAAAGGGTTGGGAACCAGCTAACAAGACCTCTGATGAATAAAACTATCAAATAACCTGAGGAATCCTCATGTGAATTAAGTACCCAAGCTTTCCTACATTTGTACATTATGCTTTCCTTCCTACCTGCCTTTCTTTCCCTCTCCCCTCCCCCTCCTCTCTGTCTCTCTCTCTCTCTCATTCAGTAAGTTGCCCAGGCTTGCCTGGAACTCCTGGGCTCCAGCCATCTTCCTGCCTCAGTATCCTGAGTTGTTGGAACTATAAGCCTACACCACCCTCCTTGCTTGTTTTTAAAAACCACTCAAATGTCTCTTTTAACTTATTATTCTTTTTGATTGTAAAATATACATAAAATAAAGTTTACCATAGTAACGATTTTTAAGTGTCCTGATCAGTGGCATTAAGTACATTCACACTGCTGTGCAGCCATCACTATCCTTCTACCCCCATCTTAGAAACCAATATTCTACTTTCTGTTTCTATGAATTTGATGACTCTAGGTATTCCATATAAGTGGAATCATACAGTATCTGACCTTTCGTGACTGGCTTATTTCACATAATATACTATTCTCAAAATTCATACATGTTGCATGTAGTATGTGACAGAATTTCCTTTCTTTTTAAGCCTGAGGAATATTCTATTGTGAAAATATAGCACATTTTCTTTATCCATTCATTCATCAGTGGATGCACAGGTTGCTTCCACCTTTTAACTATGGTGAATAACATTGCTCTGAATATGGGTATGTAAATAATTATTTAAGTCCTTGCTGTCAGCTTTCAGTTGTTATATCCAGAATTGGAGTTGCTGAATAATATAATAATTCTACTTTCATGGGGGCTGAACCACTTTACATTGCACAAGAGCTCCAATTTTTCTACATCCTTATCAATGCTTATGTTCTTTCTTTCTCTCTGTCTCTCTGTCTCTGTCTCTCTGTCTCTGTCTGTCTCTGTCTCTCTCTGTCTCTCTCTCTCTCTCTGTCTCTCTCTCTCTCTCTGTCTCTCTCTCTCTCTCTGTCTCTCTCTCTCTCTCTCTCCTGCTGCTGCTGAGGATCAAACCCAGAGCCTTCCACATCCTAGGCAAGCACTCTACCACCGAGCTAAACCTGCAGCCCTTGTGATATTCTTTCAAATGCTATTTGCTAACTACTTGGTTCTTGGTTGTCTTTAAATAGTGAAAATTACCAGCCTTAAGACCTCTAGAGTAGTCAGAGTGTTTTCAATATGAAGGTAGATATGTGTCACTTCGCATAGATATTGTTACTATAAATATCATATTTTAAATGTAAAGAGGGGTTATTTATTTTTGTGGTACTGGGGGCTGAACCCAGGGACAGTCTATCACTGACCTACTGTAGACAGTCTATCACAGCCCTTTTAATTTCTATTCTGAGACAAGATCATGCTCAGTTACGAAGTCGGCCTTGAATTTGCAATCCCTTTTGCCTCAACTTTCTGAGTACCTGGGATTATAGGTGTGCAACATTGCTACTGGCGAAAGGGGATTATTTAACAGAAGATTTAATGAGTTTCTTTAAAAGATCTTTTTTAAAATAATAATTTTATTATAAAATAATAGATGATCATTTTAGAAAATTTGGAAATTATAGATAAATAAATAAAATAAGAGTTAACAATAATGCCACTGTCCAAAGATAACTGGTTAATTTTGGTGTGTATCCCTCCATTCTATATATGCGTAGCTAAATACAAACACATACACACATCACATCTATGTGGATGTGATGCTCACATTTTAAAAACCTAACATCATTTCATTCTTACAGTTTGGTAGCCTGGTTTTCTCACTTCACAATATGTTAAGAGCATTTTTATCAGTTCATCATATGTCTAAATAATCCTTGTCCCTTGGTGTCAGTGGAGGATTAATACAGGATTCTGCCCTGTCCCTTACTGATACCAAAATCTGCAGATGCTCAAGTTATTTTTATAAAATGGCTCAGTATTTGCATAGAACCTTTGCCCATCCATCCCATATACTTGTCTCTGAATTATTTATAGTAACAAGATAATGCAAATGCTATGTAAATAGTTGTTCTCCTGTATTGTTTAGGGAATGCCAAGAAATGGACTCTACATGTTCAGTACAGACACAATTCTTTTTAATATTATCAGTCTGTGGTTCCATAACATGGAACCATGATAGGGAGGGATGACTGCATTTTAAAAGCTATACAGTACAAATCTTTAAAAACATAATTATTCCTTAGCATCTCTTTGGAAGATTTCCATGTACTAGAATGTCTTGGGGGTCACTATAGAAGTGTTTTATAAATATTTTTATTAGTTGTTGATGGACCTTTGTTTTATTTATTTATTTATTTACATGTGGTGCTGAAATTGAACCCAGTGCCTCACACATACCAGGCAAGTGCTCTACCACTGAGCCACAATCCCACCCCCACTATAGAGTTTTTTTAAAAAATAAATTGTTTTTATAGGATCCCTGCTGGATAGATTCTTTCCCAAAACTGTTACCCCAATTTTATAGATGGTGAGAAATCCTCAGAAAGAGTGTCCAGATTTCTGGTCTGATGTTTTTCCAAATGGCCAAAAATATTAGGAAATATTCCTATGGAAAAGATATGTGCTAATGGGAGGCACAACTCAATGGAACACTCAAACTCTCACAGGAGAAATAAAATCCATAATTTGGACAAAATTCCTAAAATACATGAAGGAGTCCTGGAAGATTTTTTAACTGTTGTGTAATTACATGAGCAGCTTTTGCTTCAGAATTAATTGACAGTTAACAGTAATCCTAATGATGTTTTGGCATTGTCAGACCTTTGGGGCTCATGCCTTCATGGGTGTCTTTTTATAGAGCAATTAATAAATGTTGGCAGTGTGCTTGTGATCCTTCTGAAATACTTGAGAAGGATATTGTCACCGTTGCAGCGTTGTATATTTTGGGTCTTACAAATGATTTACCACTTACTAAATTTGAAATCCAAATTGTGGATTTGGCTCTGATTGGTGCCAGCTAACAAATGCTGTAATACTGAAAAGAAGTTAAGAAGCTATCATGGGCTGTTTTCATTTCTAATTCTTTTTTTTTGTACCAGGGATTGAACCCAGGGGTGCTTAACTACTGAGCTACTTCTCTAGTCCTTTTTAATATTTTATTAGAGACAGGGTCTCGCGGGGTTGCTTAGGGCCTCCCTAAATTGCTGAGGCTGGCTTTGAACTCTCGATCCTGCTGCCTCAGCCACCTGAGCCACTGTGATTACAGGCATGCGCCACTGCATCCGGCTTCCATTTCCAACTTTTACCCAGGATGATCATGTGGAAAAGAAACTCCTGGATTTATAGGTCAAAAAATGATAAATAATTTGTATTATCTAAAATGATATTTTTCATATCTGATATGGAAACAATTCCTTGTAACTTTTTGTTTAACTTAATGTACTTGAGTAAGCAAAATTTTAAGGCCATAAATACAAGTTTTAACTTAAGTAATAATTACTAGATTGTTTCAACTATGGCTCTACAGCTGAATGGTAGTCTCTCTTTTCCTAAGTACCACTATTTTTCTTCCTTTTATCTTCCTCCAACCCTAAAAGAAGAAGAAACATGACATACAGAAAAACAAAGGCATAAACGGATAAAAAAATTGTAAGAATAAGCTGTTATTGCATTGTAGATTTAGAGTAAAATGGTGCAACTCTTCATTATCACATCTGACTGCAAAGTTAATTGAGAAGAGTCCCACTATTTTCATCTTGTCACTTCATAGTGAATAAGATGCTGCCCTTGGAAGTGTCAATGATAATTCAGCACTACCTAATTAGCACCATTTGATCCATCATTTAGTCTTTGGAATATGTTCAAATACACCATTTTATATTCTGGATTTCAAAATATAAATACAGAATTTTAAAAACATGAGAATTAGAAAGATATGAATCAGCTCTTCTAACTCTCTCAACTTACAGATAAGGAAATCGAGATCTGGTGAGGGTAAACAATTTGCTAACAGCAGATTATTATTTGTTAATTTACTTAGTCATCTGTCCACACATTCAGTTAACCAAAGTCATCAAGCGGGAGTTAATTTGAGCCGTTATAATGTGCAAAAAAATAGACATCCTTGCTGTTCTTTTTTTTTTAATATTTATTTTTTAGTTTTTGGTGGACACAACATCTTTATTTTATTTGTATGTGGTGTTGAGGATCGAACCCAGCGCCTCGTGCATGCCAGGCAAGCGTGCTACCGCTTGAGCCACATCCCCAGCCCCATCCTTGCTGTTCTTGAGTTAAACTCCAGCAAGAAGCGTTGAGCTCCACAACCAAGTACCACAAGGACCTTATTTATTAGCAGTATAGACTAAGCCATCAAACAGTGACAATGACTGTCAATCCTATTTGAAGTTAGGAAGCCTTCAAAGAAAAGAACTTTGAACTGAGCCTTAAAGAATGCACATGTTATCACATAGAGAAGAGCAAGGGCAATCCAGGTAGAATAAACATCATGAGGAAAGCCACAACTCTATGAGCATGTATGATAGGACTGAGTAGTCAACCGTCTAACAGGAGAGTGTGTGGAATACAGGAGTTAGGGAGAAGAGGAAGGGAGCAAAAATGGTAGAAAATTGGTCTTCAAAAGTTTGATGTAGGGGCTGGGGATACAGCTCAGTTGGTAGAGTGCTTGCCTTGCACACACAAGGCCCTGGGTTCAATCCCCAGCACCATAAAAAAAAATGTTTGATGTAAGCCAAGTATGGGGGCTCATGTCTGAAATCCTAGTGACTCAGGACGCTGAGGCAAGAAGATTGCAAGCTCGAGGTCAGTCTCAGCAACTAAGTGAGGCTCTAAACAATTTAGCAAGACCCTGTCTCAAAATAAAAAACAAGCCAGGCTCAGTGGCACACACCTGTAATCCCAGCAGCTTGGGAGACTGAGACAGGAGGATCTAGAGTTCAAAGCCAGCCTCAGCAAAAGCAAGGCATTAAACAACTCAGTGAGACCCTGTCTCTAAATAAAATACAAAAAATAGGACTGGGGATTTGGCTCAGTGGTTGAGTGTCCCTGAGTTCATTTCCTGGTAACATCCCCCACAAAGTAAATAAAAAATAAATAAAAAGGACTGGGGATGTGGCTCAATGGTTAAGCACTCCTGGGTTCAATCCCTGGTACCAAAATAAATAAATAAATAAAGTTTCATGTGGCTAAATTGGCAAAAACATTCAATGCCTTGCCAAAAAGTATGAACTTCATTCTAATAGTGCGGTCTCCATAGACTTGTGAGTTAGGATATGATCAGACCTTGGTTTACACTAGAAATGAGTTAGAAATTGACATTCTAGACTGGAGATGATGAGAGAGCCTAAAGGTGAAAGAGTAGCAGTAAAGAGGAACAAAGAAGATATGTATGTGGCTGTGTGCTGTGATCCCGGCAGTTTGGGAGGCTGAGGCAAGAGGATTGCAAGTTTGAAGCCAGCCTCAACAACTTAGCAAGGCCTTAAACAAAGCAAGACCCTGTTTCAAAAAATAAAAAGGACTGCAGATGTAGCTCAGTGGTAAAGTGCCCTTGCTTTCAATCCCCAGTACGAACAAAAGAAGGAGGAGGAGGAGGAAGAGGAGAAAAAGGAGGAGGAGGTTAGTAAGCACATAGTTAATAAAGATGGTTAATAAGCACATGAAAAGATATTAATCAGAGAAATGCAAATTAAAATCGCAGTGAGATACTACCACATACCCAATAGGATGGTCACAATTTAAAAAACCAACCATCCCAAGTGTTGGCAAGAATGAGGAGCAAATGAAGCTTGCATATGCTGCCAGTAGGAATGTAAAATGGAACAATTCTGGAAAATAGCTAGGCAGTTTTCTGTAAAGCTTATATACTTACCATATAAACTAGCAAAAAAAGAAGAGTAAGATATTATCATTGTTCTTAAGGAGTTAAACTCAAGACAAATGATTTATCCAGGAGAAATGATAACACATGTCCTACTATGGTTTCAGAATGATTTGTTTCCTCTGAAACACATGTTGGAATTTAATCCCTATTGTGAGATATTTAAGAGAATAGAGATTTAATCTCACTGTGGTGTTTGGAGGTGGGGCTTTTGGTATTGATTAGGATTAGATAATGTGATCTGGATGGAGCCCCTATAATTGAATACTGGTGACCTTATAAGACGAGAGACCAGAGGTCAGACACATACACACATGTACGTGTATACATGTGCGTGCGCGCGCACACACACACACACACACACACACACACACACTCACGCACATACTTGTTTCCTCTTTCCATATAATATCCTTTGTTTCCCCAGGACAACCAGCAAGTCCATCACTAGATGTGACCCCTTGACCTTGAATCTTCAGAACCATGAGACAAAATAAATCTCTTTTCTTTAAAGTTTACACAGTCTGTAGCATTGTGTTATTATCAACAGAAAATAGGTAAAGACATATCTACACAAAGACTTATACATAATGTTCATAATAACTGCATACATAATAGACCCAAACTGGAAACAACCCAAATGTCCAACAACAATTAAAGGGATAAACAAATTTAGACAAATTGTGGTATGTCCATACAATTGGAATGCTTATCAGCAATAAAGAGGAACGATCTAAGGATATACATAACAATGCAGAAGAATCATGAATACACCATATCGAATAAAAGAAACTGACCCAACAGTATACGTATTATGTGATAACATTTAAGTGAAACTCTAGAAAAGATATATCTAATTCAAAGTGACAGAAAGCAGACCAGCGATTGCCTAGGGTGGAGGGTGAAGGCAAGATCAACTATTCACAAATGAATTTTTTGGGGGGATCGAGTTGCTCTATATCTTGATTGTGAAGGTAGTCATAGTTATTGAAGTAATTGTACACTTAATGGGCACATTTTATTAAATATAAATTGTACCACAACAAAGTTTATTAAAATATAATTGTATTTTGATGGTTAATGAGATAAACTAAAAACATGGTAGTTAATTTTATTTTACAGGCTCTTCATTTGGTTCTCTTTAATTATGAATTCATGACTTAATGCAGTCCAAATAGACACCGACACAAATATAGAAAGGATTCTCACTCCAACCAGCCAACCAAGGGGGGAGACTTAGCTGGCACTGTGGCATAGGCCTGTGTAATTCCAGTGACTCACAAGGCAGAGGCAAGAAGATGGTAAATTCCAGGCCAGCTTGGGCAATTTAACTCTATAGTCTCTCTCTCTAAATAAAATAAAGAGGAGGGGAGACATAGGTCAGTGGTATAGAGCCCCTGGGTTCAATCCCTAGTCCTGAAAAAAAAAAAAGTGAGGCAGACTTCAGCAATAAAATTCAGTAGTGGGTGCAATATAGAGCCCCAGTTCCACATGATAGCAAAGAGCAATTCAACTAGATGTTAGGTTGGAAATAATTTATTTTAAGGACTTGTATACCATCTTTCAGCCACTTGAAACATTTAAAAAATATTTTCTACATTTTAAATATATCTCTGCTCTATGTCATTTAGGCTTAATAAAATGATATTATTTATTTATTAATTTTTGGTACTGGGGATTGAACCCAGGGGCACTCAACCACTGAGCCACATCCCCAGACTCCCCCATCCCCACCCTCCTTTTTTTTTTGTGTGTGTGTGTATTTTATTTAGAGATAGAGTCTCACTGAATTGCTTAGTTGCTGGGGCTGGCTTTGAACTTGCCATAGTCCTGCCTCAGCCTCCCTAGTGGCTGGGATGTCAGGCTTGCATCACCGTGCCTGTCTTGATAATTATTTTCTAATACTGTAGTTCAAAAATTTTCTTTATGCTTTTGTATTTTGTTCTTTTTTTCATTAATTTTACTACTTATCCAGGAGAAAAAGAAAGTAAAATATGGAGGGTGATAAAGTTATAAAAAGAGAATGACCTTCTCCAGAACTCTTTTCTATGCTGTTAGTTAAATTGATCTCTATTATTTTCCATTTAACTCCTTAATTGTGTGATCCACTGGGAAGCAGCAGAATGTGATAAGACAAAGAAAATTGTAAATTATAACTGTTTTATTTCTATCTTCAGGGAAAAATCTCTCCCATATTTTAAGGTGACTTTTTCCCCTTCTTCCATGGGTAAGGTTCTCAAGCTGGGCTTGTGACCCAAAATGGATCAACTCAAGTACTTTATCCTCCTTGGCAAGGTTAGGCTCAGGCATGAGCACATGACCCACGTAAGCCAATCAGAGCCTTTCTTCAGCTTCCCCTCCCCCTCCCTCCTAATTTATTGGGGAAGAGCCCGTCCTTCTTCAGTGGCCAAGGAAGAGGTGAGCCAGGAGATGCTGGCAGCTAGGTTAAAGCTTTGTGAAGAAGCCAATCTGAGAGAAGGAAGCTAATACTTAGAGAGGTTAAAAAATGACAGACAGCAAACTCTTTCCCTAAGTTTGAGAAGCTGGTCATCCCTGCTTTCCTGTGGTCTCAGCACATGAGAAATAATCCTCTTAGTTCAAGCTGCTTTCTGTCCATTGAAAAAAAGGAGTGATTCACGTAGTTTCTTGTCCTCTGGCACAGATCATAATACAGTTAACATTTCCAGTGCAGCAGAGAGTAGTTTTGGATCCTTCCAGTGGGGAAAAAAAAAAAAAAAATGAGAGGGCCTTCAGAAGGCCAGATACATATGGGTGTACAATATAGTTGGTTCTAAGGACCCCTTGCAGACCCCTGCACTCCAGGGATTCATAAAGAGTTTCTCTCTCTTCCCCATCAGCCTTGTTTCCTTCTTCTTTCTGGCCCAGATGTTTGCTTCTGTGGAGTTCTAAGTGTCTTGAACTCTCAGTTCCCTTATTACAGCTTTCTTGGATTTCATGTAATCTAGCTTCATTGCAGTTACTCCACTGGACTGCTGCCTAGTAAGTCTGGAGGCCAAGACCTAAAATATTGTTCTGAGACCTCCAGGAATATCTGCTTCCCTTTCTCTTCCTTCATCGGAGAGAACTGGTCTCCTTGAACCCATCTGAAGGATGACTTCAGTGACTTTTTCAAATTGGAAGGAAACATGGGTTTCATCATTATTCATGCTTGCCATCTTAGTCATGACATACAAATAATGGTCACTCTCTGAGAACTTTGCCAAGTGGAGCTGAGTTGAAGCTGATTCCTAAGTGTTTATTCCTAAGGAACTCATTTATGAGGATTAGGGAAAGGCGCATCCTGATATTTACCTCTGTCACTAACACAATGCCTGAAAAGGGTGATATCCTCTATAGAAACTTGAATTTAAGACTTTGAATTTTGAACTTTAATGTCTTGTGGGCCAGCTGAGAACAGTTTGGTGGTGTTGGGGAAATAAGTAAATACACACACACACACACACATACACACATATGAGTATATATGAGTATATATGAGTATATATGGTACTGTGTATATTTTGGTACTGGGGATTGAACCTAGGGGCACACAACCATTGAACCACATCCCCAGCACTTTTTTGTATTTTATTTAGAGACAAGGTCTCACTGAATTGCTTAGGGCTTTGCTAAATTGCTGAGGCTGGCTTTGAACTCTTGATCCTCCTGCTTTAGCCTCCCAAGCTGTAAGCCTCCCAAACTGCTGGGATTACAGGCCTACTCCACTGCACCAGGCTCTGGTGTGGAATATTAAAACAAAACTTTAAGTGGCTGAGGATATAGCTCAGTGGCAGAGTACTTGCTAACATATGTAAGGCCCTGGGTTCCATTGGGGGTAGGGGGAACGAACAGAAGAAAAAGGATTTAGGGGCTGGGGATGTGGCTCAAGCAGTAGCACACTCGCCTGACATGCATGCAGCCTGGGTTTGATCCTCAGCACCACATACAAATAAAGATGTTGTGTCCGCCGAAAACTAAAAAATATTAAAAATTTTCTCTCTCTTAAAAAAAAAAAAAGAAAAAGGATTTAGAGGAAATTCTTGAAGAATAGTGTTGGTGTATAAGTTAAGTTTCGCAGCAAACCACCCCATAACTTTGCCCAATAACTTTAGTGTCCTTAAAACAATGACCATGTGCTGGTGGTGCATGCCTATAATCCTAGTGATTTAGGAGGCTCAGACAGGAGGATGACAAGTTCAAGGCCAGCCTGGGCAACTCAGCAATACTTTGTGGTAGAGTATGCTTGGGTTCAATTCCCAGTACTGCAATAACAACAACAAAAACTCAACAAAGGGGCTGGGGTTATCGCTCAGCAGTAGAGCGCTGGGCGAGGCCCTGGGTTCCATCCTCAGCACCACATAAAAACAAATAAATAAAACAAAGGTATTGTGTCCTTAAAAAAAAAAAAATCAAAGCCCCATGGAGCTGGGGATATAGCTCAGTGTGCTCAGCAAGCATGAAGTGCTGGGTTCAATCCCTAGAAGCAACAACAAAACAGAAACCAAAAAACAAAACAATAATCCGTATTTCCCATGATTCTGTGGGTTGGTTGGGCAGTTATTTTAGTTTAGACAAGCTCATTTGGGGTTGGATGGCCTAGAATGGCCTCATTTACAATCTATGGGTTAGGAAGCTATTGGTCCTGGATCTCAGCTTGAACAAACCCATTCTACTCTATGTGGTTTCTTATTCTTTTGTAAACCAGCCCAGGCTTTTTCACATGGCCATCTCAGGTTTTCAAAGAGAAGCAAGAAAGGTAAGCCCCAATGCAAGAGCCTCTTACAAGTGTGCATGTGTCGTATTTGCTATTGTACCATTGATCAAAGCCAGTCATATAGTCAAGTTCAGAGTCAGTGTGGGAGAGCCCAAACAAACTTGTGGATATCCAGTGGGGGTAATTATTGTGGTCATTTTTGCTAAAATCCTGTCAGGGTTGCAAAAAAGTGAGGAGTAAGGATAAAGAGGAAAAGGGAGGGGGATTCAAAAGTTTTATGGGGCTACATGCAGCCTCTATTATCCTGAACCATCCTGTTGAGGAGACCTGGCTGCTGGCATAAGGTCAGCTTTGCAGCAACTCAGGACATCTGTAGAAGTGTGTATGGCTATATTTGGGCCTGTGGAAACATTACTCTCAGAGGTTTCTGCTTTCTGTTCTTTATAAACTGACTTACCAGTGAAGAAAAAAATGATTCTCTTACCCACTTCTCCTACTTTGCTTAAGAATTTTATCCTTGTTTAATTAAAACTATTCTCCTTTATTTATTTATTTTTATTAGTTACACATGACAGTACAATGATCTTGACATTTCATATATTTGAATCAAATGAAGTATCTTTTCTCATTTTTCTGATTGTTCAGGTTGCAGAATCACATTGGTCATCCTTAACTGGAGGTGCGATGAGTAATTTTGGATTTGGTACCAGCATGCCCTACTCCATCTAGTAACAGAGCTGTCTTCCTGACCTTGGTTTGGGGGGTGGGGGGATCCATGATTTGGTCCTACCCAATTACAGAACCTTTTTGCCTTGGTTTTAGTGATTGTTTGGCTTAGGATGATCATGTGACTCAGGGTCGGCCATTCAGAGTTCTCATTAATTGGATAGCCTGTCCAGCTTTGGGATCACAGTGCTTTGTAGAATGTGAATTTGGGACTATATTATAGTAGAAGAGAGTAGATCAAAATACAAAAGCAAAGATAGTAGAGCTAAGAGGTGGAAATATTGTTTGAGCCCCTGGATGGAGCTAGCTAGCCTGAAAAATATACTTGAAATATATATTACTTTGAACTGGATTTCTGTCACTTGCAACCATAATGCTAACAAAAAGATCCCATCCAACAGAAGGTCAAAGTAGGAAAGCTCAAACTTTGATGGGCTCATGGTCCTGGTGGGAGTAGGCAAGTCAAGGTCTCTTGTTACTAAACTCCATTGACTATCCTCTTGGGAAAAACCCTATCCTTAGGAGACTGCTAAATGCCTTATATTCCATGGGTTGATGCCAAACAAGGGGGGGGGTGGCTTAACCTAGAGATCAAATTGCTCCATGTCCATACCTTTTATGCATGTAGAGTCACCACCTAGACTGCTTTCTTTCTTCCTTTGTTACTCTTTATTCCTCATCCAGTCTTAGAACAGTTTCTCTGTTGCTCAGAGTACTGTTGAGTCACATCTGACATAAACTATGAACTTAGCTAGTTACATCAACTTTCAAAATTAAACAGATGGTCCAATGCTTGGGATACCAGAAGAGCATGAAGAATCACAGGCCAGCTTTCTTAGGAATTGCTTCTTAACTTAATTTGGGCATCATGCAGTAGGAAAAGAATGCCAAGCCAAACTTGATATTAAACAGAGGCCTTAAGATATAAATAACTCAAATAAAGCAAACCACGAATCACCATCTCATTAGTAGTAGGAGAGAAAATAAAGTGAAAAACAAGAAGGAAAAGATCAGACTGTGAACTTTTGAAGGGAAATATTGTTTGCAAGTGAGAGACACTGAATAAAATCAAGTACAATGAGATGCTTGAGGAAGGCAACATTACAAAAAAAAACACACAAAACAGGAGCTATTTAAAGAAAAACTGAGTATGAGATGTTTGACAGATATAAAATGGCACCTGAGTTAGACAAGAAGATCTGAATGGGAAGCTAGGATAGTAGGGTTCTATTCAGGGCCTTTTCCTGAAATACTATAACCATATGCATTGGTGATAAACTTCAAATGAGTATTTAAGTCCTAAAAAAAAGTCTTTCACAGGAATGTAAATGAAGAAATCAATGAGTTCCTTCCAAAGATTTTGGTAAATCTCATCCTAAACTAAGACTTTCATGTTTGCTTTGCAAACAATCAAAGATAAAGACAATATAGGGTCATTTTGGAAGTATATAATCCTTTGCTAGTCTCCCTGATGCTATCTAGAATATTAATAAAGAGAATAAAGACACTTCTCAAACTACCTTTAAGAATGTATACAGGTTCACAGGAGTATGCATATGTCCAAACTCATCAAATTGTGTACATTAAATATATGCGATAATGTAAAAAAAAAACACCAACACACACACACAGAGTTTTCATTTTGTTTATCTCCCTATGGTCAACAAAATGTTAGCATTACTATGTATTGGTTTAAGAGACTCTACCCCTATAAACTATAAATTGCTGGTTGTATGCTTAGGATATCTAAACTGAAGGAGTGATGAATGAATGAATTGCCATTGGCTACATTAGCATTATTATTCTGGCATTAATTTAGAGTCCCCGAATTTGGAGATTCATTAAATTCACTTATTGAGTCTCACACAAAGCACAAGCCTAGGCACTAGAGATCAAATGTCTGCCTAAGTGAAGGGTTTATTTCTAGCTGGAGAGATAGGAATGTTGTGATTTGCCAGATAGGTTATCCTGGTGGTTTTTTTGTGGCAGAATAAGGAGTTAAATGGCTGAGAATGTTTTGTTTATTTTGTTTTTGACTGTGCTGGTTCCAGTTCCTTAAGTGGACCTTGAAGCCTCTTTTATCACTAAGCTTCATCCTCAGCCCCCTTTTTTTCTTTTTTTAATCGGAGACAGTAAAATGAAATAGAAGAGGTTGCCAAGCCCAGTGGTGCATGCCTGTAATTCTAGTAAAGCTATCCTCAACAATTTAGCAAGACCCTGTCTCAAAAATAAAAAATAAGGCCCAAGGCCCTGGGTTCAATCCCCAGCACCAAAATAAATAAATAAATACATAAAATAAAAAAAATAAAAAATAAGTCATAAAAAGGACTGGGGATGTGGTTTAGTGGTAAAGCATAGGTTCAATCCCCAGTACTGCCCACATCTCCCCAAAAAGAAAAATTAAAATAGAAAGAGGTTCAGTGGAATGAGAGGAACATCATTACCTAAGTACATGTATGAAGACATGAATGGTGTGACTTTACTTTGTGTACCAGAGATAAGAAAAATTGTGCTGTATATGTGTAAATGAATTGTAATGCATTCTGCTGTCATATATAACAAATTAAAATTAAAAAAAAATAGAGGCCTTCTGGTACAGAGGTAGAGTGTAGCTTTTGAAACTGGACTTTCTGGCTTTCTCATTTACTAGCTGTGTGGCTTTGGGCAAGTCTCTTCATCCTTTGGTGCCTCACCTTTATGAGCTGTATAGCAAGGATGATCAAAATGGTACCTACTTCATAAGAACGTTATGAAGACTGAATTACCATATAGGTAAGTGTCTAGTTGGTTAGATATCATTATTGACTGGTCAACCATTTAGCTACATTTGCCTTTTACATTCTAAGATCCAGAGAAGTTATTTTTCTCAAATGTAAAGTTTGTCTATGTCAGGTTCCACTTAAAGCAGGTATTTGTATGGAAGGGATGGAGAAGAGAGGCTAAATTCTTCTTTCAGGGCTTTTTGTTTTTGTTTTTGTTTTTTGTAGAGCTGGGGAATTAAACCCAGGACCTAGTACATGGTAGGCAAGTGCTCTACAGCTGAGCTACACCCCGAGTTGTGAGCAGCTTTAATTTTTGATTTGCAGTTCAATTCGTTACTGCCAAATGTAGAATTCATTTCTACATTGACTTTTTGATTAAAGGATGTCACCTCATTATCTATAAAATTAATACATTACCAGTTCACTTCATCATAAAGTGGTAGTAAAGATAAATGAGTTAAAGAGTATAGAATGTTTGGAGCCCAAATGAAAGTATTACAACTAATGATACAAAATTATTTTTGATTATTTCTGCTTTTCTTCTGACTTTATTGCAACGTGCTAAAAGACTGAATTTTGATATTAAGCCCAAGATAATGAAGATTTGAAGACAACTTTCAAACTTGAATTTGGCCAGGTCACCATGCTTTGGAACAGTTTCAAAGAGGAAGATAATTGGGATTTTTAATGAGCTTTGAAATTTACCTGAAAGGGGGGATAAAAAAAAACAACTACAAAAGAGTTGGCGTTAAGCAGTGTAAATTAATTTTAGGCAGCCTGTTCAGGGTAGTAATATCATTATTTTCTACTGTGATTAGCCAGAAAATAATCTTTTCTCTATTTCCTTTTTTTCTAGTCTCCTCTGGAAAATAAATATTCCAAGGTCACTTGTTACCTAATCATAATGTCCATGAAAATTGACAGGTATTCTCAAGTTTGATTACAGTAAATAGGACAAATAAATCATTTCAATGCAAGAAAGAGGTCAACCACTCTGGTTTTCTTCCCAATGTACCAGCTAGATTTTATAATGTAAGCGTTCAGAATTAGATTATGACATTACTTTTTTTCAACCAATTTCAAAAGCACCATGGTTCAATTATCTAGAAATGGAGCCCTCCTGCCATATTCTTTAACAGCAGCCATGGCTGAATTTTGTGGAAATGTTACATTGCATTTTATAGAATATGGCTTCTGCGGGCTGGGGATATAGCTCAGTTGGTTCAATCCCCATCACCAAAACAAACACACAAAAAACCCAAAAGAATATGTCTTCTACCAATTAATGCAAGCCTAATACCATTTCCAGCTATGGGAATGGTATCAAGCTAAGTAAAGAGACACTTTAGAAATGAAACTCACTGAATAAATCCTAATTTGGAAAATTAGATAAATGACAAATGAAAGAAAAATGCTAATGGCAGAAAGGCAAATAGTTTTTCTCTAATGTCTCCTGATAATGTTTTAGAGCTGAGATTATGTATGGGCAGCTAAAGCTGAAAGAGGAGTAATAAAAATATCTTCAATCCCGCTAGAATGTCATGTTCTACATTATTTTTTCCCATTCTTGGGAGACAAACCAAAAATTACACTGAAACCTAACTGCTACAAAGGAAAATACAACACTGCTATATGATATATGTAGAAAGCATACAATCAGGTTCATTATAAAGCTACCTTTTCCTCATCCATCCACAGTAATTCCAGGGGGAACCTTTTTTTATTGGGTGATGGGGGAAGACTGTGCCTTCAAACCTTAGCACCAATTTCCTGACTGCTGAGTAGCATTAGTCACGCATCCTCCTCATGCCCATAAATGGAGGACAAGCCTACACTGATGCTATCAGACGAATTTAAACAAGGCTTATTCCAAGAGAACCCTCAGAGCTAGACTGACAACACTCCTGCAGCAAACCCATCTTCAACAGAAGCATGTTTTGTTTCATTTTCCGTCTGAGTGCACACTGCTAACAGACGTGTAGACCAATTTGCGATGGCGGTATACACTGAGGGCTTGGAGCAGGCCTCCTACTGTGATACTAAGCTGGGGTGAAAAGTTTGTATGAGGGAAAGTTGAGATCCATATTCTTGGTGTTAAGAAAGTTGCGACTGGGGGAGGTTCAGAGGCACAGTGCTAGTTGAGCATACGTAAGTCCCTCATTTTGATCCCCAGAGCTCCCCCCATAATAAAGGATATTGACACATTTATTATGAACATTTTTATATTTATTTTATATTAGAGAAGTCATTATTTCACATAATCATTTATTTATTTATTCACTTCTCAAATGTTGGGGCACCTATGAGATTGGCCAGGCACTGGGCTTTAGGCCAGGCAAGCTTTATAAGAAGAGTTCAAATGGTTTTCACCATTCAGCCAAGCCAACTTTAATTTTTAAGCAAAGTTTATAAGAAGATAATTGCCTTTAGTTTTTATTGTCTTAATGTACTCTTTTTCACATTTTTAAAGTGGTGCATTATAGTTGTGCATACTCAAAGAATTTGTTGTTACCTATTTATACATGGACACTATAATCCCAGCACTTTCCCCCTCCCTCCCCACTTCCTACCCTTCTTAAGGCACTCTTACTTATACTGTAGAAGGTGGTATGACATGGTAGAAGGACCAGTTGATCAAGGACTGGAAATCCTGGGTTTAAGTTCCAGTTTTATCACCAAAGAACTGCAAGACTCTGAGCAAGTTAATTAACCTCTCTGGGTCTCACATTCCTCTTTCTAAAAATGAGTGGGTTGGACTTAAGATTCCTTCCATCTCTAAAATTCTTTTGTTCTATATAGTAACACATTCCACAAAGTTTCCTTTGTGACCAGAATTAGTCTGTGATTTCCTAACTCAAGCTTCCTTTTTGCCCTCTTTGAATGTTAAACCAAATATGAACAAGAAGCAATAACATTTTGTCACAGCCAACAAATTGCCCTTCCACAGAATGACCTTTGGAGGTCAGGCCACCCATTGCAATATCTAAATCCAAAGGCTATGGTATGACCAACTTGTAAACTGGCAGGCTGCCATTCAAAAGGATGGAAATGGTTGTAGGCAGCCAAAATTCTTGGCTGGTACATTTTTAATAAACATAGAAAATAAGAACAGCATTTTCTACTTGGATTGCTTAATTTGGTGCCCATACCATTGGAACATTTGTTGTTAGAATAAAGATGATGTGATATATAACTTATTTAGCTCAGGATGGATTAACTTTCACAAACGAGAAGTAGGTTATGGAGTCATCTGTAAGGAATTTTTATCCTTGTTTCTTGTATCTGGCAGGAGATAGCTTGAGTCATTACAGCAATCTCTCCACCCCTTTTGGCCCTTTGTAAGAGTTTTCCCTGAAACACAAGCTCTGTTGGATTTACTGTATTGCTATGAATGTACAAAAGAAAACTGATGTGACTTTGTGTTTGAATATGTCTTAATATTCTCCCAAGATGGTTCAATATGTCTTAATACTTTTTCCAAGAAAAGTCTCCAAGAAAATGTTCCTTGGAGAATACTTGAGGTGCAAGCACTGTAAACTATAATAAGTAAACATATTGACAGTGCACCTAATAGTAGCTATGGTTTTTAATCATGCCTATTGTACTAACTCATTCAGTTGCTTGAGCCCTACATTTTGTCTCTACTGGTAATATGGCAACAAAGATATTTGACTACTAAGTCTGTTTTCTCTTCAGTGCTTGGAGATCCTTGAATAAAATGCTCTATGATGGTAGTCTGTAATTAGATATGTGGGTGGAAATTAGTCTTCTTCAAGTACACTATGTTTAAGGCAGAGGCACCGTGCTTTTTATTACCTGAGGCCACCCTGGTCCTGTGCCATCGCTCCAGGTCACTGCTTCTGCAGGGCGGTTGGTCTGCGGCTGCAAGTTCCAAAAAGAAAATAACTCCGTATTGAGCTCTGGATCTAGGAAGTTTTTTATAGTTAAAACTGGGTAACACCGTCCTTTTACAGACAAGTCAGGCATTGACCAACGATGACTATAACTTGTTGACTTTTCATTTGGAAATGTACATTATTCCAACTTACATGACTATCTTTTGAATTGTACTCGGCTCTTAACACACTAAAACTCCTGGAGTCAAGGTAGGTCCTCCATTTTGGATTAGTGCCTTCAGTAAGTAGAAACCCTGTAGCTGCAAATCTTTTCCATTCTAGTCATCTTTTATATAGAATATACATTTCTCTCCTTGAAATGCAAAACGGCTGCAATTTGTCCTGTTTCAACTTTCACTAGATTATAGGAGTTGTTTTTGGATACTGAAAAAAAAAAACAACCCACAACTATAAATTCTGGCTTCCTAGACCCCCACCCCTACCGCCACTTGACTTGAAACGTTTGCTTTGCCTGTATTTTATGTATGCCTTTCAAGGGAGATGATTTTCAGACTAGGTGAATGATAGAACATTCAAATTATCATTAGTTCCCATCCCTCCCCGCCCCCAGTCCGGGATTCCCTTTTCGCTGGTGACGATAGAGGTTATACCCGCTGCGTTTCTTTTCTACTCCTGCGGCTGCACACGGTTCCGCGCGTCTCCCCGCGACTGCGTTTTCCCGCGAGTTGACTGCGTTCCTTTGGGGGGATGAAGTCATCCCTATACATAGTGTGCATATCAGCTCATTAAATTGGTACAGCACGTTGGGATTCCTCGGGAAGAAAAGGAACGGAGCGAACAATGATGACCATATTTTACATTTATATGGTTTCCCCCCCTCCAACGCCCCCAAATCCTGGAGGAATCGCTGGGAGCAAAAGCGCGGCGGGGGGGCGGGCAGTGGGTCTGACCGGGATGCCCACCCACTCGCTTGTCCCGGTCCTCAGCAAGCAACAGGGCGAGCTGAGGACAAGCCCTGCACAGGGGCCCTCTGCCGCTAGCAGCCCCGGAGCCCCGCGGATGGGCTGGGTGCCCAGTCACGCATCTCGGCTCCTCAAGCCGGTGCCCGCGGGTCCCGCACCCGGGAGGTCTCGGCGTCTTAGTCGGCTCATCCCGGCCGCGGAGGAGGCCCGGGAGCTCCCCGAGCAGGAGCTGGAGGCGACAGGGAGGGGGGCCGACGGCCAAGGACAACCACGAGCTAGGAACCCCCGCCGACAGCGGCTGGGGGAGCAGCACGGATCGCAGGGGGCTCGGGGGGCGGGGCGGGGAAGCAACAAAGAGCCTTTCCTCAGCTGCCGTCGCCCAGCCCGCGCCCGCCCCTCCCCGCTCTCCGCAGTCCGGCGGGGGCCCGGCCGGCAGCGCGGGGGTGCGCCCGGCCCCCGCCTCCCCTCCCCCCCGCGCCGCCCCCTCGCCCCCGGGGGAGGGAGGGGAGGAGGGCGGCGCCTGCGTGTTCCTCCGCCGCGCGCCCCGCCTCCTCCCGGGCTCCTCGCGGCGATCCCGACTCTCCTCCCGCGACTGCAGCAGCTGCGGGTTGCACACGGCCTCGGCGGCGACGGCGGGCGCGGCGAGCGCGGGCCTGTGGAGCGGCAGCCGGGCGCGCGGCCCCGGCGGGCACCTCTCAGAGAGCGGCCGAGGAAGCTCCGGGAGGAGGAGGAGAAACCGGAGGAGGCGGTGGGAGGCGGCGGCTGCCGGGGGACCCGCTCCGCGCCTCGGCCTCTCCGCCCCCTCCCCAGTCTTTCTCTTGCTCTCTTCTCTCACACGCCGGGCCGGCGCCTCGGCTTTGTGCGAGGAGATGGTGTAGCCCTCTGGCCGCCGAAGCAGGAGCCGGACACTTGTCTCCCGTCTCCGAGCTGCGTCCCCGCCCCTGGAGGAGAGACCCCCTCGGCTCGGCGTCCCCCGGCTGCTGGGGAAGCTTCCACGCCGCCGGCACCATGAGGTGAGGGGCGCGCGGGGCGGGGGCCGGGCAGGCCATTGTGCCGCGGGAGCCGCGACCCCCGCTTTCCACGGACCCCGCCTTCCCTCTCCCGGCCCGGCGCGTCTCCGCGGGTCTCTGGTCTTTTCCTCCCCCCTCTCCCTTTTGTCCCTTCTAATTTCTCTTTCTCGTAAACGACCCCAATCTCTCTGATTTGGGGGTTCTCCCGTTTTTCCTTCAAATGCTCTTTTTTCACCTAGGATTTCCCTTATTAATTTTAATTTGAGCCTGGCTCCCTCCCCCCCCAGCCTTTGCAAGCAAAACCCGGGAGATGGGGAGGGGTTCGAGAATCGAAGCGTGCTTGTTGCTGGGAAACAGGTATTCTTCCGTATATATGTAAAAATTTCGTGCACTTTTAGTACAAAAAGTCTCTCGTTTAATTAAAAAAGAAAAGTTTGAAAGGTCTGAAATCTCTGCGGGTAATAAAGCGCCTCTGGTAGGGGTAGGTGAAGGAGCTACTGAAAGGTGAAATTTTACTAAGGTGGGGGAAGGGAAAGAATTTATTAGGTTTACACTGGCGGAGGGCAGTAAAAGGCTAGGGTAAGTAAGTTGTTTGGGGTGTGTAAGCCCGGCGGGGGAGGGTTTTGTTTGGAAAACCCTTTTCTCCCCTTCTTCTGTGGCAGGCTGTGTTGCATTGCAGCAACTGCTTTCCCCTCTTCTATGTAATCAATAAAACAGAAGCTAAATTATTTTTTCAGCCTCAAAGGAAAGAATTGAATGTACCGTCGTATATTATTTTTTGATTGATACGGTGAAACATATGGTGTGATATTTTTCTTTTTTATTTCTCCAATTGTGTAGGAGAATAAGCCATGATGTGGTGTGTCATTCATTGGAGATTTTTCTGTCTTTCCTAAGCCTATTTTGTGTCCATAACCACCTCTCTTCGGATTGGTGCAAGACTTCGTGAGAAATGGAACTTGGTAGACTGAAGCTGATCCATTCTGCGTTATCATCTTTAAAGGCCTTCCTTTTAGTTAAACAATCGTGGATAAAGTAAAATACTCTATTTTTCTCTCCTGGAAGAGATAGTCTTACAGTTCATTTGGATTTGAATCTCCTTTGTGTTAAAGATTAATGGCCAACCGTTGCCAAGATCTTTATAATGTAATACAATGAGTTTTGAATGATATAATCTACAAATTCCGTTGCTTTAGCAAAAAAGTCCTGTCATTGAAATTCTTTATCAATTTAAGTAGTTTCCATTTTAAACTTTAGCTTTCTTTTTTTTTTTTTTAACCTATCAGAGTTGAACACATTCCAACTATTTTTAATATTTATTTTTGGTAACATAGTTATTATGTTTTCACTTAAACTTATTATGAATTTGAATTATAATTTTTTTGATACCAACTTACAGCCCTTGATATATGATGGCTTTAAAAAATTTGTTTAATCCTAGGCGACTGACCCCTTTTACTTGTGATTTCATGCAAGTTATTTTCAAATGTAATGGGTCAGTTTTAAAAATAATTATGGTATACAAACCAGAAACCATTAATCTGGTAAAATATGACATCAAAACTTTTGAGTGGTGATTTTTGTGGTTTTTTTTTTTTTTTGATCAGGTTACTCTTGTCCTTGAAAACTCAGGAACCTCTAATACAATATCTATATATCTATCTATAAAATTTTTCTATGTGATTTTTTTTTTGATCATGTTACTCTTGTCCTTGAAAACTCAGGAACTCTAATACAATATATATATATATATATATATATATATATATATATATATTAATGTTGTGTTGTGTAATACTACATATTGATGATTTCTGCTTTAGATTTACTGCTATAGGTTTTTTTTTTTTTTTCTTTTTTAGTATTGGGGATTGAACTCAGGGACACTCTAAATCACTGAGCCACATCCCCAGCTCTATTTTGTATTTTATTTAAAGAGGGCGTCTCACTAAGTTGCTTAGTGCCTTGCTGTTGCTGAGGCTGGCTTAGAACACCAGATCCTCCTGTCTCAGCCTCCTGAACCTCTGGCTGGTGGGCCGCTGCCCCTGGCTGCTATAGGGTCTCACAGACCATAAGTTAATGGTTTTTTCAACTTTGGCTATATTTGTCTTAGTTTGTTAACAAACTTTGTTAACACACTTTGTTAACAAAGTGTGCTATTTTAAAATAAAAACAATCGAAGTTATCTAATCCAAAGATGATGAACCAAAAAGAAAAAAAGAAAGATGTTTAGGGGATCTTTAAAGTTTAATCAGAATAGTATAGATGTCTGTGTCAGTTAAATTGTCTTCACTTAAAAGTTCCCTGTTTGATAAAGTATAACTGCTATTTTTTTAAAGCTCTTCTTGTTTTATTATATATATATATATATATATATATATATATATATAAATATGGGAATCACTGCTGTTTTTCCAGGACCATAAATATAAAATGTGGTATCGAAGTCTGAAATATTTCTTTAGGCAGTCTACAGTACTTCTTTGTAGACTAATTTTGAATAATTTAAAGAGTAGAAAAGAGGATCAGATTTACACTTTGGAAACCATTGGATTATTTGGTAGGTGGTTTGTAAAACTCCATTGTTGCAGTTACTTAGATGTGTGCAAAAGTAGAACATTCTAATATGAGGGAAAAGATTCTTGTTCTGGTAACAAAAATCTTTGGGATATTTTATGGTTAAGAAAGGACTTTTTAGTTGTGAGTCACTACCTGTAATCATCTCAGCTACTCTGGAGGTCGAGGCAGAAGGATCACAAAGTCAAGGCCAGCCTGGGCAGCTTAGTGGGACCCTGTCTCAAAAATAAAAAATGAAAAAAAACAAAGGACTGGAAATGTAGCTCAGTTGTAGAGCCCTTGCCTCATATGTGCCAGCCCCTCTGTTCAATCCCCAGTTGCTTTCAAGTACTGTCCTATAAAAGTTAGCTTTTTAAAATAGAGTCTTTTTAAGTTACATGATGGATAGTTCTCATGCCTCAGAAGCCATCCAGAAACAGGAATGCCTGAGCAGGAATTTCCAACTAAGTTGGTCAGAATTCTGAAAAGAGGAAATGATGAATATGTTGTGGCATAAGAGGCTGTGATAAGATCTCTCAAATGACTTTAATTTTAGGAATAGTGTGTTCACTGTGATGTAATGTAATCTTAAAGAAAAGGGAATTGAAAAATATATTCCTAAAGTAGTCAGAAGGCAATTCTACACATATAAAATGCTGTATATAGATTTACCTACTAATATGTTGCTTCAAGATTGGCATTAAAGAAATGAAAAAGTATATTATGCAGGACAGTGGAGGAGTTGAGACCAAAAAACTTAATACTTTTAGTATCCCATCCAAGCTTTTGATTCTATTCCATTTTTGATTTATGTAATCCTTTAAAAGTATACGGTGTTTTCTGATTGAAGGGTATGTGTGTGAATGAATGTATATATGTATACAAAATACAGCATATGTCTTATTAAATGATTGAGTTTAAAAATTGATTAATTATTCCAAATTTAATTATTATTGTTGTTATTTTAACGAAAAGAGGAGCTTGTCTGATCTAAAGTAGTTGTCTATGGTCCAGTGGCTTAGAAGAGGGCAGAAGATTTTGGATTGACATTTTTGTGTCATTTTAAATACCAACAGCTTCCACTAGCTACTCCAAGTTTCTCACATAAAAAGGTGTAATGGGGGGCTGGGTTGTGGCTTAGCAGTGGAGCGATCGCCTAGCTCTTTCGAGGCCCTGGGTTCTATCCTCAGCACCACATAAAAATCAATAAACAAAATAAAGATATTGTGTCCATCTACAACTAAAAATTGTTTTAAAAAAAAAAAGAAGTTGTAATGGGGTTGCAAAGGAGTTGATCAAGCCACTTATCTAGATGCGTGACTTTGAATTAAGCACCTTATTTCACTGATATATTTAAAAAATAAGTAAAAATAGAGATAATTTTTTACTGGGTATGAAGATAAAATGATAATAGAAAGTACATTGTATGCTATTAGCATTATACAGTTACGTCACTCATTATTTTGAGGCCTACTTTTGTTTTAGATTAGTTGGGTAAAACTTTTGGGTAGTTTGCTTTATATCTGGACCTTATTTAATTCAAAGATATTAAATAGATTATATTCTGCTTACTTATTCCAATTGGTAATGGCTACCATTTTGATAAAGACATTGATGCACTTCTGTGTTTGATGGGAAAGAGTGTTGTGGTTCATTAGTAATGTATGTTTAAGACATGGGTTTCAGAGAATGGCACTGAAGAGTGGTTCCTGGAATGTCACTTAATTCCTAGTCATTTGTGATCTAGTCCAACTTTATTTTAGAGGTGAGGGAAACCATTTTTTAAAATTTCCTTCCTGTGTGTATGTTTAGAGACCTTGAAAAACTAATTGTGATTTTTGTTGCCTTCATTTATGGTAATGATTGATAATATATTTTAGAGCTGGGTACACTTAAAGGTTGGAAAGATCAGGTTAGATATATTAACTTGTTATTCAACCAAATTGGTTAAAGAAAAAAAGATTAAAAAAAGATAAATCCTTTTATTTCATAGAATTGTTAATTGTGTTAAGTGAGATATCCATGAAAAGATGCAAATAGTAATCTTTTTCCCTGTGGGTCTTCATTTATACTTGTAGCTGTTGGATGTGTGACTCTCCCACAAAGATTTATTTTTGGAACAGGAGTCAAATCTTTAATTTTTTGAATGTCGGTATTGTATTATAGGTATTTATTAAGTGAGTAAGTCTTGAATAGGAGTGTGGATAAGTAGAGAAATTTTACTGGACTTGGTTTTTAACCTTTTGTATACCTTGTTAGCCCAGTTGGAATAAGTAAAATAACTAGGCAGGCACCATTTGGTTGGTATAGATAAAACTCCTTACTGGATTGATGGTTTTGATAATTTATCCTACACACAGCTTAAAAGACGTGTGATTGTGTAACTTGTAATAAACCCAGTTTTTATCATGAATGTAATAAGAGTTGGAAAAATGTGATGTCGATTTTCATACATTGGGGGGGGCTAGTAAAAAGGTATTTAAACCCTTCCTGGGCTAGCTTAAGATTTTCTTTCCTCCTTTTTTTTTTTCTATCCCCACTTTTTGAAATTGATGGATGGAACTGACTGGAAATAAAAGTTAATGAGAGGGGTTGCATTGTGGCTTAGTGGTAGTGTATTTGCCTAGCATATGTGAGGCACTAGGTTCTGTCCTTAGCATCACATAAAAATTAAAAATAAATAAAGGTATTAATGTTTAAAAAAAAAAGTTAAAAAGAGAATCTGAGCTGAAAACTGTATGTCAGTGGATACTGCACCAAATAAAAGCTTATGAACTTTCCTGGATGAGAGAAACAAGAAGAGGCTTCCTTGTGATGCCTTTTGGGATTGGGAAGTAGTCCCTGATTAAACTGTTTTCATTCCTGTGTATTTTTGTATATGCTGCATTTTTTTCTATTACATTTATTATACTGTTTTATGATCATCTGGATCCATTTGACCTTTTTACATTGTAAATTCTTCTCGGACAGGGTCTTCTATTTGTGTGTGTGTGTGTGTGTGTGTGTGTGTGTGTGTGTGTGTTACTGGGGATTGAATCCAGGGGTGCTCCCTCAGCTGAGCTATATCCCAGCCCTTCTTTTTAATTCAAATTTTTATTCTGTTATTATTCATTTGACACCGGGGATTAAACCCAGAGGCTCTCTACTACTGAGCTTCATCCTCAGTCCTTTTATTTTTTTGTTTAGAGATAGGGTCTCATTAGATTTTTCCAGGCTGGCCTTAGATTTGGGATCCTCCTTCTTCAGCCTTCCAAGTTGCTGGCATCACAGACAAGTGCCTTAGTATCCAGGTCCTTAATTTTTATTTTGAGATAGATTCTTGCTAAATGGCCCAGGCTGACCTTGAATTTATGATCCTCTCAGCCTCCTGAGTAACTGGAATTATAAGTATGAGCTATCATGCCTTGCTAGTTTTTGTTTCCTGTAACTCTGTGTGTAGAAGTCATCCACTAGAGGAGAAAATTGGAGGGCTGGGGTTGTAGCTCAGTAGTAGAGCACTTGCCTACATGCGTGGGGTACTGGGTTTGATCTTCAGCACCACATAAAAATGAATAAATGAAATAAAGGTATTGTGTTTATCTACAACTAAAAAATATTTTAAAAAGGAAGAATGTTAGAGAGGATAGAGTAATATATGCAAAAGGCTTCCTATATTTTCTAGAAATATCTATATTGGGAAGTCTCTGTTTTATAATGATTATAATAAACTTAATTAGCATATAATTTTCCCAAAGAATCCTTCTGGTGTGAAGCAGTGTTTATTATATCTTAGTATAGAGGTTACATTGTAGGGTAAAGAGTATAGACTTTGATGTGAACTCTTGGTTCAAATTCTCCATTTGACATTTACTAAAAAACTGATTTTTAAAAATAGGTTACAAACTTTTTTTTAGATTTGAATTTCTCCTGTAAAGTTGAGATAATTCCGGCCTCATAGAGTTGAGAAAGTTAAAAGAAACCCTGGCATAACATTTGGCATACAAAATGGACTTTGTAAGGATAAATACCCTACTTCTGTGAACGTCTAACATCTCTTAAGTTTGTGTTAAGAGTGTGAAAAACCATGTAAAATGAAACAACTGTTTTAGAAAACAGCTTGGCAGTTCCTTAAAGTTTTAAACATTGAATTATCTTATGACCCAGCAATTCCACTTAATAGATATATACACCAGAGAGGTGAAAAGTCCACCTAAATGCTTATGCACACGTTTATGGCATGATTATTCATAATGGCCCCAAAATGGAAACAGCCCAAATGTTCTTCAGTTGATAAATGGATAATCAAAATGTGGTGGTATATCTATACAATGAAATAATAATTGGCCATCAAAAGAATAAAATTCTGACACATGCCACATGGGTAGAAACATGCTAAGAGAAGAATGCTAGATCTAAAAGGTCACATACTGTGTCATTCCATTTATATGAGATATCCAGAATAGGCAGATCTATAGAGAGGAAGTAGATCAATGGTTGCCAGGAGTGAGGGAGGAATGGGAAGTGACTGCTATTGTAAAATACGTAGATGACATGTAATTTGGGCGTGATGAAAATGTTCTGGAATTAATGGTGGTGGTTGGACAACCTTGTGTGAATAATAAAAGCCACTGGATTTTAACTTTAAAATAATAAATTTTAACTAGTGTTGCACAGATATAATCCTAGAGATTTGGTAGACTGAGGCAGGAGGATCATAAGTTTAAGGCCAGCCTTGGCAATTTAGTGAGACTATCTCAAAATAAAAAATAAAAAGGACTGGAAGTGTAGCTTAGTCATAGAGTACCCTTGAATTCAATCCCCATTAATCCTTCTGCTCATCTCCCCTCCCCCAGAAAAGGTAAATTTTATGGTATGTGAAATATATCTCAAACTCCTCTGTCTTCCAGTCCTTGTATTATTATTTTAAATTATTCATTAGACTAGATAATATTAGAAGAAAACCTCATTTGCTTTTTATATTTGTTCCTCACATTTTCATTACTTTGGGTTAATATTGACATTCATGATTTCTAAAGAAGAAACATCAGAGATAAAACCATTGAGCAGGTAGGAGGGCTGAAGTAGAAATCTTAATAGTGGTGCCATGAGAGGCCCAAAATATTTTGGAACCCTATCTTCCTGCTAATTTCAGCGATTTCTTTTTATAAATAAGGATGACTAAGGCCATCAATAAAATGTGATGAAGTAAATCCATCAGAGTGTTTGGAAAATGGTTTAATTTAGATGGTGATTTTCTTGAGTCTTTTTACAGTAGTCTCATACCAGTAAAAAATTTTGTCTTTCTGTAATGAGTAGCCATGATGATATTTCTTAATGAGCTGAATACTTTTCCAGTGATGAAGGCCTTTTAGAATATCCACTTTTGATAATATCTCATGATAAGAATTCAAAATGACTACCCTTCACTGTGCTTTAGAAGTGTTCTGTCTGTTGTCCTTTTTGGTATTTGTGTGGTCAACTTGGTGGAGAAGAAACTTAATGAAGAATGCTAGAACATAAGTAAAATAAAATGAATCATTCTTTAGGTCGAATATCAAGGAAGTCCATGTTGTTTTACAGTTCAGTGAATGCATGTTTTTGTGAAGGTTTCATAATTATTAAATATAATTTTTAAATTATTTTTAAAATTGTAGGTGGACATAGTACCTTTATTTTTGTTTATTTTTATGTGGTGCCAGTATCAAACTGAGTGCATCACACATGGTAGGCAAGTGCTCTACCACCGAGCCACAGCCACAGCCATAGCCCAAAATATCAAGTGTTTGAGTCTGCTTTGTGTTCTGTAGTCCTGAGATTTCCCTTTTCCTTCTCCCTTCCAGTTTTCGATTCATATTAGAGTGGTATGGTAAGTAAAATTGTAGCTATTGAGCTTTTAACTTACGATTTGTGAATTTTAAGTGTTCATTTAAAACTTTTCTTTGTAGTCTCCTTAAAATTTGTATTTGTACTATTTTTAGAAAATGAACCAGTTATGATTGTCCATTTTAAATTTTTCTTTTCATTTTAAAATAGCATAGATTTTGCATAGATTTTAAAAGGCGTGGAAAGTATAATGATGTTAAAAACTCAAATCCAAAATGATAAAGAATTTGAACATTTAGATATAAAGCTTTCTAGATTTTTTTTGGAATGTATTTGAAATTATATGTGCTTGTGAATGAATAAAGTGACATTGTACTATTTAAACATGGAATTGTATCATATTGTGCTCATTTGTACATACTATAGATCTATATAATTTTAGGTGACTGAATGGTATTTCATTGCTTTGGATGGATGACTACTTATTGCTTATGAACTTTTAGATTTGTTCTCACTATTTTTGTCATTATGAAAACCACTTAATTGAAAAAAATATATGAATATATATGTCTTTGTTTTCATATCTGATTATATTTTAGGATAAAGTTTTAGAAGTAAAATCAAGAAGTAGTATTGTGCATTTTTTCCTTTCCTTTCTCTTGTCTGTGTCTGATTGTTGTCCTGCCGGGTGTACTTCATTTGTGTCAGTCCATCTCACTGACAGTATTTAAACTCTATAATACTGTTAGCTCTTACGTGAACAGTTAGTGTTTCTTTATTTCCATTCTTGTCCCTTGTTCTTCATGCATAAGTCAGAGTGATCTTGAAGTGGAAAACAACTATTTTTATTCCCATCCTAAAGCCTTCAATGGCATCTTACTTCTAGAATAAACTCCAAATTTAATAATAAAATCAATTTTTTTAAGGTCCTGCCTGATCTCTGACTGTATTCCTATTTCCCAGCACAGGTCTCTGTGAATGTGCGGTTAAGTCTTTGAAGGAATAGTGAATGAAGCGAAATTACTATAATGAAGGGAATTATTCTCTCCAACTCTGGACATTATCATCAGCCTTTTTAATCTTTGCCAGTCTGATAGGAAAAGGCCTTATTGTATTAATTTGTACTTTTTTGCTAGTAGGGTTAAACATTTCTTCATGCAGTGTCTATTGGGCATCTTGTTTTTCTGTGAATATCTGTTTATGTATTATTTTCCTAGTAGGAGATTTAGTTTTTCTTATAATGATGTATAATGTCTTAAGGATATTAGCCTCTTATGATGTATATATAGTATATCAGTTTTCTACTACTATTTAAAAACCCACCTCAAAACTAGTGAAATATTGTATAGGTTGGCTGGACAGTACTTTTGGTCTAACCTGGACTTACTTGTGTGTTTTTATTTGCCTGGCTGTGTTCATCTGATGTGTGTGTCTGCCTCCTCCCTTCCTCTATCTCTCCCTTAGTAGTAGCATCCTTCTGAGGAGACCTTATCCCAGAATTTATGCAAGTTCTTATTAAACTTTCCCTTATATCCTGTTTGCTTATGTCTCCTTGTCAGTGCAAGTCATATGGTTAAGTCCTGAGTCAGTGCTGGAGGAGACAAAAAAGGACGTATCAAGAGGTGTGGTTAATTGGAGGCCATGATGTAAAGTCTAATGCATGTATCTACTAAATTTGTCACTTGTGTTTTAATTTTGTTTTGGTACGAAAGTTTTAAAATTTCAAGCTAGATCCACTGTTCTATAGTTTTTGCCTTTTATGTCGTCTTTCCCTAACCTAAAATTACATATGTATTTACCTATGTTTCCTTCTTCAACACTTGTGGCTTAATTTATGTTTAAATTTAAGCTACCAGAAATTAATTTTGGTGTAAAATGAAAGGTGGTTATCTAAATATAAATGTTTATATATACATATATATATATTATATATATGTATATATACACACACAGACACAAACACACACACGTTATATGTTAAATATATTTTCTTGAATCCTTTCCCATTGATTTGACATACTTTATTTGTTGCATACTGAATTCCCATAAATCTATTTCTGGACTCATTAGTTAGTTTTATACTACTATTTCATGATTTTTTGTTGTTTTTGGTGGTGTTGAGGATGGAACCCAGTGCCTCCGGTATGCTAGGTAAGTGCTCTACCACTGAGCTACACCTCTAGCCCTTTTATTGATGAATTATTCTTTATTTTCTTATTTAAAAAAATTTTTAGTTGCAGTCAGACACAATACCCTTTTTATTTATATTTTTGTGGTGCTGAGGATTGAACTTAGTGCCTCACATGTGCCAGGCAAGTACTCCACCACTGACTAAAACCCCAACCCCTGTTTTCTTATTTTTCAAAGTTTGATTTGCTATTCTGTTTAATGTTTTCAGATTAGTTTTTGGATTATGTCAATTAAAGCCAATAAAAATGAAATAAAAAAGAAAATGGTATCCCCTCAAAACCCTTTGGGATTTTTATTAGCATTATATTAATGAATCGATTAATATGGGTAGGCAAGAGAATTGGTCCTTTTATAGTACTGGGTTTTCCTTTTTTTGTTTTTCATTCAGATTTTTAAATTTCATCTTTAGTAAAGTTCAATAATGCATTAGTTCCTAGTTTATTAGGTTTTGACGTAGTACCTTTACAAAAGTTCTTATGTGTTTAGAAATTAGCTGCATAATTTTTATTATTTAAAATTGTATGCTACATATTATCATAAATACATCTGTTCTAATTTTTGTTTTTAAAGCATAAAGCTTGTGTTTAAAGTTTTTCTTTAGTAATTAACTTATTTCCAATGTTGGTGTTTATATTCCCATTTGCTTAAGAGTTTTTAAAATATAATAGCTAATAATTATTGAGTTCTTAACTGCCTGAAAAGCTTACATATGGACTCATCTGTTACTCCTCCAACAGCTTATAAATTTCCAATTGTTTTTATACCAATTTTCTAGATGAGGAAACTGAGGCAAAGTGATGAGGAACTTGCTCAGTCCACCCAGCTAGTAAACAGTGGAATTGGGATCCCATCTCAGGCAGTCTAATGCAGTGATTTTTTTTGGGGGGCTGCTGGTGACTGGAGATTGAACTCAGAGGCACTCGACCACTGAGCCACATCCCCATCCCTTTTTGTATTTTAGAGACAGGGTCTCATTGAGTTGCTTAGTGCCCCACTATTGCTGAGGCTGGCTTTGAACTCTTGATCCTCCTGCCTTAGTCTCCTGTGCTGCTGGGATTACAGGCATGTGCCACTGTGCCCAATTAATGCCATTGATTTTTAACTGTAAGTTCTTGGGTCTCTCTGTAATGGTTAACTTTATGAAGTGAATTGCATGTTAATGTTTGAATGTATTTTCCCTTGTGATTTCATATATTTATTTTCTCAAAATGATTGGTACAAGAAGAAGGCCATATAGAATGAATTAATGTGGAATATTTCAGTGTGTTGTAGGGATGGGGAGAGAAGCCTTTATATGGATTTAATCTTGCAAAATGAGACAAAATTATGAAAATGTTCATGTTATGGTTGCAACTGTGTGTTAAATACTTAGAATGGATGAAAAATAAATCACGTGTTGATTGCTTATTTTTTTTCTGACAAAATTGCAAAGTAGCAGGAAGCTATATATTTTTCACCTTTCTGGTGAACTTTTCCAGTATGATAAAGTAATTTTTAATCTCGGCATGGTGGCTGCTCAGGGGGCTGAGGCTAGAAGATTGAAAATTCGAGGTTAGCTTGGGCAATTTAGTGAGACCTTGTCTCAAAAAGGCCTGGGGATATAGCTCAGCGGTAAGAGTGTTACCTAGCTTGAAATGAGATATTGGACTCCATTCCCAGTAACAGAAAAAAAAGTCATTTTTGCCAAAGAACTCAGGCCTCATTAGTTTTTCTAGGAGCATTATTTATTTCAGATGATTTTTTAAAAATATTTTTTTTCAGTTGTAGTTGGACACAATACCTTTTATTTTGTTTATTTTTATGTGGTGCCGGGATTGAACCCAGTGCTTCACGCATGCTTGGCAATGCTCTACCACTGAGCCATAACCCCAGCTCTCAGATGATTTTTTTTTTAACCTCCTACTAATCTCATCTTTGTTAGTTTTCTCCAATTATTAACTGATTATTGCAGCTAAAATATCTTTAGTTGCAAGTACTAGACTTCAAGTGCTTAAATGTTAGTAAAAAAAAATATTTCATATAATTGGAAGTCTAGAGGTAGTGTAGGCTCCACATGGCAACACTCAACAAACAGCTCACCGTTTTTGAGCCCCTGTGTCTATTTGTCGTCTTTGGTATTTTGTTTCATCTTCATCTTGGAAGCAGGAAGGCTTCAGGATTTCTAGGCTTCACACATTCAGACTCAGTAATTCTTGGAGGCAGTAAGACTATCACTTTTTGTGTTTCTGTTTAAACCCTAGAAGGTATAATTTATATAAAACTAAAGGCCATAAATCATTAGTAAACATCCAGCTTGGTGTGTATACGACTCTGTCTAGCTATCAACCAGGTTGGATATAGAACATACTTACCACCTCATTAAGTTCTCTCATGTCTTTTTCCAGTCAGTATCCTTCTCAAAATTCATTTTTTGTTAGTGGCTTTGCCATTGGTTGGAAACAGTTTTCATCATTTTTAATGACTTCATAAATGACTTCATTTTTCTTTGTTTTAGGATGACATTTGCTTCCCTGGCAACTTCTGGGATTTTTATAGAGAACATTTGTATTAAGAGCCTTGTATCTGTTTTGTCCTGTGTTACATTTTTACATATATTTTTCTGAATCTTCTATAATTTTTTGTATTGGTCGATTGTCCCCATTCAATCTGTTATCTGTGCAGTAGTCAGAAAGATCATTCTGAAATTCAGGTTTGATCAGCTTAGCCTGCTTCCGTGTCTTCTGTTCCTCTTAGAATTAAGACTAGGCTCCTGCTTATTAGGGGCTAAGTCTGGTATGATTCTTTTTTGTAAATCCAAAGCTAGTAAAATGGGCCAATAAAAGAGATCCTGAAAAATCGCTTTTAAATAAGTAAAGATGTGCTTGGACATAACCTATTCCCGGATGCTTAGTTCAGCGGGAAAGAGGCATCCATCAGTTTTAAAAGAGCAGTAGAGCAGTACATGGACCAGGAGGGCAGGGACCATTTCATATATTTGTGGTTGATTCCCTTCTAAATAATTTCTTTCTCAAAAAATATTTAAAATTTCCTCTGATATTTGTGTCTCTTAGTTACAGCAGATCACCAATGCTATTTTATCCTTTTTAAATGTTAAACTTTTTTTTTTTTTTTTAAGTGCTGGGTATCGAACCCAGTGTCTTGCATATGCTAAGTATACATTCAACCACTGCGTTGTACCCTCCATCCTGTGTGTGTATGTATCTCATATATATATATATATATATATATATATATGAGATATATTTATTTATTTATGTGTGCATATGTGTATATATATAATTTATTTTCCTTTTCCTTTGGTGCTAAGAATTGAACACAGAGGCACTCTACCACTAAGCTATCCCTAGCCATTTTAATTTTTTATTTTGAGACAGCTCTAGGCTGGCCTAAAATTTGTGATCCTCTTGCCTCAGCCTCCTGAATAACTGGGATTACAGATAGACACTACAAGCCTCTAGTGTTTTTTAATTGGCAAGTCATAATTGTATTATATTTTTGTAGTACAGTGTGATATATATAGTATATAATGTGGAATGATTAAAAATCAAACTAATTTATCTATTACCTCTATATTATTTTGTTGGTGATAATTTGAAATTTATTGTTAGTTTGAAATATATAATGAATGTTATTTACTTATTTATTATTTATTTATTTTTTACAAAGTAATGTATAGGAATCTTCTTTTTTTTTTTAATGAATTTTTTAATATTTTTTTTTCAGTTTTCGGTGGACACAACATCTTTATTTGTATGTGGTGCTGAGGATCGAACCCAGCACCGTGCGCCTGCCAGGCGAGCGCGCTACTGCTTGAGCCACATCCCCAGCCCCTGTAATGAATGTTATTATTAACTCTAGTCACCCAGCTGTGCAATAGATCTCATGTCAGTGTTAACTTTATATTGTTCTAGTAAAGTATTATTTTACTTCAAGGGAAATCTCTTCTAATACTTTATTTTCTAGTTTTCTGGATATGCACTTTTGCATGGTGTATTCATTTGGGGGACAGGTAGTCAAGTTTAGGCTCAGCATTGACCCCAAAGCTGTTATTTACTGTGAAACCTTGACTGTCCCAAATCTCATTTTCTTTTCTGCAAAATGGGATTAATAATCACTTGCCTCCTTTTGAGAATTACCATACTAAGTTTAGAGAATTTATGGATTTGGAATTGGTTCACATAATTGTGGGGTATGGTAAGTCTGAAATTTATAAGACAGATCAGCCGTCTGGAAATTCACATGAGCTGATGTTGAATCGAATGTTTGAAGTTTGTAGCAAAACCTGGGTATGATGGTGCATGCCTATAATCCCACCTATTTGGAAGGCTGAGGCAGGAGGATTGCAAATTCATAGTCAACCTGGGCACCTAAGAAGACCCTGCCTTAAAATGAAAATGGCTGGGGTGTGACTCGGTGGTAGAAAGCTTAATCCTCAGCTAGTACTGCCAAAAAAAAAAAAAAAAAAAAGCAGGGCAGGCCAGTAGGCTGGAAACTCGGGCAGGATTCCTATTGATAGTCTTGATTCAGAATTCCTTTCTTTTATTTTCTAACTTCTGGTGTTTGGCAGACCTTGTCATTTTTTGACTTATAGCAGTCTTCTGCTTCTGTGGCCACATGACAACCTGTTCCTCGTACCTCTGTATAAATATAACATTTTCCTCTTAAAAGAATACCAGCCATATTGGATTAAGGATCTGTCACCCTATTCCATCTTTAGTAAAAAGATCTGTCTTATAAATTTCAGACTTACCATACCCCTATTTCTAAATAAGGCTACATTCTGTGGTATTGAGGGTAAGGACTTAAACTTTTTAGTGTTTTCCTTTGATCTCATTCATATCTCCCTTTATTTAGATGAACTGATAGATATAGAAGAAAACTTGCATATAAATGTTAAATATATGCAAAGAATACACAGTAAGCTACTGGAGCTAATAAATGAATTTAGCAAAGTTGTATGAGATTAGCATGTAAAAATCAGTTTTGTTTCTATACAGCAGCAAGGAATCATCCAAAAAGGAAATTAGGAAAAGCAATTCTATTTAAAATAACATCTAAAGGAATAAAATACCTAGGAATAAATTTTACCAAGGAGGTGGAAGACTTGAACACTACAACATTTTTTGAAAGAAAAGATGATCTAAACAAATGAAAAGATCTGTGCTCATGAATTGAAAGACTTTTTATTAATGTAATAATACCACTCCAGGTTATATAACAGATACAGTGCAGTCCCTATCCAAATCCCAATGATTTGATTTTTTTTTTCAGAACTAGAAAAACTCATCATAGATTCATGTGGAGCTTTAAGGAATCCCATCTTTTAATTTTATTAGTTATTGATGGACCTTTATTTATTTTTTAGTTTATATGTGGTGCAGAGAATTGAACCCAGTGCCTCACACATGCCAGGCACTGGGTTCTACCACTGAGCCACAACTCAGCCCCATAACCAAAGTAATCTCTAAAAACAACAAGATTGAAGGACTCATATTTCCCAATTTTAATACTTACTGAAAAGCTGCAGTAATCAAAACAGTGTAGTATTGGTGTAAGGACAGACCAGTGAATACAATAGCAACTCAAAAGTAAACGTACATATTTAGGTCAATTGATTTTTTCTTTCTCTTCTTTCCCCCCACTTTCTTTCACAGTGCTGGGGATTGAGCCCAAGGTCTCATGCATGCTAGACAAGTGCTCTACCACTGAGCCTGCTCAGTTGATTTTCAGCAAAAGTGACAAGACTATTTAGTGGGAAAATTATATAATAAAACTATATTTTAATATTTTTATGTATAATAAAATAATTATATAAATATAAATTTGTTCATAATAAAATTTAAAAATTAAAAAATATTTTAATATAACTTTTCTATATATTATATATTTGATGCTGGGAAAATGATATTCTTTTGTCTTTTGAAAGAGATTTTAATGTTTTTTCCCCACAATAATCAATATCTACCTCAAAATCAGAGATTGAGTCACAGCACTATGAATATCTGGGTTGAGATAATTTTGTGTTGTGGGCTGTCCTGTGAACTATATGATGTTTAGCAGTATCCCTGGTCTCTACTAGATTCCAATAGTATACTCTTCAACTTTTTGCTCTAGTAGTGACAATCAAAATGTCTCTAGGGATCAGAATCACTGGTTAAGCTTTAAATTTTTGTAAGATTGAGCTGACTTACTACTTTTATAAATATGCTGAACATGTTTAAAATATTGAAATGTTTTGTATTTAAATGAAGATGTGACTCTCCTGCCATGTACTACTTTTTTTTTTTTTTTTGATAATAGGGATTGAACTCGGGGACACTGGACCCCTGAGCCACATCTCCAGCCATATTTTATATTTTTTTTAGAGAGAGAGTCTCAATGAGTTGCTTAGCACTTCGCTGTTGCTGAGGCTGGCTTTGAACTCATGATCCTCCTGTCTCAGCCTCTCGAGCCACTGGGATTATAGGGGAGTACCACAGCCCTGGGCCATGTCCTACTTTTGTTATAAATGATACATTTCTGTTTAGTTAGACTTTTTTTTTTTTGTTGTTGTTGTTATGGGTAATTGAACCCAGGGATACTTTTACCACTGAGCTATATCCCTACCCCCTTTTCATTTTTTATTTTGAGATAGGGTTTTGCTAAATTCCTGAGACTGGCCTTGAACTTGTGGTCCTCCTGTTTCTGTCTCCTGAGTCTCTGTGATTACAGATGTGTGCTGAGAAAAAAAAAAAATCAAAATCAATTTCTATACTAAAAATCAAGTTGACATAAGTCCATTTGTAAGTTAGTTATCTGAAGATGAAAAAAATCAGCTTTTAAATTTTACATAAATGAAATGGAAAAAAGTAAAGTGCTTTTAGAGAAATTATTGTATTTCATGTTAGTGCAGTGCAAATATTAAAACTTAATTCACTGTTTAAAGACTAAGTTTTGATCCCCCCAGAATTGGTATACATTTTCTTCACTGATTCAGATCTTGATAGATGAAGATCCAACACTTACCTGGTACAGGGTATGAATTCTTTTTGGTAAAGTGGAGCATCTCTGAAAGCTAACCTTATGATCATATTTGTCCACATTGATGCAAACTAAGTGGACTTACCAACTATACGTAAGATAACTTTTAGCATTCCTTAGATAAAATAAGAAGATATTGACAAGTAGTTGCTACTGTTTGTTAATAAGCATCTAAAGGCAGATGAGGCATTTGTCATTTCATTTAATGGATTAGAATAAACCATGAGATTAATGTCCTCATTATTCTTTTACAGTAAAGGAAACCAAAGCTTAGAAAGAATGCTTAAAGCAATTTAGCTAAAGTTGTATCATTGGTAAATGACAGCTGAGATTCAAATCAGAGTCTGCAAAACTTAAAAAAAAAAAAAAGCCTTGCTCTTACTTTATATGACTTTCTTTTTAGGTACTGGGGATTGAACTCAGGTTGTTTTTTTTTTTTTTTTAACCATTCAGCTACATCCACAGTTCTTTTCATTTATTTTTAAATTTTGAGACAGAATCTTACTAAGTTTGCCCAGGCTAGCCTTCAACTTGTGATCCTCCTGCCTCAGCCTCATGTGGCCTCTTCTTATTTTACCTTTTAATACTGTTTACTTCTCACATTTCATTTTCCATCCTTAAGATCACATCCAGTACTGTCTAAACTCTCATGCTGGAGTTTGTGTAGGAAGTGGTAAGAAATGTGGCAGATTGGGATGGATTGTATAAGGCTTTGAGTGACAGGCGTTAAAGGAACAAAACTAAAGTGAAGTGTACTTCCTGTGCATTATTTCTTCCAGTTTCTTTTCTTTTCTTTTTTTGTATTGGGGATTGAACTGAGGCATGTATTACCAAATCTTTTTTTTTTTTTTTTTTTTTAATTGAGACGGGGTCTCAGTGAATTGCTTAGGATCTTACTAAATTGCTCAGTCTGGTCTCAAACTTGAGACTCTTTGCCTCAGCCTTCGAACTCTCTAGGATTATAGGCATGTGCAGCTGTGCCTGCCTACTTCCAGTTTCTTAAACAGCTACACAGAATAGGTATTATCCTTATGAATGCCATTGCCCAAGATTACATAGTCACTAAGTGGTGTTACCTGGATCTGAACCGAGCTTTGTCTCATTTCCAAACCTATATGTACTAAGGTAAATTTTGGTGATAGTCTTCCAGATTTGGGACTTTGAGGTGCAGCTGTAAAATTATTTTAAAGAATACTTGAATCTCTATGTGTACTAAAACTTTGCTTAAAAAAATGCTAGCCTGCTTGTGTATTATACTTCAGGTATATGTAGATGCTTTTGTGATAATTTATAGATTCATTTAAGTGCAAGTAAATTCAAAGTGCTTTTAAGTCATATTTTCTCAGTTGACTAAAGTAAAACCAACTATTCATGAACCTAAAGGGTCTTTTCTCATGTCTGAAAATATTTAGAACCCACTATTTAAATTGATTTTCTCTGTATTGAATCTGTTTCTTATTTAATCTATTTCTTTTTTCTTTTTTTTTTTTTTAAAGAGAGAGTGAGAGAGGGGAGAGAGAGAGAGAGAGAGAGAGAATTTTTAATATTTTATTTTTTAGTTCTCGGTGGACACAACATCTTTGTTGGTATGTGGTGCTGAGGATCGAACCCGGGCCGCACGCATGCCAGGCGAGCGCGCTACCGCCTGAGCCACATCCCCAGCCCTTTAATCTATTTCTTAGGTAGGGCTTGGCATCTTACAGTCTTAAAATTATAAGGGATACCCCAAAATAAAGTATTTAAAGTAATGGCAGAAATAACTACTTTTTTTTTCTCTTGTTCTTTAGGTGCAGTGGAATTAAAAAAAAAAAAAAAGTTTGTAAATGATACCAGTTACCTATGTAGGTAAACCATAGAAATATTTCAGACAAACTCTGAGTAAAAGAAAAATTTAAACCCTTAGGAAAAGATAGTTCTTTCTTGTAAATTATGATTTTTTTAAAAAATATTTTTTTAGTTTTTGCTGGACCTTTATTTTATTCATTTATTTATATGCAGTGGTGAGAATCAAACCCAGTGTCTCAAACATGTGAGGCAAGTGCTCTACCACTGAGCCACAACTCCAGCCCTTAAATTATGATTTAAAAAAAACCCAGAAAGGATCAAATTCTTTTAAATTACGAATTGAAGATGTGTTGGGATGCTGTTACCTGTTGTTTTTTAAACTCTTAGAGATAATGCTTTCAAATGAAGTGTGGTCCAAAAATGAGGTTTAGCAGTTTTTTGCAAGTACATAGAGAAATATGAGAATGAAGTTGTACCAGTATTTTCAAGTTGTAAATATATTGGAATTTGGGCTTTGTATGTATAGTTTTAGAATTTATATCATATAACTACTGATATTGGTGGTAGTCTATGCAAATTTGTTTTGGTATACTTTCCCAACCTTGATAGGGTTAATTGTGGCTTGGCAAATCAAGAAAAGGAGTTCTGTACTGTTTTCTGACTGCAGAATCTTGTTGCTATGCAACAAACATTGTCAGTCAGTGTTGGGTATAGTAAATTGGTATTCTCTGTCCCTTTTTACCACATGTTTATTTTGTAATCTGAGAGAAGTGGTTTAGGGCTATTTAGTAAGATTTTATTTTAAAACGAGCATTTAAAGATTTTTTTTTTGTTGTTGCTATTTGTAATTGGTATATTTAAGGTCTGTGAATTCTTTCTGTTCTTAAGTAGAAAGTACATGAAAATGCTTTTTTTCAAAGAAAGGGTTTATAGATGTGTGCCAAGTTGTTTCAGGTTAGTGTGGTTTATTTTTGTGGTGTTAATGTAAGAGAGGTTAATATTGCCAACTTCCAAAGAGTAGATTTTTGCTTGAGAATTCAAGTTATGTAATTTGACCATAGTACAACAGATTATTTTGAAATTTATTTTGGAAGAATATGAACCCAGGAGTTGATACCTGTATCCTCAAACTGCTTTGATAAAGTTGTTTTTTTTTTTTTTAAGTAGGAATCCTAAACTTTTATATAGTCTCTCATAGAATGTAATAGTTTAATTTTCTATCAGGAAAAATTAAAGTGTTTTAATAGAAAATGGGTAAAGGATAATAGCCTTTTTTATTATGATAAAAATGTACATTATATGAAATTTACCCTTTTAACTATATTTGAATGCAGTGATTGGCATTAAGTAAGTGCTGGTCATTTGTGCCACAATTACTTCTGCCCATCTTCACAATGGATAGGAGCATCCTATTTAGTAGAACTTAGCCTAAGCTGCTTCTAAATTCTTTAAATAAATTAAGTCACCTCATCTATCTAACAACTCTATCTATATGGTTGTTAGTACTTTTGTTTTGTTCCAAATAAGAAGACTGAGGCACAGAGAGGAGGAACACAACTAGTAATTAGTGGAGCCAGGCTTAAAGCACCAGCAGTTTTATTCTGCTCTCAACTATTATGCTATGTTGCCCTCTTTTGGAATTACTTTCTCTTCAGTGGTATGAGCAATGATTTTTAAAAATTATTTTCTGTCAGCTTTTCCAAGTAAAGTTAATATATTTTTATAACATTTTGGATTGCTAATGACTTTAGTTTGGTTATAATCTCTGAACTCTTTTAGTCCTTTTTTCTAAAAAATTTAAAAGGTTGTAGTTTATTTTATATTGTGGTTAGTTGTTTTATAAAATTATACACATCATGGTTGGTTATGTAAAATCATTTTTTTAGTTGTTGATAGGCCTTTATTTTATTTGTTAATATGTGGCGCTGAGAATCAAACCCAGTGCCTCACACATGCCAGGCAAGTGTGCTATCACTGATCCACAGCCCCAGCCCTATATAAAAATAATTTAACTTCACTTTTCAGTTTGTTTCTGGATAATTTTCCATGTTGTTTCTTCTAACAGAGTATGCAAAGAATTGAAATTATTTTCTGATAATTTAATACAAATATAAATAGAAAGGTACATTGTTGTTAAAATTCTAATATGATTTCATTTAGTCTACACCCATTTGGCATTGAGTCATCTACTTAGTGTACAGTATTTTCTAAATCCTTATTCATGGATAATTTGGAGTGAATATATAGCATTGGTGATTTAGAATAAGGAAACCAGGAATGAAAAGGAGAAAAAGCATTGCAGGGAGTCATTTGAGCTTAAGATAAATGTGAATGATGGACTCTTGCAGGCTCCACTTTCCTCTTGCTGGGCATTCACTGTATCTGTGTTCCAGTCTTTAAGAAACCTCACATTCACCAGGAGCAGTGGTGCACACCTGTAATCTCAGTGGCTTGGGAGACTGAGGCAGGAGAATCACAAGTTCAAAGCTAGCCTCAGCAAAAGAGAGGTGCTAAGCAACTCAGTGAAATCTTGTCTCTAAATTAAATATAAATTAGGGCTGGGGATGTGCTCAGTGGTTTAGTGCAATCCCAATACCACCACCAAAAAAAAAAAAAGAAAAAAAAGAAATGTTGTGGGTTCCCTCTTTGATCCTTTCTGTCAGCCCTTGAATGTTCTGGTAGATTTACCTTGAGAACTCATCTGAATTTGTGTTTCCATTTTGCTCAACCAGATTTACTCAATAGTCATTTTGCTTTTTTTTAAAAATATTCATCTTTTAGTTGTAGTTGGACACAATACCTTTATTTTATTTATTTTTTATGTGGTGCGAGGATCTAACCCAGGGCCTCCAACATGCTAGATGAGCACTCTACCGCTGAGCAACCCCAGCCCCCACACTTTGCTTTTTATAACCTTCACAACCTTTATATCTTTGCATCAACTTGTAAGTAAAAATTTTTCCTTTTATATTTGTACATTTGATTTTATTTGGCGCATTTTTGCGTCGTTCATTTGATGTTTTGCATTTTCCATGCTTTAAAAAAACTTCTCAGAATTTTTTTTAGTTGCTGCATATTTCACTGTAATTTACCTATTTTCTTTATAATGACTGCTTACGTGGTTTTGAGTGATTTTTGTATAATGAATAATGCTTTCCTGAAATTGAAGGTTTTTTCCCTCCCTCCTAATTGCAAACTAATTCCTTAAGATAGATTTCCAGAAATAGTATCAGATCTCTGAAGAAATAGAAACAATTTTTAAAAGCTCTTGAATCATATTGCCAAAAAGCTTTCTAGAAGTGTTGTGCCAGTTTTCATGCCAGCCAGTAAATATATGGAGTGTCCGTTTCTCTACAACCAGCAATAGTAGAGAGTGCTTTGACATTGACCTTAAAATCTAAGAATAATTGACTTATGGCTTTGCTGAGCTTTTAACCAGATATACACTTAGAATTATAATTGTGGTTGTGATCAGATTCAAGAGAAGGCAGGCCTAGTTCACCTGTTTCTGCTCCTTAAACTGTTGATGTAGTCACTACCCAGTTAAGGCACATCTTTTTGGATGTATGAAGTGACTGACTTTTTTTTCCCCTGCTTTTTAGCTTTCTTAATTATTTTGATAAGTTGTATGGGATGGGGACAAAGCTGTGTGGGTTTCATTTCACATTTCCCTTCAAAGCTGGGGTAATTAGGCTCTCTTCTCCACCCTCCAGTGGGTTCTGTGTGCCTATGGAAGTATCTGAAATTGGGTTTAATACCCACCTTGTCAAAAGAGATACTTCTTAGCTCTTACCTGATCTATTTTAGAAAATCATTTAACTCTAGAGGTAAATGGCTTTTTCCAAAAACTTGTTAGGGAATTCCTAAATATTAAATACAGATAGAAAATCACCTCATTGGGCTGGCAATATAAAGTGGTAGACTGTTTGCCTGATATGTGTGAGGCCCTGGGTTCCATCACTGATACTGAAAAAAAGAAAAAAAATTCAGTAAACTTCTCCTATGAATAGAAGGTAGTCAAGGGAAAGTTGAGAATGAAGGTCTTATCTTGCTTTCACTGGCTTCATAACATCACTCAGTACAGCTGATCATCTTGGACTCAAATCACTTTGTTTTAAAGTGATTTTAGGCTTTCATGGTTCTCACATTATCTTACTGGCTGCATCTCCAAGTCCTTTCCTACCTTTTGATTCTCTTCTCCCCCTCCCCATACTTTCCCAATGTTATTCAGCTCTTAGTTTGACAATTGGTGTGTTGCTGATTCACAGATTTATAGTTTCTGGCCAGCTCTCTCTCCTTAGTTCTTTTTGTGTAACCAGTAGTTATTTGAAATATCATATGTCTAAATCAATAAATAAATTTGTATGTGATATTTTCATACAAATTTATACTTACTGCTGAGTGTGGAGGTACAGGTCTGTAATCCCAGCGAGGCAGGAGGATCTTAAGTTCAAAGGCAGCCTCAGTAACTTAGCAAGGTCCTAAGCAATTTAGTAAGAATCTATCCCTAAATAAAATATAAAAAAGGGCTGGGGATGTGACTTAGTGGTTAAGTTCAATCCTTGGTGATTGAGATATATATTTTACTGATAGTAGGTTTTCACTGAGAATTTTAACTATTTAGAGTTTCAGCTTTTTAAAGAACATGTGCACAATTTATAAGTAATATCAATTTAAGGCTTGTGATATTGAATATAATGTCTTTCTCTATTATTTTGTAAGCTTTAGCTCTTACAATATTTCTTCTGATAGGCCAGAAAAAGGTTTACTTATTTCCTTCCCAATAACTGAGTACAAAAATTCTCATTAAAGGGTTTTACTTCTGTGAACTATTTATGCTATATACCTGTGCTGTTAAATATCATTTCTTTTTAATGATAATTTAATGTTAAATATCATATCATTTTCTGTTTAGTATTTCATGACAGCTGACAATAATTTGAATTCTGCATGGTATTATTACTTGCCTACTTAGTTCAGTTTTGCTAACATCAGTACTTTTCTAGAGCATAATATACATTTATTTGGCTATTGCCTTATACAAATGAGAGAAAAATAGAAGAAATCAAATGTTAATGATGACACAGTTGGTATAAAGATGAAAGTAATTAAGTATTCCAAAATTGGCAATTCTTCAGTGTCTTAGTCTGTTCTTGCTGCTACAACAAAATACCATAAAATAGTTAACAATAAATTTATTTTTCATAGTTCTAGAGTCTGGGAAGTCCAAAATTAAGGTACTTGCAGATTTGATGTGTTATGAGTGCTGCTGTCTGCATCTAGATGGCTCTTTGTTGCTGCATCCTCACATGGTAGAAGGTATGAGTTTAGCTAGTTCTCCACATTCCAGTTTAAGAGAATTCATTCCATTCTTGAGTGTGAAGGCCTTATAACTTAATCACCTTCCAAAGATCTGACCTATTACCATCACCTAGGGTGACTAGGTTTCAACATAGGACTTTTACAGGACAGGTTCAAACCATAGCATTCACCTCATGGTACCTGGACCCTGTTTGTAAAGTTGATTGTCTATGTTTCAGACAAGATTCTTTGGTTGATGATCACAGAACCTCAGGTTAGCTTATGAAAAATCCTATTTATATAGCTTATAGTCAATGTGCAGTGGCAGCTCTAGGACATCAGGGATGATCAGAACAGAGCTGATAACTTTTGGTTGAATAGGAGTTATTCTGTCTCTTATTTTTGCTTGGCTTTCTTTTTTATCTCTGCTTTCTTCACATACTGTCTCTAGATCTCATTCTTCCAGCTTCTTAAATTGAGAGTTAAAGAATGTTTACTGTAATTTTCAGGGAGAAAAATCCTGGGTGGGGGGAACCTGGTAAGAAAGCCTATTTGGACTATTGTCCCTTCTCCAGTTAGATTAGAATACTATTATAACAACAGAAGAGGAGTGGAGAAGGAGCAGTTTTTTTAAAGTGAGGGAAGGAATGCTGGAAACAGATCCCGATTATATTTAACTAAGGAGAACAATAGCAAAATTAAGCATAAAATTAAGCCATACAGGAAGCATGTCTAACAGGTGAAGTTTTGTGATGAAAGAAATTCAAGGTTACCCTCTTAGTGATTTTTTTTTAGATTGAAATGACCATAGTGCTTGTTGAGAAATATTGCTTGTAGTACTCGTTTCTTTTGAAAGAAGAAAAGGAAGAAATTTTAAAAAGAAAATTGTTAAAACATTACTTCATTTCATGCAGTCTCTGGTCAGTGTTTAAAAAAATCATTTCTGTTTATACTAAATACTGTTTTAGATGTGCCAAGAAAACTAGAATTTGAGATATTAAGAAACTTCATTTTATCTCTCTTATATTTACTTGTGTTAAGTGATTACTATACCTTTGTTTTTAAAATAAAGCATTCGTTCCCTAACTAAAGTAACTAAAGATATCGGTAACTAAAGATATCTTTTGACTCTTGGAATGAAAACCCATTTTAAAAATAAGCCTGTTGCTCAGCTCTTACATACTTCCACTTTCATATTCTTTTCAGGAATTGATTATGTATGAGATGGCTGGAATTATGTTTGTAGAGATAATGGAATTTCAAGTATCCCATATCCACCATCAGCTGTCAGTCAAACTAAGGGAGGAGCCAGTTCACATCCCACTACATTAGATGGATTACTCATTGGTTTTGCCACTTATTTGGTGATGAAGTGATAGAGACCATGTGAGACTGTGGTCTGGGAAAAATCAACCCTGGGATGGATGTAATCAAAAGCATCAGGGCCATTGTGGTTATCCAAGCAGCTTGGGGAGGTGAGAGGGGAGGATGGGGAGGATTGCAAGTTCAAAGCCAGCCTCAGCAAAAGTGAGATGCTAAGGAACTCAGTGAGATCCTGTCTCTATATAAAATACAAATATGGGGCTGGGAATGTGACTCAGTGGTTGAGTGCCCCCTTAGTTCAATCCCCAATACCAAAAAAAGCATCAGGATCCTGGGATGTTTCTCAGTACCTTAATCTTGGTTTATCTCCTGTAGAGTTCAGAAGCTAAGGAAATCAGAGTGTCCTTTCATTCTGCAGGAGAGGTCATCTAGCCTCCACTAAATTATGAATCTTTATAATGTTTCAAGTTTCTGGCTGGATCTCCCTTGCAGTAGCATAGGGAGATCCTGTCTTAAAATTTTCAGTCTATGAGATTTATTAGTGGAGGTATTATTGTATTTTGAATTTACTGGTGAGATTTGGGTCTTTAATCTTTGGTAAAAAGATAGTTATTTCCTCACTTCTCATTCATCAGGTTAATACGGGTGAGCTAATCTACATAAATGGATTAACTTGAAATATGAGCTTTTAGGGAAGTATTTCACCAGTGTTAAGGCAAATAGAAAAGTTAGGGAGGGAAAATATTTAGAAAAACAAAGAAACTAATGTGCTTTATTAATTATAGACCAAATACAAAAAAAAATTTACTTAACATTAGAAACCTCTAAATCTAAAAAACAAATACAAAAAAATCCCTCTTTATGTTTTTCTCTTAAGCTTATTTTTTTTTAGCGATCTCTTAAATCCTTAGTAAGGACTCTGTCTTGAAAGTTAGGTGCTGCTTTTTTATTTTTTTTTAAGCTTTTAGCATATACAGACTTAGCTATAATAATAAAGTACTTGTAAAGTTATAATTTGGATGTTTTTGTGCTTCATGTAGAGAAGCTTCTGTCACCTGGGTGTATACATGGTGCATGCTTTCTTTTGATAAACATTACCCCCCTCCTTCTGTCTCTACTTTCTCCTTTTGAAATCTATACTTTGAGTTATTTTCTCAAGTTAATGAGTTGCTGTGGTCCCACAGCTCAAGTAAGCTCTCCTTGCTTCCTTAAAGCTTGTGAGTAATGCCATTCTGCCATAGTGCTGTGGTTTGAATATGTACCTCACCCCAGCTTCTTTATATTGAAATCTAATCCCGAAGGTTATGATGGTAATAAGAGGTGGAACCTTGGTGAAGTGTAGGGCACCACGAATGGAATGTACTTATAAGAAGGCCTGAGCTGGGTGTGGTGATGCATACTTGTAATCCCAGTAACTCCAAAGGCTGAGGCAGGAAGACCACAAGTTCAAAGCCATCCTCAGCAACTTAGTGAGAACCTGTCTCAAAATAAAAAATAAAAAGGGCTAGGAATGTAGCTCAGTGGAAAAGCAACCCTGTGATTAATCCTCAGTTTAAAAAAATAAAAAAGAGGCCTAAAGGAGGTTGTTAGTTTTCTCCCCTTCCTGCCATGTAAGGATGCATAGAAGGCATCATCTATGAAGAACAAGCCCTCATCAGATACAGTCTACCGACACTCAACCTTGGGCTCTCTCAACCTTTTGATCTATGAACAATAAATTAATATATATAAATTACTAAGTCTAGGGCATTTTGTTGTTATTTAAATATTTTAATGTGATTTATACAATTTACCGGTTTTAAATTGTCCTGTTTCTAAGGACTTTTAGAGCTTTGGTGGGGTGTGTGTGGATATATCAGAGTGTGTCTGAATTAAGTGAAACTGAAATTGTGGACTGAGTTTTGAATGGTTCCTTCCTTTTGAAAGTAAATTGTTCTGTTTCTAAGGACAGTTAGAGCTTTGAGAGTGGGGACCTGGATACATCAGAGAGTGTGTCTTAATTAAGTAAAACTGAAACTGAAATTGTGAGCTGAGGTCAATAGTGAGTGAGTGTTAAGGTGTGTTCAGGTGGGGATGTAGGAAAGTTTGAATTTGTATATGTATAATTTAGGAAAAGCCAGTAAAGAATTTTGACAGGACCCTCATGGTGTACATGTAAAATAATCTGAATGGTTTGATTAAGAGATGGGTATTAAAGATGGAATTCTCCATGGCTATACTGAATCAGAAAGGTGAGAGTGGTTGGTATGAGGGATCACACACCAAGGTTCTAGAATTTGGTAACAGGAAGGTAGTATTATTAATCCTATATTAAAAGATTATAGACCAGTTGAAATGGGGTAAGAATTTTCCAGAGATTTGTTTTAATTCAAGACTTATTGTCTGATAGTACATGACTGCAAGGAGTCATGTACTATCAGACAGACAATAAGTGGGTTTTCAAAGATTGAAAAGGATTTTCCGATTAAGGAGCTTATGATCTGTTGTTTTGAAGTGAACAAACCTCTGGAAAATAAGATAGGGCTGCTGGAAATAGTAGAGATTGAGCTCCAGTTTTGGTAGTTGTGAGGGAATAAGAATGAATCAAGTATTCCTAGTTAAATGGAAAATTTGTGGGCTTATTAGGAACCTAGGTGTTTTTTTGATGTTTAAGAGGAGAAATCAGTGATGATTACATTGAAAAATGCATTTGGAGATCCTAGATCACATCACAGTCTAGTATTGTACCAGCTTTCTGATCAGTTGTTTAGTAGGAGACTAGCATATACCTACCTGTCTGGAAATTGTGTCATAATAAAGGTTAAGTTCTCAAGTGAGTATTATTCAGGCCATTTAAAGCATCATATCCTTAAAGTATGTATTATACTGCTAATTAAACTGTATAAAATTTTTGCTTTGGAGGTGAAAACCTATCAGTTATTGGCAATTTCTTATGGTATATTTAATTATCTCAAGATATTTTTGATGGCTATAATTTACTACACAAAACACTAGAACTGCAAAATTCACCTGGTAGATATGTCTTAAAAAAACTTTCTCTGGGATCATCCATTTAGAGTTTCAAAATGGGATGCCTGTGGTGGAAGATTCCCCCTTTCCTTTGATGTTGCTCTTCTTTTCTCCCTTATCTGATTTGGTAAACAAGCATTCTCCTTAGTCCTAAGGTTCTGATGGGCTTTCTCTCTAATAGTTATCATTTCTTTTCCTGTCCCCAAAATAGGACTTAGGGAGTGGGTCACAAAGGGGGAATATGGGAGTATTTTTGAGTGGGATTTTTCAGACTTTGGGTTTTTAACATAAAAAATGAGTGATAGAAAATATTAAACATATTGCACATGGTGTAATGTCAAGTGTCATGAAACTCAGTTCTTGTGTATTTTTGTGCACGTACTTGTTTGTAGTATGTACAGTGTGTTTATCACTCATCTCAAGAACTTGAGAAATACTGCTTTGAGACACAAAATGATGTAGGTTGAGTATCTCAGGAGTTGAAGGTAAGCCATTGTAGGGTCGTAGTACTTGTACGCAAATGATATAGGCCTTCTATCTTTTCACTGATACCACCAAACTCCTCTAAACTCTGGCTTATGTTCTTCTGCCTGCCAGGTAGTGAAATGTACTCTACATAAGGATAGATTTCTTGGTTTTTTTTTTTTTTTTTAATTCTTGATAGTTATTGGGATGAAGGTAGCTAAGGCACATAGGTGACTTTCTTCTTTTTCATTTCATTGTGGTAGGTAGAATATAAACTTCCTAAGTTGAATTTTTTTAAAATATTTTTTTAGTTGTCAATATACATTTATTTTATTTGTTTATATGCCATGCTGAGAATTGAACCCAGTGCCTTACACATGCTAGGCAATCACTCTACCACTGAGGTACAACCCCAAGCCCCTAAGTTGAATTTTTGTAGAGAGATCATGGAGGGTTCATCTGTATTTCAGAGGAAAACTAGAGATTAATGTCTGACATTTATTAGTTACTCAAGAAACATTTGTGGAATGAACGGAGAGAGTCCTATCTAGTTGTCTAAGATGAATGATGAAGCAGAAGTGATGGTAGGAACAGAGAGGTGATTATCTTCCTCATTTCTATGCTATACTGTCTTGGAAGGAGAGATGAAGAGAAAGGAACCCCAAATTGGCAACTGCATGATTTAAAGAAGTCCCCATGGCTTATTTATTTTGTATATAATTTTTAAGAGAGATGGGTAAACCATTCATATAAAGAGCTGCTGGTGGGGATGTTGTTTTATTATTTTTTAGGGATATTGGCCTATGGTTCGCTTTTTCTTTAGTTATTGGAAAATTTGATTGTTAGTAGGGCTGATTGCTTTTAAGGGAGTTGTCATTTCCCTTTAGGGGAATGTTTGGATGAGAATGGAGACCTTGGCAAGGGTAACAGCTGCTAAACAATCTGTTTGGGGATTAGGTGCACGTTAGTCTGTAGTTGAAATCTCCCTCCTAGTTCCTGAAATTATGTTCCTTTGCTTCCAGGATAAATGTTTTTCTGCTCATTCTAGTTACATTAATTTATCGCCTGGGAATGTTTCTGATACCTTTTCTTTTTAAGGGAACTTCCCTGTAAGAGTATTTGACAGTTTATGAAGAAATTAAAAATATTACTTTTGCCTTTCTTGTTTTTTGCCCAGAATTCATCATAAGTTGGTTGTAGCAGAACATTTGTGTTAAAAATTAATTGTATATTATCTAACTATTTTTGGAATGGTAGAGACTTTCAAGGCCTTCTAACATTTAGGTGAGAGCATCAAACATGACTTACCCATATGGTGTGGTGGAATATGAATTCTAATAACCCATAGAAGCATTAATAGTAAAAGTTACTTAGCTGACTGATTCTGATCTTTTTGGGGGCTGGGGGAATGGTACTGGGGATTGAAGTCTGGGGCATTCAATCACCGAGCCACATTCCTACCCCTAATTTGAATTTTTTTAAGAGATAGGGTCTTATTTAGAGTTGCTTAGTGCCTTGCTTTTGCTGAGGCTGGCTTTGAACTCATGATCTTCGTGCCTCAGCCTCCTGAGCCACTGGGATTGTAGGTATGTTCCACGGTACCTGGCCTGATTACTAATCTTACTATGGGCTAGTGTGTTGGGATTGCATATATGGATCATACATGTGACCTTTTATGTCTAGAGCTTAGAGAAGAAACTAATTGTCAGTGACCATTGCCCACTTAGCACTGTGTGGCTAGCCTTGAGCATACTAGGCAAGTGTTCTATTACTGAGCTACATTCGCAGGCTGTAAATGCCTATTTTAATATTGAAGATAAAAGAATCTGCAATGGGTGCTTTTAATTGGGTATATGCTGACCTTTATGTAGGAGATAATGAATCTGAATCCTGAGACAGAATTATAACTCCAGGCTCTGTTTAGGCTCGACCTACAAGCTATTTAGGAGTTTTTTTTTTTTTTTTTTTTTTGCACGCGCGTGCGTGTATTTGTTATCTAGATGACATTTGGTGAGCCTGGATGGAAGGGTAATAAACAAGGGTTTCAATGTTCATTTGCTTATTTTCTTGTTATTTTATGGCTCAAACTTAAATTCAGTTTTAGAATTGATGCCACAGTTGTTAGTAAACTACTATATTTCATCTAGCTCTAGGTTGACAGATGGAAATGTCCTGTTCTTTTTGCCCAAGGTTTCTATTGTTGGCCTGAAGCCAGCTGAAGTTTTGGCTCAAACTGCTGAGGGTTTTTCAACCTCAATTTAGTGGATGAGCCCAGTTCTCCCAATCATTAGTAATATTTGGAATACTTATGTTTTATTATCCCTTCTAGAGATGTTTAGATTAATTTTGTAGTTCTGATTGGTGATATCATTTTTGATTATTACACAGCATAACCAGCAGTTTCATCATAAAAATAATGTTTTCTCTTCCAAAAAAACAAAACCAAAACCAAACAAAACCCCCCAAAACTGAATTCCCAGTTCCCCTCTTTAGTTTTTATGTATGAATGTAATGTATAGTTGTAAACACAGGTTTAGTATTTTTTTTATCTGAAATGCTTAGGACCAAAAGTTTCAGATTTTAGGTTTTTTATTTCTTTTTGAATTTGGTGTATTTGTATAGACTTTACCACTTGAGCATCTCTAAAACTTGAGTACTATATATGATTATGTATTTGTGAAACTACATTTTACTACAGATCATAGACTGTCTGCTTTTCTATATTGATCTGTAGTAAAACTACGTCTGCTTTTCTAGTATATTTTAATTTGAAGGTAACTTGTATGAGTAAAATAAAATTAAATCTATTTAAAATGTTCTCAGCTTTAGTTAATGTTATCATTGTTTCCAATGAATTGTAAAATAATTCTCAGGCCTTTGATGTGACTATTTAAAAATAATACTCAAGATTTCTGTTTGGTGGGGAGAATTGGTATGTGGTGGTAGCATAGAGGTAAGATTGATGTTGGAGAAAGTATTTTATGGAATTAGAAATTTGAGACAGGTCTCTAAGCTTTTAAAAGTAGGTAATTGTGATATTGCAATATAATAAGAAGAATAGGTAGGCTTCATGTAATAATAATGATAGCCAGGTAAAGAGGTCCATGCCTGTAATCCCAGCAGTTTGAGAGGCTGAGAATTGGAGGATGGTAAGTTTGAGTTTTGCTTCAGCAACTTAGGGAGACTCATGTCTAAAAATAAAAAATAGTAACTCTGGTAAAATGCCCCCTAGATTCAATCCCTATTACCAAAACAAACAAACAAAAACAACAAAACCTAAAAAACTAAACTAAACTAATAAAACTATGATTTGATCTCTGTCCCTGGTTCCTGGCACAGAGCACTTAAAAACTCTTGAACTGCCAAAGTGTTGTCTCTTTGTGTGCTAAAAAGATGACTGATGGCAGGGGGAGCTGGTCACCAGGGGTATCAGCCCATGATTAGGGGATTGGAACTTTCAGCCTCACTTCACATCTCAGAGAAGAGAAGCTATGAGGCTGAGCTGATTACCAGTAGCCAATGATTTAGTCAGTTGTGCCTACATAGGAGACCAAAAGGGCAGGATTTGGAAAGATTCCAGGTGGGTGAACAAGCACGAACTGGTGCCTGAGGATGATGTACTCTAACTCCACGGATATGGGAAGCTCTTGCATTCATGACCCTTCCAGACCTGGCCCTAATAGGATCTCTTCATGTGACCAGTTGTATCCTTTAAGATATCCTTTGTAATAAATGGGTAAACATAAGTAAAAGTGTTTTTCTGAGCTCTTTGAGCTATATTGACAAATTAACCAAATATCAGGATGGGACTGTGGGAATCCTGATTTAGTAGTTTGTTGCTTAGAAACAAGTTCATTTTTTAAAATTTGGGACTTGGGATTAGCATCTGAGGTTGGGGACAATCGAGGTAGATAATATCAGAAGTAATTAAATTATAGGACACTCACTTGGTGTCTAGGAGAAAATCTGGTGTCAAGTATTGAGTGGTATGTGAAAGTAGGAAGAACTTTTGTTTTTTCCTATCTAATAAAATATGCTACAAATTATTCTATAACATTTTTCTTTATTTGGAAGTTTTCATGAGTAAGTTTTTTTCTTTTTGGTGGTTGTTATGGCTGAAAACCAGATCCTTGCTTTGTTCTTAGGGGATATTCAGCAAATTTAGCTGTTTTCTTTGGCACAAAAAGTGGTATTTGCCAGGGCTGGGTTTGTGGCTCAGTGGTAGAGCACTTGCCTAACGTGTGAGGCACTGGATTCTATTCCCAGCACCACATATAAATAAATAAATAAATAAACAAATATTCATCAACAACTAATAAAAATATAAACAAAAAGTGGTATTTGTCTATTGACCTAGTTATATATTATAATTAAAAATATAAAAATAATATGTGGTTATGACAGAAAATTTACTAAGGGAAAGTAGAAGGAACAAGTTAAATAATCAAGTATTTATTGCTTAGCCTGAGAAACATTTTTACTAGCAAGCACTATTCTCTGGACTGGGGATATGTAAATAAACAAGGGGTGTGTGTGTGTGTGTGTGTGTGTGTGTGTGTGTGTGTGTGAGAGAGAGAGAGAGAGAGAGAGAGAGAGAGAGAGAGACAGATATTGTCTTAAAGGGGAAAGGGGAAAAGATTTTTAAAAGTTGTTTTAAGTGTTTAGAAGATAAATGTGTAGTGGGATAAGGTGGGCAATGGGGGCAGGGCCTGACTTGGTTGGGGTGATTAGGGAAGGCTTTTCTAAGAAAGTGATGTTTGAGTTAATCCAAAAGATGAGGGGCATTCATGTGGAGAGCAGGGGGGAAGAGAACTCCAGATGTACGATGTTAGCAGTTCTTTAGGCCTTGAGATAAAAATGAGTTTGTTTTTTTTCAAGGAACACAAAGTGGAAAGAAAATTAGTGTCCATACCAGAACCATATTAAGTATACTTTGAGTTTTTTTGGATGCATAGTTTGACTTGTGTTTATAGAATTTGTAATTTGCTTTTTACATACTTCTTTTTTAAAAAATAATTTTTTAAATTATAAGTGGACACAATACCTTTGTTTTATTTATTTTTACGTGATGCTGAGAATTGAACCCAGTGCCTCACACATGCTAGGCAAGTGTTCTACCAGTGAGCTACAACCCCAGGCCCCATGCCTGCTTCTTAATGTAAACATTTCCGAGTGTTTGCCTTCTGAAGTTTGACATTTTTAGTGTTGGCATTATTAATTTTATTAATGAATTGTGATTTACTTACTCATTCCTGATAGTTTTGCTTTTATGTTTCTTTTTTCTGTTATAACTACTTTATTTTAATTAAATTTTAAAAAATTTATTTAATTATTTATATGTGGTGCTGAGAATCGAACCCAGGCTAGGCGAGGGCTCTACCCCTGAGCCACAATCCCAGCCTCTAATTATTTTTTTAAATATATATGTATATTTTTTAGTTTTAGGTGGACACAATATTTTATTTTTATGTGGTGCTGAGGATCAAACCCAGTGCCTCTTGCATGCTAAGTGAGCACTCTACCACTGAGCCACAATCCCAGCCCCTTAATTAATTATTTTGATGTTGGGTATTGAGTATGTATGCACCACTACTGAAATCTACCACTAACCCACTGTTAAATATTTTAATGAGCTTTGTATCTAAAATTTTTTGTGTTTTATTGTGAGCAAAGATATGAATTGTTTAATATTTATTGCCTAAATATTTGGCAAAATGGATTAATTTCAGTTTATGTTGAAATTAGTGATATATGGAAAAGGCATATATTCTGGCCAGCATTAGGCATTTTCTTTTTAGTTTTGAATTTTGGTAAAGTATAGATAACAGAAAAAAAGGTTTTTTAAAAAAATTTGTTCTTTTTAGTTATACATGAGAGTAGAATGTATTTTGACATATCATACATACATGGAGTATAACTTCCATTCTTGTGGTTGTACATGATGTGGAATTACACTAGTTGTGTACTCATATGAACATAGGAAAGTTATGTCCAATTCATTCTACTGTCTTTCCCATTAAAAATGTGGAAAGCTTCGTGACTTTACATGTCATCCTTGTGCAGGGGCCATGTTAATCTGTTCTATATCGTTCCAATTATAGTATATGTAATGCCAAATCAAGCACAGATAACAGAAAATTTACCATGGTAATAATTTTAAAAGTCTACAATAAAGTGTTACTAAATGTTTTCACAGTGTTGTGTAGTAGTATCTGAACTTTTTCATCACCCTCAATGGAATCCTTACCCATTAAAAAATCAGCTTGCTTTCTTTTCTCCTTTTTTTTCCTTCAGGGCTGGGATCAAATCCAGGGTTTCACTTCCCCAGTTCAAATAGGCAACTTTTTACTCCTTCTTTGCCATCAGTACCTGACAACCACTAATTTACTTTCTGTTTCTATAGTTTTTGTGTGTTCTGGACATTTCATATAAATGAAATTGTACAATTTGTGACTTGTGTTTGAGATTTTCAAGATTTATCCTTTTCATAGCAAGCCTAAGTACCTCATTCATTTTTTTTTAAATTTTATTTTTTAGTTGTAGTTGGACCCAATACCTTTGTTTAATTTTTTTTTTTAATGTGGTGCTGAGGATCGAACCCAGGGTCTCACACATGCTAGGCAAGCGCTCTGCTGCTGAGTCTCAACCCCAGTCCTCATTTTTTTTTTCAATATTTTTTAGCTGTAGAGGGACATAATATCTTTATATTTATTTTTATGTGGTGTTGAGGGTCGAACCCAGGGCAAGTGCTCTACCACTGAGCCACTACCCCAGCCCACCTCATTCATTTTTATGGCTCAGTAATATCCATAATGAGATGTCTTACATGTTGATCATTCATTCGTCTTTTGATGGACATTTTGGGTTGTTTTCACTATTTGAGTATTGTGAATTGAGCGGCTTTCAAAATTTATATATGAGTGTTTGAGAACCTGTTTTCAGTTTCTTTGGACATTAAACTTGGAATTGTTAGTTTGCAGAGTAATTTTTAATTGATTGAGGACCAGCCAACTGGTTTCCCCTTTGCCTATGCCATTTTACATTCCCACCAGCAATTTATGAAGTTTCAATTTCTCTACATCTTCACCAGTGCTTTGTTACTGTGTGTGTTGTTGTTGTGTGTGTGTGTGTGTGTGTGTGTGTGTCTTGTTATGGTCAGCCTCCTGAGTGTGAAATAGTATCTCATTGTGTTTTGTTTAAAAATTTTGTGTGTGCTCACACGTGCGTGTGCTACACAGGAAAACAAAGGTCTCATACATGCTAAGCACTCTATCCAGTCCCCTCACTGTGGTTTTTGATTTTCATTTCTCTAATGACTAATGATGTTGAACATTTTTTTTAATGTGCTTATTGACCACTCTTTTTTAAAAAAGCTTGAAATCTCAATATACCCATGTAACTAGCACCTCAGATGAAACATTCAGAAGCAGTTCCCCCTCATGCCCTCTTCTTCCATTCATAGTCTCACTAAAATAACCCCTTCTGAATTGCAGTAGTTTGGGTTAGTTTTGCCTGTTTTTGTACTTATATGAATGGAACACTATGTATATATTCTGGATCTGCTTCTTTGAGTTAACATCAAGTTTGTGGCATTCCATCCAAATTGTTGATTTTATTCCATTGTATGAATTCTAAATTTGATGAGTAAACACTTGAGTTAGTTGCAATTTTTGAATATTGTAATGTAATAAACATTCCAGTATTTGTTTTTTTTTTTTTCTTGAGCATTTGTATGTGGACCAAATACAACTTTTGTAGTTACAAGTGGTTGTGCTAGGTCCAGTTTTAGTGTTATTTTTTACATTGTCACCATTAGAATAAATATTTCCCTTTACCTAATACTTTTTTCTTTTTAATTTTAGTTCTTTTTTGAATGTAGAGAAGTATTAAGCTGTTTCCTTTTTTAAATTTTTTTGGTTATTTTTAAGTTTAGAAAATGATCTCTCCACCTAGTTTTGAAGAAGCAATCAGTTGTCTGAGCCAAGTATTCTTGGTACAGGTTGGGTATTTCTTATTGAAAATGTATGGGACCAGAGGTATGTCAGATTTGGAGGTTTTCAGATTTTGGAATATTTGCATATACTTTACTGGTTGGTTGATCATCCCTAATGTGAATCTTTTTTATTTCAGGGTGGGGCTTGCTTTGTTTGTTGCCCAGTCTGCCATCAAACTCCTGGGCCCAAGCAACCCTGCTTCAGCGTCCTGACTGGCTGGGACTATAGGCACATAATCCAAATCTTCAGTGCTACAAAATCTGAAACTTTTTGAGTATTGACATAATATTTTAAAAATATAAGTATACTTGAAAAACAGAATATCTTCTGATCTGGGAATCTTAGTATTGTTTTGTTTCTTGTATACCCAATGTTTTTATAGTAATTATAGAGCTTGCAAATTAATTATGACTTTACAGTGGGTCCTGAATGACTTATTGAGACCAGAATCAATATTTTAATTCTTTGGTCTTTAAGATCTATTAGCCTTCTGTTTCTTCTTAAAATTACAAAATGAAAATTACCTAAGAAAATGAAAATGATAATGCTGCTACTCCAGAGCAAATTACTCTTAGTGTGTACACTTTATTTTTTATGCAGTATGTTTTTTTTATTGATCACAATCTTCTATTTTGTGAACTGTGAATGTTTTCTAGTAAAATATTCTAAAGAATGATTTTTAAAAATTAAGAGCATGATTTTAAATTTTTATTAGGGTAGATACATGTACGTTATATAAAGTGAAATAGTTCTACAAGGTTTACTTTAAAAAAAAAATGGTTCTTTGAGTTATTCTTTTCTCTTCTAGAATTCTACTTTCTAGAGGAGCCATTGCCAGCTTTTACTTGTCCTTCTGTAGTATTTACAGATAAGATGTGAAAACTAACATCTTTTAACTTGTTTTAATTTTAGATCTCTTTTGAATGTCCCATGATGGACAATAACAATTTGGTTTTTTGACATTGCCCCCACTCCATGAGGCATACTTTTCTTTTCATCTTCTAGATATGGTTATATAACAAGTTTTGGCTAAGGCTTTCATTATTATTATTATTTTTTTTAAAGGGGGGGGGAGAGAGAGAGAGAGAATTTTTTAATATTTATTTTTTAGTTTTCGGCGGACACAACATCTTTGTTTGTATGTGGTGCTGAGGATCGAACCGGGCCGCATGCATGCCAGGCGAGCGCGCTACTGCTTGAGCCACATCCCCAGCCCCAAGGCTTTCATTATTATGATCATACAAAATTCATATCTGAGCCATCCTATATAATATGATTACATTTGGAGAATGTTTTTGTTGTGTCTAAATTTAATGAATCTTTGTGGTCATTTGATTTCATTCATTCATAAACTATTCAGTTTTAAACTCTGATACTGAAGGTTAACACTCCTTTCAGTTTAGTCACACACATCAGCTAATCTTTCAGTTTTATTTTTAGCTTTTATTTTTCTTTAATACTAATAACCTTCGGTTTGAGTGGGGCTGATTGCTTCCTTTCTTTCCTTCTCCCCTCCCCTTTCCTCCCCTTCTCTTCTCCTCTCCCCTCCCCTCCCCTTCTCTTCCCCTTCCCACTCTTCTCCTCTCCTCCCTTCTTTTCCCCTCCCCACTCTTCCCCTTTCCTCCCTTCTCTTCCCCTCCCCTTTCCTCCCCTTTCCTCTGGTCACCTCCGCTCATCTCTCCTTTCCTTTCCCTCCCTTCTGATTGAACCCAGGGGCATTCAACCACTGAGCCACATCCCCAGCCCTTTTTTATATTTTATTTAGAGACAAGATCTTGCTAAAGTTGCTGAGACTGGCTTTGAACTCCTAATCCTCCTGCCCCAGCCTCCTGAGTCACTGGGATTACAGCCAGAATATTTAAGAGTATCTTTATTAGAGCATACTCTGGGTAGGTAATTGACTATGTTCAGAAGTCAAGATTTGGAAGTTATTTTCCCCTAGAATTTTCAAGGCATTATACTAATTAATGTCTTCTACCAGAATTTCTGCAACAAATCGGATATAATCTGATTTTTTAAAAAATATTTTTTATTTGGTGATGGAACTTTATTTTTATTTATTTGTATGTGGTGCTGAGAATCAAACCTAGTGCCTTATGCATTGTAGGCAAGCGCACTACTGCTGAGCCACAACCCCAGCCCTAGTTTGATTTTTAATCCCTTGTAAAAAGCCTGTTTTTTCTTTCTTTCTTTCCTTTCTTTCATTCTTTTTCTCTTCTCTTCTCTTCTCTTCTCTTCTCTTCTCTTCTCTCTTCTCTCTTCTCTCTTCTCTCTTCTCTCTTCTCTCTTCTCTCTCTCTCTTTTCTTTCTTTCTTGAACCTTTAGGATTTTCTCTATTTTGGGGATCTGGAACTTTATAGTTATGTCTTTGTAAAAAATTCATTATATTGGTCTCTTGATGGACCCCTCCCCCCCTTTTTTTTGGTGGTGCTGAGGGTTTAATCCAGGGCATTATGCATTCGAGGCAAGTACTCTACCAACTGAGCTATGTTTCCAGCCTACTTGAAGGACCCCTTTAAACTGGAAACATATGCCCTTCAATGCTTCGAAAGTTGTTATTTATTTGGTAATGGACTCTTTTTTTTTTTAATCTTTTTCATTTTGTCCTGTATTTGTTTCTTATTTTCTGACTCCTTTATCAGTCTTAAAAGTTTTACTGTCTTTTTTTTTTTAATTTAAAAGCTTTTAAAAATGTCCTTTAACAGATGCATGTCTTTTCCTTTGAGGATATTAATTATGTATATTCTGAAAGTTTTTCTGTTCCCTGCATTATCTGTGTCCATGTCTCATCCCCCACACCTTTCTTCTAGTTCCTACCTTTTTTCCCTCAAATGTTGGGTGTTCCTTGTCTGTCTACACAGATTTAAGATTTTTTGGGGGTTGAGGGATTGAACCCAGTACCTTGCTGCATGCTAAGCAGGTAGTCTATACCCCTAATCCTTTATTTTCCTTTAAAAATGAATTACAAGGTCTGTTTTAATCAGCAGGACTTATAGAATGATATTCCTTTTTGAATAGTTTTTCCTTGTGATTCTGGCTTTGAGAGACCCTCAGGTCCTTTTTTTTTTTTAAAAAAAAATAAAAAAGGCCAGCTGTTTTTTCTGTTTGAGGGGTTTTCCTCCTGAGAAAATAAACCTGACTACTACCAGGCTTCTTGTGGATGAGTTAGGGTGGTGAATAACTGATAGTTACCATACAGTGGCTTAAACTTTCACTCAATTCTCATCTTACAAGATGACTTTATTTACAGTGCCTTTAATTCATACTCTCCAAAGTGTAAGACTCAGGGTCTGGTTAGATTGCTTGGGTTAGGGTATCTGGGAGTTTGATTAATGACTCCTTTCTTATATAGTGAATTCAACTAGTTCTTTTTAGCCCCCATTACTGATTCTTGAGTTTTCCTAGGTGTTTCTCTTTGTACCCACACTCTATAACTCTGCTAGACAGCTTTTGTTTCTCTAGCCTACCAAATCAGTTACCATTAATCTGTCTGTTTTTCAGCTTCTAAAATTGTGCTGCTGTCTATAGTCTGCTGAAGTCTCCCTTTTACATTTTCATTGTTTGTGGTCTCTACCTTTTAAAATTATTATGTATAGTGTCCAACTTATAAGAAACACTGTTCCATTCTGCCAAGGAACAGGTGAGCTGTTGTGAAGGAGACCTCTTAGGTCTGTGTGCATGGTGCTCAGCTGCATTACTCAGGACCCTAGTGTTTGCTTATTTTATTGGATTAGTGTGAAAAGTGCTAGTTTTGTGATTTTTGAATAAACTACATAATAACTAACTAGACTATCAGTGCTTATCAACTGATTTATTAAAATATGGCAATTTTAGTGGATTAATTTTAGTTTTTTTTTTTTTGTTTGTTTGTTTGGGGTACTGGGGATTGAACCCAGAGGTGCTTTACCAAGTGAGCTTCATCCCTGGTCCTTTGTTTAAAATTTTTGAGGCAGGGTCTCACTAAATTGCTGAAGCTGGACTTGAATTTGTGATAATTGCTTCAGCCTTCTGAGTTGCTGGGATTATAGGATGCATTGCCATGCCTGGCTAGATTTGTTTTCTAGGTTTTTGTGAGAAAGTTCTTTTTTGGTGATTATGAATAATCTATCTAAAAGGAGCATTTAAAAAAAATAAAAAGAAGTAAGTTTTAGTTATTTTTTAAAATTATAATTATTATCCCCTATTAATTGAACAAAATGAGGGTTTTTTGGGCATTGTTCTACATGCATATAATATGCTTTGATCTCATCCACTCTTAACTCTGTTCTTTCCCCTTTCCTAATAGCCATTTTCTCCTTTCATGCCCCCTACCCCTTTTCCATATATGATAGAAAATATGCTAAACTTGTCTTTTCTGAGTTTGACTTATTTTGCTTAACATGATGATCTCCATTAATTTTTTTTCCTGTGAAGGCATGATTGCATTATTTATCACTGAATAATACTCCATTGTGTAGATGCCATGTAGGCTGATTCCGTAACTTGGCTATTGTGAACAGTGCCAGGATAAACATGGATGTGCATGTGTCTCTATTGTACATGGACTTTGATTCCTGTAGGTGTATATACCCAGAAGGTGGTATAGCTGGATCATATCGTAGTTGTAATTTTAGTTTTTTGAGAAATCATCATACTGATTCAATAGTAGCTATACTAGTTTACATTCTCACCAACAGTGTAAAAGGATCCCTTTTTCCCTGCATCCTCTCCAGCATTGTTGTTGTTATTATTTTTATTTTTGTGGCACTGAGGATCAAACCCAGGGCCTTGTGTATTCAAGGCAAGCACTCTACCAACTGAGCTATATCCCCAGCCCCGCTTTTGCTATTTTTTGTTTTCTTGATAATAACTGTTCTGACTGGAGTGAGAGTGAATCTCAGCGTTGTTTTGATTTGTATTTCCTTGATTTGGGCATTTTTAAAATAAACTTATTTGCTATTATTTCTTCTTTTTAAAAAATCTTTAATTTATTGATTGATAGATTGATTGATTGAGGTGTTGAGGATTGAACCCAGTGTCTCACATGTGCTAGGCAAGTGCTCTGTCACTGAGCCGCAGCCATAGCCTCCATTATTTGTTTTTTAAAGAAGTGTTTAATTCATTTGCTCATTTATTTGATTAAAATGCTTGTTCTTTTGGTGTTAAATTTTCTTTATATATTTTGGATATTAATCTTTTGTCAGATGAATAGCTGGCAGAGATTCTCTGCATTCTGTAGGCTGTCTCTTCACTCTATTGTTTCCTTTGCTGGGTAGAAGCTTCTTAATCTGAGGTAGTCTCTCTCACTTTATTTTTAAACAATACTAGGGATTGAATTCAGGGCTTCATCTATGCTGCTGAGCTGCACCCCCGGCCCCCCCCCCTTTTTTTTTTAAATTTACTTTGAGACAGGGCCTCACTTAATTGCCCAGTCTGACCTGGAATTTATAATCTTTCTGTCTCAGCCTCCTGAGTAGCTAGGATTATAAGTGTGCACTATCACACCTTTTCCCCCTTTTGTAAATTCTTGCTGCTGTTTTCTGAGCTGTTGGAATCCCATTTAGGAAACAGTTGCCTGTACCAGTATCTTGAGGTGTTTCATCTGTGTTTTCCCTTAGTAGTTTCATTAGCTTACTCTAATAGAAAATAATGAGGGGAAAAAAAAGGCCTTTTTTACATTAAAGTCTTTGATTTTAAGTTGATTCTTGTATATGTTGAGAGGTAGGAATCTAGTTTAAGTCTTCTACATGGGAATACCCAGTTTTCCAAGCACACTTTGTTGAAGAGGCTGTCTTTTTTTTTTTATTTATTTATTTATTTATTTATTTTTTTTTTTTTAGAGAGAGTGAGAGAGGAGAGAGAGAGAGAGGGAGAGAGAATTTTTTTTTTAATATTTATTTCTTAGTTCTCGGCGGACACAACATCTTTGTTGGTATGTGGTGCTGAGGATCGAACCCGGGCCGCACGCATGCCAGGCGAGCGCGCGAGCGCGCTACCGCTTGAGCCACATCCCCAGCCCTTTTTTTTTTTTTTAAAGAGAAAGAAAGAGAGAGAGAGGAGAATGAGAATTTTAATATTTATTTTTTAGTTTTCGGCAGACACAACATCTTTTTTGTATGTGGTGCTGAGGATCCAACCCGGGCCGCAGGCATACCAGGCGAGCATGCTACTGCTTGAGCCACATCCCCAGCCCGAAGAGGCTGTCTTTAACATATGTTTTTGACTCCTTTGTTGAGAATCAGATGACTGTAGTTGTGTTTATTCCTGAGTATTCTGTTCTCTTCCATTGGTGTATGTGTTTATTTTTAACACCGCTATTGGATTTTACATTGTATTTTGAAATGGGGTACTATGATGCCTTCAGGATTCCTCCCTGCCCTGCCACCTTGGATTGATTTGGTTATTTGGGGTCTTTTGTTTTTTCATATGAATTCTAAGATTGTTTTTTCTAGATCTGTGAAGAATGTCATTGGTATTTTTGTGGGGATTGTATTGAATCTGTAGATTGCTTTGATATTTTCATATATGCCTATAATGTACTTTGATTGTATCCACCGTCTTACTCCTACTACTTTGGTAGTAAGACCATTTAATAATAATTTCCATGTCCATTAACACAGGATGTCTTTTCCTCTTCTAGTGTTATCTTTAATTTCCTTGTTCAGTATATTATGATTTTTGTTATAGAAGTCTTTCACCTCCATGGGAAGGTTTATTCCTAGTTAGTTTGTTTCTTTTCTTTTCTTTTCTTTTCTTTTCTTTTAAGGCTATTGTGAATGGGGGGATTTTCTAGGTATAGAATCAGACCATTTGTAAACAGGGATAATTTGACATTATCTCTTTCCCTGCTTGTTTCTGTCTTATTTCTTTCTCTTGCCTGATTGCTCTGGTTACAGTTTCCAGTACTGTATTGAATAAAAGTGGTGGGAGTGGTTACCTTGGTCTTGTAGCTGATTTTAGAGGATGTGTTTTAATTTTTTCTACATTCAGTATGATGTTGGCTATGAGTTTGTTGTATATATCTTTTATGATGTTGAGGTGTGATCCTTCTATACCCATTTTATGTATTCGGGTTTTTATCTTGAAAGGTGTTGAAATTCTTCAGAGGCTTTTTCTGTATCTGAGATAAACATGTGATTTTCATCTTTGATTCTATTTAAGTGGTGAATTACTTGTATTGATTTACATATATTGAATCAACCTTGACTCTCTGGAATGAAACTAAGTTGTTCATGGTATGATCTTTTTAGTGTGATGTTGAATTTGATTTGTGTATATTTTACTGAACTTTTTTCCTTAATCTGTGTTCATGGAGGACATTAATTAGTCTATAGTTTTTCTGTTTTTTCTCTTTTTGATGTGCCCTTATTAGGTTTTAGTAGCAGGGTAATTCTGGCTTTGTAGAATGAGTTTGGAAGTGTTTCTTTTTTATTTTATGGAACATTTTGAGGAGCATTGGTATTAGTTCTTTAAAAGTCTGGTGAAATTCAGCAGTGGATGTATTCAGGCCTGGGCTTTTCTGTGTTAGGAGACCTTTATTGCTTCGCTCTCAGTGCTTGTTATTGATGTATTTAGGATTTTAATATCTTATTGATTCCTTTTTGGGTAGGTCATGTGTATGTGGAAATTTGTTCATTGCTTCTAGATTCTCCAGTTTATTGACATATAACTTTTCAAAGTATTCCATAATGATGAATATAATCATATGATATTTTCAGAATATTTCCTAATATTCCTCAGAATTTTAGTGGTATCTATTGTAATATTCCTTTTTGGGGGGTCTCTAAAAGAATCAACTCTTTGTTTCATTGATCCTTTGTTCTTTTAGTCTTGTTTTTCATTTATTTCTGCTTTGATCTTTATTATTTCCTTCTACTGATTTTGGGTTTGGTTTTCCTAAGGTTTTGATTTAGGCAATTTATTTGAAATCTCTCTGCTTCTAATGTAGGCACTTATAAAGTTATAAACTGTCAACCTATAACTGCATTCATTGTGTCCAATTGATTCTGATAGGTTATTTTCATTTTCCTTTGACTATAGGAATTTTTAAACTTCTCCCTGATTTCTGCAGTGACTGTCTGCTTATTCAGACGTGTATTGTTCAGTTCCATGTATGTTTTCTTTTCTCTCTCTCTCTTTTTTTTTAAGAGAGAGAGAAAGAGAGAGAGAGAATTTTAATGTTTATTTTTTAGTTTTCGGCGGACACAACATCTTTGTTTGTACGTGGTGCTGAGGATTGAACCCGGGCCGCGCACATGCCAGGCGAGCGCGCTACTGCTTGAGCCACATCCCAGCCCCCCCCCTCTCTTTTAAAAATATTTTTAGTTGTAGATGGACACAATACCTTTATTTAATTTATTTATATGTGGTACTGAGGATCGAACCCAGTACCTCACATGTGGCAGGCAAATGCTTTACCACTGAGCTACATCCCAGCCCCATTTTCTTCTCTTTTTAATGTGCCCTTATTAGATATATTTTCTGCAGTTTCTTTTGCTACTTTCATTGTTATGGTCTGATAATGTGCAAGAAATTATTTCTGTTTTTTTGTTATTTGTTAATATTTGCTTCATAGCTGAATATATGATCTGTTTTAGAGAAGGTTTTGTGTACTGATGAAAATAGTGTGTATTCTGCAGCTGTTGAATTAAATATTCCTTAGGTGTCTATTAAGTCCATTTTATCTGTATGCAATTTAGCACTGTGGTTTCTTTGGGAGGAGTGTCTGGAAGTTCTATTTGTTGGTGCGAACTGTTATTATTATTGAAGTCACCCATATTATTGTATTGGGGCCAGTATCTCCCTCTCTCCTGTAGTGTTTGCTTTTACAAATTGGGTGTTCCAGTGTTTGGTACATGTTTATTTATAATTGTTGTAAGTTATTGATGGTGTTTCCTTTCTCAGTAGATTATGATCATTGTTTTTCCTCTTCTGAATTGAAGTCTGTTTTGTTTGAAATGAATATAGCTACTCTTGCTTGTTTTGGGGTTCCATTTGATCAGAATAATTCTCCACTTAACTTTTCAGACGTAGCACTTATATTACCTCTGTTTTATGCTTTTTTTTTGTAATATTCTTTGTGCGTTTTCAAGTAATAGGCGATGCTATTTAAACTTCTTTCTTTTTCTGTGAGATTTTAGTGTGGCATTCCCTAAATTGCATTTTGGAGATTAAGAAGCAACATGATATCTTTAGGTTCATGGTTTTGTTTTTCTGTTGTGCAGATTTTCCTGTGAGAGAAATCAGCACTATAGCCTGACACCATGCCTGTTGTGTTTAAAATGTTTTTACCCTTCATAGCCCCTACTTTAATATCTAATTAATGTTGACTAAAATATGCTACCAGCCATTTTGTAATCTTTTTTTTTTTTTCTGTTGGGGCTTAAACAATGAATTATACTTTGAAATCCCGCTTTTTTCCTATTTAAATATATCCATTGCTTTTTGGTGAAATTTAGCTGAATAAAAGGAAGATTTCTACTATTTGGTCTGTTATTAACAGACTGTTATTAACATTCTTTTTTTTGGTGTTGGGGATTGAACCCAGGGCCTTATGCATAGGCAAATGCTTTATCACCGAGCTACAACCCCAGCCAAATATATTACCTTGTTTTAGGTTAACATTTGTACAATTTAAAATATTAATATGTCTAATGGATAAGTCACTCAATTTGTAGTTCCTATTGGTTTAATAGTATATATTACATGTTTTCCTATCTTTTTGTTTACCCTCTTTTTATATTAAGTCCTTATATTTCCCCCTTAATCTCTGTTTGCTCATGCTCGTCCAACAAGCCATTGACATTTTCCAAAATTAGAAAAAACAGAAACAATTTCACTGACCAAAAATGGTAAAAGAGGGTTGGGTTTGTGGCTCAGTGGTAGAGTGCTCACCTAGCATGTATGAGGCACTGGATTCAATCCTCAGCACCACATAAAAATAAAAAAATAAAGGTGTGGTATCCACCTAAAACTAAAAAATTAAAAAAAAAATTGGTGAAACAATGTGGACTCTATGCTTGGAATACCTTCTTAGAGTATTTTATTTTTTTTCTGCTCCAAAATCACAGTGTTGTCAAGAATTCCAATTTTGTGTGTGCCACTTAAAAATAGCTCAAGTTTCTGGGTTTATTTAGTGAAATGATAGTGTTATTGTTATTTTACTCATAGTACATACTTATTTTTAGCATACATATAAATTTTTGTTTTTTAGAATTTTCTAGCAAACCAGAACACTCAGAAAAAGTTTTGTATTATAGTTGGATGAAGAAGATTCAGAATAAGTTTGATCCCTCAAAACCTTATATATGAAAGGCTATTGGGTAATATTTACATTTGTTATACATAACACATTTGTGATTTTTCCGTTGTTTTTTATGACCCTACATGTTCAACAGTTTTTATTTTGACCATTTATGGCCATATGAAGCTTAAGTTTGTAAGAGTTTTCATAAAGTTCTGAAATTTTGCATATTGGCTGATGGTTGGATTTTTAAAACTTTACATTTGGTAAGTTCTGATGCTTTTCTTAATTTGCTTTTTCAATGTCTTTCTGATTTATACTCCCTAAGTATTGTCTTTGAAAATAAACATGACTTGTCCCTGTTTGGTAGCCAGAGTGTGCCTGTAATGAATGCCTCTTTGTACTTTTTGAAGCTCTGGTAGAATAAGCATAGTAAGCAATTCCTTTACTTTTTGAAATTGGAGACCAGTGTTGAACTTAAAGATGAACAGAAAGACGAGCAAGGTTATACTTGTAGGTATACTTTTTTCCTACTTTGGCTATTTTAATTTTGAGTATAAATGTATGACTAAACTAAAATAATTTTATAATTTCACCATAAATATTTTTATAATTTCGAGTCATTTTTCAGGAGTTTTTAAATATGTACCTTGAACTGTATATAATAGAAGTCCCAAATATGTAATTTAAAAAAAAATTTAGAAATTTAATTTTAATTTAAGAAGTTCCATATTGAATTCTAAATGTATAATTATATATTGAAGGAAAATGACCATTTCAAGGTAGAGTCTTCATATTTTAGGTGTCCAAGAACTATTAATTAATTAATTCATTTTTTTCATTATTGATTTGTAGTGCCCCTTTCTCTTTTATTAAGTGACTGTTGTGCTGAAACCTCACTGTTCTTACTGTTGTGACTGTACTTCATATTGTGTCCTAATATCTGTGCAGATTTGTTCTATAAAAGTTGATTTACCTGTTAGTAGACCTTGTAAGTTAAATATTGAGTTCCTTAATATTGGAAATTTGGGATTGCACTTAATTTGTAGGTTAATTTGGGTAGAGACTTGCTATTCTAATACTACTGGGTTGTAATGATGTCTTATAGATAGATGATAATAATGGTATCAGTGACGGCTTCATTTCTTGCCTTCCCAATATTACACTTTTTCATTTTTCTCATTGTTGGCCAAGGTCTGACCCTGTGCTAGACAGCCTGGAAGTATCCTTCTTTAACTAAGGAGAGTTCATCCAAAATTTCTTTATTATTTCATATTTGTTGTAGGTTTTTTTAGTGTATCTAATCTTTACTGTATTAAGGAAACTACCTTCTATTCTGGGTTTGCTTAGATTTAAAAATTTGCTATTAAATAGGTGCTACTCTTGTCCAATTTTTTCTTGTTTCTATTCAGATAACTATAGGAGTTTTTTCTTGAGCCACCAATATAAAGAATTTTAAAAAATGTTGGATTTGATTAAGCAGTATTTTATTTAGGTTTTTTTTTGTTTGTTTGTTTGGAATTGAAACTGGGGACACTTTTACCACAGAGCTTCATCTCTAGCTCTTTTTGTTTTTATTTTGAGACAGAATTTTACAAAGTGGCTGAGGCTAGCCTGGAACTTGCTTTTGCCAAAGGCTCCTGAGTAGCTGGGATTCCAGGTGTGTGCCACCATTACTTAGAATTTTTTATACCTACTTTGTGAGTTGAATTAGCCTATCACTTTACAGTTTTGTTATCTGTTTAAATTTAAGATTAGACAAGCTTAAACTATACCACAGAGCAATAGTAACAAAAACAGAATGGTATTGGTATGGGTAGACTAATGGTACAGAATAGAGGACACAGAGACTAACCCACAAAACAACAATTATCTTATATTAGACAAAGATGCCAAAAATATACATTGGAGAAAAGATAGCCTCTTCAACAAATGGTTCAGGGGAAACTGGAAATCCATATGCAACAAAATGAAATTAAACCTCTATCTCTCACCATTCACAAAACTCAACTCAAAATGGATCAAGTACTTAGGAATAAAACCAAAGACTCTGTGTCTAATAGAAGAAAAAGTAGGCCCTAATCTCCATCATGTGGGATTAGGCCCCAACTTCCTTAATAAGACTCCTGTGGGGCTGGGGTTGTGGCTCAGTGGTAGAGTGTGGGCCTCGCACGTGGGAGACCCTGGGTTTGATCCTCAGCACCACGTAAAAATAAATAAATGAAGTAAAGGTATTGTGTCCAGCTACAACTTAAAAAAAAAAAAAAGACTCCTTTGGCACAAGAATTAAAATCAAGAATCAATAAATGGGATGGGCTCAAACTAAAAAGTTTCTTCTCAAGCAAAAGAAACAATCTGTGAAGTGAATAGAGAGCCTACATCTTGGGAACAAATCTTTACCCCTCACACATCAAATAGAGCACTAATCTCCAGGGTATATAAAGAATCTGAAAAGCTAAGCACCATAAAAACAAATACCCCAATCAATAAATGGGCCAAGGACCTGAAGAGACACTTCTCAGAAGATGATATACAATCAGTCAACAAATATATGAAAAACATGTTCATCATCACTAGCAATTAGAGAAATGCAAATCAAAATCACTCTTAAGATTTCATCTCACTCCAGTCAGAATGGCAGCTATTATGAAAACAAACAACAAAAAGTGTTGGCGAGGATGTGGAGAAAAAGGTACACTCATATGTTGCTGGTGAGACTGCAAATTTTTGCAGCTTAAATGGAGAGCAGTATGGAGATTTCTTGGAAAATTGGGAATGGAACCACCATTTGACTCAGCTGTCCTTCTCCTCAGTTTATACCCAAAGGTCTTAAAAACAGCATACTACAGGGACACAGCCACATCAGTGTTTATGGCAGCACAATTCACAGTAGCTAAACTGTGGAACCAACCTAGATGCCCTTCAATTGATTAAAAAAAAAAGTGGCATATATACACAATGGAATTTTACCCAGCAATAAAAGAGAATAAAATTATGTCATTTGCAGGTAAATGGATGGAGTTAGAGAAGATAATGCTAAGTGAAGTTAACCAATCCCCAAAAATCAAATGCCGAATGTTTTCTTTGATACAAGGAGGCTGATTCATAGTGGGATAGGGAGAAGGGAGCATGGGAGGAATAGACAACTCTAGATAAGGGCAGAAGGGTTGGAGGGGAAGGGAGGGGGCATGGGGTAATTAATGATGGTGGAATGTGATGATCATTATTATCCAAAGTAGAGGTATGAAGACATGAATTGGTGTGAATATACTTTGTATACAACCATAGATATGAAAAATTGTGCTCTATATGTGTAATAAGAATTGTAATGCATTCTGCTGTCATATATAAATTAAAAAAAAAAGATTATACAAGCTGACCAAATAAGATAGGAAGCCTTTGCTCTTTTTAATTTTCTGAAATAACTTTTATCAGATAGAAATAAATTGTTTCTTTAAGGCTTAGTAACTCACCTAGTAAAGGTTTTCAGCTGGGCACTGTGTACCTGGAAACCCAGAAGGCTGGGACAAAGAGGATCTTAAGTTTGAGGCCAGCCTCAGCAACTTAGTGAGACCCTATCTCAAAAGTAAAAAACAAAATGGACTAGGGATGTTGCTTAGTGGTTATTGCACCTGGGTTTAGTCCCTGGTACCAACCCCCCATCTCTGCCCCCCCAAAATTTTCATCCTGGTTTTAGCCCCCCACCCCACCTGCCCATCATTTTCATTTTGGAGAAGAAATTTGTTTCCGTTTCTTTGGAAATTCTGTTGCTTTCTCTCCTTTTTCTTTTTATTTTCTTGGTTATTACTATTTAGCAAGAAACAATTTTGGGTTTCGTTAATCTTAATGGTTATTTTGATCTAGATTTTCATTGATTTCTGCTCTTAATTATTTCCTTCCTTTTAATTTCTTGGCTTTTCTGTTGTTGTTTTTCTTTTTTGCCATTCCTGTTTACTGATGTTTAAAGTTATTTTCTTCTTAAATTCTGCATTGGCTGTTACACATATATTTTTTAAACATTTCTTAATTTTCATTGGGTTTTCTTTTTCACCTAATGGTTATTTAACTACACTTGTTTTTGGTTTTCAAACTTGAGGATTTAAAAAGTTATTGTACTGATTTCTGGTCTCGTTTTATTATATCATGTTATACCATAATTTGTAAGATAGACCTTTTGAAATTAATGATGTTTCCTTTATGCTTAATACATAGTTTGGTAATATAGATGTTTTGGATATGCTAGGAAAAAAAATCCTACACAGTGGTGTATGTGTATCTGTTTTTAAATTTGAGCCTTCCAATTGTACTGTTCAGGACTTGATATTTTCAGTTATATTTTGTTTACTTGACCTTTCAGTAGTTCTGAACAAAATACATTAAATTAAGAATAATTGTTGTTTTTTCCCTCACAGTTCTAATGGTTGTTAGATATATTTTGAGGTCTGTTTAGGGTGAATTTTTTATGATAGTTTATATTCTCATCATTTTCATCAGTATATAGCATCTTCTTTATATATATTTATATTCCTTTTGCTCTTTTGAAAAAAATTTAAGTTTTTAGGAAAAATTGTAATGTTATTACAATGAAATTAATGTACTCGTCAAATGGATTCACCATTTACTATTTTTTTTATATTTGCATTCTTCATCATTTTTCTACCTTTGTATATTTATTTCACCATTTAGAGTTATTTGCACACAATGCCTTTGCCCTAAGTGTAAACAGTATGGGCTGTCTCCTACATAATCCCAATATAGTTATCATACTCTGGAAGTTTGATACTGTTATTGTCTATTATATTATCTATGTCCAGGTTTTTTTAGGTCTCCCAATAATGTTGCTTATTGTCCTTCCTCTAGTCCCTCTTCCTCTCCATTCAGGATCCCATCAGTTATATTTAAATTTTATATCTCTGTTCTTTAGATTCCAGAAGAGTTCTTCAGCTATCCCTCCCTCCCTTCTTTCCTTTCTCCCTTTCTCTTCCTTTTCCCTCTGGTAGAACCCAGAGCCTTGCACATGTCTTTGTCCTCCTTGTCCTCCTCTTGCTTTTCTTTCTTGACATGGCATTTGAGTGGGTCAGACCATTTGCTTTGTACAGTGTTCATTATGTTGGGTGTGGTTCATTGTTTTAGTTTGTATGGATTCAGGCAAAAATTTTTGGGTGGGAATATTATATTACATAGTGGGCTGATCTGGAGCAGTCATGGCCGCTTTCCCCAGTATTGTGGTTCTTTGGTGATTTTGGTAAGATGATGTCCACCAGATCTCTGCATTGTAAATGCATCCTTTTATTATTGTGATTAATTAGTGGTCTGTGGAGTTCTGCTTTGAGGAAGAAGGAATAGCCAGCCAACAATCTCTAACCTAGTCTTTTAGCATCGATTAATTTTTTGATTGAATCAAATACTGTAGTTTAAATGGTGATTTTCTATATCTATTATACTGCTGTCTTCTATAATTTTACCTTACTTCGTATTTTATTGATCATTAAGTTTGCTTTTCCAACTTTTTTTTTTCCATTTGCATTTCTCCTATCCTTTTATTCTCCTTACTTTCTGCTAAAGAGTTGGAGTTTTCTTCTGTTGATTTAAAATCACAATTTTTAAGCCAGATGCATTGGTACACACCTGTAATCCTTGTGACTCAGATCTGAGGCAGGAGGATCAATTCCAAGTTTAAGATCAACTTAGTGAGACCCTGTCTCAAAAAATAAAAAGGGCTGGGGGCGGGTAGCTCAGTGGTAAAGCACTCCTGTGTTCAGTTCCTGGTAAATCAAATTACACCCTTTTTTTTGTTTGTGTTTATAATCATTTGCCCTTGACTTAAACATATATGTTTATTCCATTGTTTTAAAAATTTTTAACAGTATTTCTGTCATCTCTTTAATAAGACAAGTACTTTGTTACACTCATTTTCTTGGTGAGGTTTCTTCTCACCTAGTTAAGCTGGTATTATCTTAAGATTTAAAAAAAAAATTTTTTTATGGATATACTTTTTGTCTTTCCCTTTCTCTATTTTCCCCTCCCTGCATGTGTCTCTCTCTCTCTCATTCCCTTCTTCCCTTTTTTTCCCCTTATTTTCTCTTTTCTTGTTTCATTTACTCTTGTGTCAGTTTTTTCCTTTTTTTTAGAAGATTTATTTTTAAAAAATATTTATTTTATTTTATTTAGTTGTTAATGGACTTTATTTATATATAGTGCTGAGAATCTAACCAAGTGCCTAACACATGCTAGGCAAGCACTCTACCACCAAGCTACTACCCCAGTCTTTAAAAGATTTCTTAGTACATTATGATATAATTTACTCTCCAAATGATAAAGTAATAATTAAAAACAAAGTTTTGATTCTTTACATGTAAAGTTCAGGGATACTCTTTCAACTAAATTCCCTTAATACTGTCTAATGCATGAAGCATTAGTACATTAAACATTGAAGTGGCTTTAAGTCTAGCTGGGTGTTTGCTCGTCAGTAGGTATTGTCTGTTCTTTCCAGCTAAGCTGTTGCCTTGTCTTAAGAATCCAGTGAAGAGGCCAGGCATGGTGGCACGCTACTGAGACTTGAGAAGCTGAGGCAGAAGGATTTCGAGTTGGAGGCCAACCTGCACAATTTAGTGAGACCTTGTTTCAAATTAAGAATTAAAAAGAATAGGCAGGCTGAGCATGGTAGCACACTCCTATAATTCCAGTGGTTTGGGAGGCTGAGACAAGAGGATTGTGAGTTCAAAGCCAACCTCAGCAACAGTGTGGTGCTAAAGCAACTCAGACTCTGTCTCTAAATAAAATACCAAATACGCCTGGGGATGTGGCTCAGTGGTTTAATGTCCCTGAGTTCAATACCCAGCCCTCCCCCACCCCCCACCCCCGGCAAAAAAAAAAAAAAAAAAAAAAATCCCCAAAACAGAATGGGCAGGAGATATATCTCCAGAGGTAGATTGCATTGGACCCTGTGCATGTGCATGTGCGTGCGCGTGCCACACACACACACACACACACACACACACACACACACACACACACACAGGAAAAAAAAAACTATTTTGTATAATATCTTCCAGTTTGGGTTATGTTTTTGTTTCAGTATTAACCTAGTTCCCGGTCACTACCATTACAAAACATGGAATCTCCATGTTAATGATTTAACCTTGTTTTAGTATTTAAGTTCTTATACTTCACTACTGGAATAATACTTGTTTTGTACCAGAACAGAAATGTAAATAATTGGTTTTTTAGAGTATATGCCCCACTGTAGGGGAAAAATAGGAAGGAGGTTTAGAAATCATCTATTCTGGATCTCATAATGACCTAACAGCTGTGGCCACTTGTTCAACCTAATACATTTTTATCTCACTGGTCAGTTGTTTTATTTTAATTTTCATTTGAACATGTATAGAAATGTTGAAGCATTAAGGTGGCAGCTGTGTGTGAAGAATAACTTATTCAATGACAAAAAAATAGTAAATATTAACCCTTTGCTGCCTAACTTGTGTCTATCACTCAATTATGATTTTGTGTGTGTGTGTGTGTGTGTGAGAGAGAGAGAGAGAGACTTTAAAAATGAGACTACTGTCTGTAAGCTCAGATTTCAAACTCTGTTCCTAGAACAAGTAAGTATAATTTCATAGAAACAATTACAATGGATTTAAACAGCATATATAAATCAATCTTTTCAGGCTTAGTAATTGGAAAAGAATATTCACAGTCGTGTGTGTGTGTGTGTGTGTGTGTGTGTGTGTGTGTGTGTGTGTGTGGTTGTTGCAGTTTAATTTGATGAGTATGAATAGCTCAAGTTTTTGAAAAAGGACTTTGGAAGCCAGTCATCATTCATTCTGCCACTTTTAATCTGAAGCTTTACAATGTATCTACAGCTATATGTAAATCCTTTTAGTTTTGTAATAGGCTTGAGAAATTTCAGGAATCCTTTTATTTTAGAGACCAGCAAATTGAAGAGGACTTAACTCAGCTTGAGCCTCCTGCCTCTGCTGTTCAAGTGCTAGTTTTGACTGGTAGAGGGATCATCCAGGTGAGTTTGCCTGGCTAGGCTCACTTAGCCTTGTCTTTTAAGAGGAGAAAAGTTTCTGAAAATTGGGTTTTTCAGTGAGGAGCACTTTGGGTTAGACACAGCTATCTGTCTCACTGGCAGTGGGACTTCCAGGGTGTATGAAAAGATACCATGAAGTAGTTTAGCTAAGTGGCTTATGAGGTCAGCCAAGGAAAAACAATTTAAACCAGCTTCAGAAGCAACAAAGGTTGGGGGAGGCATAGAATTATGCTAGAATATTGAGAAAAGTGTATTGTCTAAAATTTTAATAATAACAATAATGTATAAGGCAGGGTGTGTAGTTCAGTGGTAGAGCTTGTGCTTAAGCAATTAGGCCCTGGGTTCAATCCCCAGAACCACAAACAAACCAAACTAGTAAAACAAAACCACCATCGCAACAAAACAACTCCAAAATCTCAAAGAACAATTTCAGGCATTGTGTATCTTGAGTTAAAAAAGACACTTCTAGGCCCATAAACCTTTAATTTTTATGAATTGGATTTCTCATCATGTTAAATGTTTTCTTCTGCTAAATTACTCCTTTAACAGGAATTGAGTTTGATATATTTTGTTCAGTCATATTCCTAAGTGTTAGATGAAATTCATTTAATGTTTTGAGCTTTGTATTTTTAGATATACTATAAAGATTACACAGCTGTTTCTTAGATATGCATGTGAATTACTTTTAGTAGTTGGATCATGATTTGGATTCTATGCCAGCTGATAGTCAGCTGCTACAAATGAAAAGAAGCTAACACACAAAGATAAAAATTCTTAAAGAATATCCACATCAGACTTCAGAATGTTCTAGAGTAGTGCCTACCTTGTTTTAGGCTCCAAACCATCAAAGACAGCATATTTCAGGTTTGGGTTGTCTATTGGAAAGCTGGGAGGTATTTCCTCCTTATTTTGTTAGGAATTAGAGTAGGTGTGACTGCTAGCTACTCATGTCAAGATACATTTCCTTATGTCAGCTTCAGTTTCCAGTTAATATGATTAAAATTTATTGGATTAGTAAAAATATTTAGTTTGATTCTTTGTTCTGTGGTTAATTTGGAAGACTGAGTTGCTTTCGGGCTTCAATTAAATATCTCTGTGTTTTCCTCCATTATGTCAATTCTGTTTATTTAGTATATGAAGTTTCATGTGCTTTTGCAAAGTTGTTTATAAAAGTATTTTATGCCTGTAGCAAAAGATGTCTATAAAGATGAATTTTCTCCTGGACTTAAATGTAAAATTGCTTATTATTTTATCTTAGTCCCTTTTGTGCTGCTATAATGAATAAAGAACATAGTTATTTCTTACAGCTCTGGTCTCTGGGAAGTCCAAGGTTGAGGGGCCTTGGACTAATCACAGGCCTTCTTGTATTATCATCTGCTGAAGAAGAGAGCATAGGGTCGGGGTGGGGTATAAATTCATTCTTTTATCAGGAACCTACTCTAGCCATAATTTAATCCCCTCCTTGAATAATGACGTCAATCTATTAATGAGGGCAGAGCCCTTACTGACCTTATCACTCTTAAATTTCCCACCTCTTTTTAAAAAAATCATTGTTCTTTTTAGTTATGTATGATAGTAGAGTATATTTTGACATTATACATACATAGGTATAACTTCGCATTCTTGTGGGTTGTACATGGTATGGAGTTTCAGTGAACATAGAAAAGTTATTGATTCATTCTACTGTCTTTCCTATTCTCATCCACCCAGTTCCCATCTCTTACCAGGTTTCATTTGGGTTTAAGTTTCCAACATGTGAACTTTGGGGAACAAATAAATCCACATTGTTCATTATCCCAGATGTGAAACACCTATAAAAACTTAAATATAGTGTGTGTGTACATTTGTATATATAGTCATATATATATCATTATTATATCATAATTATGTAATATTGGCCAATATTAATTAGTATAATAATGCATATAAACTCAAGACTCTATTTCCAACCTGTTTAAACACACTTGTGTCAGTTTTGTTAAAATAGTTGCAGAATTTAAAACTTGGGACATAATGTGTTTTAACTATAGCAATTTCTGTGGAAGGTGATCTCTAAAAGTTAGTTTAAATAGGGCTGGGGATGTGGCTCAAGTGGTAGCGTGCTCGCCTGGCATGCGTGTGGCCCGGGTTCGATCCTCAGCACCACATACAAACAAACATGTTGTGTCTGCCGATAACTAAAAAATAAATATTAAAATTCTCTCTCTCTCCCCCCCCCTTAAAAAAAAGTTTAAATAAAAAGATTGAAATAGTGGTTGTCTATGGTCATGCTGGGCATTGTGATTTATTTGCTTATTTGATATTCATCAAATACCTGAATATGCTTAGGAAGTGCAATTCTCTGTACTAGGAATTATACAGTCTAAAAAATTGTTATAGTACAGTGAGAATTATGCTATAATAGGATTATGTTTGGAGTTTGATGGTTCTTTATGACCTACGAGAGCTGTAGTGTGGATAGAGGGCAGCCTGGGAAGACTACTTGGGTATGAACTGGGATATATGATTGGCAGTAACAAGAATACTTTCCCTGTTTGAAAAAGGAAATGATCATTCAGGAATACCATAATAAAAGGAATGGAGAGAAGTGAGAGGCATTTGTCCCAGTGCAAATGACAGGATTTAGTAAGTTGTTTTAATAATGTAATTTCATTGAAATCCCAGAAACAGACTTGAAGATATCCTCATTAAATTATAAATTTAAAAATATTGTTTGTTTGTTACTTTGCACAACCACTTAAGCACAGTTCACCCTTAAATTTTGAATCTAGCAATGTGCCAGAGAAGCAGTGTAATTGGCTTTCAAGATAAAAAGATCATCTCTGAGTTTCCAACCTTACCTCAACATTTTTTGCATTTGTTTTCCTTTCAACTTCTTCCTAAGGTAAACTGAAACGATTATTTAAGAATAATGTGTACTCTTGAAGCACATCTATTTGGTTACTTCGTTGGCAGGTTTCAGCAAACAGTCTGCAATCACTGCTTATTAGTAACTTCACTTTGTGGAAGTTACCAGGAAAGTGCAGCATTAAGGCCTTCTTCTAGTCAAGCACCTTAAAAAAATGTACTATTACCATTCACCTTGTTTGGCTGTTTTGTAGAAGCTCAAAGGACAGGAAATTCCAAAATCTCTTGAATGTCATGCAGTTTCTGTTTGACCGAAGATGATTGATAAAAGTGGGCTGCTGTTTTTTAGATTACAGCCAGTAATTCTCTTTGATTATGCTGTGCTATAATTACTTTCTGAACACACTGCCAAAGCGTGTGAACAAAACATCATATGCTAGTGAATCCTAAATCACTCTTAGCTTTCATCATATTTATTCTGTTGACAGTGACAATCGCATGACTACTCATTCTAACACCTCTCAATGCCTGTCTAAAGTTTTGGTATTCCCACTGAATTCAGCCTTCCTCTTGTACTTAGAAGTGCTTTTTGGTACTTCTATGATCTTGTACGGGGTACCACTGTCAGGGGCAGACCATAAAACAAAAGTGGCATATTGACCCGTAATGTCAATATATTACCAAAATATTTTGGGGGAGAACATTATGTTAAAACAGGTGGTATAATGGAGTGAATTGCTAACTACTCATTAGATTTTAATATGAAATAAGAAACTTCTAAGAAATTTTCTATCAGCTCTTTAGGGCTTCTAAATTTATTTAGTGTATGTGAGTAAGAGATCTGCTAGGTGCTTCATAAATAATCTTTTCTGAAAAAAAATTTTTTTGTTGTTGTATCATAGTCATCATAGCTAGTCTAGTTCCTGGAACTAAAGTATGTTGAACCTCATTTGATTTAGTGAATTTGTTCCAAGGTTGATCTGGTATGTCATGTTTTAGGACCAAATTCATATTCTTAATGGAGGAATTATTTGTCCAGAAAGGCGAGAAGAATGTTTCCCCAGCTGTAGTGGACATAACTGCTTTTCAAGACAGAATTTCACAATTTATAAAATAGTTTTGAGCATGAGCTGGCAGCTGGTAAGTGTTAAATGTATTTGCCAAACTCTATAAATATCTGTTCTGGAACCGTGAATGTCCAAGAAATACTGTTGGAAAATTAATGGTTTCCTTGGAATAATAGGAAAACCAGGCTTTCTTTGAGTGGTTGTGCTTAAGTGTGGGAAGGATCAATTTGATTTCCTTTGACTACGTATCCAATGTGCTTCAATATTATCTTTACATACACCTTATTTAAGTTAAAAAATAACAAAGAACAGTTCCTTTGGATTTTCATTGTTAAGATTAATCATACTGTATCATACATGGTAGCAATGAACTTAAATTGAAACAGGAAGTTAGAATTGTATTCCACTGGTACAGCGATGTGCTAAGCAGCAGCCATTTGTAATATATGTCTAACCTTTCAAAGCCATCATTAATTCCCAGATAACCACTATAGCTACCATACGGTGGGTACCCATGGATGAATAGAAATAAAGAAAGCCCCACTGGGATGCAGTTAAATAAGAAGTTGAGCTTGGTCAACTGGATAAGGGGGTTTGTCTTTCTCATTCCGTACATACTATATTGGCTGAGCAGGAAGTTCAGATTCTTTTATCAGTCAAAGGGTAGTTCAAGGCATGCCATGGACTTTTAGTATTTGTCAACACAGTGTTAAAGTGTGTACTGTAGCTGGTAGTTTATGCTCATATGTGGTTCTAGAACTCTGTTTTGGCCATTTCTATTTACCAAATGCTGTTACTGCTAATAACAGTCATGGCTAATATTTTTGAGTGCCCAACATGTACCAAGTACTTGAAGTGTTTTTATGTACGTGGTTTTATTCTCAACAGTTCTGTGAAGCTAACCATTATTATTCTCCTTTAGAAATGAGGAAACTGAAGCTTACAGGCTAACAACTTGTTTTAAGTTCACAATAAGGAAATGATGGAGCTAGAATTGAAACTTAAGTTTAATTCCAGATTCTCTACTGTTTTTTTTTAAGCATTTTATATTTTCTTTAATATTTTGCGTTGAGACGACTTGTTAAAATGACTAAGTTGCTGTGATCAATCTTAGGCTGAAATTTTACTGTGAGCAGTCTATATATAAAACCTTCTGAAAACATTAATTAAAACTTTAAAATTAAATGAAACGGAAACAAAGTAGTTTATTATTAAAATAAAGTTTTTTCTCAGCAAGAGAAACAATAAAAGAGGTAAATAGGGAGCCTACATCCTGGGAACAAATTTTTACTCCTTTTTAAATTATAAAATCAATGTTAATTGAAAAACTTTTGTAATTGAAAATTCAACAGTTAATTCCCTATTGTTGTGTTCTGAGTCTCTACTCTTTAACAAGTATTCACCCCAGCCCTAGTCCTTCTAAAGATACCCACTCTATGCCTTGTAGAATTTAGTACTAATGTTGAAAATTTCAGGAAGAAATTTAAAGGCTTGTTTAATTATAGGCTGTGTGTGAGGTGACCATACAGTTATATATCAGTGATTTTGATATTATATGTATATTCCTGTATTCACTCAACTTCTTATTAACTGCAGCCATAGTAAATTCTGAAATCATCATTGTCATCTGGCATTAATGAAAAAAGTGAAGTGGTGACATGAATATACTCTTAACAGTTTGCCTGAAAAGGAGATCAGTGAAGTCAATAGAAGTATAAATCTGTTTTGTAAAATGTCTTAATGAAAATATTCTTAACTGGGTTCTTCTATGCAGAAATAGTTAGCATTATATTTTTTAGGTAAAATATTAGGATGCTTATCCTTGTTCAGAAGTGCTAATATAGGGTTTCTACAAGGAGAGGCTGGAGCTAGGAATGATGTTTTGGGGGCCTCTGTAGTACATCAAGAAAGAGCGAATTAATGAATGCAGCGGCAGGGGGACATAATGGAGGAGGTATTAGAAGAGACAATTTGAGTGGTGGAATCAACAGGATGGTGGCTGATGACTGTACCAAAGCAGTCTAAGGTGGCACTTGATTTTCTAGCTAGGAATTTTTGGTATGTTTCTTCTGGGAAGGGCAAAATAGAGGGTAAGGGTAAGGGGAGAAAAATAGGTTGCATTCTGGGGTCGGTCGGTCTGTCTGCCACCAACCCCCCACAATCTAGCTTTAACTACATAATAAGGCAGTTATCTGTGTGGCTTTGGAGCACAGGAAATAAGAAAGGATTGTTAATCTTTTTAATACTTTTTAACAAATATTAATTAAAACCTTGAACATGGACTCTCTTAAGCTTTGATGCTGTGTGTGTTTTGGGTTATAAGGAAAAAGGATTAGTCACCACACGACCTACCAAACTTTGGTCACTTTATGTACACATTGTATCTCCACTCATTCAATTTAAAATTCTTATTTGAATGAATATAAGAAAACATGCCAGTCATTTATCAATGAAGATATACAAATATTGTTATATATTTTTTTATTATAGCTATGGAGTCTGTGCATAATTAGTTTTTTAAATAGAGGTAGCTGTACTGGAGTGAACACATGGTTAATTTCCCCCAACATTCTATGACACAAAAATTTAAACATACAGAATTGTTCGGTAAACATAGGTATACCCAGTCTAGAGTGTTCTATTAACATTTTATTGTGCTTGGTTTATCACTTCTCTCCATTCATTCTGTTTATTTATTTGCTTTTATAAAAGTAGGTTAGAGGGGCTGGGGATGTGGCTCAAGCGGTAGCTCGCTGGCCTGGGATGCGTGCGGCCCGGGTTCGATCCTCAGCACCACATACCAACAAAGATGTTGTGTCCGCCAACTAAAAAATAAATATTAAAAATTCTCTCTCTCTCTCTCTCTCTCTCTCTCTCTCTCTCTCTCTCTCTCTCTCTCTCTCTCTCTCTCTCCTCTCTCCTCTCTCACTCTCTCTTTAAAAAAAAAAAAAGTAGGTTAGAGTCATCAGCACACTATTTCCTAAATATGTCAGTATGTGTATCATTGACTAGGTTTCATAATACTTAAGGTTTTTTTTTTCCTTCTGTGTTAAACATATCAACAGGATGGTGCACAGAGTATTGGGTGAGTTTTGACAGAGGCACCCATATATAACTAAAAGCCTTTTCAAGATAACAGCTTTTTTTGGGTGATGGCCGAATTTACCTGAAGTTCTTGACCATGTGTTTATTTGCTTTAATTCCTCCCATAACATCTACTGTTTTGAATACTTTTCACTGTAAATTAGTATTTCCTGTTGCAGAACTTAATCTATTAGGAATCATTAAGACATGTTTTCTTGTATAAGGCTTTCTTAAGAGCATAATATTTTCATTGTTTATCTCTGTAGTTGTATCATTTATTTGCTTTTCTTGATTAGTGATATGCCATTGTATAAATTGTGTAAATATGCTATGATTTATTTGTCCATTTTCCTCTTGATGGATACCTCAGCTGTTTCCAGTTTGGGGCAGTACTAAGCAATGGAATTGAAGGATCAGAGGGTAGGTGAATGTTTGATTCTATAAGAAACGCAATTTGTCTTTCAAAATTGTTGAACCATTTTATATTCCTATCAGTGGTGTTTGGGATATATGTTTGCCCCATGTTTTAGCCATTCTTGGGAGTATATAGTGGCATCTTATTGTGACTTTAATTTGCATTTCCCTAATAATTAATGTTTAGCACTTTCATGTGAATTTATTGAACATTTATATATCATTTTTCTAACATCTGTTCGGATTATAAGTCCAGTGTTTTATTGGATGTCTGTATTTTAATTTATTTAGTTGTAGGAGTTTAAAAAATATGTTTTGCTTGCCTGTCAGATTTTTATTTTGCTAATGTTTTTCTCATTTCTACCATATCTGTGTGTGCGTTTTTCCCGTCTGTTCCTTCTTCCCTCTTCCTTCCTCCCTCCCTTATTCTCTTTACCTACTTCCTCCCTCCTTTCCTTCCCTTGAATGGTATGAAGTCCTTCCTTCCTGCACTTTCAAATATTTAAGTTATTTAGAATTGGGTAGGAGGGGCATCCTTGCCTTGACTTCAGGGGGAACAAGTTCAATATCTCACAAGATGTTAATAAGTATTTTTATGATTGTCTTGATCACATTAATAAGGAATTCCCTTCTCATTTGCTGAGAGTTTTTGTCATGAATGATGTTGCGTTTTCTCTAGTACTTTTTCTGCATCTTTTTGTATTGGATAGTTTAATTTTAGTTGTAGTTGGACACAATACCTTTATTTTATTTATTTATTTATATGTGGCGCTGAGGATGGAACCCAGTGCCTTGCACTTGCTAGGTGAGCGAGCTACCACTGAGCCACAGCCCCAGCCCTTATTACTGATTTTAATTTGATGCTATGTTGTTACAAAGTTTTTTGGAACTGTGTTGTTGAAAATACTTTTTTTTTTTTTAAGTCTCTTTGTCAAGTTTTAGTAATCAGATTGTTCTGCCCCAAAACAGGTTAGAAATGTTTCTTCTTTTTTTTCTGAGAGTTTATATCATGTTGATACAGTTTTTCTTACATGCTTTATACTATTCACTAGTGAAACCGCTTGTCTGGAGTTTTATTTATTTATGGGGGGTGGATGGGTCTATAATAATTTTTAAAATAGGTAGCATTCAGATTTTATCTTATCTTTCTCTTTTCTTTGTGGGGAGTGCTGGGGATTGGGGATTGGGAATTAAACCCAGTGGTATTTTACCATTGAACTACATCCCTAGCTTCCCTCCCCACTACACCTGTTGATTTCTTTTTCTTTTTCTTTTCTTTTTTTAATTTTGAGAAAGGATCTTGCTAAATTGCCAAGGCTGGCTTCAAACTTGAATCCTCTTACCTCATTTTCCCAAGTGGGATTACAGCGTGTGCCACACATCAGTTTATTTTTCAGGGAGTATTTTTGTCATATTCCCTTAGTATTCTTTTAATATTTTTTGTAGGATCTGTAGTGATAAGCCTCTTTTATTCCTATTATTTAGTAATTTGCATTCTTTCCTTTTCTTGATCAGCATTTCTAGGAATTTATATTTCATACTCTTTCATTCATTGTTCTTTTTAAAATCATTTTTTCTACTTCCTTTGGGTTTTCTTTTTCTAACTTCTTAAAAGAAGAGAACTTTTCTTTTTAATATAAACATTTGCAGCTATATATTTCCCACTAAATACTGCTTTAGATACCCCACCCTACTCTCTTTTTATTACTGGGGCACTCAACCACTGAGCTACATTCCCGGCCCTATTTGGTATTTTATTTAGAGACAGGGTCTCACTGAGATGCTTAGCACTTCGCTTTTGCTGAGACTGGCTTTGAACTTGCAATCCTCCTTTCTCAGCCTCCCGCAACGCTGGGATTACAGGGTGTGCCATTGATCCCGGCTTATTTGCCATATTTTCATAATGAATTAATTTGAATTATTCCCCAGGTTTTCTTCTTGCAAAGAAAGATAGATTACTAAGAAGTGCATTTTTTAAATTTCCAATATTACTAAGATTACTAAGAAGTGCATTTTTTAAATTTCCAATATAGCTGGGATGTAGCTCAGTGGTAGAGCACTTGTCTAACATGTGTGAGGTCCTGGGTTCAGTTCCTGATACCATACACATAAAACAAACAAACCCAAACAAAATTTCTAAATATACAGATATTCTTAATGGTATTTTGTAAAATTAACATACTCATAATAAAGACTTAGATATCTTATTATAATCACTTCAGTGCCTTTGTGGCCATAGAATATATTCTTTATGCTTTCAGTTAATAAAATTTGAGAATTCTTTTGTGGCCCGGCATGCCGTCTATTTTAGTGACCACACTGTAGGTACATGAAATGAAGATGTTTTCTACAATTGTTGGGTTTCGTAATTTTTAAATATGAGTTAAGTGGTTAGTAATGTTTGTTAGGTGTTATCACTAGTTTTTGCTGTATGTGTATTGATTATTGTCTACTTTTGTCAGTTATTGAGAGGGAATGTTAATATCGTGTAAATGTCATTGTCCCTTTAATTCTGTCAATTTTTGTTTCATGTATTTTGAGACTCTTTAATTAGACATATACATTTGTTGAATAATAAATTAGCCTTTTTTATGATTTTGAAAAGTTCCTCTTAAAATCACTTAATTTGATATTAATCTAGCAATTGCAGCTTTCTTATACTCACTATTTGGGTGGCATATAATTTTCTATTTACTTTCAGCTTGTTTAAAGTGAATCTCTTATAATTTAATTGGATCTTTTAAAAATCAGTTATATAATCTGTATCTTTTAATCAGAATATTTAGTCATTAACATTTAATGTAATGTTGACATGGTTGAAAAATGAACCAGTAATTTTCATGTTTTATTTTGAGACTGTTGCTTAGGGTCTTGCTAAATTGCTGAAACTGGCCTGGAATTTAGGATCCTCCTGTCTCAGCCTCCCGAGCTGCTGGGATTACAGGCTTGAACCACCTTTCCCAGCACCCCATATCATCTCTTTCTTACAGGAATTGAGTCCCTTTTGGTCATTTTCTGGTGCATCCATATAATTGTTCTGTAAATTTTATCTAATGTTTATAGTTCTATCTAGTTCATCATTGGAAAGGAACTCAATCTGCCATGACCCTCCCTACTTAGATTTTTTAAAAAACAAAACGTTGAATCCTGTAGTACCCTGCTTCAGTTTTTCTTGCTTGATTTCATGTTGTACTTATCTTGCTTATTGCTCACACTGTACTTGAGGAATCAGTAATCTTGCAAATTGAAAAAATAAAAAGTGAATTTTTCTCACTCTTCTGTTTTTACTTTAAATCTGCCCCAGGCTAGCCTTCTCTGGTGTTTCATAGCTGAAATTAGCTGCAGTTAGTATTTTTTAAAATATTTTTTTAGTTGTCAATTGATCTTTATTTATATGCAGTTCTAAGAATTGAGCCCTGTGCCTCACACATTGTAGGCAAGCACGCTACCCGTGACCCACGATCCTAGCCTTGTAATTAGTATTTTTTAACTCAACAGTGCTTGGAAATACTTTGGACTGCTTTGCCATAAACCTTAATGAAAATAATGTGAGAGGGGGAAAAATAACTGCAGAAAACAGGTAGAATAATCTATTCAGTTGCTTTGAGAAAAAATTCTTTTTAATAGAAGGATTTACTAGCCTAGGAAATGTGTGTTGCCAAGTGAAGCATTTAGCAATATTTTTTTCTTCTATCCTCAGTTCTCTATGTATATACTTTCTGTGAGCCAGTTTGCTATTAGGGAGGGTTTAGGTTTGTTGAAGTTTAAGGTCTTGGGGGCAGGTAAGAAAGAGGGTGTGAAGGTCTGGTATATTAGTTATTTAGAGCTACAGAGTAAATCATATCAAAATTTAGTGACTTAAAACAGCACACACACTTGTTATCACATAGTTTCTGTTGGTCAGGAATCTGGATACAGCGTGACTTGGTCTTCTGGCTCAGGGTCTATCACAAGTGTAGTCAAGATCTTGGCTGGGACTACAGCCCCAACTGAAGTCATGACCAGGGGAGGATCTGTATCTAAGCTCCTTGAACTTTGTTACATGCCAGTTGTTTGCCTGAGGGCCCAAGTTCTTTCCTAGCAGTTGGCTTTGTCCTGCAGGCCTCTCCATTGGGCAACAAGTAAGGTAGAATCCAGTTTTTTCTTTGTAAATTAGCCTTAGAAGTGACATTCCATGTTTTTGTTTTTTTTTTTTTTGCCTTATGCTATTCAAGAGAGGCAAGTCTGTGTCCATGTATACCAAGAGCCATGGAGATTGTTAGTACCTATCCATCGGCATAAATTTTTATTTCTTATAGTGTATATTTTCAATAGGAGGCAGCAACACAAAGGTGAGAGGAATTTTAAAACCCAAAGGTAAGTCTTACTGAAGGAAAGGTGGCACAGCATCTCAAATAAGGGAAAGCTACTGTATAGCTATCAATAACTAATATACCCAGCCCTTTACACCTTCTTTCCTGCCCCCAAGACCCTAAACTTCAACAAACCTAAACCCTCCCTAATAGCAAACTGGATCACAGAAAGTACATACATACAGAACTGAGGATAGAAGAAAAAAAACTTAATAATAAATGGATTAATTCTGGAAAATGTCAGTGCTATTCTTTTTTTATTAATACTAATATTTAAAAACTAATGTAACCTGTAAACAAATGCATATGAGATTAATATAGTTTTATTCTTTAATGGATAAAAATGCTTCATCATATCTTCTAAATATTAAAAGCTATATATGTGTGTGTGTATACAGTGGTAAAAAATGATACATAAATTTTACCATCCTAACCTTTGGAAGTGCATTAAGTACATTCACATTGTTTTCCTGCAGCCATCATTAGCATCCATATCCAGAATTTTTCCATCTTAAACTAAAACTCTATTCATTTAATAATCACTCCTTACTTCTTCCTCCCAAAGTCCTAGGCATCTGTCATTTTCCTTTTTGCCTTAATGAATTGACTAGCCGAGGAATCTCATGTAAGTGGAACCATAAACTATTTGCTATTCAGATCTGGCTTGTTTCACTTAGCATAACGTCCTCAAGGTTTATCCATATCATAGCACATTGCAGAATTCTTTCTTTTTTTAAAAGGTTGAATAATATTCCATTCTGTGTATGAACTACCTTTTATTTATTCATTCAGCTAGTGTATTATGTAACTTATTTTAAGATTTTGTCTTTGTGGTTTTTTAAGAAAGTTGAGATTCTATTTGAAGGAAACATTCCCTGAAGTATTACTTTCATTAATAAGTCTTTTTTACTGCTCTTTTTAAAAAAATTGTTTTTTTTCAAATGTAATTTTGTTACAGGTTAATATATTTTCAGTAGTGATATCTTTTAAAAAGTGTCCTTATTTCTAAAAGGACATCATTTTCAGCAAATATTCCCTTTCCTTAGCTTCAAAGTAAATGTAACATAAGGTATATAATATGGAAATAATAGGAGACATATGAAGAGATAATTTTGTGGAGCTATTATAATTGATAGGGCAGAATCCAGCTCTTATTCGAGTGATTAGAGTGATTGTAAGTCCAAACTTTGAAGCAGACTGAGTACTTTGAATCCCATTTCTATCTCTTTATCAAGTTAATTCACCTCTTTGTCTCAAATTTCAGCAACTTAATGAGATCCTATCTTACTATAAAAAATAAAAGGTCCAGGGATGTAACTCAGTGGTAAAGTGCCTCTGGGTTCAATCCCCAATTACCCCCACCCCAATTTCCTATATGTAAAATGGGAGTATTAACAAATAAGGTTAGGTTTGGTTTGGTTTTGTACTGTACTGGGGATTGAACCCCAGGGGCACTTTACCATTGAGCAATATCCTCAGTCTTTAGATCGATCGATTGATCTATCTATCTATCTATCTATCTATCTATCTATCTATCTATCTATCTAAATCTATCTTTTTATTTATTTAAGGCAGGATCTCATTAAGTTGCTGAGACTGGCCTCAAATTTGGGATTCTTCTGCCTCAGCCTCCTGAGGTGTTGGGATTATAGTATCTTTCACTGTGCTTGGCTCAGATATGGTTGTTGAAAAGATAAGTGAATTAGTAAAGGCAAAGCACATAGAATAGTACATGGCACTCAGCAGTAAGTACTGTGTACATATTAATATTTGTAATAACATTATTAATCTTTTTATCACAATACTCATTAATTGATTACTTATGTTACTTAATTGTCTCTAGAATTTAGATCTTTCATAATGTAAATCAACCATGCCTGTAATCCCAGCCACTAGGGACACTGAGGCAGGAGGATCGCAAGATTAAGGCCTGCATTGGCAATTGAGTGAGATTATCTCAAGATAAAAAAGAGGTGGGGGTGGCTGATGATATAGCTAAGTGGTACAACATCCCTGGGGTCAATCCCCAGTAAGGGGTGGGGGTGACTGTCATGTTAGGACCCCAACCCTTTGACTCTCTTACTTAACCTTTTATCTGAGCTCTAGAGGTACATGATGCAAAATTAAAATCTCTAAAGAACTGAGTACTCTATCTTTTCTCAGTAGGCTTGCTTTATACATGTTAGACTAAAATGCTTGAAGGATGAGAGACACCATAAGTGTAAATGCACAGAAGGGCAGCCATGTGGATAGGCAGCAAAGTGGATGCCTGAAACTGAGGGATATTTCAGAGGACACAGTCCTGCTGTCACCTTGATCTTGACTTCAGCCTCTAGAACTGTGAGAAAGTAAAAATTTTTAAGTCAAATAATAGTAATGATGATAATAAATAAAAATGAAAATATTAAATGCTTAAAGATATATTAAAGACACCATATTTAGTGGTGAGCAATCTAATTTCGTTAGATTTTGTTACCCCTGCACACCAGTCACTTTGTGGCTTTGGCCTTGTGATGCTCTTGATTGAACTATTCAGTGATTTCCCCCTACTTCAGTAAGCAAGAAAAAGAAATGACGAGATCAGAAACCAAATTCCTGCATATCCCAAAAGCCAGAGTTCATTTCCCCTACAGTAATAACCACTTACCACAACTGCCAGCAGTTACCTTTAAAACTGCAGCTCTTGGCAGTAACTTCTTAATCACTGCAAAGCCCCAATTTCAGTGTTCTATAAGCTAGAGAGATTTGGGGGAAGAGGCGGTCAATGCAAAAAGAGCAGATTCTGACTTGAGAGTAACTTAGGTGCAACCCTCAGGGCTCTTTGAAGAAGATGGGAGACCTCAGAGGGGTAAACAGTGCTTCTTTTGTGTTTTTCTGTAGTCTTGGGAGTAGCAGTCAGTGTTTTGGGGGTCCCTTTCTTGGTTGCCAGAACTGCTAAAAAACTAAAATTACAACAAATTTTATTATAAATGGCTTTTGTGTATAATTTGTGAATTTGGCAGCCATCATTATACAAAACAAAGATAGCTTCCCTTGGGCAATAGCAAAACAGTGAATTTTGTAATTTGGGAACAAGGGAAAAGAATAATAAATAGATTGGTTAACTTTTTGGTAAGGGTTAAAGCAGAGGGGGCTTCTCTAATTACACTGAATCAAGTGGTCTGGAATCTCCCCTTTTGAAAATCTGGTATGCTTTTGGTTCTCTCTGCTTCCTTTAAGAAGTTTTAGTTTGATTGTGTCACATTTAATATGAGAGACTCCACGTTGATTTTGTCAGATCTGTTTTGCCTTTGGGGGCCTAGTGTAGGATCTTGGTTTAAAATGATGGTCTCATGTAATTTTTTAAACCAAGTATCAGTAAAATGCTAGGTATAGCCATAATTTTTCTTCTTTTGCTTTCCCTCTTTTGGGTCTTATATATCTGCAAGTTCTTTCTGCTGTACTTCCAACATTATATACCACATGCTTCCTTCTCGTTTTCTAGTCTGGTATTTGTGCTTTCATTCTTAATTTCTATGACACAAGAATCCCTTCTTTGCGTAATAACTAGAATCATTTTTCCAAAATGTAAGTCTTGTTCTATTTAAAGCCCTTCAGTGTCTTCCTAGTACACTTGGAGTAAAATATAACCTTTTTATGGCACACACATTATCTCTCCAGAGAATTTTGTTTTTTGAGAAATGAATGAATAGTAAGAGAATTCAGAGGAAGGAAAAATTATTTCTGGTTTTGGGGACCTCAGGAAGACTTAATAGAAGGAATAGTATTTGATCCTGGTCTTAATAAGTAGGATTTTTGTCAAAATGTCATTTTTAATGAACAAGCATTAAAAAGCTCGTATGTGCCAGATATTCTCATATTCATGCATTTTTTTTTGGACAGGTAATGATTAGTAAGTGGTGTATTATGTAGCCTACTCTATCTCAGGATCTCAGGTATGTTATAGATAAGTGGCTCTACCAACTTCATCCCCAGCCCTGCAACTGGAATCAACAAATTGCTGTTGTTAAAGACAGCTTTACTGTATTACTATCAATAATTAGTGTATACAAGAATACACAGTTCTTGTCTGCTTAAATACCAGGAAAAATTTCTTTGCTGCCTATGAGAATAGAAGTTGGCAAGTGTTCTATACTATTATATATACCTGCTTAGGTAATTTAACTATATTCAGAAATGAATACTCTGAGAAAGCTACACAATTACAATGTAGTTTCATGGGTTTTAGACTTTTTAAAAAACACCCAGCTGTCTTCTAATGTAATATATCTTTGACAAATACCAAAATTAACATACGGAAAATGAAGTATAATCATCAACAACAACAACAAAGTCCAGTTTTTATTTATAGTTAATTTAGTGATCTTCATAAGACTGTAGATTAGTAATTTACTAATTTAATCTTTTTGTATTACTTCACTGACTAAATCTTTTTTTTAACATTAGTGCATTATAGTTATACAGAAAAGTGGAGTTCATCTTCGTAAATGCATATAACAAAGTTTGCTCTATTTTAATCTCCAGCTGACTGAGGATTTTGAAGACTAACCAGTTTTCATTTTTGAGGCTTTCATTGTGTAGGCAGGATGGTCGTATAAAGTTGCATCATTTTATTGTTTGTATACACATTAATATACATGTAGAAGTAATTTCTGTGGTGACTAAGGAGAGTCATACTTTGGATCAGAGAAAAGTAGAGGGGCAGGAAAGAAATTATGGTTAATGTAGAGTATTACCTAGATAGTTGAAGTTATTACATTTATGATTTGTCTTTTATTTTGGGATTTTTAAAAAATATTTTTTATTCGTAGATGGGCAAAATAGCTTTATTTTATTTTGTTTTAAAAAGTGGTGCCAGGGATTAAACCCAGTGCCTCACACTTGCTAGGCAAGTGCTCTACCACTGAGCCACAACTCCAGCTTGGGATTTTTTTATTCCTATTTTTAGATTCCAAAACCATTCTCATTTTAGTGAGTTATGATGCCCTCCCTAATTCTCTACCTGGCAAATACACCAAAATATTGACTGCTAATTCTGTTTTGATTGACTTAATCTGTTTTGAAGTTTGCAGGTTAATGAAACCCTTAACCTGGGTACCACTGGTTTATTTTGTGTATTATATATGAAGGTTTTTTTATTTTATTTTTTAGTTCTTTTCCTCCCATGAGCAGTCTTTTCCCTTTCACCAACCTGGTCTTCACCAGTTCAGTTAAATTCTGACACTAACCATCTGGGGTTAACATAGGCCCCACAGGTTATTACTCAGTCTTACAAGAATGCCTTCACTTCAGACTCCAGCTACAAATGGAGTGCACAGCCTGCCCACATGTCTGCCCAGCAACTACGAATTCCATAGTTACCCCCAAATCCCATCTCTCTACCACCAATTCCCAGACCTCAGGAAAGTACTTTGGTGTGACTGGTCTACTATGAAGGATACACTTCAGGAACAGCCAAATAGAAGAGATGTATAGGTCAAGGTATGGTGGAGTGGGGGACCTGAAGCTTCTCCTCCTGTTTCATACAACATGCTTCCAGCACCTCAAGGTTATTAATGGCATTGTTTTTATTTTGTTTTGTGTGGTGGTGCTAGGGATTGAACCCAGGGCCTTGTACTAATGGTGTTTTCATTACACTGATATAATTGATGAAATTCTTGGTCATTGGTAATTGAAGTCAATCTCCCCTCCCCAGAGTTGGAGTGTGTGGTAGGCTGAGTTCCAGTTCTCTAATCCTCCATTGGTATTTTTGGTCACCAGGCCCTATCCTCCTTAAGCTATTTAGTTACCGCTACAGCCTGGAGTCATCTAATTATCATACCAGAGACCTTTATCAGGAGAGTCCAAAGGTTTTCTGAGCTTTGTTCCTGGAACCAGTGACAAAGACTAAGTATTTTTTTATGTACCACAGCATGCTTGTCTCTGGTGAAACAGATGCTGTGAAGAAGAATGGGAGGATGGAGTGCAATGTCATTAAACCTCAGGGACTGGGCCTTCACGAGGCTTCTCTGCTTGCCTGATATCTTCTAGAATAGAGTTATTTAGATTTAGCTTGTCCTTTCACAGTTTGCCAGATACTCACATGGTTATTACTACTTCTCCAATAATATGTAAGTGCTCAGATCTTATTTTTTCTTCTTTATTTTTGGCTTCTAGTAATTTTTGTTTTTAGAGTTGGATTGTGTCCATGACATCTCATTTTGAAGATTTCATGTTCATCAGAAAACTAATCAGCTATTTTTTTCCTTTCATTTTTTTTTTACCTTTCTTGGCTTTCTGAATATGTTCATTTGAGTTGTCCTTATTACTGTGGTTATAGCTTTCTCAGGGAAATTGAAGTAATCAGATGATAGTTGACTAAGCAGTTTGTATGTAGAGTTTTGTCGTTGAATAACCTCAAGGGGTGGGTTCCAAGATCCTCTGGGGGATACCAAGTTCTTTTCATAAAATGGTTTAGTATTTGCACAGAACCTCTGTATATCCTCCCATATATTTCAAACAATTTCTAGATTATTTATAATACCCAATACAATGTAAATTCTGTGTAACTTGTTCTTATTTTGTTTAGGGATTAATGTGGGGGCTCTATACTTGTTGAGTTACTGTAATTTTTTTTTAAGAGAGAGAGAGAGGGAGAATTTTTTAATATTTATTTTTTAGTTTTCGGCGGACACAAAAATCTTTGTTTGTATGTGGTGCTGAGGATCGAACCCGGGCTGCACGCATGCCAGGCGAGCGTGTTACCGCTTGAGCCACATCCCCAGCCCTGTAATTTTTTTTTTTCTGAATACTTTTGATCCAGGTTTGTGCCTGGAACCAGTGACAAAGACTAAGTATTTTTTATATACCACAGGTTTGTTTGAATTTGTGAACTTAGAACCCTTTGATATGGATATGCTTGATTAATGAAGTGCTTGTCTCAGCTGTTCAATTAAACCATGTGATACAATATTTGGACTTTCTCTAGCAACCCACTCTGGAGCATTATATCTAGCTTCCTTGATTTTAGATTTACTTTATTGTTTTTTTAAAACATTATTTTTTGGGGGGGAAATAGAGTCATCTAATTTATAAAATAAGCTATTGCTTTAGTTTATATAATCTCATGGGAACTTTTCAAAGGTATATTATTTCTTGAACGTTAGGTGACAGAATGTAGGCCCCAAAATACTAACTTTGGAAAATTCTGTTCTTTATTAACTTACAGGTTTATTAACTGATTATTTACTGTAAGTAAATTTGTTACTTAAGTTGTAAGCTGTAAGAAGAAATTTGCCTTCCCTTGTTTCCTGTAATTTTTGTATTGAATTATGTAAAAGTTCTCGCTTAGCAAGAATCTCCTTTGTGAGTGATGAAGAGATTTCAACTGCTGTACTGTCAAATGTCCTTTAATCAACTTAAAAAAAAATAATTCAAGCTTTAGTCATTGGCATGTTTCTATTTCCAGAAATATTTTACCAAAAAAATTTTAGACAGTACCACTGGGTTTGCTATGCCAATATTATTACAAGTTAGTTTTTGTAAAATTTCCTCAATGGGAAACTGGGAAGTTATCACCTTGTCCTTCTGGTACAATTTATTTGTCAGTGCTTTGACCTCTTTAGGTCTCCCATGATCTTGTCATCAAATCCAGGAAAAGAGTGAAACACAATCCCCTCCTGCAAAGCTGCATTCAGTCTTAGATGGGCTGACAAAAGCATGAGTAAGGGGAAAGTGTGAAGGTGGCTTTTTGTTTCTGAGTATATTTGGGAAGAACCCTTATGATTTGTTTGACATCCTTGAAACTGAAATTGGTAGAATGAGTAGTGCTTTTGTCCAGGGTAGGGGTTTCCTGAGCCACCTGTGAGCATCTTCATTGACTACTGTGTAAGCCTCGGAAGTATCATAAGGCTTATTGATGTAGAGCTCAAGTTATTTTAATTGGAATAATAGTCTGCATAGTCAACATGCCTGTTTTTGTTGTTCACTTTTGGCATTTGATTAAAAAAAATAGCATGGAATAAGGTAATACTTGAATCAGTTTCTCACCCAAGAGTAAACAGCATATATGAAAAGTTAACCTGTTGCTTAATATGAAAGTGACCAGTCCTCTATATTTTATCTCAATCTCATTTGGTAACTAATTATTGATACCAGTGGAATTAGGACTTAAGATTACCTCATAGAATTGGTACTTTATTTTTTCTGTTTATTTATGGAGGTTAGAAATTAAAACCTAATAGGATACTTAGAATTCATCTCATTTTACTTTTACACTTTTTAAAGTGAAAACAAAAATGTTTAAGCACAGGATATTAACTTGCCCAAAAGGAAATAAGGATTTACTCACATTGTTGTTCCTTGTTAGTGGCGACTCCCATGTCTTAAGGGACAGATAGTGCTTACTTGAGTTTGTTCCAGATCTTGAAGTGATCTGATAATAAAGATATTTTGTCAGTAAAGAATAGGTAATCACAGACAGGTCACCTGTGTGTAATAAACATATATTAAATGATGATTAGTAAATTGTAAGTTTTAGTTGCATTTAGATTAATGAATAAGATTCACATTTAGAAGAAAAGATTTTTTCTGTTGCTTATCTGTGAGCTCCTTTGTGCATCTTAGTCTGTTCTTTTTGGTCCCTTATTACATTTCATGTTTTCGTTTGTCTTCTCCACTAGACTCCACCTTTGAGCTGCTCGCTGCTGTTTCTAGCACATAGTAATTGATCGACTGTCAAGTTGGTTTATCCTGACTTACATGGTATGTGGGACACCTAGTGTATTATAAATACCTTATGTTTGAATATTTTCTTTTTTACAGTGAACAGAGTATCTGTCAGGCAAGAGCTGCTGTGATGGTTTATGATGATGCCAATAAGAAATGGGTGCCAGCCGGTGGCTCAACTGGGTTCAGCAGAGTTCATATATATCACCATACAGGCAACAATACATTCAGAGTGGTGGGCAGGAAGATTCAGGACCATCAGGTAAGAATCGATATATTTTTACTTTAAGATGATTTAATATACCTAAAAACTTAGTATATTCAGTTTAAAAAAAAAAGTAGTGCTTCAAAAACTAATCAAAATACACTGTCTGGGAAAAACTGAATATAGGTTTGTCTCCTCACCCTTTCTACTTTTTACAAAACCTGAATTTAGATGAAGATTTGGAATTAAATCCTATATAAACCTTCATTCAATCTTCTTGCCTTCCAACTAGTTAGTTTTTGTAATCTAAAGTAAAATCAGAACAAACAAAAATGAAGGACTATTTAAGAAACAGAAAATATTGTTAAATTTATATATGATAGGGAAAAAAATGGTAGATATTAAGGTTTCAATTCATACCTGGAATAATTCTCTACTCTGTATTTCCAGAAAACTAACTGGATTATCTGATTATGTGATTTCTTGGTCCCTAAGAGATCAGGAGCAATAGTGTGAGGGAAAGGTAGATAGGGTATTATTAGCATTAACTATATACCAATAGCAGCAAAAACTTTTATTTTAGATTTATAAAATACTTTTGGAAAAAAAATATTTTCCAAAGATGTTGGAATCAACAGATGTAAAAATTGTTCTGCTATACATGCAGGAAAAATAAAACAAATTTTCAATGCCCAGTTGAGGTGTTACTTAAAAAAGGTAGATCTCTAGGATTGTCACTAGCACAGTGGTAGTAGAGTGTGTTAACAGATGCTGTAGTACCTTGAGTTTTAGGATGGAAATTATGAACTGGAATAGCTAGGGACTTTGGTTTGTCATATGCATATGTAAGGTTTATGGGCCTATTAAATTTGGGCTGTGAAACTGAAATCTATGCAAAAAACTGGGATTCTCAGGGAGACTACATCCCATAAAAAGAAGACTAAGACAAATCCTTGCTATCAGGACAGGGAGGCAAAGGAATTTGTTTCTGTATGACCTGGTTTAGGAACTTTCCTTAGAAATGGAAACTATAACTTAACTCTCACAACTCCAGGTGAGAAATTATTAACAAACACCAGCTACAGATGTGAAACTGTTGGGACAACTGATAAAAGTAAATGCAGTGTACTCCTGGAGAGAAACTGTCACATCTAAAGTCAAGTCTACAGAAAACAACTTAATAAATTGACAAAATCTACTGATGAAGTACACAGACTATCTCAACTTGCCCCTTTTTTGACCTTCTCATGCTACCTTTTTTTCTTAGTTACTCTTCCTTCCCCTTTCACTCTTCTTTCTCCTCCTTAGTTTCTCTCCTTGCCGTTTGTACTCCAGTTTCCCTGCTGTGTTGCATGGCCTTCCTTTGATGTCTCCCCAGTCTCTATACCAAGAGCCCCCTCTATCCCTTGAGCCACATCCCCAGCCCCTGATGAACATTTTTTAATACAGCATTCTGAATTAATAGCTGTAAAGGGTTAGTGAATAGATCATTTGTTAATATTAATGAATGGTCCTGAAAGTATGTTGACAGAAAAGAAAATAAATATTTAAAAATAAGTAGAAAAATGTTTGTGTAAGCCAGGAAATTTCTATATGAAACAGTAAAAATTTGTAATTAAGCTGTTTTGTGACTTGAATTTTGACAAATAAGTGTTTCTTAAAATATTTGAAGTGCCAGGGATACAGCTTACTTGCCTAGTGGGTGAAAGTCCCTGGGTTTGATCCCTAGCATGATCAAAAAAAAAAAAAAAAGAAATTAAAAGTCATGCTTCTAAATATTTGTGACTGTAAGATGAAGTCATTATGAGCACTAGGAAATATTTGGGAAATAATACTTGGACCTTAGTGATAAGCTACTACATATAGAAACTGTGGGACATCTAAGCTGTCCTTAGATAGACACAGCTTAACAAGAGATTCAGGAAGACAATTTGATAAAATTCACATCAATTCATAATAATTCTCAGCCAATTAATCATAAAAGTTTTTTAAGCTGATAATGTGGATAATATAAAGGTACAGCAAATATTTTATTGGATTGTGCAATGTTGAAAGCATTTCCATTAAACTGTGAATAAATTTAAGGTTTCAGCTTTAATCACTTTTCATTTAGTGTTGCAGAGGACCTTCTAGTTAACCTAGCAGTTCAAAGATGAAGAAATAGAAGGTTTAAGGATTGAAAGGAACAGCTGGCCTTATTATTCATCAGTGATATAATTCTCCGTATAAAAAATATCCTAAGTATCTGCAGATGAATTATAAACACTAGAAAGATTGTTAAGCAGGGTTATTAGATACAAGACCAGTATTTAAAAATTAGTAACATTTTTGTATAGCTAGCAATTAGAAAATAAAATTTTATAAGAATGCTAGCTAAAATAATAAATGATAATGTACCTGAGAATAAATCTAATGAATAATAGATTTCCTGTCATTTCAAGGTATGTTGTTGCATCTCTTAAATGGTTGTTGCCAGTGGAAGCACATTGTTATAATTTACTAAAAACATCCAGTTTTTCTGTAGTAATCACTGTTTAAAAAGCCACCCACCATTTATTTGTAAAATGGAATATATTCAAATTATTTCATTTTCTGTTTAATGTTTATTAAGTTCTTAATATGTCTAGGTGCAATACCTAAGTTTTATATAAAGTTTCTGACCTTGAAAGATAATATTAAAGAATGTGAATGTTAAGTTTGTAAGCAAAGACATACTGTTAAATGTTTCAGTTTTGATAAATACAAATCATAGTACAGCAGAAGTATAAAAGAATCACCAGTGAGTAGAGAAGATTGGCAAAGGGGTCATGGGTCTTTATAGGCAAGAGTAATACTAAGCTAAGTCTCAAGGAACTAGGTGTTTGCTGCACTGCTTACTCTGTTATGGTCAGACTAAAAATGTAGGACAGAATAAATCACCAATTCAGAGTCAGTCTCACTGGGTGTGAAGAAGCATGGAGCTTAAGTTTATGATGAAGTATGATCACATGCTTCATGGACATTTAAATCTTTAAGTGAAAACATGTACTTCCTCTTTAAAGATTACTTAAGTGTTATTACTTCTTAAAGGTTAGATGAATGAAACAACTGATTCAAATTAAACCATTTTTATGTTAGAAGAATTGAACCATTTACCTAATATAATTTGATTCTAGCAAAAAAATGTCTTTACCTATTTCTCACATTCAGATACAGAAAATTAAAAAACTTAAGTAGAGCCTATTTTCTGTCTTGTCTGCTGTTTTTAAGCTATTCACCCACTGGAATATAAATTTGCCATATAATGGGATTATTTTCCAATACTATGAAATTATGGTGGCTTTGGGTTTCTAGTAGCTAAGGATTTGTGGTCTCATCTCTGTATTTATAAAAACCACACAGTAAGAGGTCACTATATAGTTTTTATTGTGACAAAATATACATAACATTAAAATTACTATCTCAACCATTTTTAAGCATTCAGTGGCATTAAGTACATTCACATTGTTGAGCAGCTATCACCACCAGCCATCTCCCAACTTTTTTTTTATCACCTCACACTGAAATACTGTTATCTATTAAGTAATAACATTGCATTTTCCCCTCCTCCATCCCCTAGTAACTACTTATTCTGTCTTTATAAATTTGACTCTTCTAGGTAGTTAGTATAAATGGAAATATACCATATTTGTCCTTTTGTGTCTGGCTTATTTTACTTAATATCTTCAAGAGATTATTATGATTTAAAAATAAATTCAAGCTTGGGAATTGATGGGGAAGTTAATTTAGGTAGAACCTGTCTGAGTACTAAAGCAAAGGCATAGAATATTAAAAAGAAAAAAATCTATTTGGAGAGTTTATCTGGCAGTGAAGAATTATTGGTCTGTGATCTGACAGAATAAAGAGCCAGAGAAGTAAGCCCTGCTTTCTTCTGGCTAAGATCTCTGTTCTCCTAGAGACATAATGTAAGTTTTGAAAAAGGGGACTGAGGATACAAGCAGAGTTTTGGAAGATTGACATCTGGGTCAAATATAACCAAAATTAGAGTTTAGGCTCTGCTAATGAAGTGGGGGGATTGTCTTAGTATTCTCTCAGGTCATGAACCCAGAAGCCCATACTGTAGGAAGAAGTTTGATTTAGAATTAGACTGACTTTTACAGGCACTAATTATTTCAATCACTGTATAGATAAAGATAATTTGAATCTGTTAGTTTTCTGAGCTGCCTGCCAGAAGCAAATGTAAGTCTCTCTGGAAAAATTTTAACATCATTGTAGGGCTCAAAATTTCTATATATTTGTCTATACCCAGTGTCTGACACTTAATCAAAATATCCAGGCATACAAAGAGACAAAAAGAACAATCATAGGATAGACCTACTGGGTAATGTAGTTAATGGTATTATCAGAAATGCTTTTTTTTTTTTTTTTAAACAAATGTCCCAGAAGGCAACAATTTAAAATCAGATAATCAGTAATCATAACTAAATACAAAATTTCATGTAAACTTGCATTTCAAAATAAAATCAGACCCTTGCAACAGAATTGCCCAGGAGTTTTTTTCTTATATAAAAACAGTTAATATCACTCTGCAAAATGCATACAAAAATACAGTATTAAAAAAAAAAAAGACACACCTCAGCATAATACCCAGTAGCTTATAAAACACAAGCTATTCAGGTGAGACGTTAGTGACCTGTTCCCCACTTATCCTCCCAAGACAATTCCAGAAGTCAGTTGGCTCCTGAAAATCCAACTCCAGAAGGTAGAGGCTAGCTCTAAAACTTTCACTTGAATTCTGAGGCCAGGAAGCAAACTCACAAAGAAATCATTGTGTGGACTCTAGGTTTGGAAGTAGCAGCTGGCTTTACAGAGCCACAAATTGTGCTTTCCATTCTCCCACCCCTTCTGGGCCGAAGGGGGCCTGGTTCTTCTCCCAAGACAGGCTTAGTGGTTTCCTGTGATTGCCAGCATGACACCTGCTGGGTTGGGTGACTTTCTCAGATTGGAGGCTGCACCTGAATTTCAGAGCTACAGAGTCCAGTTGGGGCAAAATCCATCATGGTTGAGAGATGCCTGCTATTAAACAACTCAGTGATAGATGGGGTTTACAACAAATTAGAAAAGATTCAAAATAATTGGTGAACTGGAATATAGGTCAAAAAGAACTATTCAGACTGAAGGCAAGGCATCTAAGCAAAGATGGGATAACATTAAAAAAAAAAAAACTCAAGATACTTATGGACTACTGAGAAAATGTATAATATATGTATAGGGTCCTAGGAGAAGAGAAAAGAATAAGACTGAAACAATAATCCAAAGGACAGTAAACAAAAATTTTAAAAGTGATGAAAGAACATCAGCTTAGAAATGCTATAAAACTTAAGTTTGATAAATACAAAGTAAACTGTGTGTGTGTGTGTGTGTATGTGTGTGTATCCATCATATTAACCACTGTAAAGTACTCATAGCTTAAACTCTAAGAGAAGTCTATGAAAAAAAACTTTTGAGAAACAATAAGCTGTCATATGGATTTGGGGATGCAGTTTAGTGGTTAGAGTGCTTGTGAGCATGCATGAGGTCCTGGGTTCAATCCACAGTATCTCCCCTAGCCTCCCCCCAAAAGGAATTAAAGAATAGGCAAGTAAAACCAAGTAAAAAAGAAAAGCCAAACACATGGGCATCTCAAGAGATGTCAAAAAAACTCTTGATAACGTGCAGTCATGGTGAAAACTCATAGCTTTCAAGGAATCAGAGTACTTCCCAAGTCTGTTTAAAATTATGTATAAAAGTATTATGTGAAAGATTATATTTAAGGGTGAATTTGGGAAAGTTTCCCCTCTAATATCAGTTCAGAGGAAAAGATACTTGATATCATTATGCCTTTTCAGCGTTGGATTTCATTTCCTATCAGTGTATGAAGGTAAGAAAAGAATTAAAATATATAAGAATTGGAAAGGAAGAAATAAAGCTGATGTTTATTTTAGATGACATGGTTATATAATTGTGGGGGGGGACCTGAATATAATCATTAGGATTAATAGTAGATTAAAATAGTTAGAATTTATAAATATATTAGGTTAATAATAGATTAGAATTAATAAATATTTTAACAAAGCTGGGTACATTATCATTATGTAAAAATCCTCAGGTTATAATTTATCAGATACTTAATAAAATTAATAAAAAGTGTTCAAGACCCCTATCAAGCATTAAATACAAAATAATTAGAGGGTGGTATATGATATTCATCAGTTAGATTAATTTTATGGTATTATAGATTGATCAGTTCTATCTTAATCAAAATCCCAAAAATTATTGGTGGAAATTGACAAATTGACAACCAGAGTATGAAATGAAAGCTTTACATGAAGAACTGAAAATAGCCAAAGTAATATTAAGGAATGAAATAAGAAAACAAACTTTAGTGGCCTTTGAAGTGGCATTAGGCACTATTGTGTTGGCAAAAAGTTAGGCATATTGACCATTAGGGCAAAATAGAGTCATAAGGACACTTGATTTATGAAAAAATTAAGCCTGCAGCACAGTTACAGATGAATTGAATCAACTGGACAGCCATACTGAAACAAATAGGAACTTGAACCCTATGTCACATCATAGGCATAAATCAATTCTAGTTGGATTGGGATGCAAATGTGAAAGGTAAAACAATAGAGCTTATATAAATTGGCATTACATTTTTATGACCTTGGGATTGAGAAACATTTCCTAACAGGACATAAACAAGTATTAATAATATAAAGGAAAAGATCACTATTTTGAACTGAATAGAAGTGAATAACTTCTGTTCATCAACACACTTCTAAGGGTGAAAAGGTAAGTCATGAAATGGAAAGAGATAATTTACCACAATGCAGAATGTACAAAATGAATGTACAAATCAATAAAGAAAAAGATGGACAACTCAGGAGAAAAATGGGCCAGAGATTTATTAATTTAAGCAAGTATTCACAAAAGAAGATATCTTGATAGTACAGGGAAAGTACCTCATTACTAATCAGGGAAGCACAGGCTAAAACATAATAATAAAATAGTTGTACCTCAGAATTGCTAAAATAAAGTGTGGCTGGGGATGTGACTCAAGCTGTAACGTGCTTGCCTGGAATGTGCGGGGCGCTAGGTTTGATTCTCAGCACCACATAAAAATAAAATAAAGATGTTGTGTCCATTGAAAACTGAAAAAAAAATTGCTAAAATAAAAACCACCATTACCAGTTATGATACTGTGTGGCATGTTGAGTAGCACAAACTGTTATATGTGGCTGTGAGAGTGAATTGATAACAACCAATTTAGAAAGCTACTTGGAGTTTTCTACTCAAGTTGAACATGCATATAGCCTGTGCTAATTCTACCTCTGGGTATATACCCATCAAAAATGTATGTTAGTGTATACCAAAAGACATTTAGTAGAATGTTCATAATATCATTGTTTGTAGTAACCCCAAACTACAAATAGTCCAAATGTTCATTAATGGGCAAATGAGTAAATAAACACAACTTATACGAAGGAATACCACATAAAGCAATGAAAATGAATGAAGCTTAACTGCATGCAACAAATAGGTGGTTCTTATAAAGGTTATTTTAAAGAAAAGGCAGATACATTTATCAAACATAATGTGTAACTGTTCTTGTATAAAATCAAAAAACCTGCAAAACTAGTGCATGATATTGAAATGTGATTAGTGCCCTTTTGGGGTTGGGCAGGAGTCTTTAAGGCCTTTCTGGTGTTAGTATTTTATTTATATGTTTATATTACTTCAGTAAACAAAATAGAACTTATAACAAATGAGAGGAACAGATGTGCTTTTATTTTGCTGATATATACATATATATGTACATATATATTTTTGGGGGGGGGCAGTACCAGGGATAGAACCCAAGGGGCACTCAACCACGGAGCCACATCCCCAAGCCCTTTTTTGTATTTTATTTAGAGACAGGGTTTCGCTAAGTTGATTAGTTTCTCGCTTGCTGAGACTTGCTTTGAACTCTGGATCCTCCTGCCTCACCCTCCCAAGCTGCTGGATGTGGGCCACCACACTCAGCTGTTTTGTTGATTTATTTTTTAACCATCAGATGGATTAACTTCTGTCAGATTTAGAACTGAAAATTGCTTTGACTCTAGATTACTGTTTACCATTTTTGACAAGGTATATTAGGAATAAATTTGAGTGAGTATGTAGTTAGGATTTGTCTATCTCCTTGATTTTGCCAGTTATTAGCTTGATCTTTATAAATAATTATTGTCTTTTAGGTTGTGATAAATTGTGCCATTCCTAAAGGGTTGAAGTACAATCAAGCTACACAAACCTTCCACCAATGGCGAGATGCCAGGCAGGTGTATGGTCTCAACTTTGGCAGCAAAGAGGATGCCAATGTCTTCGCAAGTGCCATGATGCATGCCTTAGAAGTGTTAAATTCACAGGAAGCAGGTAAGGTATCTATACTTTCCTTGTGTTCTTAAACTGAAGTGCTTTGGATACATTGAAGCAAATCTTTTTGTCAGCCTTTAAATGATATATTTATTTCAAGTAATTCTTGAATTTCTTTTATTTTCTACAAAAATGTGAACTTATGTGTTGACAGTAATAGTCTAGAAGGATGATCCTTTGTTTTTAACCTTCACATATGAAGTTATTTAGTTTGGTGTCTCCTGCTGTAACAATTCAGTTTTTATTGCTAGAACATGAGGTCATACAGTAGGAAAGAATAATGCATAATTATCTTTTTTTTAAATGAGGAAACACACTTTTTCTGAAACACATTTTTTAAGCCACTACTGAGCCCATGAACTTCAAGTAGAACAAGTTCTCCTTCCTTGGAGATTAAAACCTAATTCCAAAAGTTATTTGAAGTTTGAGGAGTGCCCTCAGGTGGTACAAGCCGGGAATTGCATTTCTTCTGATGCTGCTTATTGAAGATGTTTATGAATAATTCACTTAAAAACCTTAGGGTTTAAAGCTGTATTTGTGTCATGGATAAGCTCAGTTTTGTTTGGTTTATGAAATAAAAAGAAATACACCAATGTGTGCTTATTTCTTTGGGGAAAATAGATTTTATAATTTGAAAAATGAATGTTACATTATAAAAACAATGCAAATGATTACTCTTTCCAGTATTGTGTTCAGTAATGATTCTAATCATATAACTCCATTATGAGCAGAATTTATATCTTTTAATAGGAAGAGTTATTCAGACGAAAATTTGATATTTTGTGGAAGGTATAAAATTTTAAAATTTATTATAAATAGGTTATATTTATACCTTGCCTTATTCCAAAAAGGGGATTTAAACATTTAGTTCGTGTGTTAGTCTACTTCACATGTGACATTTAGAGCAAGAATTTTGGGATCTTACAGAAACTTTAATGTTGTTCTTCCTGTACATGAGGAAATCAATATCTATAGGTAACTTGTATCTTATCATGTTTTATTTATTTTGAGGAAATAAACCACTGGAACTCATTCTGATTTGTCTCTAGTTATTGAAAAGAGCATAGGAAAGTCTGTATTCTCTCTTGATAAGTCACTGCTTTTCTTGAAGGCATCAGTATTTTATTAAATAGGTCAATTCCACAGTTCAGAAAATAAGTATGATAATATTTATCTTATCCATGTTTGACACAGACTACCATTATTTTTATTTCTGAGTTTTCAGATTGATATTAGGAATTAAATGTTGTTAGCATAGTTCAAAAGAATGTTCATCTTGTTATTTTTTTTTAACCAAATGGAAAGGATTGTTTTTGTCAGTGAATAGTCTCATAGTTTGCTTTCAAAGTGCAAATGATAATAATGCTGATCCTTTGTAATTGTCTTAATGTGAAAAGACTCAATTACATTCTTTCATTAAAATTTAATTTATTCTCTGGGGATTGAACCCAGAGAAGTTTAATCACTGAGCCTTATCCCAGGTCTTTTAAATTTTTCTTTCTTTCTTTTTTTTTAAAAATTTTGAGATGGGGTCTCCCTGAGTTGCTTAGGGTCTAAGATGTTGAAGCTGGCTTTGAATTTGGGATCCTCCTGCTTTGGCCTCCAGAGTTGCTGGGATTACAGGCCTGACTCAGTTATATTCTCTTGTAAACTCATTAAGAAACAGTGTTTCACATATAGAAAGGTTGGCAAAACAGGAGACTCACCCATCATTTCACTAGCTGCAGAATCATTTTGGTCTGCCAAAAAGAAAAAAAAATTAACAGAGTTCTTCTTAGTTGACTTTGATACTCTCTTTTCTGTCACAGTCTCAACCAATAATACTAGGGACTAAGGAAACAGAGATAATGGGGTTGGCACGTGCCTGTAATCCCAGTGGTTTAGGAGCCTGAGACAGGAGGATTTTTTTGCAAGTTCAAAGCCAGTCTCAGTGACCTAGCAAGGCCCTAAGTAACTTAGTGAGACTCTTGTCTCTAAATAAAACATAAAAGGGGTTGGGGATGTGGCTCAGTGGTTAAGTGCCCCTTGGTTCAATCCCTTTTTACCCCCCCCCAAAAATAGAGGAAGATAATGGTGGGAGGAGCTGGTCCATGTTAAACATCTCTGCATTGTGGATCAAGTCACTGGCAAACAAGCTTTTGATTCCTTAGTTTTTTCCACTGGAGAAAGCAAAACATTATAATGGTCAGTGTTCTAAATAGTCTGATTGATATATTTAGGAAATTCCTGTTTTCATAAATTACTTTAAACATTAATTTCTTATTTTTTATGGTATTAACTGGCCCCAGAAGTAGGAACATGGAAAGAGGTTGATATTAAGAATCAGCAAGAGTGTCCTTGGAAAGGGTTATAGTTTCTTGTGCAGATTAAAGTAGAACATGTATGTTTCTTACTGCAGTATTATTATTTAGATTCCCTCCCATTCACTAAACAGACATACCAAATAATATCACTTCTCAGTATGCTCATAACTCCCCCTGCCAAAGCTGTTTGCATTGGGTTCCCAGCCAATTCTCTGCTGAAATTGTCTACTGTCTTTTTTTGCCAAAACCAAGTTGAAAAAGCTTAATTTGCATGTCTTTTCCCTAAACAAATAGCCCAATAAAACTGATGAGAAACAAAAGAATATACTCTTTCATAAAAGAAAAGCAACTACAGTCATCAGTCTTGCTTATTTTTTAATGTTTTACCACTTTTTAAAAAACCATTTTCCAGTATTTAATGTTTGTTTTGTTTTATTTTAAGTGTTGTCAGTATTAAATACTGTCATTGTGATTTTCAGACTTTTAAAAGTTGTGGACACCTTTGTTAAAACAAAATCTTTTGCTGAAGCTCGGTGTATAAATGCATCCACTCCCTCCCCTACAAAGGTGTTTTTCTGATTAATGTAGAGTTTAGGCCCACTGCCACGAAGGTGCCTACCTGTATGGTTCTTTAGAGGAGGATATGACAATTATTCATTTTTCTTGGCAAAACCAACAATCACACAATCCTACTTTCCTCTTCCCCTCTCCCATCTCCCAAGTCCTCTAAATCCTCAATTTCGTTTAAGTTAAGGAAAAGCATCTTCCTTTGAGTCTAGTTGTTGAGACCTTTACAAGATGCTCTGTGTGTGTGTGTGTGTGTGTGAGAGAGAGAGAGAGAGAGAGAGAGAGAGAGAGAGAGAGATCATTTTTTATGAAAAGGGTGGGTGGCAGAATGTTTTTCTTTATTTTGTTTTTAACATGGTGTGCAATTATCTAATATACTGGAAAGTACAGGAGGTGCTAAATACAGTGAGTTATATTTGGAATTTAAAAAAAAACATCACATGTACTAACATTTTTGAAAAAGAGCTGAATTAATGCTCTTCCTTTTAGACCAAATGCTACAGTATATCTTTTCTCCAATGGAAGTTGATTCCATTTTAAACAATTGTACTATTCAGACTGATAATTTCATTTGTATTATTTATCATGTACATCTTTAATTTTTTGTAGATAATAGTTATGAGTTATGTAAAACGGCATTGTCAGTCCTTATGACGATTGTTGGAGATAAATTCGCACAGTGTTTTATTTTGTAAAAGGCCTAAATCATTTAGAAATGGAATACTTTTTAAATCCACTTTTTAAAAGAAAATGATATACATAGCTAGCAAGATTATTCTGCTTTTGTTCTACTCAGTCTAGATGAAGCAAAGCTTTCCAGAAGGAAACCCTTAAAATACCATTAGCTAAAAGACAACTTTTGCTAGATTTATTTTTCTATTTTTTGTCAATGAGAGCATAGTCAAAGATGTTTCCTTGTGATTAAAATTTTTATCAGATTTTATAATAAGTATTGAGACTTCATTCTTTTTTTTTTCTCCTTTAGTGGTAATTTGGTCTGATGTTCCTTCCAGTGTAAGTGTTTATGTGACTTTTATTGTCAGAATTATTTAAACTCTTGGTAATATGTTTGGAATTAATTGGATTTTAAAATCTCAAGAAGTTTCTAGAAATAGTTTGTGTATAATAGTAATCTTATTTTCCAGTCTTTTAGATTCATGATATTCGTGGGAGCAGTATCATGCTTCTGTCACGAAAAATGCCATCAGCTAACAGGTTTTGGATATAAGTTCTGGGTAGGCACTGGAATGATACTAACATGATAAAGTCTATTCCTTCCCTTCCACAACTTCATAACTGGGCTGGAGCTAGCTAGAAAGAAGGCCAGCAAAATTAGGATGCAGTCTGTGAACGGAGTATGAAGAAAGGCTTTTGGCATACCAAAGAAAATTCTAGAGCAAGGGAAAGCTTTGAGGATAAGATGTTTGAGCTGTTATTTGAAAAAGGATTAGACCTCATCAGTGATAAAGCATTTTAGAAAGACTTGGATACATGAGAATGTGGAACAGTTGGGAAACAACAGATAAACTATGTTGTGGTTTGGCCCTGAAAAATTATATGGTGTGAATTCCAAAAGAAACAACTGGAAGGGCTATTGTTCTTGCCGAGTAGTAGTATGAATTTTATCATAAAGAGTCATTGAAGAGTGTTCAATGAATGTTTGAAATGATAAGGTTTGTGTTTTAGGACAAGTGTGATGGACTGGTTCCACTGCCAAGTTACATCATGAAAACCAATTGTGATGATATTGGTGACATGGTAGAGAGAGAAAAGGAAAAGAGTGAGGAGGAAGTGACCAAATTTTACTTTGTGCCTCCTCTGTCTGTGAAGGCGTTGTTCTAGCCTTTTGCATGCGTCCTCAGTCAGTTTCTTCTTACCATGTCAATAAGATGTAATGCCAAGAAAGAGAATATTTTGAGATGACAACTACGTGTAACAATTTGGGCCACTGGTGAAGGATGGTACCATTAACCAGAGTAGAGAGGAAGTGAGTGAGAAATGGCTGTAGAGGAAGTATTTATGGTGAATAACAAATTTGGTTTTTGATACACTGTACTTGGGGTACATTGTTAATATGGCCTTTATGAAATTATATAAATTTGTATCTGGAAAGATTCATTGCAAAGATAACCTTGGATGGTATTTTTTACTTTCATTTTTAGGTTTCTTAAATGAACTAATCTTACTAGAGAAATAATAGTTTTGAAACAGATGAGATCTAGTTGCTCATCAGGATTAAATGAATAAACAGGTTTAGGGATTGGGTGGGTGGGATGCCCTTTTTTTGTGGGTGCCATCATGTCCTGCTTCATTCTCATACTTCTTCCACAGTCGTCTTCATTTATCCACCACAGTTTTCACAATATGCAAGATTAAAATGTCTACTGTCATTTCCAGTTTCTAGTTAGGGACATGGAAAGATGGGACTTTTCTAAAGTCAGACAAAACCTTGAAAGGGAAGCATAAAAGGAATTGGATCTTCTAAAGGCTGATAACTTTTTTATTACATTTCTCTGCCTTTAAATTCAAGGTCTTAAAAAGGCTTTTGAATGAAGTCATTTTAGGGTAAGTAAGGAGAGAAAAAAACTTTTAGTTTTGTGGTTTTTAGCAAAATTTTAAGTTATTTCTCATGATAGTGGAAATAACTTGAATTTGAAGTCAAGAGTCTACAGTTTTGTCTCTGTTAGCAGGTTGCTGCCTCTAAAGCTGTTTCTTTATAGATATGATAAGGATAGTGAGAATACTATCAGGGAATCATTTCATTATGGGAATTAAAAGAGGCAAGGGCAGAAGTATTCTCGAACTATTAAAATAGCTAATGTTTGAAAAAAAAAAGATTTTGTGGTGCAGGTTAACTTATTTAGAGAAATAAAAGGTAGAAGTAGAAATTTTTCACTATTTTCCCCAACCTCCTCTTTTGTCCTTACTCCCTGGTAAAGACATATTTTATGGGGGTTTTCATTGAAAGTTAATTCAGCTATCCTTGGAATGCATCTGTATGCAAAGAGAAATTAGACACAAGTGTTTCCTTAAGAATCTTCTATTCTTATAGGGGAAATAACACAGTCATAACACAAGAGGGGAAAATCATATCTACAGATAGACAAATTGCTGTGTGGTATAAAAAGAAATGAACTTTCTTCTCACTTGAGCAACAAGGAATGTGGCAAAATGACAAAGTGGCTTTTTGAGCCAGCTCTCAAAAGACAGATAATAGTTAGCAAGCAAGATGAGAGAGAAAGGCATATATGGCCTGGGATATACCATATAAGTACAAAAGTGGGAAGAATGAGACATGTTTGTAGATCAGGAAGAAGTTTCACCTGAGAGAATAAATTCAGAAAGGTAAGTCAGGCATATATGGCCTGGGGTATACCATATAAGTGCAAAAGTGGGAAGAATGAGACATGTTTGTAGATCAGGAAGAAGTTTCACCTGAGAGAATAAATTCAGAAAGGTAAGTCAGATCAAGAAGGGCCCTTGAGATCTGTGAGTTCCAGATCAGTGTGAATTTTTTGACCAAGAGGGATAATATAAGCAAAGCTGTACTTGAAAGCTAACCATGGTTTGAAAAGGCACCTACTGGAGGCTATGAGACAAGCATTCAGTTCCTAAATGAAGGCAGAAATAGTAAACAATAAGAAGAAAAGTTAAACAGTGATAGAATCAGAAGTTAAAATGGAAACCGATAGTGTATGATTGCACTAAAGAAATCTGGCTGTCCATTTCCACATGTCAATAAATGCTCTGGGATAGTATCATACTTGTTTGAATATGATGTGGTACTTAAAATTATTTTGGCAATATGAAGAAAGCCAGTAGTTTTGGAGGAATAGGTGAAAAATACAAATGTAGTTCAGTGAAAGTTTGAATTTTACTATGAGTCAGAATTCACATTTTATTTTATAAAGGTTACATAGACACCATTCTGGCTTTAAGGAGCTCACAATTTGGTAAAGACATTCTATTAATTTCTTAAGTTGACATTAAAGTAGAATTAGAGAAACAATAAGTTAAACCCATCGTTTAGTATTTTTATTAACAGAGTTAGCTTATATAATATGTGTGAATCTCCTTTTCCTTTGTAAATAATATAATTCTGTTCTGAGTAGAAGAGTTCAACTTAGTACTCACAGGAAGTAGACTTGAGTTAATTTTCAGAATTTTAGACCACTAAATGAGCAATACATTACTGTGATACCTATTAGCTTAAAAACTAAGCTCTTTGATTGCTTGTGAAAGAACAAAGATTAATCATGAATACAGTTTCTTTGGACAGATTCACTCTAAATGTCAAGTTCAAGGGGGTTAGTTAATATAATAAAAGGACCTCTAATCTGTTGAAAAGATTGGGAGCTACTGGGTCAGGCTTTCAATTCCTATGCCCTACCTGTTATATCTCAAAGCCTCAATTTTCAGCACAGTGTAGTTAACCTTCTGAGTTAGGGTTCATGAAAAAATTAAGCTGTGAGGAAAATGATTTGTGTGAGTAATGTCTCAGTTCTCCCAAGGGAGAATACATATGTATGTATTCTTTACCTATAATGGATGGGTTAGGGCCAAATTCTCATTCCCTTATTCTCATTTCCTCATTCTTCATTTCTCTTAGTCTCCTTTTCTTATCTTTCATTCACCCACAAGAACTTATATGAAGTTCTTGACTAGAATTGGGACCAGAAAATGACTGTGGATGGATGTGAGAATTATATATCAAATTCTTGCCATTTGTTGGGTTTAGAATTATCTTTGATGTTTATATTATTTCATTTGTATTATTCCATTTATCTTTGATGTTTAAATTATTCCATATCTAATTCTCAGTAATTAAAAGGAAAGTTTGAGAGGGCTGGGGATGTGGCTCAAGCGGTAGCACTCTCGCCTGGCATGCGTGGGGCGCTGGGTTCCATCCTCAACACCACATAAAAATAAACATTGTGTCCACCTAAAACTAAAAAATAAATATTTTTTAAAAAAGGAAAGTTTGAGAGAATATTTAATTGTAGCTAATCCTCTTAAAATCCATAGACCTCCTCATTATAAGAGAGATTAATGCCTAGAGTACTCTGTATTTGGTGATTTTGCATATTTTGATTTTTCTTTTGAGCTGAACCAGATGTTGAATCAGGAATCTTGAATTTCAAACCCTCACTTAAGTTTTAGAAAGGGTGTCTCAAGGATCTTTGAGCATTCCCCTTTGAACCCTTTGAAGAGACCTCAAAATGACCCTTTCATTATACTTATATATTATTTATTTGGTACTGGAGATTTGAACCCAGAGATGCTTTTTACCACTGAACTCCATCCCAAACCCGCTCCCTTTAAAAATTATTGTTTTAATTTTTTATTTTGAGCAGGGTTTCACTAAGTTGCTTAGTGCCTCCCTGAGTTGCTGAGGCTGTCCTCGAACTTTTGATCTTCCTGCCTTAACCTCCTGAGTCTCTGGGAATACAGGTGTGTGCTGTGTGTTATCGTGCCCAGACTTGATTATACTTTACCAAGCAACACACTGCAGTGCATTGAATGCAAAAATAATGAAATAATCAAGCTCTATTCTATTAAATGAGATATCAAATGGATAAGAGTTTGTTTTCTGTTACTATTAACAAAATGCTAGAGGCAGACAACTTTATATTAAAAAGAGCTTTATTATCTCACATTTCTGGAGTGTGGAGCAAGCTTCTGCTCAACTCTGGTGAGGGCTTCAGGGCAAATGGCATCACCCTGGTGATTGCATGCTGGGTAGTGAGAGATCACCTTGCCAGACAGGAAGCCAAAGAGCAAATGGGAGGGGCTAAAACTGTGGTGTTATAAGAACTCTCCTGTGACATATAATCAAGGGGTTCCATGAGAATTACCTTAATCTTTTCTAAGGACAACAATCCCAAGATGATCTATGAGGCTCCATGTTTTTTCCCCACATTTTTTATTGGTGCAATTATAGTTGTACATATTGATGGGATTTGTTGTTACATAATAATGTAATTTGGCCAATATTACTTCCCAGCACATTTTTGTCTAACTTGATCCTAAGGTCTAATTTGGGGGGGAATGGGAGGTACTGGGGATTTAACTCAGGGGCACTTGGCCACAGCCACATCCTGAGCCCTATTTTGTGTTTATGTAGAGTCAGACCTCACTGAGTTGCTTAGCACCTCAGTTTTGCTGAGGCTGGCTTTGAACTCAAGATCATCCTGTCTTAGCCTCCCAAGCCACTGGGATTACAAGTGTGTGTCACCACGCCCAGTAAAATCAACAACCTTTGAAAATGACTGTCATAATTTGAGAGAAAGAGACTGATTAAGAACACAATTTCTGTTGTCTTTTTATCTTTTCCAGAGAGCCTAGCAAAGAAACCTTGAAGGCTGTCTGTTACATGGGAACTGATTATTTCTTATTTTCTGTCTCTTTAATGTATGTGGACATGCTTAGCTTCTTTGGCAATAGAGAAATTTTTGTCCCTGTCTTTTTTTTTTTTTCCTTTTAATTTCTTCTCTTTCTGTATTTAACCTTTTTCTCTCCCCACGAAGAAGTTATCATCAGAGGTTGGCATGTAATAGTGAGACTTTGCAAGTCACAGAGTGGGCAAAGATTATTTCTATTTTCTTTTATCATTATCATCTTTCAATGGAAGGGGAAATGGAGGTCTGGTAGCCCTTTTCATGATTAATATCCAAAACTTGCCCTATGTTTAGATTTGTAAACCATCCATGTATCACAGTAACCATTGTTGGTGTAACTAGCTCTGCCTCTTAAAAACCAGATTCTTTGCTTTGTAGTTTCAAGGTACATTTATGACTTTTATTTTTGTGATTTTTCAAAATAAATGTTAATTTACGAATTACATATTCACAAATATGTGAATTATTATAATAAATTTTATATATCATTGTATAATAAATAAATTTTCAGTAGTTTCTTGGGTGACTTTAAGTTCCTGGTCACTAGCTGTTTTGGAAAGCTGCTTTAGCTTGACCATAACTTGAGTCTGATTTCTTTCATTCATTCATTCATTCATTTATTTTTAAAGTGAGCATAGTAGGACTTGAGATCTTGTCCTGCTCTATAGTGAAATGATTAAAAACCAAAAAGAGGTAGTTACTATTTTTCTGGGTTTCATAATGTTTTTAAAAATATGTATATATTTTTAATTATAGATGGATACAATACCTTTATTTCATTTATTTTTATATGGTACTGAGGATAAAACCCAGTCCCTCACATGTGCCAGGAAAGCGCTATACCACTGAGCTACAACCCCAGCCCTGGGCTTCATAATTTTAAGAAAGTTATTTTTAGCCTGAAGTTTGTTGTCATATGGAGCTGTATTCTGTCTGCCCCATATTTTTTATTCTTTGCTTGTCTGGCACTTGGACACCTTGTAAAAGGTTTGGCTGGTGACTGTGGTTCTCTTCAGATTTATTTTACAATAAAGCTTTAAATTTAATAATTAAGTTGCATTGACCTGCACATGTCATCTGGGATTATTGGCATGCTTTTGTGTGTGAGCATGGTAATTTGTAAACAGTTGCTTTACCTGTATTTGTGAATTTTTATCAGGTATTGCTCATGAATTATAGCAGCATTTTATGAGAGTTAAACAGTCAAAAGTTTGGTACCTTTGTGTAAGATGTTTTCATCTTTATCAAGTTAAAGAAAGGATTTAATTAAAGAGCATCTCTCTTGTCTATTGATGTTAAGAAATGAATTACAAGAACCACTTCTACTCTGATGGGAACAGTCACAACACACACAGTCACAACCATACCAGTTCCACTGACTGGATGAGAAACCCGAATGCCCAGGAAATCGGCATCCCAGCCTCTTCTTCAAATTTTAGTGGAATCAACCTTACGTTGCTAGGAAAAAGGGTAGAGTGGGTTTTTGTGGACCTATTATGCTGCATGCCAACATAACCCTTTAGTGACTCTATCAGACTTCTTTTTTTTTTTTTTTAACTTTTTAGTTGTAGATGGACACAATACCTTTATTTTATTTGTTTTTATTTTTACGAGGTGCTGGGAATCCAACCCAGTGCCTCACGCATGCCAGGCTGGTGCTCTACCCCTGAGCCACAACCCCAGCCCCTTTTTCAGACTTCTTAATGCTGCTTTTCGTCCTTCATGACCTGGTGTTTTAGTCAGTTTTCATCACTGTGACCAAAAGATCTGATAAGATCAGTTTTACAGAAGGACAAGTTTATTTGGTATTCATAGTTTTAGAGGACTTATTCTATACATGGCAACTTCATTGCTCTGGGCTTGAGAGACAGAACATTATGGCAGAAGGGTATGGAGGATGAAGGCAGCTCAGGACATGGCAGTCAGGAAGAGGGGAGAGGGAGGGAGGGAGGGAGAGAGAGAGAGAGAGAGAGAGAGAGAGAGAGAGAGAGAGAGAGAGAAAGAAAACTCCACTCACCAGGGATGAAATATAAACCCAAAGGCATGCCACCAGTGACCCACCTTTTCTAATCTGCTTCCAGTTATAACCCAGTTAATCCATATCAGTGGATTAATTTAAGGCTCTCATAACTCATTCGTTTCATCTCTAAAAATTCTTGCATTGTCTAACATATTGAGCTTTTGGGGGACACCTCATACCTAAACCATAACACCTGATCTCCCCCCACCCCCCGCAGCCATTTATGTGAACACTCTCATGTACCTGTGCCCTTGCATTTCGTCTTTCTTCTTTTAGTATCCTGAGCTTTGTGGTATATGTTTATTACTTCCTTTTTTCAGAACACTTTAGACTGTTAACTTCTGGACTGTATAAACAAATTTGATAGTCAAAATTATTGATACTGCTAATATGGTAGCACTTACTTGCACATAATAATCAAATTATTTGAAGTGTCTCTTGCATCAGGCCATAGACATACATATTTTTTGGAAATGTAGCCTATAGTCTCATTTAATCTAGACTAAAATGTATAAACAGATTTTAAGTATATATAATACCATAATAATTGTAATATTATTTATATAAATAGCCATTTGAGTCTCTATAATTCTGTTCTTAAGAAAATCACAATTATTTCACTGTTCCAAAGAGAACTTTTGCTTTTGGGAACTCTTCTTGAATTATATCACTTCCTTTTTAAGTAGGTATTTTGGCTTTAGTTTGGATAGTGTGTTTTTATTTTCAAGTTTTACATCCCTGAGAAGAGAAAGGCTTTCTGTTGTTTCCACATTGCCAATTAACACAGCAGTGATATTTCTGTCAACATTTAACCTTTAATTCATATGAGTTTGAGTAAGTGTTGTTTAAAACATTCCATCAGCATTTCTCATGCATTTCATCTTCTTGTGCAAGTGATTATATGACCCCTCTAGCTGCCTTGCTGAGTCTTGACTTATTTAAAACAAGTTCACTATAAAGTTATTGGAGTGGAAAGGTGGCCCATACCTTTCTAAAGGCACTCTCTCCTTTAGCATCACTCCTTACCCTGCCTTCTGATGGTAATTGTGGGAGGTCTTGGGAAAGAATTTTGCCTTGACTTGACTTTGTTTAGTCTGTAAAGTAGCTGTGAGAATTGTTCTTCTTTTTTGCTTTGAAAACTATCCCTCACCCCTGAAAATTTGTGGGATCTCAACCTTACAGTTCCTTAAGACTCAAGTTTAGATTTTTCTGGGTTGTTGCTTTACATTATTCCCACTGTTCTCTCCACAAAAATATTGTTTTAATAAAATTTTATTTCCCATATTTTTGTATAAATGTTACTGATCTTCTATATTTTCCTTGTACCTTTTTTAATATAAAGATTCATTGACTCTCGTGTTTACTGTCTTCCCCCTCCACCTGTATTATTTAGGTGTATAAAATACTTAGAAGAAATACAGCTAGCAAATAGTGTATCTTCAGTGAGTTCTTACATTACATCAATTCTGTAAAAACCCAGCTTAAACAAATGTATCGATTACTTTTTATGTGCCAAACACTATGATAGTTGCTGGTAATAGGAATATAAATATGGCACAAATATTACCTTTGGTTTTATCTGAGTTGCATGTAAAATGGCCTGGACCTGGTTTGTGCCAAGTCTAGTGAGGTGGACAGATGATTCTGAATAGAAGAGTCATTATATAATTTAGCACTCACAATAAATTGGAAAGATCTTAGATCCAACAACTTGGTATTGGGGTTTCATATTGTGTTTCCTTATGGGCTCTTGCTAGTATTACAGCACTGTCCCACCATATTTTATTTTGCTTTTAAATAAAAAATGCATTGTTGCTGATTTAGTATCTCATTTTGTGAAAGGGGTCAGTAAAAGACTGAGATTTAATGTGGAAATGTTTCAATGAAGAAAGTAAACCATTAAGCCTATAGATTGAACTAAACTACTAAAAATATCATTTAAAACATTATACTATTTTATACATAGTTTTCCTGAAAATAAAATGTTTTACTGAGTAACATTTATTGATTCTTAAGTGCAAGAATATGGCACTCCTAGTTCAACTTCTCTTTATTTATTTATTTATTTATTTATTTTTTTACGTTTGGCAACCTATGTGATTTCTTTTTTTCATTTCTCTGAGTATACTGATTTTTCATCTAAAACATACCATCGTTATTTGAAATAGTGTACCAAAATTTATGGCCTACAAATTATAAGGTAATATATTTTTAAAAGAGTAGGGTAATAAATATTGCATATATTGATATATTGCAGAGATCAAGTTTATTAATGGTCAGTTTGTAGAACAGTTTTTTAAAAATGTCCTTTCTGACAACCCATACCAATAATTTATATTTAATTCTTTTTAATAAATCCCATGTAAGATAAACACAATTTGATTTTTAAATGTGTTCAACAAAGCTATTCTTTTGATAAAATTCGACATTTTTTTTTTTAATTTCAGAAAGTAAATTTGGACCTCTTTGTCATTTAGACATTAGCTGTCCTGTTTTTAGATAGAGACTGCTTCTTGGTAAGCAACTTCTTAAAAGTATTATGAATTATTGTACAGAGAGAAAGAAGAGAACAAAGGCAATGGGGTTTCCTGGAAAAGGAGACAGCTTTAACTTGGACAGTTCTGAGTTTTGGTAAACCATCCTGAGTGGATGTATATTCAAAGTCACGTAAGAAATGCCTTTGGTTTTGATTTCTGTTGGAAAGCAGCCTTGTTTCAGAAAAGCTGCTGTGCAACTGTTTCACATCAGCTCTGGTATTTGGAAAAGGTATCTGGTACTGACGCTGCAGTCCTTCCAGATTTTTAAGATCACATTGATATTATCATTGGGGTAACATCATTCTTTGCTTATGTGAAATTCTTTTGTCAGAAACTAGAGCCATTTAGTATTCTGTCTAGCAAGAACCGTTCTTGCTAATAAAACTCTCTTATTGCCAACATAGCCATTTGTTACTCCAGAAAATTCTTTTCTTGTGATTATAAAGTTTTGTGCTCTGCTTATAAATAATTTAAGCAGTATGGAAAAGCATAAAGAACATAAGAACACCTAAAATCCTACTACTCAGAGATAATCATCAATTTAAGTATTTTTCATATGAAAAATGGATTTTTCAACTTTGTATTATAAACAGTTCTGAGACAACACATTCATGGCATGATGCTGTTTCTTTTTCTCCCTCTAACAGCTTTACTGAGATTTACTTGGTTTACCTACTTAAAGTATTCAGTTTAATGGTTTTATTATAATCACAGGGTTGTGCGACCATTGCCACAATTTCAGAGCATTTTCCTCATGCCAAAAATAAACATTAAAACCCCTTTCTTTACCCCAGCCCTCATTCATCCATCCCTTCTAGCATCTGTTAACCACTAATCTAGTATCTATCTCTAAAGATTTTCATATTATGGACATTTTGTGAAAATGGAATCAAGCAGTAAGTGGTCTGACTTCTTCCAATTAGCTGTGCGGTACATGCCTGTGATTCTAGTGTCTCAGGAGCCTGAGGCAGAAGATCAAAAGTTTGAGACAACTTAGTGAGATCCTGTCTCAAAATTTTACAAAAAGGGGGTTGAGTAGTGATGTAGCTCAGTGGTAAAGGTAAAGCACCTCTGAGTTCATTCTCCAACACTTCGAAAGTGTGCGCGCACACACATACACTCATATATATTCGGATATTTAGGCATGCTTTCCAAAATCTGATAATGGACTCTAGTTTTAACATTTTAACAGTGGGAAGTTATGAATATGGTATTTAGTGAAAGTAATGACTGAATTTTAATATTTATTCTTAAATAAAGAGATTAAAAGCAAGAAGTCTGTTTAGTTTTTTAAAAGTCAGTGTCTTAAGAACTTTATAAATTTGAAAAGGAGAACTGTGTAGCAGTTTTCTATGCCAAAACCGAATATAAATAGAGATGATTGCTTAGCCAAATTGTGAAATCTCTGAGGTTTTTTCCTCTTAGTTCCCAAGTTCAGTTTTGTTGACCATAATTGCCCTACCTCCTCTGCCTTCGTTTTTTTTTCCCCATCTAAGAGCATTAGTTAAGAGAATTAGAAACTTCAGACTTTTGTGGTTCTCTTAATTCTTTTTTCCTCTTCATATAGAAATAGCAAAAAGCAGACATGGTCTTTGAAAGTCTTTGTTTTAACTTGTACAATGCAAATGCTTTTCATAGTTAAATGCGTTTTATTTATTTATAAGTGGATGTAAGAGTGAAGATGTGTTTTTCCCTAAAATGATCTGAGGCATCCTCATCATTGAATATACTCCTCCCACCACCACAGAATTGGGTGCTTTTATTATTTCCCCCAAAAACTTTAATTTTGTAGGCTACCACAGAGTTTTCTCTATTCATCCACACTCATCAATAATAAAAGAAAGCAAAATGAACTCTCATTTCTTTCTTGCCCAAATATAAGTTTGGACTAATTATCCTAATTTTAATATTAAACTAAAACTTTTATCCTATCTCTAGACATTCTTTATGTTTTTTTTAGAAAATTTGGTATTATCCAATTTTATGTTAATATTATTTCCTTTCAGACCTTTGAAGTGGCTGATAGGGAAAAAAGTTGTGAAGTTGGAACTAAGAATTTCTAGTGAGTAAGGCAAAACAGTTGTCTGAGGGTTAATGGTAACTCTGATTGAGTGTTGACTGCCAGAAAGTTCCAGTTGATCCAGAAAAGAAGCATGCCAGTTGCCCAAGAGAAAAATCAGAGACAGAAGGGATGTGCATGTATGAAAACTGCCCTGTGGAGGGAGGAGCATATAGCACATTGAGGAGGGGACAGTGAACTGAAGCATAGAGAGCAGTTCAAAGGAGATGAGATAGGCAGAATCACATCCTGCACAGAAAGGATTTACATTACAAGCAGTGGAAATGATTAAAAAACTTTTGCTGAGGAGGATGATGGGATTGGTTTAGTTATTAAAGTGTCACTGGCTGCTGTGGGAAAGGAGACAGATACCAAGATTCGAATAGATATCTTAACTAGATGATGCTATTGACATTGTCTAGGCTGGCAGTCTTCATAATTTCTGAAGTATGTACCTGATATGTGTTATTGTTTGCATATATGTGTGTGTGTGTGTGTGTGTGTGTGTTGGTGTTGGTGTTGACATTACATATATTATAAAAACAAAATAAAAACAGTAGAAGAAATTTAAAAAAAAATAGAAGTGTTACTAGTTCCTTTCCTTCCCTAATACAGTTTAAACTTCGTACCACTGAGTGCTACTAAACATGAAACAAGAATGATAGAATGGAGAGAGTTTGGAAAGAGAAATTAGGAGTTTGCATTGACAGGATTTGGAAGTTGGTTTTAAATGGTAGAAGTAAAATGTAAGGGGCAAGGAGGGTCTTACATTTCTATTTGAGCGCTGGTTAGAGAGTTAACATTCTCTTGTGAGAAGCTAATCGTGTTTGTTAAAGTAGCATTCTACCAGAATGTATAGTGTGTTCTTTGAGTATATACTAAACAATGTCTTTACAACGCCCCCTTACAGGTCTTGATCTGTACTTAAAATGAGGAAGCAGAGAACCAAATGTAGGGACACAGGTTACTTTTGCTTTTTAGAATTGTTAGGATATGACTGTTTTATAGGCTCTTCCACTTCTAATTTTCTCAAAGTTTCTTTAGCTCGAGGCAAAGTCATTCATTCCACAGCTAAAAATAAATGCTTTACAAAACAGAGGTAGACTGAGGAGCATAAGACTATTGATTGCCAGTGCAGCATAATAACCAGCAATTTATCAGCCAATTAGCCATCATTGTCATATTTGCTTAGAAGGAAATAAAATGCATTTGAAGCCCTAAGTTGGGGATGAGTACCAGAAACAAGGGAGGAGTAAAGCCCAAACATATATTCAGTTTTGCGTAAGATATTCAGTTTTGCATAAGATTGAGGAAAAAACAAATAAGAGAAATTCTCAGTGATGCCAGATGCTCCATTTCTTGAAGTAGGGAAAGTTTTTTTTTCCTTAAATTAAAAAGTATACATGTTTTGAAGCAAAATTTGAAGTAATAGTTACAAAAATGTCTCAAAGTGCAGGTTTAAAATGCTTATTTCTTTGAATAAAATTTAGTATTTGTTATTCTCACATCTCCTAGCACAGTGCCTTAGAATATGGTACCTGCCTTGTTTATTTTTGTTTTGATGTAGGCAACCACAGAACTGTGGTGTTTGTCTCCCTTCTATTCCAGATAACTTAGAACAGACCTTTGCTTTTACTTCTTTTCAGTCATGAGGGAAATTCCTGGGAGCCTTATGATGGTCAGAAGTGTGAACACCACTAATTTGGGTGCTGATTTCAGGTTCACTTACCCAGTAGACCAGCTTTCTAGAGATTGCAAATCAAATCCAAACCAGTTCTTCAGCAAACCTTATCTCACTTAATCTGCAGAATAAAAGCTGAGATGGGTAATATCCCCCATTGCAGATTGCCTTGGGTATAACTGCTAATAGTAGAAACCTCTGATGTTAAAAGTATGAACATCCTGGGTCTACTGTAGTAATTATATTCAGTAATAAAATATAGTAATGATGATCAAGTCTAAACATCTGTCATTTTTCCAATATTAATGTACTTTTCTAACTTCCTTAGTTATGTTTGTTTTTGTGGCTCACCCTAATTTCTGTCAGCACTAAGCCTCTAATATGACTAATTTAAAGAGAAATGTCCTTTCTTTAGTAAAATGTAAGGTAAATGGATTATCAATGCTAGCTTAATACTATGCTGAAATCATATTACTGAATTTATTCCACCTGCACAATGAATCTTCTATTCTACCCTTTTCCTCTGAGTGAAGAAAGAGTTAATAATGGTATCAATATGAAGCAGGAAGTGTGGTTAGCCTATGCATATGATGGAATGAATAATTTAGTATCTTCGGGAAATGCAAACTGCAGTAGAATTCAAGCAACCTTATCAGAATGAAGATCAATATTTTACTTGCTAGTACAAAGTAAAAATCAGTGGAAAGAAGATGCTTAAGGATACCAAATGCAAGAATGTTGCTAAATAGTTTAAATTGTGAAAAAGACTGAAAGTTCTTGGTTAGCAATGTTTTGTCATAACACAGTAATAATGGTATACCTGCATTCTGACAATTGTCAGATGACTTTTTGCTAAAATGATTAGTAATGGGATGTGGCAGTTTCTTTGCTGTCAGAAACGAGATTACTCTCTCAGGTTTTTCTTGTAAGTTTTAAAAAATTGTCCTTATGTGTTTTTTCCTTTAAATATGAATTAAAGGAACTAAAGAGTAAAACCTGTAAACTAGATATGTTTATTTAGTAAAAGTTTTATTGAAGTAGCTGTTCATAAACATTAGTAAGACAGGGTTTTAAAAAGCAGTTTGTCTAAATTTATCAAAATGTTTCTAGAATGTTTATTTCCTTTGGTATAATGTTATTAGCTTGCTAGACATTATAGATATGTCTGTGGTCTTTCTATATCTTATTATTATAAGTATTGTGCATGTAACTTTAATAATAATAGATTGGGTGCTTGGAAGTATTTAGCAAAATTGACATTTTTTAGTCTTATTTTGTGTGTGCAAATATCTGCTATATGTAATATTTTTAAAGCAAGACTTTATTTGGGTTATGTTGTCTATTTCTAAAAACAATGAAGAATTTTTCTTGATTTTAAGACATTACTATTTTCACATGTGCATTCTTTAAATTGGTTTGCTTTTGATTCTATTGAAATTTTTTTTAATTTAGAAGTTGTATTATTTAAAGAAAATAGCTTTAGGAAAGCCTAAAGCCATTTTATGTGATTGCTTTTATGTGATTTTCTTAAGCCAATATATTATTAACCTATTAACGGTTTCTTGATTAATAGTGAAGGAAAAAGAAAATCTTTCCTGTGCTGACAAGAATTTCTTTAGACTTTATAGAGAATTATGAGTAACATTTTAGATGTCACTAATGTAATAGTAAGAAAGTATATTTCACTTTTCTTTTTTCCATCCCAATGTTGAGTATCACCTTGATTTCAGACAAGCTATTTCCCTTTTCATAAGTTATCACTTTTTTAAAGTTGTTTCTCCTAAAAAGAATTGACTTCATTGACACTTAAGCTAAAATTTTATGAAAATAACCTATTTGATGAAGCTACACACTTTTAATAATATTTTGTTAAGTATGTATACCTATTGAAAAAAGAAAAAACAATAAAATGTGCTTGGTAAACAATGAATAGTTTATTTTTTTTTCAAAGAGCAAAGCAAAGAAAGATATTTTATGTTAGTGAATATACAATTATTTAATTGCATTAGGCTGTTTATAATGCCATTGATAATTTTCCAACTGGTAGAAATGAATTAATGTTAAATTAATCTTAAGTATTTTCCCTAAATTTTTTTTCCAGATGTAATTCTCCTAAATGGGAGAGAAAAGTCCTTATGAAATTAACTCTGATGGCCATAGATGTTGACTTCCTGTAATTCATTAACTTGAAAACAGTATAATCCTAAAATGCATATTGCCCTCTTTGATTGTATAACTCAGGAAATAATTAAGCTGTTAGCACATCATTTGATCTATGATTTATTCTAGGGTCTTCCACAAATAACATTACATATAAATTATTTTTAAGAGTTTATGTTAAAGAGGATACGTTTTTATTAAATTACAGAGCTTCCAGGATGAGAATCTAGATAGGACGTATGTATAAATACATTTTGAACATTTCAAAGCACCTTTTAGTTAATGTGAAGTTCTTCAGATGGCCCCGTTGTCCTTTGAAGCTTCTAACACCAAGGTGTCTGTTGCAGCCCAGAGCAAGGTTACTGCTACCCAGGACAGCACTAATTTGCGATGTATTTTCTGTGGTAAGCAACATTATGTTTACATTACTTTTTCAAGCTGTGGTACATACTACTTGCACATTTCCATAACTTTTGTTTCCTTAGGCCATGGTCTGGTTTGTGGTATTTGGGATATTATAGCAAGCTGTTTTTATGTTGTGATATTTGTTGTGGTTCATGTAGGTGATTTGGTCAGCTTTTTAGTTGGTTTGTTAGGATTTAGTTAGAATTAGGATTTTAAAACTATTTTTGTCTACCTCTTCCAACACAAATGAGAGGGGGCTTTTGTTTGTTTACTTTTATTTTTAACTCTTTTGTTTGGGAATAAACTTTTAACTTAGAATTTAAGGAAAATATATTCATTTTAATATGATTTGAGGTATGTAAATGTGCCTTATTCAAAAGGAGCTTTTGCTTAACTTGAATTAATTTTAGGTGTGCATGTTGTAAGAGGCAGATGTAAACTTATTGCTTTAGTAGGTTTATTTCTGATTGAGTCTTTACTCAGCAGTTGAGATCTGTGGCTTAGTGAATTTACTCTCAGTATTTTCTTTCACACTCATATACACATTTGTAAATATGTATTATTTGTATAGACAATGTAGGTATGTCATATAACCGCCCCAAATTAGAGAAAATCAAATATGTGTGGTGTGTGTGTGTGTGTATATATATGTTTTTTCTTACCTTCATACAAGATAAAAAGAGAGAGGTTCTTGTCTAAATTCTTTTTATCACTGTTTGATTCTGAAACTCTATTTTGAAAACCCAGGTTCCAAAAAGCGACTTAGTTCTTTGAGTTTATACACACACACAGCACGCACATATGCGCATATACCCCTTTTTGACTCATGTATACCTTGACTAGCCAGATTTTTTTGTGAGAGAGATAAAACTTATAAAGTGTTATACTACAACAAATTTGTGTTAACAGTTCAACTCCGTGTGTATACTTTATCCATGTGACTCAGAATTTTTAATGTGGTTCCTCAGTATTACTGATTGTTTCTTTAAAGAGAATCATTTTAAAATTTATGAACTTAAAAGTTTAGGCAAAGAAGCATGTTATAAATTATAAAAAGAGAATTCTAATGTACTTCTTAATCATCTAAAATTATTAGTTTAGATTTGCTTCAGGTGACACAGTTAGCATCTGTGAGCCCATTTGTGTGGCTTTTATAAAACCCCTCTTTTTCTTTTTTGGATATTTATTTTTTTAGTTGTAGTCGGACACAATACCTTTGGTTTTTATTTATTTTTATATGGTGCTGAGGACCGAACTCAGGGTCTCACGCATGCTAGGCGAGCTCTCCACCACTGAGCCACAACCCCAGCCCTATAAAACCTCTCTTAAAACATTGCAGATTTAAGCATTTAATCAGTAACTTTATTTCTGAAATTTCATCTCTTCTTGAGGCTTCTTCCAGGCCAGCTTTTGAACTAGCCATGAGTTGTTATTAATATTTGTTTTATTAGGAGTCTCTTCAACTCATTTTTAATAACCTAACTTTCTGCTGTAGAATTTGAGGTCCACATGCAGAATAACAGTTTATCCAGTAGCAGAGAAAAGATTAATTTGGCCTTAATAAAGGTGATTTTAAAAAATTTTTCTGAAACAGTGGTTAAAAAGCAGATTTTCCTCATTATCATCTTTAACTGTGTAAAACAATATAGTTACCACTTTGCTAAGTTTAAATTTGATTGTATTGTGAGGACCATTCATCTTTTAGTCGGTGATTTAAAATAGTCTGTGGCTAAGTATGAAACTAGATTTGTGAAAATAAAAATGGGCCAGTAAGTGAAATAGCTTCAGCCAGAACTCAATATTGTAGGCAACTGAAATGCCACTCATGTTTCAGAGAGAGTTCTAATCAGATTTCCAACATTTCTAGGATACTATTTATCAGTGATATTACCACATTTTCTTTATTAGAAACAGTAACTTGCGAACTTTGCTGTATATCTTCTTCTAGCCTGGACAAATTAAGATCAGCCATTGTCTTTGGCTCTGGTTATAAATTAGGAAGAGAGTGAACCCCCAAACAGCTGCTGTTGCTGTTCATGATTGACAGTGGAAACAAAGCAGGACCATTTGTTTCTTAACCTTGGTTGTTTCTTCTCTCTTTATTTTTCCTAAAAGAGAGCTGTTAACCACTAAATGGTGCTTATAAAATACTGTCATTTGCCCACCAAGATGTTTATGACAGTACCTATTTTGTATTTTATGAGGACACAGATACCCGTTTAGGAATATGACCTATGTATAGTAATAGCTGTAGTCTAGAAAATATGGTAGCAGCTGATACCCTTGCCTAATCTTAGTTGCTGTTTCATAGTCTGGTTCAGTGTCTTTGGTATTATTTACCAGATTCATAATCCGTTAGAATGTAATTCCTATCTGTATTTCATAATTTACCTGAAATTTTTATTTAACTTTTACAGTATGTTTATATTAATTTTAAATGCACATAAATTTCAATGTGCTAGTTTTTGTACTTTGACAATTTTAATGAAGAAGAAACAAACAAAACAGCCAAATTAAAATACAAATGTGAGAAAATACCACAAGGAGGGATTCATTCTCCATTTAAGAATGTTCTGAAAGACAAATGCCCCAATGTCACAAAGAACCATATAGCAAAGAATTTTTAAGAGTTGTTGGATCACATTTCTCACCAGTTTAAAAAACTTCAAGACAAATTTTCTTTCCTTCTTACGACCAAAAAATATCAGTAATAGGACCCACAAAATATTACCCATATTTTGAAAACCTCCTTTCTAAATGGTTGTACCTAGTATGCTTTTAAAAAGCCTTAAAAAATATTCAAAACAGGTTTTATAAGTCGATGATTTTTTTTCAGTTTTATGAGTTAATGTCAGATGTGTTAATTTTAATAAAATCAATAGGATTGAGTTGAAATTTGACATTTTTCTTGAATTTATTATTATATCTGAGTTAAACTTTAAACATTGAATTAGTGAACTTAATCCATTAATATTACTGTTGAGATAGGATACCTGTTTTAGATGTGAGCAAAACTATTAGAATTGCCAAACAAGTCTAACCTGCTGATATTCAGCTATTGTATTATTTATATAGCTTGAGATTTTCACTTAAATACTCAAACATTATTTTTAAAAAGTTAGATAAACCATAATTGTCTTAAACTGGCTGTGCCACATGCTTGCATTTAGTAGTTTGGGGCAAATATAACTTTGGATGTGGAAAGTACATCCCTCCCTAGATTTTATGCTTTCTCAAATTTACCTCTCACCTTGTATGTCCCCATCCTTTTGCCAGAAATATCTTTTCCCCGTAACCTGTGAAATATAAAACATGAAAATATGGCCTAATATGACAGTCTTTTTAAAATATATATCATGTTAATTTGCAAAGGAACACGCTCTAATCTGTTTACTAGACAATAATTATTTATTTTTATTTATGCAGAGATGCAAGTGTATTTAATTTTGATTTCTAAAACTTTTTTTTGTTGTTTTACTGATTTTGTGGAATTAATATATTTCTGTATTTTCTTTATTTGGATCTCAAAATAGCAGATTCTTAGGAAATCTAATTAAAATATCCCGGCAGTTGTCATTTAAGTTGTAAGAGGGCAAATTAAATGATCAGTCTAAAAATATTTGTAAAGAGATGAGGGAAAAAAAGTTGGTAGGTAAGTTCAAAACAAATTAATTCTGTTTTCTGTACCTAGGTTATACCATAACTGTATTACATCCTGATGGATCTTTACCTCTAGTTTCAAAGTCTATTCCACTAATATAAAATAGATGTGTTATGCTCTTAGCTCATAAATTATAGTAATTTGCTTTTATTTACTAGTAAAAGCTTTTTTAAAAAATATACTAATGATTTACAAAAGTCTTTCAGAATCTTTGGTAGGGGCATTTGGTGGCACACTAGAATTCAGAAATATATATATAATTTATCATATATTACTCTCCAAGAGTAGAAGATAATTCTTTGTTGTGTTGTTTACTGAGATGGATTTCAAGATTGTTTTAGTTTAACGTTAGGCATCGTGTGTTATATTAAGTCCAGCATTTATCTTATTTAATTTTTATATCCAGTGACATCAAGATGTCTGATAATTTAGAGGCATTCTATCTAAGATGCTAAGATGGGATCTGCATTGTACATAATATATGGGAATGGATGGTCATTATTTTCACATGACAGAACCATGTTGGTGTAAATGCAGGTTTCATTTTTTTCCTTCTTACCCCAAATGAAAAGTTAAGATTACCTGTATTGCATTAAGAAATTCAGATAAATAGTTTAATTTATTATATGGAAGTTTAGCAAATGTTTGTTTTTACCAGTAATGGAAATGCCAGGCCGTTAAAGAAAAATGGCAGCTTAAATTGGGCAAATTTGATAAATGCATTAGCATACTGCAGTCTAGTAATAAGGTTCTCATGCTCTCTCTCTCCTGTTTTTCATTTCCAGTGTTCTATTTAGGTGAGTTTTTTAATTCTGATTTTTCATTTAAGTTCTCCTTCTCCACTTCATAAATAATTACCCCAAAGAGAATGTCTCATTGTCTTAGAAATGTCAAGCTTAGGTGCCTCTTCAGATGCTCATTGAACACTTGTTTTACTCAAGCTCTTCATATGTAAATGTTTATTTTTCCCTTATTGTTGATGTTTTTCATTTGTTTCAAGTAAGCCTTCTGGAGATGATGACAGTATTATGTTGCAGTCTTTCATTTGCTGTGTGTTATGTAAAGCTTATATTTTATTTTGCTAGACAAAAAGAAGATACATTTGTAAATATGTGATGGTTTTTATGTTACTCTCATGATTTTATCTCCTCTGTCCAGCTAGATGTAAAGATAATGTTCATCTATAATATTTTCCTCCCTTTCTAGGGCCAACATTGCCTAGACAAAATTCACAACTACCTGCTCAAGTTCAAAATGGTCCATCCCAAGAAGAATTGGAAATTCAGAGAAGGTAAATTCACAAGTTAATTGTTTGTATTTTTACCTTTCTGTTGCAGAAAACCACACTGTGAAAATCCGATTATTATTTTTTTTAATATTTTTTTATTGTTAATGGACCTTTATTTTATTTTTTACTTATATGTAGTGCTGAGAATCAAACCCAGTGCCTCACACATGCTAGGCAAGCGCTCTGCCACTGATCTACAACCCCAGCCTCTGAACATCCAATTATTGGAAGCAGATTTATATCTTTCCAAATCACAACTTTGATTATTAATGTTAGTAAATTTGGGAATCATCATTAATAAGTGGTCATATATTTATCATGCTGAACACAAAAGATGTTTTAAGACTTAACTACTTTTTTGTGGAAACCATATCCATGGTATGTTTAAAATATTTTTAATACATTTAACAGTCTATAAAATGTCTTTACCCTTCAGTAAGTATAGTTATAAAGTAATCTGTGACCAGGGGCTGAAGTTGTGGCTTAGAGGTAGAGCGCTCACCTTCCATGAGTGAGGCACTGCGTTCAATCCTCAGCATCACATAAAAATAAAATAAAAATTACATAGTTATAGGTGTCCACCTATAACTAAAAAATAAAAGTTAAAAAAAAAGGTAATCTGTGACCAGCGTGATTTTTACATGGCCACTTTCACTGGAAAGTTAAAATAGTGTTGACTGGTTCTAAAAAGCATTGCTGTTGAGATAGAGGTTTTAGTAGGCAAATACAAAATCATTCTGTTTATAACTAAATGCTAGTTGAACAAGGTTGGTTACATTATCTTCATCATTTCAGCGCAGTCTAAAAATACATTTGAAATTATAGTACCTCATTTAGGTGTAAATTTTTCTGAATTTGCTGCGAGGCTGATTATAAAGCTACTTTGTAAGAAAATTGTTTTATAAAAGTCAGGTAACTAAAACTGAGCTAGACAAAGAAGGGTCCCATTTTTTAAAAAAATGAAAAATTTTTTAAGAGATTCTTATTTTTTTTATTAAAAGCATGGGACTGAGCTCCACTCATCTCTGGTGAGGGGACCTGCTCTCTTGGCTTTGTCACAGAATGTTGGGAGCATGTATGTGAGGAATAGATCACAGGGCTAGACAGCAAGCCAGAAAGAGACTGGAATTCCCTGATCCCTTATGAGAGCATGCCTCCAATTGACCTAAGGACCTCCAATTAGGCCCGCCTTCTTAAAGGTCTACATCATCTCCCAACACTACCACCCTGGATGCCATGCTGGCTCCAACACATGAACCTTTAGGGGGCACATTTAAACAATAACCAAACCATAGCAGTTGGGTACTGTAGTTTCCTTTTACTACTCACTCCTCTGCTATTGACTTCCAAATCCATAGCTCTAGCTGTGATCATTTGCACGAAATCCAGACTCATAATTTTAAATAGAGTAGAGCCATGGACCCTTCAGAAAATTTATTGAAAGCAATAGACCACTACCCTCCCCATCTAGCCCTTTATCTTTCAGGTAGCTATATAATTATATACAAAAATATGTGTGCCATATCAGAGTCACATATTCCCTGAATTCTGACAGTGGATCCTCAGTAACAATTCCTATTATAGAGCTCATCCATTTGGATGGCCTACTGACACCTCAGTTTAAACTCTTATGATTTCATCTTTAATGTAAGTTTTTTCTTCTCAATAATTTCAGCTTAGAAACACTATAATTATCATTGCTTACTGTACCTATTTAACCATACCCTAAAAGCCTTATGATGGATTTATTCTTCTGACATTCTTCTTGCTCATCTCTCTAATATTTATTCTCTTAAGTATTGCTATAATTTGCTATTTGATTTTTGTCTTTAACCTTTCAGTTCTTTCTGCTTACTACTGTCATGTTAATTTTTCTTAAACTCTCGCACAACAGCATAGATAATCTCAAACAGTTTAGAGCGGCATAAAATAGGGTAAAGAAGGTACTGTGTAAATGTACTCTATTTATGTTTTACTTTTTGAATGATCACATATATTGATAGTAGCAATTAATTCTTCACTCTAAAAAATGAGGGATTCTTCTCTTTGCAATTAATGGCAATTATTATTTTTCATTCTGTTATTTTTTCTCCCCAGATAAAATCAGTGGCTGGGGATATAACTCTGATAGAGTACTTGCCTAGCATGTGGGAAGCTTTGGGTTTAATCCTCAGTATCCTCAAATAACTAAATTTAAAAAAATGAATTACTCAAGTAGAAATCTGTGTTTTAACCTTAGAAGATATCTCTTAATTACTCTAAGAGGAGCACAGTCATTCCACATGTTTTTTTTAATCTTTCTTACCTCATTTAATCATCTGATTTTTATAGACATCATCAATTTAAAATTATTTTCAAGATTTATGCAATTATAGTGTTTTTGTAACTGACAGTAAATCTTTGTCCTTATTCATGCAAATTATCTTTTTTTTTTTTCCTTTCCTGGAATCCTCCTAAATTCTCCTATTAGCCATTGTAGTCTAAATTTTCACAAGAAAATATGGCTAGACCATAGTTCCATTATAGCTCAATACTTGGTGGACCTTTTCCATTTGCAGACTCATCTACAACTCAAGAATTTTAAAAAATCTGTTGCTTTTATTATTTCTTTCCCTCCCTCCCTCTCTGCCAGCGGGGCTCCCCTCATCCTTGGTTGTTTATTTTGTTCTACTGGTCAAATTCTGGACCTTTCGGTTATCTTCTTATGATACTTATAATTTCTCATTTCCTACCTATTTTTGTTTTGTATTCTTGGCAGTTTTCTGAACTTTGTATTCTAAGCCAGCAATATTCAGTACAGCAATGTATTATTTTTTTTACTAGAAGCCATATACTAATAAAAATAAAAGATATCATAACAATGTGAAATAATTATAAAATCATTCAGATATTTCACATTGTATTTTTATGCTAATTCATCAAAATTCAGAATTTTACATTTAAAGTGTTTAGACTAAACACATTGTGAGTGTTCAGTAGCTACATGTGGTTCATGGGGGACATTGAACAACACAGTAGTATCTCTTTCATTGAAATTTTGATCTTTAAGGTCCTTTCCTTTTTTTTACTAGTTCCTTGTTCATGGCATTGTACTATATTCATGGCTGTACCTTCAGTGACTCTTGTTTCTCTTCCTTTGCTTGAGTTGTCTTCCTCCTAAAACACTGTTTAGTTGTATTCAAGTATCTGGACATCCTTAGTGGTCTGTTTATTTCTAAAGAGAATTAGGGTTAATGATAGCAGTACTTGGCATGGGGTTTCCTATTGCATTTAGGAGGCCAGTCTCTACTTGGTAACATTCTTGTGTGACTGAGAGGTCCCTGAAAATTGGTAGAGCAAGTAGACTTGACAAGCTGTCCTTGAGGATGTCAAGGAGAGCAACCAGGCCTCAGGATCCCACAAATGCTGAGCTCCCTTTAGTTCCCCCAGAAGCCTAACTTCTCTGAGGCAGCTTGTTCCGTTCCTTTAGAGGACAGTCTTCTATGGTAATGATGTTCCATCCACTGAGCTAGGGTTGGGGGGTGAGGGTAGCCAGTACTATTATTCTGAGTACTTAAGATATATGGGGGGTGAGGTGGGGCAGAAAACCTGGACACAATCAGTCAATAAACATGACATAAAATAGTAAATGATAAGTGCTATGGGGGAAAAATAGAGCAGAGAGGGGTTTGATTATATTCATATGTAGGGGCAAGGGGAAATGCTGGTGGCAATTTTTTAAAGATTGGCTAGAATAGATCTTATAAAAGAAAGGAATTAGCCAAGCAGATACTGTATAAGTGGATTGTATTGATGGGAGGATAATAAGAGGGAGTAGTTAGTACAAAGGCCTGAGGGCAAGATTGTGCTTGTGTGTACAAGAAAGAACAAGAAGGCTACACTGCCTGGGACAGAGAGACCACAAATGGAAGAGGGGAGCTGTAGGAGATAAAGATGGCGCCATGGGGGAAGATGTAGATCATGCAGGACGTTAAAGAATTTAGCTTTCATTCTAAAATAAATGAAGAATGACTGGACAGTTTTGAGCACAGGCATGATCTGACAACATCTTAACAGAATCTGACAGCTGGAGGCAGGTGCGGGGTTGTTTCAGTAGCTCAGTAAGAAAGCTAGTTAAGAGGCTATTGAAGTCTACTAGGTAAGGAAAAATGATATCTTCCATCAGGTAACAGAGGTATGAAAAGCCATACTTTTATCTGTCCTGGTAGATTATATTGATGGGTGGGTAATAAGAGAAGGAAAGGGGTTGACATTGTTAGGCTAAAGTAGTTGGCAAGGTGGAGTTGGCATTAGCTGACATGGGAAAGGCTATGAGTAGAGCAGGTTTTGCTGGAGGATGTCAGGGATGAATGTTGAGGATGTTAGGTTGAGATGTTTATTGGGCAAGTAGAGATGCTGAATAGATGCACTAGTCTGTAGGAGACTAGGAAGGAAGTCTGGACATCACAGCTTATTCTTACTTCTTCTGTCTTCCAGAAATTTTATGATAAATTTACCATACTAATGACAACCCTTCTCAGTTTTCTATTTTGTAATGATTATATTTATATACATTTTTATGATTCTAGAATTTTGGTATAATTTTTAGAGGAGATGGTAAGATTGACTACTTATTCTGCCAGCCTTAATAAGTGTCTGAATACTGTCTTGTTGCCTCCCTGATCAGCATTCCTTACTGCCTCCTATGCTCATATCCAGAGTAATTTTTTGGCCTGATCTTTAGGATCCTGCTCTGTGTATCTCTTTCATTTCTCATGATACTCTCTCTATACACCATACTCAATTTTCCCTGTGTACTTTGTGTGTGGCATTTGCCTCTTGTGCCTTGCCCTACTCATCCATTCTCTGTTGTCCTTTTCTGTACTCTTCTCAATCCATGCACTGATATCATTGTTTTTTAAATTCCTATAACACACATGAGTTTTATATTTTCTTCTGAATAATGTAAAAAAAAAATGGTGATGGTTAGTAGATCAGCAAACCTTTAAAATTAAGCCAGGTCAAAGAGGAGAAGGAGTAAGGTACTGTGGTGCCTATTGATAGCAAGCCACTTGGTAGTGGTAAAAGCAGGTTAATTAGCTAAAAACTTTGTAGGAGCATGTAGATAGATACCCAGATTTCCTCCACCACACATAAACAAGAGATTACAGACTTATTCTGACCTAGGTTGAACTACGAACACTCTTATTCAGTGCTGTTCATTAGAAACATAAGGCAAACCACATGTGGTTTAAGATTTTCCAGGATCACATTTTTTAAAATGCGAAAGAAACAAGTAAAATCAATTCTACTAATAAAATTAACTCAGTACATCAAACATTATTATTTTAATAGGTTATTGATACAAAAATTTTAGAGATTTTGCATTATCTTTTTTTTGTACTAGATCTTCGAAAATGGGTGCAGATTTTTATACTTTATAAAGCACACCTTAGTTCAAACTTGCATGTAGCAAGTGCTTGATCAAGATGTGGCTAGTAACTATCTATTAGAAAACATACAGACTACACCAGGGGTTAGCAGACTACAGCTTCCTGACAGTTGGCCTTGTAGCCTATTTTTACATAGCTGAGCGTTAAACATGGCTTTTTCATTTTACTTTTTTTTTTTTAAGTAATGACAGTGGGCTGGTAAAGAACCAATAAAATTTTTTAAAAAAGAATGGATTAGTGATACAGCTCGATGATAAAGCACTTACAATAAATGGGTATTTTCCTGCGTGCTTCTCTTTAGGGCTACTTCAACTAGGAACAAAACACAGTGTGCTTACGGAGAACTAATTGAGTGTGTGAAGTTTCAATGGGTTTGATTCCAGCACTGAAAGGAAAAAAAAAAAGCACAGAGATACTAATCTGGCCCTTTACAGAAAAAGTTTGCCAAGCCCTGATCTAGACTGAGGTATACCAGGCACTGCTGTGAAGGTGTGGGATGGAGATACCAGCTGAAAAGAGATTAAAAAAAAGTTGGCCAAGTTGTTCTTTTTACCTTGTTCGGTTTCTAGATACAGGCACCCAGACCTTAGAGCCCAGGCAAGAAACTAAGATTCTTGTTTGGGCAAACTGCCTTTGGCCAAGAGAAGAAAACAGAGATGTTGACACTCAAGTGAATAATTTATTTAAGGGCTTCTGATGAGCTTTAGTGCTAATTCTGAACATGAATGGACAGCCTAGGGTCATTAAACCCTTGAGGACAACTTGTATAACATGAAGATGGACCAAAAATAAACAGAAAGAATTGGCATTGGATGAAACAGATGAAGGAAGTAGGTGAAATTTAAATTATATTATAATAGCTTCAAAAGAATCAGAATAAAAAGTAGTATACCTGGGGGCTGGGTTGGCTCAGTTGGTAGAGTGCTTGACTCACATGGACAAGGCCCTGGGTTCAATCCCTAGCACCACCACCACCACTAAAAAAAAAAGTACACTTGGCACTTTTTTAAAGTATAAAGTTTTTGACATTTTTAAAAAGAGGCATTAATTTTAAAAAAAATTGAGAAATAAAGTGTATGAGAAAGAAAGGTAAGAGCATCAGAGTCAGTGGTCCAAATAATGAGTTCTGAGGGGGGAGAGGAAGAACACAAATGTGAGGAGATTGATCTCCAAATAAATAACTTAAGAAAATTTACCAGAACTCAATGATTTGATTATCTAGATCAGAAGTCTATGGACTTTTTCTGTGAAGATCCAGATGGATTAGGCTTTGTGGAACCATAAATTCTCTATAGCATTTGCTCAACTCTTATTTTATAGCTTGCTAAAGATAATATGTAAATAAGTAGATATTGACAAATTGAAAAGGCTCTCCAAGTGCCCAGCCCAGCAGGTCTGGAAAAACATAAAATGACCCATCACTGGGGTATATCACTGTAGAGAATTAGAATACTACAATAAACAGATTTCAAGTCAGGTGTGGTGTGCACGCCTATAATCCCAGCGGCTTTAGGAGGCAGGAGGATCCCAAATTCAAAGCCAGCTTCAGCAAAGGTGAGGCATGAGGCACTAAGTAACTTAGTGAGATCCTGTCTCTAAATAAAATTCAAAATAGGGCTGAGGATGTGGCTCAGTGGTAGAGTGCCCCTGAGTTCAATCCCTGGTTGAAGTCAAGGGGTTCCCCCCACCCCCGCCGGCCCCCCCAAAAAAAGATTTCAAAAGCTTGGGGAAGGAGATGAGAGAGCTTTTAGAATCCCAACAGAAACTCTGTTCTAAAACCCTATCTTCTGCATTGTTTCCTAGGAAGCTATTGAAAGTTGTGTTCTGTTAAAATGAGATTGTAAACCAATAGTGATGAAACCCTTGTAGGAGCCAAGAAATAGGGCTAGGGATGTAGCTCTATGTTACAGCACTTGCAGAGGGGATTCCTCTTAGGAAAGAGAGAAGGTAATTTCCAGGTTGGGGAGCAGCCCATCTGACTGGAACCAGGAGTTCTTAGGGCTTCTGATGGATGTGTTCGAGAGAAAGAAAAGAAAAGAAGCAAGCACTTAATATGTTTAACCATGTTGAGATGGTTTATAGTTCTGATGGAGAGTTTGGAGTGAGATAGGAATAGGTACATAGAAAAAAAATCAGCAAAAAAGTGCTAGTTTTTTACCCCTAGAGTAAGAAATTACTCCAGAAAATAAACATAAAAAAGTGAATGATATAACTTGGGAATATTTATGTATTCAAAATAGTGTTATGACCTTTTCTATTTGGAAAGTGGAGAAAAAAGTTTTGGGAGTCAAGAATTGTAGGAATTAAGTAATTTGCATAGTAGAAAGTTAGTAGATATATTATCTACATCTGTAAAATCAAGAATAGCTCTAACAAATCACTATATTTAGTGTAATATCAGTAATAAAATATAATCAGAGTAATAAAAGTAGTTGGCTTTTTTTGATAGAGGGAGGAGCAGGGATAGAACCCAAGGGTGCTTAACCAGTCAGCCACATCATCAGCCATTTTTATTTTTGTTTTGAGACAGGGTCTCATAAAGTCACATAGGACCTCACTAGGTTGCTGAGGCTGACTTTGAACTTGGGCTCCTCCTGCCTCAGCCTCTGAGCTGTTGGGATTACGGGTGTGCACCACTGTGCCCCACAAGTAGTTGGCTTTTAAAGGAGAAAAATCAGAAGTGTTGAGGGTTGTTGTAAGATTACTGTTTTTTTTTTTTTTTTTTTTTTTTTTTTTTTTTTTTAAAGAAAGAGTGAGAGAGAGGGGGGCACAGAGAGAGAGAGAGAGAATTTTAACATTTATTTATTTTTTCTTAATTCTCGGCGGACACAACATCATTGTTGGTATGTGGTGCTGCTGGGGATCGAACCCGGGCCGCACGCATGCTAGGCGAGCGCGCTACCACTTGAGCCACATCCCCAGCCCCCAGATTACTGTTTTATTATAAGCCTTGTAATACTGTTTGACTTTTTAAGCTAGGTATTAATTTTTTTTAAGTTTAATTTTTAAAGTTTAAAAAAGTTTAATTTTTTAATAAGTATTAACTGGAATTTATAAATGTTTACTTTAGATGTCAAATCTTATTGGTCTAAAAGCTCTACTATAATAATATGACAGTAGTATTGTTTTTTATTCACATGTATCATTTTTTAAACCAGTTTTTGCTTTCTACTCATATTATTGATATTTGGCTTCCTTAACTGTGATGGAAAACTATATTCTAAGAAACATGAGTCAGTCCTATGTTAGTCTCAACATAGAATGTAATTTAGTTAATATCTATAAATAGTTTGCAAATCACTGCTACTATCTGAAAGTTATAAAAGGGGAATACTAATCCCAGTACAGAACCAAGGAGTCACAGCAATGAAAGTGTACAGCTCTCCCATTAACCTTCAGAGGCAGGATGGACCAAAAGTTGACCGGCTTCTATTGTGAGTATTGGATTATCTTCATAGCTTTGTAAGATTAAAACTATTTGTTTTATCGGCTAGAGTTGTGAGGTTGGTGGTACAGTACTTGCTTGGCATGTGTGAGGCCCTGGGTTCGATCCTCAGCATTGCATATAAATAAATGAAATTAAAGTCCATTTACAGGGCTGAGGTTGTGGCTCAGCGGTGGAGCGCTCGCCTGGCACATGCTATTAAATTATTAAAAATAATTTTTTAAAAAAAGGTTCATTTACAACTGAAAAATATTTTTAAAAATATTTCGTTTTATCCATTTTAAACTTGTTTATTAATAAAGAAGTGAAATGCTCACATCACTATCAAAATATCTATGTACTTTTATTTTTTGACAAATGTCATTAACATCAGTGTTATTAAATGTTATCAGTTCAGAATGTTTTCCCTAGTCCAAACGCCTACTTCATTATGTCACTTGAAATTCCTCCACCTTTACCTAAGGGTATTCATTATAGGCAAGGCCAGATGAATTTGCATTTTGAAATTTGGTATTTATATTTTACATGCTTCAAAAGAAAATAAGTCTTTGAAGTAATATAAACAACATGTGTGTGCACATGCATGTGATCGATCTCATTGTTGGCCAGTGTTTTGTGCATCTGTTTACACTTGAGGAGAGCTCTTTTGGAGAGAAATATTTTAGTGGTAGAAGGACCTAGGTCTAATTATTTTCAAATGCTTTAGTATTTATAATGTTGGTCATGGGCACTTAATTGTTTTGGGGAAAATATTATATTGTTTTCTCAAAAACTTTCAAATTATGAAAATTCACATTCTAACTTAAAAGAAATTAGCCTGTCAGAATTATTCCATAGTTCATGGATTACCAGTATGTGAATTGGCAGCAATAATTGTGAGAAAAGCAAGGTTTATAAATTTGGAAGTTCTCCTTAAAATGATATACAACTATCTTGGTTTGGAGATTAAAAACCTTAAAATCAGCTTTATAACTCATCCAATTTAGGAGGGAATTATTTATACCATAAAGATTTGTAAGTCAAAAGTTCTGCTTGACATACTTTCCTAGGGAATTATGTGACAGGCATCTTTTCAGTGAGTAAGCTAAAAATTAGCTAAAGATGTTGAACCCTTTTCTTTCTTATAAAACAAGAATCTTCTGTAGATGTATGAATTACATACTTGATTCAGTGAACTTTGAAATATTCTCTGGCATTGTATTCTTTCCTTTTTTAAGTTTATTTTTATTTTTGGTACTAGGGATTGAACCCAGGGCGCTAACCACTGAATCACATCCCCAACCCTTTTTGTTTTCTATTTTGAGACAGGGTCTCATTAGATTGCTTACAATCTTGCTTAGTTTCTGAGGCTGGCTTCAAACCTGTGGATCCTCCTGCCTCAGACTCCCAAGCCACTGGGATCACAGTTGTGTGCCACCTCACCTGGCCTCTTTCTTACATCAGTAGATACTCTTATAAAGACTGAAAGCCCTAGAATATTGTGGCACGTTGAACAGTCTTTTTAAGTCATTATACCCTTGTCATAAATGCAGTTATTCAATAATTATTTCAAATTTGTCTCACCCATACCTGACCTTCTACTTGAAACTTTTTGTATTAGAAACACTGTATGGTTTGGAGAAATAGGCATTAACTTGGGGGGTTAAAAAAACAACAACTAAGAATTAGAATAAGAAATGAGGGCTGGGGAGTGGCTCAATCAGTAGCGTGCTTGCCTAGCATGCTCGGGGTGCTGGGTTCGATCCTCAGCACCACATAAAAATAAAATAAAGATGTTGTGTCTGCCAAAAACTGAAAAATAAATATTAAAAAAATTCTCTTTCTCTCTTTAAAAAAAAAATGAAATGCAATCAGAATACTATGTGGTTTCAGCTGTGAACGGTACTTAAATCATAGTAATTATATGCTTGCATAATTATAATAAAATTAAATATTATGTGATCAATATAAAATTATGTTAATATTAATTAATATATGTTAATGATATATTTATATATATTAATAAACCTGAATATTGATTTGGCCAAATTGTTTTCCCATGACTGTATTATGAGAAGTATGTGTTGTGAGGGAGTTGTGGGAAACATCTTGCCATTAGAAGAAAATAGATAGCTAAAGATAAAACAAGAACAGTTAAAAGAATAGTAAACAGGTAGGAGGGCTGGAGTACTGAATTACTGTTTTGGATTATAAGCTTTAAAATCTATGTATTTGGGGGTGGGATTGTGGCTCAGTGGCAGAGCGCTTGCTGAGACTGGTCTTGAACTTGTGAGCCTCTTGCCTCAGACTCCCAAGCTACTGGAATTACAAACAGATGCCACCACAGCTGGCCAAAATCTTAAGAAGTTTATACCTTTCCTCTTAACAAATTGGTGTGTCAGTATTGGTCTTACAGAAGCAGTTGGAAGAAGATTCAAAGATGGAGATAACTTTATTGCTGTCTTAGTAATGATACTAGGATAACTTACATCCTGCTATAAGAGACTGTTTAACCTTTAGGAGAATTAAACAGGGGAACATTATACACTGTCTTAGAGAATAAAGTTACCAAACTCAGTGCCTTAGGATAATTTTCACAATATATTAAGTGAGGAAAAAGAAAGTAGATTTCAGAGTAGTAGGGAAATAGAATTCTAATTTATTTGGCTTTTAAAGTTAATGGAAGTGTGAGCAAGAAAGAGAAAGAGAGTGTGTGTACGTGTGTGTAATGTTAATGTTAATTATAGTTGCCTCTGGATGTGAAAGTTTAATGATTTAAATTTATTTTTTTCAACTATTTTTTTAATTTAGCAAATGTTTATTTAACTGTCTTGGTTGCTAGCCATAGTATTTTCTGAAATGATCATGTATTTCTTGTACAGTTAAAATTAGATGGTATTTTTGAGAAAGAAAATGGTAATTTCACAACTTTTTTTTCACTAAATGATTAAATCAATGGCTTGGCTTTTTAGTTATTAAAGTGATTTATGATTATGGAAAATTCATTTATTTGTAATACTTAATTCACAAAAAGTACAGAATAAAATGAGACTTTAGTACAAAGTGCTGAAGTAGTCTGTCAATATGATCCTAATAAGGATTATTTTCATTTTCAGGCAACTGCAAGAACAGCAACGACAGAAGGAGATGGAAAGGGAAAGGCTGGAGAGAGAAAGAATGGAAAGGGAAAGGTTGGAGAGAGAGAGGCTGGAGAGGGAACGGCTGGAACAAGAGCAGCTGGAAAGAGAAAGGCAGGAACGAGACCGGCAGGAGCGCCTGGAGCGGGAGAGGCTAGAGCGCCTGGAGCGGGAGAGGCAAGAAAGGGAGCGACAGGAGCAGCTGGAAAGGGAACAGTTGGAATGGGAAAGAGAACGCAGAGTATCGAATGCTGGTAAGGAGCTTAGAGACAATTGTGTGTTCTTGCATCCAAGCTTGGATGTAGTTCTGTGTAATTTTATGTTAGTATATTTTGCATGTGAGATGATTTGCTAATCAGTTTGAGCAATACAGTTTGAAAGTATGAAAAATGTGCCTCAGTTACTACTTTAACCTTTTCATTTTTATTACTCTGATTGCTTAAAGACTTAAAGAAAGCTCTTGGAAACTTCTATTCTGACATTCTAAATCTTCTAACCTCCTTATAAATGACTATTAAAGTATAAGTGTTTTTATGGAAAATTTTTTATATTGCATGAATTTAGAAGATATTTCCCTCATGAAATTACTCAAATCACCTCAAATATTGTACCTAGTTTTATAGTACCATGCAGTAAGAAATTTGGGCTAGGTGTGTAGCATGCACCTATAATCCCAGCCATTCAGGAGGCTGAGGCAGAATGATCACCAGTTTGAAGCCAACATTAACAAGTTAAAAAGACCATGTCTCAAGATACAAAGGTCTTAGATATAGCTCAGTGGTAAAGCACCCCTGGGTTTAGTCCCCAGTTACTCCACCCCCTGCCAAAAAAATAAATTATTCTAATAGTAGTCTAGTGTTTTTGAAGAAGGAATTAAAGCAGTAAATGAAAATATTCTAAAACTGACTGGTTATTTAAATATATTTTTTAGTATTTATGAAAATTACTAAATTTGTTGGATTTTTTTGAAAGACATAAGGTTGAAATATAACTGAATATTCAAGGTATAATAACATTTGTGGGATTTTAAGAATTTTAATTCCTTGTGGCCTATATCAAAAGTTCCAATGTGGGTTGGTTAAATATCGGTTGGTTTGTTCTTTAAGTTAAATTCATTTGTTATAACTGCCTAACTATTTTTTGGAATTATGGCTACCAAAACAAAACTTCTACAAATAAGCATTGAATTAGGTTCCTCACCATTTCTAGTAAATATTTTGCCAGTCTTGCTGCTTGTCTTTTTTTTTTAAGCAACCAAATTCTGTTTGTGGTCGTAGTCATGTAATTTTAATGTCCTTTTTGTGGACTAAATAAAAAAAATTAAGACTGTACTATTCTTTTCTTATAAAAAATAAATTCATCAATTTAACTTATTAGAGAAAAAGAAAACTTTATCCTTTTGTGGATCTTATAATGTATTTATAAGTTAAAATTTTCTTGGGAGAAAATGGTTATTTGCACATGTGCCTAATTCTCTGGTACTAACTGTAGTCTACATTTATACATTTTGTCTGATTGCTGGTTTCGTGGCTTCACTAGCTCCCTTTTTCTCTCTTCTTTTTTATCCTGTCTTTTGCTGCTGCTTTCCACCTTCTGTCCAGCTCCATCTTCAGACAGCTCCCTGTATAATGCTCCACTTCCTGAGTATTCCAGTTGCCAGCCTCCTTCAGCACCTCCTCCATCATATGCTAAAGTCATCTCAGCTCCAGTGTCAGATGCCACTCCTGATTACGCTGTAGTGACTGCTTTGCCACCTACTTCCACACCCCCTACACCACCAATGCGACACTCAGCGACACGTTTTGCAACATCTTTAGGTTCAGCCTTCCACCCAGTTCTTCCCCATTATGCTACAGTTCCTCGTCCTCTGAACAAAAACTCTCGACCTTCTTCTCCTGTGAACACACCCTCTTCTCAGTCTCCAGCTGCGAAGCCTTGTGCCTGGTCTACTTCCAATTTCTCGCCCCTCCCTCCATCTCCTCCAATAATGATTAGCAGTCCCCCCGGCAAAGCTACTGGCCCAAGACCTGTCCTTCCCGTTTGTGTTTCTTCTCCTGTGCCCCAAATGCCTCCATCACCGACAGCACCCAATGGGTTGCTGGACTCAGTAGCATACCCAGTGTCTCCACCGCCTACCTCAGGGCCAGCAGCACCGCCACCGCCACCGCCTCCACTGCCTTCCCTCGCATCACTCTCACACTGTGGATCTCAAGCTTCTCCTCCTCCAAGCACCCCTATTGCCTCAACTCCCTCATCCAAGCCCAGTGTTCTCCCTTCTCCCTCTGCAGCTGCCCCTGCCTCTGTGGAGACTCCTCTAAACTCTGTGCTGGGAGACTCCTCTGCTTCTGAGCCAGGCTTGCAGGCAGCCTCTCAGCCGGCCGAGACTCCAGCCCAACAGGGTAAGGCTTTCATTATTGCTACTAACAACTAATCACTTGAGTATTGCATAGCAACAAATTTAACTGCCTAGAAAAGGTAGGGTGACTTTAATAGCTGAAAGTCTATGTGCCATGCGACTTTTTTTTTTTAATTAAAAAAATTAAAAGTAATTTTTGTTTATTCTGCTAGATCAGTTGTATTGGGATAATTGATGGGGAATTCCCATATTGAACTAGCTTTTGTTATCTTCTGCAGTATCATAAAAGGTGTTTTCTAGTAGTTAAATTTCACTAGGAAGACTAACTTGACCCTTTTGATCTACCCCACACAAAATATATAATATAAATTGTTTTCCTTTACTTTCTGAGACAGATTTATAAGATGAAACATCCTAGTGTTTCCACTGGAGCAGTTTTGTCCTTGGGTCCTTTTCACGTTGGCCTCTTCTGTGTTTGGCTTCTCATATTGGACTTTCAGGATGGCTGTCACCTGGACCCTAAAAACCAATCCTGACTTTGTAGGAACAGTGACCCAAACTTACTTGACGTAGTAAGAGAAGAGATGGCTGAGAGAATAGCATTCTATATATTTTCCACTCTTCCTTAACACAACCTTATTCCATGGCATCGGGGAAGGGAGGATGGGGAGGATATAATTAAGAATAAGCTTAACAATCCCCATCCCCACTAGATTTTTATATTTAGGATTTAGAGAGGATGCTGAAACAGTCTTATAATCTGGATCTAAATACACCTCTTCTCTAAAAATTGTAGTTCCTAATTAAAGTAACAATAACATTGTGAATAGTTTTGTTTTTATTGACATCAGCACAGAACTAGAGAGAAAAAAACAGCCTGATGAAGCTGACCTTTTTGCCTCCTTTATTCTCAGAACTCATGACACTGCACAGGACAGCCTGTTACTCTGTGCTCTACTGTGAACCATTTATGTTTTCTACTGTACAACTGCTTAGGCTGAAAAAAATTAGCAGTTACCACCCAGTATGCAGATAGCACTTCATTTGTTTTTCTTTTAAACCTTAAGGGGGGAATTATCTAGTAGTTCAATATTCTGAAATCAAAGTCTTGTTCACTCCCTTTGTGATTTTTACAAGATTTGAACACTTGAATTTTTTATTTTTTGGTACTGGGGATTGAACTCCAGGGCACTTGACCACTGAGCCACATCCCCAGTCCTATTTTGTATTTTATTTAGAGACAGGGACTCACTGAGCTGCTTGGTGCCTTGCCATTGCTGAGGCTGGCTTTGAACTCGACAATCCTCCTGTCTCAGCCTTCCGAGCTGCTGGGATTACAGGCATTGCACCACTACACCTAGCGCCTTGAACACTTTCTATACCCATTTCAAAGGCCAAAACAACTCTGCGCTTCATATTCTATATTATTTAATTATTTCTGAGAGTTATTTTGAGATTTTAAATTCCCTTCAATGATTGTCACTTTTGACTACATGTGGGATTTAAATATAGAACATTTTTAAGGTACTGGAGCCTAGGACTCACTTCTCACTCATATTCTTAGTCCAATCACTTTGTCTATAAGCAATAAATATCTGACTTTATTATAGTGGAATATGTTAACACCTAAATTCACATGGGTTGTTTGGATTTGTTATTTCAAATAGTACTAACTACCACTATATAACTTGTTTGGAATGCTTATCTCTTCCAAATTTTACAAGCATTTATTTTGCTTATTTTCCCAATTCTGATGGGAAAAATTTTTTAATTAGATGATCTGTTGCATAGTTCTATTACTAAAGGTCTAACATTCAAATAAGTAGTTACTAAAAATTTGGCTTTATATTTTAGTATATATTTAGTATTGTTTCCTTTGCTGATCAGTTTTTAAAACAGACATTATTACTATATGTATATATGTAACTACACTAAAAAAAAAACTTATTCCATTCCTTGGTTTATACCCAAAGGACTTAAAATCAGCATACTATAGAGATGCAGCCACATCAATGTTTATAGCAGCTCATCACAATAACTAGACTGTGGAACCACCTAGGTGTCCCTCAGTAGATGAATGGATAAAGAAAATGTGGTGTATGTACTCAATGGAATATTACTTAGCTTTAAAGAAGACTAAAATAATGGCATTTGCCAGTAAATGGTTGGAGTTGGAGAATACCGTGAGAAGTGAAATAAGCCAATCCCACAAAACCAAAGGCCTAATGTTTTCTCTAATTTATCGATGCTAATTCACAATAAGGCAGGGTGGGATGGGCACTAGGGAAGAATTAGCATTACCTTAGATTAGATAGAGGGAAGTGATGGGAGGGGAGGAGAGGGGATGTGGGGATAGGAAAGATAGTAGAATGAAACAGACATTATTACTATATGTATATATGTAACTACATGACTAATATGATTCTGCAACATGTACATTCAGAAAAATGAGAAATTAATTCCATGTATGTATGTATGTATGTATCAAAGTGCATAAATGCATTCTATTGTCATGTATAACTAAAACAAATTTTTTAAAAAACTGATTTAGTCTTTAAACATTGTAATAAATTGAATCCCAGCTGACTAATATACTTATTAGTCAACTTAATTTAGCATAGCATTGTGTGTACCTATATACAAAAAATAATATTACTTGGCTCTATTGTTGATGATCTGTCTTTAACATTTCTTCTTTGCAGGTGTTGTTTTAGGACCACCTGCACCCCCGCCTCCCCCACCACTCCCACCATGTCCTGCTCAGGCCTCAGCACTTCCTCCTCCCCCAGGACCTCCTCCACCACCTCCACTGCCATCCTCCGGGCCTCCACCTCCCCCTCCTCCTCCCCCACTTCCTAATCAAGTGCCCCCTCCTCCACCACCACCTCCTGCCCCTCCCCTCCCCGCATCTGGATTTTTCTCCGGATCTGTGTCAGAAGACAATCGCCCTTTAACTGGACTTGCAGCTGCAATTGCTGGAGCAAAACTTAGGAAAGTGTCACGGGTAAATATGTCTCCAAATTACTCTATTTTTAAATCTGTCTTATTCTTTCTAAATATCTAAAATACTGGATATATTATTCTAATTTTATAAACCCTGTGTTAAAAATCAAAATGGTTAAAATTTACAGAAAAGTTGCAGAGTGGCATAAATGATTTCTGTGAATCCATCATCTGTATTTATAGGTTAACATTTTATCATTACATTGTTTTTAATCTGCATAATTTGAGAGTAAGATAGAAACATCATGCCCATTTTCCTAAATAGTTCATTTTGTATTTTGAATGAGAAAGAATATTTACCTACACGATCATAGTGTAATTACCAAATCAAGAAATTTCACATTGATAGAATGACAGTCCGCAAATATATCCAAATTTAATCTGTGACAGTTCCTCAATCTTTGTTTCTTTTTCAAAATTTTTGACATTTTTTTTAATTGTCAGGGTTTTTTTTGTTTGTGTTTTGATTGTTTACATTTTTTAGATGACCTTCAGTTTGACTTATTTGAATTTTTCTCAATATCAGATTCAGGTTATACAATTTGGGTGCAAAAATACCAACGGTTACGGCCTTCTCAGTGTATTGTACAAGAAGACATGATATTGTTTCATCTTATTATTAGTAATGTTAACTTTGATAAAACTCCCATTGATATATAAATTAATACTATTCACTTTATTGGTGCTTAAGGTTATAAAAAATAATATTTGAGTACTTTTTAAAATTAATGCTGATGTTTCTTGTATTTTTAATGTAATACATTCATGAGTATGATTGTCTAACATAGGAAATCATTATGTGTGTGTATTTTCGTTAAGATGGAGGATGCCTCTTTCCCAAGTGGAGGAAGTACCATCAGCGTGAACTCATCCAAAACAGATACAAGTCGTGGAAATGGACCACTTCCTTTAGGGGGTAGTGGTTTAATGGAAGAAATGAGTGCCCTGCTGGCCAGGAGGTGAGAATTTTTGTTAATTTTATTCTGAAGATAATGAGTCAATTCTTCCCTCTTAGAGAAATTTTTATATTTTATAATGAGATGATTTTTTTAAAAATCCAATTTGCTATCTTTTTAGGAGAAGAATTGCTGAAAAGGGATCAACAATAGAAGCAGAACAAAAAGAGGACAGAAATGTAAGTGAATAAAAATAACCCCTCACACCTTAAACATGAAATTCAAGCATAGCTTCTTCTTTTTTTTTAAATATTTATCTATGTGGTGCTGAAGACCGAACCCAGGGCCTTGCACACGCTAGGCGAGTGCTCTACCTCTGAGCCACAACCCCAGCCCTCAAGCACAGCTTCTTACAAAAACATGTCAGAGATTATTTAATATGAACTTAATTAGTTTGAATTTAGATTTGCTTATTTTTAAGTATGCATATCTTTAAAATGGCTTTTGAGTATTATTTACAAAATTAAAATGGCATTATTAAAATGAGTTGAATATGTGGAGTTGTGGGAAGACCACTGAAGTTCAAACCTATAATAGAATCAGTTCTATTGTTACGCCCTAACTTTAAATGAGTGAATGACCTCTTACTAGGGTTTTGTCCTCCATCCCCCCCTCATCTCTTAGGCTCTCAGTTTCCTTGTATTAATGCAAAATGAAGAATTTGATTAAATCAACAGTTTGTCATCCCAGGACCCCACCCCCATTCAGCTGTACAAACCTTGCTCTGTATCTGTTCTATATGTTGATGTTCAACACCTAATTGTTTTCCCTGCACCATTTGACTGCCTTTCATGCCATCTCTCAAATCTGTCTGGCTTCATATCATTGGCTAGTACAGGTTCTCCATGAGAAACTCAAGAAAGGAGATGTGTGGGGGCTGGTTGTAGCTCAGAGGTAGAGCGCTTGCATAGTGTGTGTGAGGCAGTGTGTTTGATTCTCAGCACCACATATAAATATAAATAAAGGTCCATCAACAACTTAAAAAATTAAAAAAAAAAAAAAGAGCTGTGTGGACAATGGAAGTTGGGATTGTTAGGAAGGTAAGAAGGATGATGCCTAAGTTGTAATGGAAGGAAGAGAAGATAGATGAAGGAAATAGTGGGGAATGACATAAAGAATATGGAAAGGGAACATGTAAAATGTTAAATCAGTACAGCAATAGTGAATGTGATATTAATACATATATTTCTGCATATTTAGGAAGATTCAGAGCCTGTAACTTCCAAGGCTTCTTCAACAAGCACACCTGGTAAGTTCAGGAAAGATATTTTAACCTTTATAAATTTTCCCTAAATATTACTTCCTAATTAAAAATATCCCCTTTTCCATGTTTGAACCAACTGACTGCTTGGTCACTAAGATGTTAAAGTTCTTTGTTTACACTTGAAAGCATTGACTTTTCTCTGCTTTTATAATCTCAGAAGCTGCTGTTGCTTTCTTTCTGGTAATGTGAGATCTGTTAAAACTCAACATTTTTCTCATAACTGTCTTTGAAAGTTATTTTACACATTTCTGTGTATTGTCCACAATTTGAGTTACTTGCTAAAACAAGGAAAATACATTATTAGACAATGGGAATATTTTTAATAGTTCTTTAAGGTAAAAGTTAAGTGAGTAGACCTGCATTCTATTTCAGAACATTCTCAAATTTCGAAGGTTGTCATTTTAACCATTCATTTGGGTGTTGATAATCAAGAAAATAAAACTTCTAATTTGTAAGCTAAAAATTTTTTTAAGCTTTTGGGAAACATTTTTGAATACAGTAAAATTTCTGACATTGACAATTCTTGGACATGGCATATGTTACTTAGAATATTAACAAAACATATTTTACTGGAAATACCTAGTGATATTCCATCCAAGATTCCCATCTTGGAGATTGTGACATATTTACTCATTCTTCTTTGTATTTGATCAGACTAAGAACTGGGCTCTTTGCCTCCTTAACTATTTTGGAATGAAGTAACAAATAAAATTGATAAATTAATATCTACAGTGGTCTGTCAAAGTCATTTTAGAGAAACATCTACATTAAATCCTACATATTTTGATTTAGAGACTCCAGCTGCCTTTAGAATTTTATTTCTAAAACATACTTTTGTTTTTGTCTCATTTCTATTCTCATTTTCATTAATTTTTTTGTTTTGTCTCATTATTTAGCAGTCTGCTGTTATAAATCAAAATTTATTATATGTACAGCTATTAAAACCACAGATAATTTAGAAGTAAATTATTCTTTAAAAGGTTACAGAATCTTAGAAATATATGAGAGTTGTAAATTCTCTCCCCAGAAGGAAAGATCATTTTTATACAAATTTCCTCACAGTTTGAAAGTATTCCTGATTCCCAGAACATTATCCATGGGCCCCAGCTTAAGGACTGTTCTTGCCTAACATATATTTACTTATTTCAAAAATGAAAAATGAAGCATGAATTTTTGTGTGTATTTGCATACATATACAATGAATTCATTCAGAAGAGCTTGTGGCCTTTTTTTCCCCCATCTTGTTTCACTTAGTATTTTTAATTGGCATTGTGTCAGACACTTCATAGGCCAAAAAGAACTGAAATATAAAGACCTGGAGCACAGAAAACTCTAATCTAGTTGAGAAGATGAGTTTCACTTAAGGAAAAGTTAATCTTTTATAACCATATGTTGAATATTAATATGTCAGAGAGGGAAGAGATTTTATGTGGAGCTATCTGGGCCATTGTTACATCGTAGAGTATTTGGTATGATTGAAAGTAGGGGAAGGAATGATATTTCAAGAAGTATGTCATGAACAAAGACATAGAGTCTAAGCTGAGCAAAAAGAGACCAGAAGATAGTAAATAGACTCACCTGTCTAGAGTAGAGAATTCCTCTTGGACAAGTGAGTTGAGGATAAAGCTCAGGAGTTAAGTTTATCCTACACATACTGGGTTAATGTATGATCAGTTGGAACTGTTTTCAGCACATAAATGGCACTTGTGAGTATTGTGATATAGAATCAGGAAAGACTGAGTCAGAGAAACCAATTGGGGAGCTCTGCCAGTGTTTCCAAAGACCAGCCTAGGCTCTTCCTCCTGAAACATACCTAGAACCCCTTAAAGAAGATGGCCTTATTTCTCCCAGCCAGCTGAGCCTGTTTAAGATTAAAAGAGGATTCTTGTTTGGCTAATTGAGAAAGGACCTCAGACAGTGGTTAAAAAGCCGCTGCGTCTTACCTTCTTTGGAATTACTTTTCTTTCTACCTGCCTCTTTGGTGACACTGCCCTAATGAATGTTCCCCTCCCTGTTCAAGATGTACCCCATTTTTACTAAGGACTTCCCTCTTTTCACCTTTTGTGCTGGTGTGTTAGATGTGTTTCTGATTCTGGCTGTCCTGGATACCATCTGATTATTTGATGTTCCCCAGCCAACTCAGGATCTCGCCACCACTGTGGCAGTCATTGAGAGAATATGTTAACTGTTAGAAAATAAAAGAAGAAATTAAAAAGTATTGTGAAAAAGGGAAGAGAGGTGATTAATTAATGAGTAACGCAAGATTGGTGATGATTTTACAATGCTCAGATGCCTGCACGTGTAGCAGAAATCTAGAATCAAAAGCCATTCTTCATTCTCATTTAGTTTTTCACATAAATGTATTTTTAAGAGACTATATAAAAGATGCCTAAAAGAATGCAGAAGCCAGTTGAGCAGCTACATTGGAACTCAGCAGTTTTATGGTTAAAACTATACAGCAAGATCACAATTCATCTATAGACTTGATTTTCACATGGCTCAAATGCCTTTCTTCCACTTCTCAATTTATCCATTCATCCACTGAAACCAATGACGGCATCAGAGAGTAAGCCAAATTAGAAAAAAGTTCAAAGCACCATAGCCAACCAGTGGATTCACTACCTAATGTCTTATAATGAGAGCTTAAAGTGAGTTTACTTATATTTAACTGAATTATCTGTTAAGTTCAAAGAATTGATTATGAAGGAAATATAATAAAATTGTATGATTCTGAAATTTATTTTGAGTTTTTTAAAATTTTTTACCAAGAGAACTGTTTGGATTTATGAACTGCTGAAGTACAGGAACACATTACAGATTTTTTTTTTGTTTTATTATTGGCACTAAAAATAGATTAAAATAGAGTAGATACTATCTCATTCATCTTTCTGATTACATGTTTATTAGAGAAACTTCTTACCATTTGGTTTATAGAACTATAATATTTAGATTTTGTAATCTTAGATTCTTCTAGAGAAATGTCTGCTTATTTTTCCTTATTTTAAGGTCTGAAACTGCCTGTTAGAATTCTTATTTATTTAAATTAATGTTTAGAATTTAAATAACTTTTATCTACAATCTATATAAACAGGATGGTATTTTAGTATTTTATTGTTTCACAATAACTCTGGAAAGCGCATAAAAATGTTTAGAGTAACATTTGTTCCTTTCTTTTGAAGAACCAACCAGAAAACCTTGGGAAAGGACAAATACAATGAATGGCAGCAAGTCACCTGTTATCTCCAGGTATCAATTTTTTTTTCTAAGTTTTATATTACATGTGTATCTAAAAAGAAGGAAATACAGTTTTACTATAGAAAGAATTATAGATTAGAAATTTCACAAAAGGAGCACATAAAATAATCGTAATTCATCTACTATTGGACAGCCACTGAGCCCAATGTATTTTTACTAGTGAGTGCCTGATAAATTTTACCCTGTATTTATTAACCAGTTGGTCTGAAATTTTAAGAATAGTTTTATCCCTCCCAATTTATTTATTTTGAAAAATTAAAACTATGGAAAAAGCAAAGTATTTCCTAGCTAGCAAATACTCATATAGTCATCACATGTTAACATTTTGCCACATTCATCTTAACTATATACATATTCATACTTTTTTTCCTTCTGAATAGTTTAAAAACAAATTGCAAATAAGTGCTGCTTTACCCTAAATATTTTAGCTTTTCTGAAGAATCAGGACTTATCCTTTGTAACCAGAGTTGTACCATTACAACTCCAAGAAATTTAACATTGAACAATAATATCTATATAATATACATTCACATTTCCCCATTAGTCTGAATGACATCCTTCAAAGGGTTTTTTTTTTTCAAGTATTTTAAACTGATAACCAGCTAGAGATAAAAGAATGTAGTTTATAACAGTAGAATAAAACTTAAAACTTTGAATTTATGAAATAGAAATTTGCTCTCTCTGTTGAAATTACTAATCATAATCAAGTTATAAAGATAGTACCCAGAAACTACCATGGGGGCAGAGTCAAGCAAAGTATTTCCTAGCTAGCATACTTGATTATCAAGGCTGAATTTAAGTCATAGGTCTTAAACATAGATGAAATTTTTTCTTGGTTTATGAAACAGTTTAAAAGGCTCATATTTTTCCCTGACCAAAAAAAAAAAAGATATGTATTTAGAGACTAAAGAAACTATTTAACTTTTCTTTCTGAGCTATCTTATTTTTGCCTCATAAAAAACAAACTTGACTCTAATTATAGAAACCTATTAAAGAATAGTAAGTACAAAGATAGACTTCATAGTATCACAAACCTGCTCTGTGTTGTCCTAAATCTAAATTTGGATTTGGCTTTTGTTTGGTTTTTTCTGCTGGCAGCAAAGAAGATTTGGTGATGACACAATTATTTAAGCTCCACAAAGAACCCAAGCCTTTTTGAATGTATAAAAGCTTTTGGTTTGTAATAACTGAAAGATGGTTATATTTAAGCTCAGAAGAAAATGAAGAGAATTGCTTTTGGTCAACATGTTTTTTCAGTAGAACAGAACTGAAGTGACCTTCTACCATATCTCTAATAGTTATACTTTTTCTTCAGTAGAACATTAGGAAGCCTGATTTTTCAAGTATATAACAGAGTACAGGGCTGTGATGGCCATTTGTCCTTTGAAGATCTAAATTGTGACAGGGAAGAGACCTTTCCTTTTTTTTTTTTTTTTTTTTTTTGTCATTACCCTGCATTTCTACTTCATTGACAGGAATCAGATAAGTGAGTTTATTTAAAATTAAGCCTGAGTTGATGGTTAAAGTTGTATCTTGGAAGGGACATGAAAGAGAGGTGCTCCAAATGTAATAAGATCTTTGATTTTTTGGTCTCATTTAGTGAAGAAAAAATGTTCTTGGAAAGATTTTTTTTCTCCATACTTTTAAAGGAAGTTTAAGTGCTTGAAAGGTCACCATTTTGAAAGCATTTTTTAAATGGATTAGTTGAATCTTGCTAATCATATTTCAACTCCATTAGATGCTTTCCCTCCCAACCTGTACCAAAACAGAAATTCTGATACACCTGAGTATTTCCTTACCTCTCTTGTACTACTTACTCTTTTTTTAAAAATATTTTTTGAGTTATAGATAGACACAACACATTTGTTTATTTTATGTAGTACTGAGGATTGAACCCAGTGCCTCACAAATGCCAGGCAATCGGTCTACCACTGAGCCACAATCCCAGCCCCTCTTGTACTACTTTTGATAGATTATATATTTCTACCATTTATGTAATAAAGTTTCACCAAAAACAGTTTTAAACTTTAGATTTTAAAAATCTGTTTAAAAGATGAAGAATTACATTGCCTTTTTAAGTTATCTTCCCCTCTACTTTTTTTTTTTTTAGTTGTAGATGGATATGGTACCTTTATTTTTTATTTTTTGGATGTTGATGGACCTTTATTTTATTGATTTATTATTTATATGCAGTGCTGAGAATCGAACCTAGTGTCTCACACATGCTAGGCAAGCACTCTCCCACTGAGCCACAACCCCAGCCCAACCTTTATTTATTTTTTTGATTATTTATTTTTATGTGGTGCTGAGGATCCAACCCAGTGCCTCACACATGCTAGGCAAGCACACTACCACTGAGCTATAACCACAGCCCTTCCCTCTTCTTTTTGAAAGCAAATACCTCGGCTGTTTTATGTTTATGAATCTAATCCTTGCCTTGTAGTGAAAGTACTCATTTCTCTTTGTAATATCCATGTGAATGTTATGGTAGGATGAGTTAAGTAATAATGAGGTGCTGCATTATGCTGAATTTATTAAATGAAGATGTCAGGATAATAAAAGCAAGAAGGTTTTTGAAAATGTTTCAAACTATGACTAGAACATAACATTGCAAAGTTTGTGAATTATTTCTATGGTTTTAATTTGAGAACTTATTGATCTTGGGGCTAGGGGTGTGGCTTGGTGGCAGAGTGCTTGCCCGGTGTGGGGAAGACCCTGGGTTCAATTCTCAGCAACATACACATAAAAAGAACCTTACTGATCCTTGTATTCACAATGGGGAAAAAAGTTCCTTATGTATCTGAGTATAATTTTGTCACAAGCCATAATGATTTTAAGTCTATTAGTTAATATTCACTGTAATAAAATTTTCTTTGTGTTTTAATACTGGTTGAATAATTGGTAAGTTTTACTGTGCCTATGGCCTACAAAAGTGCTACTGTGTAATAATTTTTAAAAATTTTTCTGTAATTGTCAAGTAAATGGTATCCTCACATAAGTAAAATGAGTCTCAACATATCTTTTTTTTATTGAAGAAAACAATTATTTTAAGGATAACAGATTCTTTTAATTCTTGTTTTGTTTACTATAACTAAAAAACCTGTAAAGCATTAACATCATGAGGATTATTTTTTTAAAGTTCTATTGTATATTCCTTTAAATGGTTTTCCCCTCCATAGACGGGATTCTCCAAGGAAAAATCAGATTGTTTTTGACAACAGGTCCTATGATTCATTACACAGGTATCATCCTGCTGTGACTTTGTGGTTTGAGACTTTTAAATAACATGTTCAGGATAGGGCTGAGCTTTTTCTACCTGGATTGGTAATCACCACAAGAAGGATATTCAGGAAGATTGAGCCTCATTTTTAGCTTTATTTTGAAAACTTCAATAAAAACAAAAACCTGCCATTACTTTGAAGTCAGACTAGGGTAAATATAAAATGGTAAAAAACAGAAATAACTAGAATGGAAATCTAAGGCCATATATATTGTCTAGGTTGTTCATGATTATGAGACAGGCTTTTAAAGCGTGGAAAAGAAGATCTTGTGCTGGTTGTTACTAGAACACAGGACACTATTATAGCCACAGTTCTGGATATTCTTTGAGAAAAATCTGTTTCCTAGATACTGTATAGTAAATCATCTTTAATAACTTAACCTAATATCCTGAGCTGATTCTTTTCTAGGATGTGCCTATTATGCCATTTTTTAATGAAGAAAACATAAAAGATATGAATCATTCAGGGCTGGGAGGGGGGTGTGTAGCTTGCATGCATGCATGTGTACACACACACAAAAGGATTAAGTGTGGGGAGATAAAACATCTGTTTCTTTCTCAATTAAAAATTTTGACAATGAGCTGTGGCTGTGGCTCAGTGGGTAGAGCATTGCCTCACACGCATGAGGCTCTGGGTTCAATCCTCAGCACCACATAAAAATAAATAAATACATAAAGATAGAAAAATAATAATAAATAATAAAAATTTTGACAATGAAACCAAGCACTTTTTCGCTATTTATAGAACTTGGCAGAATGGGAATTTACTGTGGTACAGTTATTTTATAGGCAGGTGTCTAGAGTCAACACTCTTTATTAAACAATACAATCCTCTAAGAAACCCTTGTATTTTGTTATTAATTATGTTGAAGACATGGGTTAAGAAAACATTAAATATATTCATGTTGTCATACGCATCTGTTTTATAAAATACACATTAAGTTTATTGAAAAACATGAATTGAATAGTATACAGAGAGGGTGCTTACGATTAGGAGTTCTGTAATCAGACTCTGATCAAATTCCTATCTGCTATAACTATTTTCATGCTATGATGATCAACATTTGAAATTTAGTTTTGTCATCTAAAACTCCATAAAATGTTTATATTGCAGTAATAAAATAGTTTTTCCTGCTTTATACTGAGGTAGAGTAATTGTTCTGAATAAAATATTTATTTACTAAGAAAATTTGCTAGAAATATAGTATTTAACAATGAAATCTTCTCACTTCTTTCACACATAGTACACATAGTAATGTTGAAAAACCTTTTTTAAAAAAAGTGGTGATTACGTCTTTCCTTCAGTATGAAAAGTTCCCCCCTTGAGTTAATTCTCATGGTGGTGGTGGTGATGGATTGCATGTTAGCATGAATTAAATTTTATAAAAATTGCATGTTTCTTCAATTGTTTATAACACTTATAATTTTTTACATGTTTAGAAATAGGATATATTTACAGCATACTGCTCAGTCATGTAGCATATTATAGCTGTTCACATGAATTTTGGAGATATTTATTATATAGCTTCAGAGAAAAATAGCTGGTTAGTTATGCTATTTAAATACGATTAAAAACAAAACAATAATTAGTAATTTAATTCTGGAGAGCAGGAATAGATAGCACGAGTACATAGAATGCAGTTTATCAACCTTCAAGCATATTTACTAGGAGGCTAGATATGGTGACATATACCTATAATCCCAGTGATTGAGAAGCCTAAGACAGTATGATTGTAAGTTCAATGCCAGTATCATCAACTTAGTGAGGCCCTAAGCAATTTAATGAGACCTTGTCTCAAAATACAAGATAAAAAGAACTGGGCATAGCTCAGTGGCAAAGTGTTCGTGGGTTCAATCCCCAATATTTAAAAAAAAAAAAAAAAGAATATTTACTAGAGTTGACTGCACAGAAATATTAGAACTTACATACTGTGGGCTCAGTTGGTAGAGTGCTTGCCTTGCATGCACAAGGCCCTGGGTTCAATCCCCAGCACCACCAAAAAAAAAAAAAAAAAAAAAGAACTTACATACTGTGAATCTCAGTAAATCTTAAATGACTGTGGAATTAAGTTGTCTCTTTCACATAATAAGAAGGTATATCCTCACAAGAGGAAAGGAAATATTTCATACAAATCTTTTTATCCTCTTCAGTGCCTAACTCACTGCTTGTTGGATAACATTATCAGAAAGTTATTGTTTTCCTTTGTTCATATAAGAAGATACCTAATACCTATTCATAATGACATTTTAAGCAGTACTATGTTTGGGTATTAAAATAAATTAACCCAGTATTTTGTTTTCATGAGCAATGCCTATGGGCATTATATTTTATGAATTATGAAATTATAACATTGAAAAAGTTCAGATTTCTAATGTTGGAACTCTCCAAAATTGAAGATACATGTGGGTTTAATGAATGGTCTTGAATTATATTGACTTATGATTCTTAGAGATTGGCCACTTCTGTGCTAAACCAGAAAATAAAGGAGAACTTCGGGTCTTCCACTCAGGATTTTTCTCTTATTGCCAGTATTGGAGAGGGAGACATGACTGATTTATTTGGTGTTGAAACATTTGCTTAAAATATGCCTAATCTCTAAGACTTGTCATGTAAAATTTTTAATAGAAGCTAAGTTTTTTTTAAGTGTGTAATTATTATTGGTCATTAGCTTCTATCATTTCCTTGTTGAGTTTTTTTTTAAAACCATGTAAGTTTTTAGAAGTACTTGGTCTGAAACAGCATTCAAATAATGTCTCTATAAAAACCTTATAGGGAAATAGCCACATAGCCAATTAGATATGAATGTACTGCTAATCTTATCATTCTTTCAACATTCTTGTTTGTTTTAATGCTAGAAATGGAATCAGGTGAGGGCTGGGGAATATAGCTCAGTTGGTAGAGTGCTTGCCTTGTATGCACAAAGCCACAGGTTCAATCCCCAGCACCACCAAAAAAAAAAAAAAAAAAAAGGAATAAAAAGATACAAAGAAATCATGCTTACTAAAATGTTTTCTTCCTGCAAACTGAGGCATAGAATTTGTAAACAGATGTGTATTACAGTAAATATTCAAATTTTTGTATTTTTCTTTTTATTGATTAATGTAAAAAAGTGAAAATATTGGTTTTCTGTTCTAATCAGTCCCATGATTTTGACACTTAACTTTTTAACAAAATGTGTTTTATTTAAGAAATGTGTTTAAATCTGGTGTTGGGTTGGTAAAGTTACAATTTTTTATGAGCTCATAGAATCATAAGTGTGGTTTAACCTATCCTGGAAATTACATTTGTACAGACCAAAATCCACACCCTCATCACAGCCCAGTGCCAATGGAGTCCAGACAGAAGGACTCGACTATGACAGACTGAAGCAGGTGGGTGCTTTCCTTTATTTGGACTAGTTTCTTTTTAAAAGATACCTTGTATGTATAAGTGCATTGTAAGCAATTGTAAGAAAACCATGGGCTTCTACTTTCCCTTACCATTTTGGGGAAAATGGGCTCAACAAATCTCAGTTTGGTAAGAATGTGAGGAGATAAGCACTCTCGTATACTTCTGCTTTTTAAGAGGCACTTTGGGGAAGCAACTCAAAAGCCATTGACTCTAGCAATTTCATGTCAAGGAATTTATGCAAAGTATTATGAGAATATACAGGTAACAAAACAAATGTGTGCAGTTATCTCAGTTTTTTAAAAGAAAAAGATATTGTTTATACTTTGAATACATAATGCACTATATTTAATACCTATATACTCAGGAAGGAGTAACAGGTGATGAGATTGCAAGTTTTAAAGTCTTATTTCTAAGAGATGAAATAATTTTTTTTTAGATAAACCTAATTTTTGAACTGAAAAACTATTTGAAATGTTAAATTTTATGTAATTTGAAAGGAAAGCATTTGGTCATTGATAATCAAGACTTTGTTTTGCTTTATATTAAGTATGTCTTTCATTTCTTGAAAATGCTTTAACATTGAGCATTTGCACACGTTTGAACATATGGTAAATTCTTAATTTACCTGAAGTAATGGAGTAGAAAAAGGTAATAGATTGAATTTGAGGGATTATTTGAAGTTTAATCTGAATAAGTATATCTATAGCTCACATTAATAACCATTGTGTCTCTTTCCTTGCTATTTTATAATTGAAAATTTTTTTCATTAATGAATCTTAACAGAGCAGTTTAATTTTTCCTAAAGTAATGCAATGTTAAAGTCACATAATTTAAAACTAATCCTTCCAAAGATAGTTATTTTTCACCAATTTAGCTTCAGATCCACAGTTCTTGAAGAAGTATCCAAGGCATCCCTATTAAAACAGAAATATAATGTAGACAACATACATGTTTTAAGTTTTTCTAGTAATATTTTTTAAATGGTGAAATTAATGTTTTACTTGACCTGATGTATTTGAAATAAGCTCATTTCAATATATTATTAATGTATTTGAAATTCTATTGTTATTTCACATTATCTTATTCATACTAAGTCTTTGAACTCTGGTTCATATCATTTGAACTAGCCACTTTCAAGTGCTCAGGAGCTATGTGTGGCTGGTGCCTTCTGTGTTGGATGGTGTGGGTCCAGCAGGGTTCTGTCCTTCTTTATCTCTGCTTCATTAAGCCAGCCCCTGAAAAATCCTAAATGCTCTCCAAAAGAATCCTAGATTCTTTGAAGTATTGCTTGCAGCTATGGTGATTCCTAAGAAATCCCCATACTTAACACCAGGTAACCAATATTTGCCAAGAGCCGATTATCCAGTAACATCCTCCTCCTTGAAACTTCTTTTATATATTACCTTTCAGACTGCTACCAGAGGACTGTTGTCTTTTCTAAAAACTATTTGAATCATACTTTTCACTGGATAACAAAATAGTTATTTTAGTTTTGGAAAGCATTCTATTTCATATCTTGCTAGGCTAGAATAAGCAAAGATTGGAAAGGAGAAATGTTAAAACAAAATTTACCAAAGTTGGACTCTGGAAACAAAAAATGGCTCATCCCATTTTTTAACATTCTTAAGATTTTTATATGAATAAGAAACCTTTTAGTAGTAATTTCTCTTCCCCAACCTGGTGTTTTTCTCTAATATTTTAGGACATTTTAGATGAAATGAGAAAAGAATTAACAAAGCTAAAAGAAGAGCTCATTGATGGTAAGTCTTTGAGTAAATTTGCTACCTCTTTAAAATATTAAGAAGAGCTGTGTTTAAGAAAATGCAAATAAAGAAAATTTTTATTACTTAAAGATAATAACTTTATCATAGTATCAAGCTCTTTGTTTGGCTTAGGATATCCGGGAGGAGCTCTCCGGCTTATAATGGAAATTATTTCTAAAAATAAGGATAAATAAGATCCTTAAGTTTCAAATATTGTCTGTTATTTGAAAAACTGGATGGGAAAATTTTTTCTTTAGGTTACCTCTACTCGTGTATCCCACTGTCCTCTTGATGTTGAGCCCACAGAATTGGGTTTTTGGTTTCTTTTTTGTATACTAAAAGGAAAATAAATAAATGTATACACTTTAAGAATTAGTATCATCTGTGTAATAAAACAAAGATCTAGATAATGAAAGCTGCAAAAATCAATGTATTGACAAGCACAGTGCTGCTTGCCTATAATCCCAACAGCTCAGGAGGCTGAGGCAGGAGGATCTCTGGAGTTCAGAGCCAGCCTCAGTAACTTAGTGAGGCCCTAAGCAACTCAGTGAGACCCTATTTCTAAATAAAATACAAAATAGGGCCGGGGAGATGATTAAATGCCCCTGGTTCAACACCTAGTACCAAAAAAAAAAAATCAGTGTACTTGAATATAATCCTTAAAATTTCTTAAGAATTAGTTACTTAGGCTGGAGTTGTGGCTCAGTGGTAGAGTGCTCGCCTAGCACTGTGAGGCACTGGGTTCGATCCTCAGCACCATGTAAAAATGAAATAAAGATATTGTGTGTCCACCTACAACTAAAAAAATAAATTTAAAAAAAAAAGAATGAGTTACTCATAGCACCTTGTAGTTGTATTTACTTTCAATCCTTTTTCTTTCCAGCAATCAGGCAGGAACTGAGCAAGTCAAATACTGCATAGAGAAGCAAACTAAGGAGAGATACAGAACTTTTTAATCTGGAGAGAAAAAGAAAAATTTCCTAGAATCCTCCTACTTTTCCCTCCCCCTCCCCCCAACCCCACAATGATTTTATGAGCTGTAAGAAGAAAATGGAGACAACCAGTCAGAAGGAGGGAGAAACCGACATCCTCTGAAAGCCTTCAGATATTATGACTCTGGTGATCAGTTATTTCCCTCCCAGTTTGCTGCTTTTTTCTGACCTTTACCACAGGATGGAAGAGAGTCGTATATGAGTTCCTGTTAACAGTTATGCAGAAAATACTAAGCTCGTCAGGCAAGATCACCGTGCATTGAAATATTTTCATGTTGAGATAAAACTGCACATTTTCCACAATCCATTGCTAAAATAAAGAAGAGAAAGGCTTATGAAGTTTTTTTTCGCCCCCTAGAGAGTGCTGATGAAGAATTTAGCAAGTTCTGCTATTGTATTGTAAATGTTTCTCAGGTTTGTCTTCCTATCATATTTGATATTCCATGAATAATGAGATCAGCCCTGTGTAGGTTAAGATCATAAACTGGAACAAATGAAATTATATTTGCTTTCAAAGGGTGATATTTGTCAGAAAGTGTCCTAAAAATGATTGGTCCAGCTTGAGGAATTTTAGAATGATAGGAAGTCTCTCAAGTTAGCCTTCATGCAATTTTGTAGTTTAAAACATAAAATTCATCCAGAATTTAAAGATTTAGATGCCTTCCTAAATTGTTACAATGCTTTACCAAATCTATGACTTCTACATAACACAAACCAGTGGTCAAATGTAAAACAATATACTGTAGATTTACTGTAGGTTTTCAACCTTTTTTAGATTTATGCATGTGGACATTTTTATAATGTACTTACAATCACCACAATGTTAGCTTTTTTAATTGCAAACAGTAATGCATGACACACTAATATGTAGTGGCCTTTTCAAGGCTGAGTCCCAGGGAAAACATTTTGTAGAATATAGGGAAATGGGAGGAAGGGAAGGAATAATTTTTTATTTGAAGTTAATTTCTGCACTATCTTTTTTCTCAATTACCTGCATGAATAATAATGAGGAATATTTTGTGACTTTAATTGGTAAATATGTTAACAAAACCAAGTACTTAACCTTTACATCATGTCTTCAGCTATTTGTATTTTAACCGGTAATTTCAATGGTCTGAAACATGATACTGAGTTTCACATTAATTAAATCTTATTGTGGAACTCAAAAGAGTTTGATCACTGAATTTGGCAGTTATTAATACCTAGGTACCCCTGCATTGATACAGGTGTTCAAGTACATGTTCCTGATGATGCAGCTGCTTTTGAATTTTGTTATGTTGAAATATAAGAAATAACAATGATGGCGGCAATTAAGGTCACAGAAACCATTAGCTAAAGGGAAACCATTGAAGAGTTCTGCAGTTTTCTTTTTTAACAAAGTGAGACTTCGGTGGTGGGAAGGAGTAAGATACTTTATTATCACCCTGTGTTGGGTGTGGGTGGGTGTGCGCTTGCCTGCGGTGTGTGTGTGTGTGTGTGTGTGTGTGTGAGATCCACTCCCTTCTCTTTGAAACTGGTAAGATTAAAATAGGGCAGAAATCCTATATGTTACAATTACAGATTTCTGGAAAATTTAGGAAATCAACCATTCTCCAGGCTCTCCATCTTATGCTTGAGTTGTTATGTGCCATAATTGCTTTGAATTCTCTTATAATCAAATCTTACACTAAAATTCGGGAGAAATAATCCACCTTCATCTGCTTTCTAGATTTTGTACATCTCAGTTCTAAGACAAAGCTTATTGATAGCATAATTTTCTACACTCTGCAGATTTGCAGTTGTTACCACTACAAAAAAGTTTGAGGAAATTTTTTCCTTGTTAAAATAGTTTCTGTTTCTGTAGAAACTTCATTTTTAGATTAAACTGTGATGGGTGAACTATCATAATTCAAGAGTAAACAGGTCTTTTTTCTATCAAGTATTCATTGTCATGTGATAGTAGTAAAGGCATTAAAGATGCAGCAAGCTTATAAATTACTATTCTCTAAAGGAAATAGGAGGCATTTTCATCTTTATTATTGTTCTTTTAGACACTTTGATAATATAAATGTTTATGTCCCCTATTAAATCTGGTCAGAAATCACTTTTGATTTTGTTGGGTAAGTTAAATAGTCTATAGTGGGTAGAGTACTGAGTACAAGTGGTCCAAAGGTAAGGTTAAAAAACTAAAATAAAATTCTAAATCTTAAAAGAAACTGGTTTATGCACTAAACGTTTTGTGCCTTGGTCTAATATTAACATGATGTCTGTGTAAAATGACAAAAAAGAACCAGTGTTGAATCATGCTATATTTTCCATCATTGTGCATTATCCCAGACTGCTAAATGTGTTCCTTTCAAGAAGTTTGAACTACTCTACACTTTTGCTGTCATATATGACAGTCCTGTTGTTGTTAGAGATTTCAGTAATTAAAATGGGAAACAGAAGCTTAAGGTATTTTCCTAATCAAAACTATGTCCTTGGAACCACATTATTATGATGGGTTTTGTGCTCTTATACATTGGATGTCTTAAGCTGAGTACAGTTTAGGGATCCCTTCTAATTACAGGAAGGTACTGCTTTCCTCAACACTGTGATCTGACCTGTGACAAATCTGTACTATACACTATGTAAATGGCTAACAAGTCAATTGCAAACAAACTGAATGTACAAATCTTAGTGCTGGTGCTGAAATCTCTTCAGAATAGTCATCATGATTTAAAAGTTTGTTTAAAAATTTGCAAGCATCAAGTGTCAATCAAAAATTAAGATGAAACACTAATGAATGTTGAATTTTCATGCTCTAGGTGTACTTCCTTTTTAGATTTTTTCAGTTCTCTGCTATTTTTACCATAACTGTTTCATTTAAATTTCCTACGCGCTAACTTCATTTTGTGCGATTGAAATAAAATTGCAGTATATACATGTTGCTCGTTTGTGACAGTTAGATGATCTTCTGAAATAATTTGTTAGTTCTAAAATATAAGTTACCCTGAATGTAAAAAAGAAAAAAAAAAAAACACCTTAAGAGTCCAAGATTTCACTACTTAAAGTTTACATATCACTATTTCCGTATGTTATTGTTGTTTGAAGATTTCATAAAAGTCAAAAATACTAAATAATGAATACAAAGGGAATGTATGACAATGTATTTACTTTTTGTTTGAAATAACTGTTGGGTGTCCCCATTTGTCTTATTTTCTCAGTACAATTTGACACAGTGTCACAGTTGAGGTTATAAATGTTTGATTCTATTCCACATTCAACATTGTGGGCAGATACTTTGATTCATTTGTACATTAAAATTTTTTCTTTGTGTCATTTGCAAGTTAAAAGACATTGGTAAGGGGCATTATTAAGTAATTTTAAATGTAGTAAAATCAATATCTGTATTGTTTATTCTATATGCTGGTTTCTCAAACTAGTTTTGCATATATAACCAGCAGTAATTTTGTCTATTATAATAAGTATTCATTTTGAGTTCCATTTTAAAATTGTGACTTCACTAGAAAGTTGACCTTTTATCAGACCCCAGTCGTGTCCGCCCCCCCCCCCCCCCCACCGCCCCTGTTATCTTCTCCTCTTTTGTGGATTGCACGTTCCTATTATTCATTTACATTTGTAATCATTAGGGAGCCCACTGTTTTAAAAATACCATTTTTCTCTCTGTCCCATCTCAAGTTTGGGCTTCTTTTTGTGTCAGAATGTTTTCTATAAACTAAAATCACTGTACATTCAAAAATTAAGCAACACATGCTAACCTTTTAAATTTGCCTAGTTGCAGTATTTTGTCTCCTAAGTTTTATATATAGCAGTGCCATTGGGAAGAATTGGCCTTTCTATGAAACACGGTTTACAAAGGTGTGCTAAAGGAGCTCTTTAATTCATTCTATGGCTATCATAACTTTATAGCCTCATTACCCTTAAATTCTACTATGTGCTGTCATTTTTTTTTTTTTTTTGCTTATCAAGAAAACATGAAGGAGCTCTTAATTCCTTTGTGCAGCTATTAAAAAAAAAAGAAAGAAATTTCACTTTACAAAAGAAATTTACTCCAGCATTGACTTCCAAAGTCCAAATCTGATCCTAGTTGTACCATTTTGTTTTTAATAGATTAGTATCTGTGCATCCCCCTAAAGCTCTGAGAAATGAGAAAAGGATCCTAAAAGTGTATTGAAATTACTGATATTTAATACCTCTGACTCTTCACCGAAGCCATTTATTACTTATAAGTTAGACATGTTTGATGTCAAAACTTGATATATTTATAAGAAATCTCTGTGACGAAGTGAACAAAAATTTTCTAGGTTCATTTGATTGCATAAAGACAGAGGACATTTTTAAGTTTTTTTTTTTTTTTTTTGATTAAGAAGCTCAACCCCTCAGGAAAAGCCATTTATTTAAGCCAAGCATTGTGTGTAGTCTGTAATGCAAATTTTGTTTACTCCCTGTGATCTCATAATTTTTGAGATGTAAAGAGATTTTTTTTTAATACTGCATTGGAAAAAATAAAAGCTCCAAATTTTATAGTATAAAATTGACTTTAAAAAAATAGAAAGCAAAGATTCTGCAGTAAATCTAGTTTGATAATAGTCACCATCAGTGGAACACTAAAGGTCAAGCCACGAAAGAGGAAAAATGAGCCCTTTGGAAATAGAAAATTTGAAAACTGCTTAAGTATGAACTATGTAAATCATCTTCCTAAATCATTTATAAGTAACAGACATTGTGAAAGGGTAATAAAATGACTGGGTCATGATGACTTAGCTAGTTTTAAGAATTTGCCACATTTATTGGTTCTTTCTTTTTTTGGTGGTATGGTGATTGAAACCAAGGCCATGTACATGCGAGACAATCACTCTACCAACTTAGCTATGTTCCCACCCCTTATTGGTTATTATTTCTGTTGACATCTGAAGGAACTGATATTGATACATGTGAAAAACATGGAAAGGAAAAGATTACTTTTCAATTATTACATTTCTGTTGCACAAAAACCTTCTAAACTCAATGGTTAGAATCACAGAAGGCACATCATAGGCCTTGAGTTCTTGCTGTTAACAAGAACTCAAGGAATAAACACTGAAACCTTAGCCTAATGTTTGAACCAAGGATAAGTCACTGAGTAGCACCCTAGTTTTTTTTTTTCTTCTTTCTTTCTTTCTTTCTTTCTTTTTTTTTTTTTTTTTTTGAAACATTTTGAATAATCAGAACATAGTTGGAGTCTCTGGAAGCTTCCCATGTAGAACTCAGGATTACTGAGTAGAAGAAGAAAACCCAGAACCCAAGTAAGATAACAGGAGAGAACAACCTACCTCAGTTGTGCTCTCTTCCCTACTAGTTGGAAAACTCAGAATACACTAGTAAACCTGTCACTTAATTCAGACTTTTCTCAACAAAAATTAAGTTCTGAGGCTAGAGCTTTCAATTTTAATAAAAATTATTAGAAGCTTTTGTATCTCATTAGCCAGGTTTGTTAAATTGTATTTGTAACAAAACATCTGTGTATAGGTGACAGCTTCATCATTTGTCGTGTTGTAAATCTGATTTCACTATTTCCCTTAAAGTCTTTGAAAGATTTCTTTAACAGAGGATGACAAAATTCTAAAAATACATATTTTTAAAAATCCACTAATGGCGATTACAGAATAAGTAATGAATTGTTTTGTTTGGTATTAGTCAATAGTTGCTTTTCCAAGAAGTCTTAGAATATATAAAAGATTGTGTGATTTTGAACTTTGTATTGAATAGGAAGTAGCATTTAAATGAAAACTACATTGATTGGTGCTTATATTGAAGGATATTTAGTACTCCATAAGGTCCAAAAGTTTCCGTTCAAATTGACAGAAACTCCAAATAGGTTCTTGGTTTACCTTTAAAATGTGCTCTAGGCCTGGTGGATGTAGCTCGGTGATAGAATGTTTACATAGCATGTACAAGGCCTGGGGTGCTATCCTTAGCATCGTCTTTTCTCTCTCTTATGAAATAAGTATGTCACAGAGGCTTTTAAAATTTTTTGTTCTTGCCAGGCGCGGTGGTGCTCGCCTGTAATCTCAATGGCTCAGGAGGCTGAGACAGGAAGATCACGAATTGAAAACCAGCCTCAGCAACAGCAAGGCACTAAGCAACTCAGTGAGACCCTGCCTCTAAATAAAACACAAAGTAGGGCCAGGGATGTGTCTGAGGTTGAGTGCCCTGGAGTTCAATCCTCAGTTGTTGTGGTGGTTGGTTGGTCTCTAAAGAACACCTGCTGTTCACAATCTTTAGTTTGCATCTATGGATCTCCATCTCCACCTGGGGGCTGGAGTTGTGGCTCAGTAGTAAAGTACTTGTCAACATGTGTGAGGCACTGGGTTCAATTCAAGTCTCAGCACCATCTGTCAATAAAATAAAGGTCCATCAACAACTAATAAAAATATTTAATAATTTAAAAAACCTACCCACCCACTCCCTGCAACTTTAAAGGCATCTTCAAAATTTTGCAAGTCATTTCAGGGGAGAAATATCAGCTATGATTTTCATCACCACAGCCTGGTTGAACCCAGGTTCAGACTTAGTTTGTTCTGCTGACTAAGGCATTAGGTGTTTTACCTTAAAGTCAGGTTTGTCTGCTCTGGGGGCAAGTTAACCCAACATTGTCATTGCAAACCTCATCTGATTGCTGCTAGTTGTGAAGCCTCCCCAATACCAGTGGTTGGGCACTTCAGAGAAGTCAAGTGTGAGATTGTGCAGAACTGAGCTTCTCATCAGCTGCCCTTGGAATATTGGTTTTAGGTACTGAGTTTGCAGCTAACATTTCCACGGAGAATAATAATTTAATCTGGATATTTACGAAGGGTTAGATATTTAAGAGAAAGCCACATTAAAATCTAGGTATCATTTCCTTTCTACTTACTAAAGGGGTAAGAGTTACAAGCCTCAGCCAGTAGTTGACAATTTGGTTTCCCTACTATAGACTCTCTGTGCCTCATTGTAACTTAAAATTGCAAAAGTGAAATTTGGAGATATTTGTGCCTCGCTTGAAATAACTGAAAAAAACGTGGTAAAAACTTACACCCTAGGTATGAATAAGGAAAAGTTAATGGATGATCATTCTGAGGTCAGTGTGGTGTAAGCGTTAGTGACATGTTTTTCCTCTTGGCATCATCATTCATGTGCTATGACAGGTTGAAATCTAGCCGTCTGCTTGGTAGCTTCTGTGGATGCAACATTCAGGAAGGCCAGTCTCAGTGATATAATGGAATCACATCAGACCCAATTGGGATATGTCAGTGACAGTCCTTTGGACTCTATAGTTGAGGTATTTCTAAGTTAGCAGACTTTGCAGAGTTGGTTGGAGTGCAATAGCTGTCCTTTCATTTCTTGGTGAGAATGCACTTCAGTGGCTTTCAAGTCCCTGAACTTGCTGTACTGTTTATTCTCTCACTGCCATCTTTGAGTGGAAAAAAAAGGGACATTACTTCCCCCTCTCCACCTTTCTTATTTATATTTTAGTATGTAAATTCTATTCCTTCCTGCTTCCTTTTTTTTTTTAACCCAGAATACACTGTTAAAGCAATTTCATGACAGAGAAACCTTTTGATGCCATTTGAGTGCTCTGAGCCTTACTTCTTAAGTAATTGGATAAAACTAGAGCAAAGTCAGAGACTGAAATAGAAGGTTTGGTATTATAAAAGATGGATTCTGTTTGATAAGTTCTTTTACTGTGTGTGTGTGTGTGTGTGTGTGTGTGTGTGTGTGTGTGTGTGTGTGTGTGGAATTCAGTTCTTGTTAGCAATAAGAAGACATGGTCTTCATGGTGTGTTTGTCAGGGAGAGTCAAGTGTTTTCTAACAAAAGTGAGCTAGGAAGAAAACTATCTTGAGACGTCTGTAGTTGTTGCAAAACATTTCTATAAAATCAATTTAATACATGTTTTCATAGCTTTTTTTTCAAGGAAGCGTCTGCAGTCTAATAGAAACTTGCTGACAGTCTCTCGTCTATAAGGTGTGCTATGAGCAGAGCAGAATTTCAGGCAGAAATTTCACTGATGACTTGTAGTTCAAGGTTTTCTGTTTCCTCCCACAAGGAGGCTTCACAACCCTCTGTTTGACCTAAATAGGAGCTAGTTCCATTGTGCTTTCTGCTGACCCTGGGGGTGGAAGTAAGGGCCAGAATGAGCATATGAATAAATGGCAGGAAAGCTTTGTTGGTGTTTTTTTTGTTGTTTGTTTGTTTTTGTTTTGGTATGTCAGACAGCAAATTTTATTCAGTTTACAAAATTATTGAAAGGATTGAAGAAGCTAAAAAAATGGTGTAAAAGAGATTTCCTATAATTGTAGGGAGTAATTATAGGGAGTTATTGTCACACCTTGGACTGAAGGAACATGATAGAAGATTGAGTTATCTAGTGCCCAGGCAAGCTGGTCATCAAAGCTGCTGAATTAGAACCTCTGGCATCACTTTGTGGGACTCAATGCATGGCCATCACCGCAAATTATACTGACCTAAGAATCAGTCTATTGAGCTTGTCCTCCATGACATTTGTCCTCCATGACATTTTTAGCTTTTTTTGCTACTGTGACCCAACACCTGATAATACTTAGAAGAAGAAAAGTTTAAAAATATGGCACCTCACAGTTTCAGAGATCTCAGTCCATAGATAGCCAACTCCATTCCTCCGGGCTTGGGAGAGGCAGAACATTCCTGCTAGAAGGGTGTGGTAGGTCAGCACTTGACCACAAGAAGCAGATATTTTTGGTTTTTGCGTGATGAGGGAGTCCGTGATGATCCTCAGAACTGTATCCAGTCTCCATTGTGAGTTTTAGAATGTTAAATACATTTTCTTTTCAAACCTACCAAGTTGATAGACCAAAAACATATACTGAAATAGCACAAAAGATAAAATTTAAAGGGGATTTTTCTCATGGTCCAAATGGTGGTGAGAGCCCATGACTTTGATAATATACACTGGAATTGGAATCAAATCTCATTTACTGCAAATTTTAGAACTAGAAATGTGCAATGTGCATTTATGTCCTTAAAAAATTATGCAGAGCTCTTTTCTTTGTTAAAGATGATAAGCATTTGCAGCCCTTGAACTGGGACTTTAAAATCAGGAAGAGAGCCTCTGCAAGTGGCATGCACTGAAATCACATTCTAAAAGTTAAGGTAGACTCAAATGTATACCAACTATTTTAATTATGAACCATTTAGAGTAAAAACTTCTGGGTGTCGTATTTCATGGAGTCTGTGAATTACACCTGAATTCATGAGAAAGGAAACTGGTTGCAACTGGCTTAAGTCAACATGTTAAAAATTTCTACTTGATTGACTCAAATGATTTGAAAGTCCAAATAAAACATGATATCATTGTCAGGAAACATCATCTTCTAAGCTTGTTATCTACTTTTAAGAAGGGAAAGTGGAAGAGAGAGTGAGATATGAAGCCAAAGTAGGATCAGACAGCACCTGAGTTTTGCACCAAAGTTTCAAATGTGAATAAACAAAAAGGAGGACCATTTGTAAGCCAACCTAGGAGGACTTGCCAGAAAGTAGCAGCCCCTGCTACACAATACAGTGCCTTCAAAATGATGCTCTGTGTGAATTGCATGCAATTTCATGTAACCCTGAAGTGTAACCTGTATGTGCATGATCTGTCTAGAATGTGTAAAGTTAAGATTCAGCAGAAAGGGGCATAGCTCTGTCACTGATGGATCAGTGAGCCTGCTGAAGTCGTTGGACTTTGTGGCTTGGGTCTGAACCCTCACACCCCTGAGTCTGCATTAAACAACCTTGTTGAAATTCAATTCATCTCTCCCTTTCAACTTTCCTACTTTACAGCTTTGCTGGTTTTAACTGCTTCATTCTTCTGCTTCTTGGTATCCTTTCTTCTTTTGAAATAAAAAGACTAAATACTTAATTCAAAGGAGATCTGTGTTTATTTTACCAAAAGTACATGACATGAAAAAAAAAAAAGAATTCTGTGTTCTGTTTCCTTGATTGTTATTCTGCTGAGTTCTAAAAGCTGGAGGAGCTTGCTATACCCGTCCGTCCTGTGTTCCCACCCTTCAGGAAGGAGGGTGTTGAACAATCTGCCTTTGTTTCCTGGAGTGCTGGGCTTACCCCTAACAAGGTTGCCAGAAACCCGGTGATGTCTTCACTGGAGGCATTCTAAGGCCACAGTACAGGCTGTAAGGAGCAACTATTGATAGATCAGATTCCCTGGGACTACCAAATACCTGTGTTTATTGGGGTCAAGTGTACTGAGTTTGTAACTTAGGACTGGCACCCTTGCAGAACCACTCAGTGATGTTTGGGGTTAGAGAGCTGAAGGTATACGGAAGCCTTCGTGTTCTAGTTTGTTTCCTTCCTGTTCCTCAATGGCTTTCCTGAGTGGCCAGCTGCTTTCAGCTGAGAGCACTGAGAATTGGTTTATGAGGAGCCAGTATGTTAGTATAAAGGATGTTATCATTTTAATGGCCACACTTTAATTTCTGTACAATGTCTTTATTTTCATTTGCTGAAGTCAGGGATGGAAAGAAGGCTCGGGTCCTTTTGTAGACCTAGAGTCATTTCCAGTTGTTTCCATAGCCTCCTTTCTACATAGGCTGGATATGTTAGCTTTCCAGCACGGTGACAAAATGCCTGAAATCATCAAAGGAAGAAAGGCTTATTTGGAGTCAGATGTTTCAGTCTCTGGCCACTTGGCCTTGCTGAGGGCCTCTGGCAGCCCAGTACGTCGTGGTGGGAGCGCATGGGAGAAGAGGCCTGTTGACTTCATTGTGACTGGGAGCACAGAAGTGACAAGGGTCCCAACATCCTCCGTAAGGGCACACTCCAGTGACCTATCTTAACTTTCACTAGGCCCATCTCTTACGAGTTCTACCATGAGCTGGGATTGGGGCTTAGTGGCCAAAACATGGCCTCAAAAGTATGAGGCACTGGGTTTGATCCTCAGCACCACATCAGAATGAGTAAATAAAGGCATTGTGTCCATCTACTACTAAAAAAGTATTTAAAAAAAGTTTTGTTTACTAACTGCCACTGGCTGGGGACCAAGCCTGGAACATGGACCTTTGGAGAACATTCCATATCCAAACCATAGCACAAAATATCTGTCTTTAAAGACAGATATTTTGTGCTATGGTTTGGATATGGAATGTTCCCCAAAGGCCCATGTGCTTGAAAAGGTGCCCCAAGATGCACAGTCCCACAGGGGACTGTGGGAGAAAGCACTTTGACCTTGCAAACAGGAGCTCACCCTGATCCTTCTGTTGTCTTTGATGCTTTTCACTCCAGACTCAATCCCGTTGTCTGTAGCAGAGGTTGTATTTGAGAACTGATGAGAAGATGCGAGAGGCCCCTCCAGTCTAAATAAGACACTCTCCTTGGAGCTCATTGGCATGAAGTTGGGTTTCCTAAGATGCTGCACTAGTGTTCCTAAGACACAAGGTCTCAGTAGCTGCCGCAGGATGGGCCAAGGTGCAGGCTGCTAGGCAGAATAGGCACTGAGTTCTGGGACTTTGGCTTCAGCATTTGTTTTCTCAGCTGTAAAGTGAAGTATCCAGGTGTTTACAGGTGGATTCAGCTTGGGCTTCTGTGGTTTCAGGTAACTTAGGGCTACCTGGCTTGAGGGTCCCCAACACAGGTAACCTGAGCCATTGGTGACATTATTACAGCACTCTTAGGACAGCCTGTCACCTCAATGAGAACTGTACACCCCAGGTACAGAGAGGTCACAAGGGCAAAATTCAAGGCTCCTCTCAGGTTAAGGGAACTATGAATTCATCATGTCTCCTTGGTCAGGGGGCTGTCATAGCAGAGAGCATTGGCTGAGGGGTAAAGGAGGGTTGAACTGCTTTGTAAAGCCACTCTTGTGGCAAAAGGAGGCATTGAAAATCTATTAGAAGCTGTTTTCATATCTGGAAATATGAGTGTGATTATCGTTCTTGGATAACTATAGTCATAAATTATTCTCACCCCTCCCCCAGTGAATCTGAGGAGCTGGAGAGCCACCTGTGATGTGTAACTCAGTGTTAGGCCTCTCCTGTGTGCTCCTGAGACTGGTTGGAACCTTGCACACACAGTTCTGTCATAACCCACTGGGAGCGTGAGATGAGGGCAGGTCACCACCAGCTGGGACAGATGTGTCCCTGTTGACAGGCCACCAGAACCCCATGAAAGGGTACTAACAGGAGTCTCCACAGCCAGTGCTGCCCATCATATTTTGGTGTGTATTCTCCCTAAACTTTTTTTTTTAAATATCATTTTTAGTTATAGGTGGACACAATGACCTTATTTTATGTGGGGCTGAGGATCGAACCCAGTGCCCCGAGTAAATGCTAGGTGAGAGCTCTACCTCTGAGCCACAACCTGGGCCCCTCCCTAAAATTTCAACTGGAGTTAAACCTATAGTCAGAAAAATGTGTATGTGCCCACGTATATGCACACACAAAAACACAAAGCTCACTGACTTTTGACCACATACACCATTTGACCAGCACCCAGGTAATATACAACCTTGTCAAGACCCCAGACGCTCCAGCCACTGTCCATGGCTGCCAGGTCTACCCTTCTGAATTCTAACCCCATACTTGCCTGCTTTTGTCCTTTTTATAGATGAAACGATGCCTGTTTGTGTTTGGCATCTCTCCCTCAGTACAGATTCATCCATGATGTGTAGTGGTGGGTTGTCCATTCTCGTTGTGATTTAGTGGTTCCCAGCTTGGGGCTATTATGGATAGTGTTGCTATGAATATTCCAGTCAGTGTCTCTGGTGAACATATGGAGGCCTTTCTTCTGGGAATGTAACTAGGAATAGACGTGGTGGGCCACAGCAGATGCCCATTTCAGTTCTAGTGGGCACCTTCCCACTCTTCAGAGACACTCCACCAGTGTTGGGAAGCCACTTACAGCACGTGGCAGCCCCCTTCTGTGATTGGCCTATGGCCAACAGCAGACATCAAATGAGAGAACTAAACCTGTCACACCTCTAATGGCATTCTTGTTCCGTGTCTCTGAAACACAGAAGTAAGTTTCTAACACAATTTCCTTTCCTTCTCACCAACAGTACGACTCATGACTTGTGTCTACATTTATTATAAAGAATTTGCTTCGGGGCTGGGGGTTGTGGCTTAGCGGTAGAGCTCTTGCCTAGCATGTGTGAGGCCCTGGGTTCGATCCTCAGCATCACATAAAAAAATAAAATAAAGGTATTGTGTCCAACTACAACTGAAACAAAATATTAAAAAAAAAAAAGAATTTGCTTCAATAAGATGAGTTTCTTGCCAGGCACCGTGGTGCACACCTGCAATACCAGTGGCTCAGGAGGCTGAGGCAGAAGGGTTGTGAGTTCAAAGCCAAGCTCGGCAATTTAGTGAGGTGCTAAGCAACTCAGTGAGATCCTATCTCTAAATAAAATACAAAAAGGGCTGGGGTTGTGGCTCAGTGGTTCAGTGCCCTTGGGTTTAATCCCTGGTACAAAAAAAAAAAAAAAAAAGAGTATCAACTCAATGAGATTATGATTTTTAATCAATTTCCTTTTGCTACTTAGTATCATGTAGGAATATGGGGCAGATTTCTATTGGTAAATTCTGAAAAGTTGCCACTCATGGCAAGAGAGATGAGACTGTTGATGCAGCTGCTGGTTGGGGTTTTTTTGTTTTGTTTTGTTTTGTTTTCCTAAATGATAGTCAGGAGAGTTCCTATGGCCTCATTATGGGATGGGAATTTGACTGGAGGAGGCAATTCTGCCCTTTCTCCAGTAATCTAAGTATTGAGGGTACAGGCTGGTTAAGACAATGTAGTGTTAAGTGTCCATTTTTAGCAACATGGAAAATTATTATTTTTTAACTGGAAGCTGTTGAAAATCCCCCAAATTCCTTTGCTCTTTTTAGAAAAAAAAGACTTTTCCATTTAATATTATCTCACATCATATCTGATTATTAATATCAGGCATGTTGTTCAGCAAGTGTCCAGAGGTTTGGATTTGGGCAGTGGATGGAACTGGTAATGAGATCCCTCCCCTTTTCGGATCTCTTCTCCTTGGTAAACATTTAATGGTTCAGTGTCTCAGATGCTTTCTTGTAACCTGTGAAGTGAGCGAAGGATAAAAATAGCTACTTGGAAATGCCTCCAAGGTAACAAAAGGCAAGGAGAGCTGGAATTTCAGAGTTTAGAGCTGCTTCCGGGAATCCTCACAGATTAAAGCAGCAGGGTGGGTGCTGAACAGCAGGGATGGGATTGGGCTACAACTCAAAAAGCAAGATTATGGGGCTGGGATTGTGGCTCTGTGGTAGAGCGCTGGCTAGCATGTGTGAGTCACTGGTTCGATTCTCAGCACCACATATTCAAAAAACAAAATAAATAAAAGGTCCATAATAACTAATAAAAATATTTTTAAAAAATAAAAAGCAAGATTATGAAGATGTGTGCAAAAGGCCCAAGGATCCCAGAACTCTCTACTAGTGTTTAAGATTTGGGGTAACCATGGAAATCAGCTCCAGCTCTACCCATGGTCCAGCCAGTGGTGACAGCCCAGAGGCAGCTTGTCATTGGCACAGCAGGTGCCTTTCAGCCTTACCTTACAACCTCACCTGAAGGAAGCTCTGAGTGTAGGGAGGGTGGGGTGTGATTGGAATTCAGTCAAGAGCCAAATCCAATGAACAAGCCTGAATGAGCCTGAAAAGATAATCTTATGGAAGGTGATAGCTCCCTTTATGCCCACTTTTTTGCACAATAAACCCCATCAGAAATGCAAGAGGGTGTCAACACCCAAAGAAGAATGGAATGATAGGAGTCACCCGGCCAGCGTTCTGGAAGTGGCCGATTCAGGGTCCTTTTTGCCCAGCCTTGGAGAGAATGAGAGGGAGAGGGAGAAGCATTTAGTACTTGCCATTAAAATAGAGTCCTTGCCCTTAAGTCCACGTGCACTTGGGGATGGGAGAGAAGGAGGAAATTGGTGAACTATTTTGGTTTCAATTAGTTTACAAAACCAAAATTGCAGTGCAAGCATAATGTGACATAACATGATACAGAAACATGAAGGAATAACTTCAGCTGCCTGAGAGTGATGGTGAGGTCAATTCTTCGGTCCACAGTTAAGCTGGCTCCCTGAACAAGCAGTTGCCTACAGATATCAAAGAAAGTGGTATTTTGGGCCAGGCATGGTGGCGCACACCTGTAATCCCAGCTGTTTGGGAGGCTGAGACAGGAGGATCGTGAGTTCAAAGCCAGCCTCACAAAAGTGAGGCACTAAGCAACTCAGTGAGACCCTGTCTCTAAATAAAATATAAAATAGGACTAGGGATGTGGCTCAGTGGTGGAGTGCCCCTGAGTTTGATCCCTGGTACCAAAAAAAAAAAAAAAGTGGTATTTGGCAGAGAGAGCAACCAGCTGGGCTTGGGGGTTTGGGAGCACATGGGCTGTTCTGTGACAGCCCCATAAATTCGCAAGATTGAGCTACTAGCCATGGGTGGAGGTGGAGGTGGGGAGTGGGGGAGGTGGGTCTGAAAGGTCAGGAAAGAATTGGGACAGTTTTGCTCTTTCTTCTGAAACCGCAGCATGTGCCACATTAGACTCCATGATATCTAGAACACTTCAGAAATCCCAATGAGAGTCACACAGAAATTAAGTCTGGTTTTAAAAGAAAAAAGAAGACTTTAGGGTTCTAACAGAAGATACAGGAAGGTGTGTGACAGTCCCTGTGTGCTGGAAACCACAGGGTCGTCTGGGCTCACAGTCTTCCGCACATTTAGACCCTGTGTGGAAAACATAACCCACGCACTTAAAAGTCTCCTATTCACCTTGTTTTAAAGTACTGAGAGGAAAAGTGAACTAGATGGGTCCTTTTAGGAGACAAAATGGCCTCTCCCTTCCTGGCCAGTGGTTGGGAGCAGCTGTGTTGGTACTACCTGCTTTCATGGACATGCTCCAAGGTCATGAGGTAAATTACTTGTTCTGTGGATGCAGGAAATAATAAGGCCTTTGGCTTGGTGCTTTTCTGAGCCCATGTTGTTATGCTCGAATTTGGGACCCCCAAAAGACCACCAGAGACCAAGATGGATGTAAGCAGCAAAGAGGTGTTTATTGCTAGCTAGCTTGGTCTTCCTCGCACACACAGCAGCTGGTGACGCTGAGAGGCCCCGAGCCCAGGGTTTGCAGCAGTTTTATACACTCTGGGGAAGGCAGGGACTTCACATACATCATAGCATCTCTTAGCAAATCATCACACACAGTGGGAAAAATCAAATAACAACTCTAAAACATAATTAGCACATTCACTGGTGGGAACAAGTTGGGTACGGATGATTGGTTAGTACAAGAGGGGGATTCCTTTGAACTGATTGGTTTAAGCCACGAGGGGTGTACGTGCTAAACTACATGGTTTCCCAACATGTTACCAACCACCATAAACTACTGGGGGGTCATCTGGCATCCCAGGTATTTTCCCTGTCTCATGCTGATTGGTGGTTGCTAGGGGGTTGCTATGGGTCCTCACCTAGCCTGACTGAGTCAGGGACACCTGGCCCCATAGATCTCTCCTGTTATTTGCAGACAGACAACTCAGCAGGGTGGGTATGTGCCTAGGAGTGCTCTGTGGGTCTTTCCAAGGACAAGGGTCACCCCACCTTCCTTGGACAGGTTTTGCTCAGAGGCAGAGGCTGGTTTTTTAATCTTCTTGTTCTGGAGTGGCCGAATGGACGACATGTGACACTGTGCAGGTGAAACCCACAGCAGTCTATTGATAACCTGTCCCAGCTCAGGGGAGGAGATACCTCAAGGGGCCAGGTTGTGTGTGTGTGGAGGGGGGAGTTGCACTTGGGAACAGAATGGGCAAGTGGGAGCTGTGGGAAGCAGGCTTTGTAGCAGCAAGAGGATGAGGTGACTGTTCCCCACAGGAAGATATGGTTGGCTGGTTTGAACAGTTCCAAAGGGGAGCAAAACCCAGGAGTCAAGGATCATCAGGAACCACACCTGGCCCCCTGGAGAAGGCAGGCTATCTGGGGGAAGAGAGTGAGCTGATGAGGGGGTGGTGGGTTGCAGCGAGGCCCGTGTGGCTCTCTGGATTTCACAAGCTGTCCAGGCAGCACATGACATCTGGCTTCCTTTGCGATCTTTGAGGAAGAAGTGGGCATGGCCCATGCAGAGCCAGGAGGCACAACTGTTGAGTGAAACTACTAGGAGGGATCCGGATCCTGAGGTGAAACAGGCATGTTTTAATCCAAGAACCCAACTGCAGGATATGGAAAATAAATCCAAGGACATTTCCCCAAAGCTTTTCTCATTTAAGATCCCAGGCCTCAGCCAGAGTAAAGGAACACAAAAGGAGCTCACACCTGACCACCCAATCTAGTGGGTCACCTGACCCCCAACCCTAATGGGTCACCTGACCCCAGGAAATTCCCTGTTCACATTCCTGTCCCACTCAAATGAGTCAGCTGGACCCCAGTACAATAACCCCAAGAATTGCCCTCCTGCCCCACCCTAAAGGAAGCCTCTACAACCCAGACTCTTGCTTCAGCCCATCGCCATTTTCTGCCCCCAAAATGAGCCACTCCAGGGTTCCACTAATTGATTCTGCTGCTAACTACTGAATAAAGAAAAGCCTGATGATCCGAGGTTTGCTTCCGTCTCCCGCCTTCATCAAGCGCATGTTGTTCGTCCTAACACCAACTAGCCACGGAGGTTGGGTTGTGTGTGTGTGAGAACGGTCCCTAACCTAGGTGAGGAACTTAAGGGAACTGGGGACAGTTTTTGCAATACAGAAAGAGATTGGTTTAGGCCGCGAGGGGTGTATGTGCTGAACTACATGGTTTCCCAGAAGAGATACTAGGACTAATTGTCCCACAGCCAGATGCCAGGGCACATGCCTGTAACCCAGGAGGATCCCAAGTATGAGGCCAGCCTGGGCAACTAACTTAATGGGATCCAAACTCAAGTAACATGAGGAGGGCTGGGGATGTAGCTCAGTGGTAGACTGCCCTTGGGTCAATCACAGGAAAAAAGAAAGAAAGGAAGGAAGGAAGGGAGGGAGGGAGGAAGGAAAGAAAAAAATAGGCCAAGCCGTGTTGTGTGCTGCACTGATTGAGGGGTGATGGCATGTTAGAGCAGCATGGAAATATGCATCTGAAGTTGAGCAAATTTTGGACTCAATTTAGGTTCCTGGAGACCAGACCCCAGAGGCAGGAGCCGTGGGCCCGTCCTCTTCCATGTCCTTACGTGCCTTTTTCCCACCAATGACTCCAAGTTGTGTCTCAGCCCTGTCCTCTGTCCTGAGAACCAGACCCACCATCCACTGTCCCCTGGACAAGAGCCCAGGATACCCGGGGGTGTCTCCTTCCAGGTGGCCCAGGCACCCTCACCGTCCTTCTCCACTCTACCCTCCAGCATCCTTCGGCCATCTCTCTAGGACTTGCTTTGCCTGCTGACCAATGAGCAAGCCGGGCGGAGCTTCCTCCTGAAGGATCTTCACAGGCCTCTGCTTGGTTCCGCCCTGTTGCCAGGCCCTGGTCTAAATTCCCTCTGTTCTTCAAGGGGTCTCTAGCCCCTTCCCCTTCCTCTGGTCCTGCCCCATTCCCAGTCCTCAGCAGTTGGTTAGTGCAGAGCAGAGCAGAGCAGGCCCTGTCCTGCTCAAAGTCTTTTGAGGACCCCTGCAGACTCCAGATGAAGTCTGAGTTCCTTCCCTTCCTTTCATGAAAGACTTCCCCTCCCAGGGCCGGGGCTGGGGCTTGAGAAACTGATGTGACTCCATTTTTGAGAAACCAGCCTCTACCTCAGAGCAAAGCCTGTCTGAAGAAGGGGGCGTGACCCTTGTCCTTGGAAAGACCCACAGAGCACTCCTAGGCACATACCCACCCTGCTGAGTTGTTTGTCTACAAATAACAGGAGAGATCTGTGGCACCAGGTGTCCCTGACTCAGTCAGGCTAGGTGGGGATCCATAGCAACCCCCTAGCAACCACCAATCAGCATGAGACAGGGAAATACCTGGGATGCCAGATGACCCCCCAGTAGTTTATGGTGGTTGATAACATGTTGGGAAACCATGTAGTTTAGCACATACACCCCTCGTGGCCTAAACCAATCAGTTCAAAGGAATCCCCTCTTGTACTAACCAATCACCCCTACCCAACTTGTTCCCGCCAGTGAATGTGCTAATCAATGTTAAGTGTTGTTGTTTGACTTTCCCTCGATGTGAAATGATTTGCTGTGTGATGTTGTGACACATAGAGTATCCCCCCAAAATCTCACTGAACAAAGGGCCGGGACTCACTCCCTGGGACCGCTGCGTCAGGAACAGTTGTGAGTCCAGGCTGGAGCTTGCAATAAAGACTCTTGTGTGATTGCAACGGATTCAGCTCCTGGAGGTCTACTGGGGTCCCACGAATCTGGCATTACAGGCTCAGCGGTGGAGTACTCGCCTAGCACGTGTAAGGCACTGGGTTTGATCCTCAGCACCACATGAAAATGAAATAAAGGTAGTGTGTCCTGTCAGCTAAGAGCAAGTCAATGAGGCACGAAGGTCTCCCCTCCTCCACCCCCACTTCTCTTCCTTGACTTGAGATGCGAATACCTGATCCTGAGAGCAGCTCAGCCACCCCATCTATGATCACCAGGGGAAAGGTCAAGAGAATCCCAGAGACACTAGCTCTGATATTACCAGGCCACCCAACTGTGTCCCTATTTATTTAAGGAAAACTAAACCACTATTTGTTTAGAACACTCCCAGTCAGAGGCTCTGTTACTTGCAGCAAAAAGGATTTCTCACCAACACGACAAGGTGCTGTGGGGGTTCAGAAGACAGGAAGCGGTTGAGGACTTCATGCTTCATGGAGGTGGCATCTGAGTTCAGCCTTGGAGGGTGGGTGGGAGAAGGGCTTTCAGGCTGCAGGGACACAGGAGCAGAGTCATACAAGTCAGGGGGTGGCACCTGTGTGAAGGACTCGCTCGTTCCCATTTATCTGGGATGCAGAGCAGGTGGAGGGGATATAAGGTGTTGCCATGGTCACTTTGACATAATCATCTCAACTTAGGGACAAACTGAAGTCACTTTCTGTGGCTCTATTGCTGCTATTGGGACATTCAAAACACTCTAAAACACAAACTTGCAAGTATTCTTGTTGTAGGGGTCAGACGAGGCAAGGCACCGAAGGTAGCAGGAAACAGTTTTATTTGGCTGCAGCCAGGTTCAGAGGGCACAGCTTCTGCTGTAATCAATTAATGCCCTGAACCCCAAGTTCAGGGAGTTTCAGAACTTTATACCCAGCATCTAAGGGGAGGGGCTCAGAAGTTCACAGTCTGCAGAAATTCACATAAAAGCAGCTTTTTATTTCACTATTCTGGGCAAGTTAACCCTTCAAGGACAACACCTGAGAAGGAGAGAGCTTCTTCTCCCCTTTCTTTCCACCCTGCCAGCTGTTACCATGGAGCCCAAGTGGTAACTTCTCTTAGAAATGTAGACCTCTCTGTGAAGCCCAGCTCAAGGCCAGAGGACTTGTTAAAGGATCTTTTTTTTTTTTTTTTAATCACATTTTGCATTTGCAAACACACTTCTACAAACTACTATACTGGCTAAATGTTTGTGAAAAACTAGTAAAGGGATGTTCAGCACCTGGAGTGCTGCTTCCAAGACACTGGCCAAGTAAAATAGAGCAACAGGAAAATAGGAAGTTCACCTACATTGAACTCTTTTTTTGTAGAGACTCTTTGGCTGATAGTCCCAAAATCAATTATGGTGAAGGTTTCTGGAGAAGCTTAGTTAAGATTTTCTGTGAATGTGGGGGGCGGGGGGGAGGTGCCACTATACTCTCTCTTTTCTAAAATGAAAATAATTATTTTAATCCTGTTTATAAAAGTAACAAACTAGCATTGAAGTATGAGACGATACTATAAGCATAAAAAATACATATAATCCTACCACCCAGAGATAAGCCCTATATTCTCTCCAGATCATATTCAGTTGCTGTTTTTGGTTTGGTTTGTTTTGGGGGTGCTGGGGATAGAACCTGGGCCCTGGTGCCTGGTAAACACCTGCCCTACCACTGGGCTACATTCCCAGCCTCTGTTGCTATTTTACAACCTTTTAAAAAACTTGATACTGCAGGGCATGGTGGGGCACTCCTGTGATCCCAGTGGCTTGGGAGGCTGAGGCAGGAGGATCATGAGTTCAAAGCCAGCCTCAGCAATGGTGAGGCACTAAGCAACTCAGTGAGACCCTGTCGCTAATAAAATACAAAAAAGGGCTGGGGTTGTGGCTCAGTGTTGAGTGCCCCTGAGTTCAATCCCTGGTACCACCCCCCTGCAAAAATAAAATTAATACTATAATGAGGACCCCTTTCCATGTCTACAAATACAGATCAATGCTCTCTTGTTTAATTTTTGTCGGGTATTTGTTGTTAGGATCCTGGATAGTTTATTTAGCCAACTTGCGGTTTGGGGCCATCTGGATCATCTTTGGTTCCCCTCAATTACAGCAGTGCATTCCCTGTGGAATCTTTTAGAATTACAGAAACACAAATTAAACTGAATCAAACAAGGGAAATCATTGCTTATGTACATGAAACAGCCAAGGGAAGTCTCTGGCTTAGGGCATGAATGGCCCTAGGAATTTGTGCCCTGAATTCTCAGGCTGGTTATTTCCCTTGTGGTGACAATATGGCTGCCAGAGTTCTAAGCAGGCACCTATCTTCTCAGAAGAAAGAGCACCTTTTTTTTCTTTTCTTTTCTTTTTTAAACCAGTTCCTAGAGAATTCACCACCACCCCCAACAAAATTTCTTTTCCTTCCATTGACCTGGCATTACCGTTGGGTCTGGTATGTCTCCCAAGAATTCATGTTTTGAAAGCATGGTTCCCAAAGCAGCAAGGCTGAGAGGTGGAGATGTGGGGAAGTGGCTGGATCATGAGATCTCTGACCTCATCAGTGAATTAATGGTTTTGGTCACAGTGACAAAAAGTTGACCACATACCTGGTCAGAGCAGTCACCTGGCAACCTGGAAGAGGCCTGACTCAGGGCTCAGCCCTACAGCTGAGAATAAGGGGCTGCACCACCAAACCCTGTGCCCTGTGACAGGGGGGCAGAGGGCTTCCTGAGGACACCTGCGGCCCTGCACAAGGACAGGGGGTACTGGGTGTGGAACCCTAGTGTCCTCACATACATAGTGGAACACACGAGGCATCCTCAGCACAGGCAGTGTTTCCTGAGAAAGGACCCCAAAGGGGGCAGTAGAGATGACAGATGTGCACATGTGCTACGTTCCTCAGAGGACTGCAGCCTACCATTTTAAAGGGACAGGAGTAAAACGATATCACAGTGTGTGTGTGTGTGTGTGTGTGTGTGTGTGTGTGTGTGTGTGTGTTTTGCTAGAGACTGAATCCAAGGCCTCACACATGATAGACAAACTCTCCACCACTGAGAGACACCCTCCACCCTCATGCTGCTCTTTGGTTTGGCTGTGATATTTGGCTCTTGAGAATCAATAGGGTATGTGTGTATGTGTGCACATGCACACGAACACACTTGTTTATAAGGGCACTGATACCATTGATGAGGGCACCACCTTTATGACCTAATCACCTCTCAAAGGCTCCACCTCCTAAAACTGTCACCTTGGGGTGTAGGCTTTCAACACATAAGTTGGGGAGGACACAAAATTCAGTTGTGGATCTGTACACACGTACATAGAGAGATTCAGATACATGTACACACACTCCTGTGTGGGGTGCACCACTCCCCTCCCTGACAAACACACACTCATTAAAAGGAATTGACTCACGTGAATACAGGCGAGTTGGCCAGCTAGACCCCAGGAGAGCCTGTGTTATAAGCTCTAGTCCAAAGGCTGCGGGCTCAGAACCCAAGAAGTGCTGATGTTTCAGATCAGGAAAAGGCAGGAAATGACCAATATTCCAGCTCCTTTTATAGAGGGAGGGTCAGCCTAGAGTCTATTTGAACCTTCAACTGAATAGATGAGGCCCACCCAGGCTGGGAAGGGCAGTCTACCCTTCACATGTTTATTTCATCCAGAAACATGCTCATGGACACACCCTTAATAACATTTGACCAAATGTTTGGACACCCTGTGGCCCAGGAAAGTTGTCACTTAAATTAACCATCGTGGACATGAGATGATCTTCCCTTGGGTGTTCAAGACCTGGCAGTCACTTTGGAAAAGTGCTTTTGTCTACTTTAGGTCAGATGAAAATGGTGACCCTCAGATTCCTCTGCCACTAATCGGAATGGGAACATTGTGGCCATTTACTCCCTCCTGCCCTCTGACCAGAGAGAGGTTTTGTCCCCACTTGGGACAAAGTTCATATATCTGCTGTGTATCCCGTTTGTTATCTCCCACTTCCCTCTAACCTAGCCAGCCTATCTTTGTGGCCCTGGGAGTGTTTCCTGAACGCTGGGCTTGGAGTGTGCAGGCTGCCCTGGAGCAGTTGGGGACAGGAGCATAGTGGAGGGCACCCTGTGCCAGCATCATCTGGAAGGGGATGTGGAGGTCGGTGCAGGCCTCAGGAGCCAGCCTCAGCCACGTCCATCCTTCTCTGTGGAGGGCTGGCAGGGATGTGTCCCGCATCTCTATGCACTGTCATTTCCACTCTTTCTAAGGCGGGCATCAACCTGAGGCCTCTGGTCGTCGGGCTGGCCAAGGGCTGCCCGGTTCTCCCAAACCCACGGTTAGGCGGCCTGCTCGGGCGACCCCTGGTGGTGACGCTGGGCAGCGCGTTTCTTACAACGCGGGCGCGCAGTGCCCTCTGCCGGCAGGTGCCCGTTTTCTTTTTTTCTTTGTGTCTTGGCCTGACATTGGGAGGAACTGACCGTATGCCCGGTTTAGATTTGAGAAAGCTGAGACACAGAGAAGTTATTTGTCTGAAGAAGGGATATGGATCCGGGGTTTTTGACTGAAGAGTCTGCGTTAAGTCAAAACTGGAGCTAATAAGAGCTCCAGGTATGTCAACTAAAATGTCACATAAACATCTACCCAGCCTGAAGCTAGAAAGGAGTCTTCCCCATCAGGTGTTGGGGTTCTCCCATTTCACAGCTGACAAGGAGAGCCAGAGCACGAGAGAGAGAATTGTCCAAGGTCATCCAGCAGTGTTTATCCTAGTCTAGGTGATAAAAATGCCAGGTCAAACTGCCCACCTCTAGCAATCTGCTTCCAAATGCGCCAAGCCAGTTTCTTTGCTGCTGAAGCTAGGGTGTTTCTGTTTTTGTTTTTAGGAAGTCCAAGTCACTGAGCACCTACTATGTGCAAAGTGCCATGCTGCATACTGGGCACATAAAAAGAAATAAGGTGCACACCTGTAATCTTAGCAGCTGGGGAGACTGAGGCAGGAGGACTGCAAGTTCAAGGCCAGCTTCAGCAACTTTGAGAGGCCCTAAGGACTTATTGAGATCCTGTCTCAAAATTAAAAAAAAAAAAATTTAAGAAGGGCTGGGTGATATGGCTCTGTAATTAAGTGCCCCTGGGTTCAATCCCTGGTTAAAAAGGGAAGGAAGGAAGGAAGGAAGGAAGGAAGGAAGGAAGGAAGGAAGGAAGGAAGGAAGGAAGGAAGGAAGGAAGGAAGGAAGGAAGGAAGGAAGGAAGGAAGGAAGGAAGGAAGGAAGGAAGGAAGGAAGGAAGGAAGGAAGGAAGGAAGGAAGGAAGGAGAGGTTTGCCAACAATATGTGTGTTGAGGCTCGTCCCAAGGCACACACGAACTCTGGAAGCCTGAAAGTCTACTTCATGTTGCTTTATTTACATGTTCCTGAGTCCTCTAACCCGGGCTGGTTTGCATTTCTTCCCTTCAGCCACAGTCCTGACGATCTTATTCCTGACTCCCAGTAAGCATTTTGCAGTCAGTGCCAGTTTCCCCAACAAGGCTGTGGGGAAAGTGGGAATGTTCCCCCACGGGGTGGTCCCCGTTGCAGAGCTGGGATCCCAGCCCAATTGGCACCCAGTGGCTCTCCTGAACCCAGCCTGTTGTTTTGAAAAGAGTTAAAGGACACAAGAAACCCAAGGTAACTTGAAGCCTTTGCACAAACTTATCCTGATAGAGCCTCCCACCTGGGAATGGGCAGCCAGCCCCCACTTGGGTAAACAGGGGGAAGGAAGGTACCAGGAGAGAGAGGACAGAGCCAGCCCCAGACTCTTAGGCCAGGCTTCTTGCATTAGATTCCTAGGGCTCCTATAACAAAACACCACAAACTCTGTGTGTGTGTGTGTGTGTCTGTGTGTGTGTCTGTGTGTGTGTGTGTATGTGTGTGTGTGTTGGGGGGTGGTTTAAATAGCAGGAATTAAGCATCTTACATTGCTGGAGGCTGGAGTCCATGATCGACAGGGTTGGTTCATCCTGAGGCCCCTCTGTGGTTGGCAGATGGCCACCTTCTGTCCGTGTCTCCATGCCATCTTCCCTCTGTACCATGTTTGAGTCCAAATTGCTCCTTATTATAAGGGCACTGCTCATGTTGAGTTAAGGCCTGCCCAGATGAATTCATTCCCTCTTGATTACCTCTGTCTCTTAATAAGGCCACATTGTGGGGTCTTAGAGGTTAGGACTTCACCATAGGAATCAGGGGTCACAATTCAACCTATAACATACCCCAGCTCTTGGTTGCCAGAGGGTCAGTTGCCTGATCACACAACCAACTATGGCATTTGGACCATCTGGGGACTTGGGCATTAGTATTTGGAGAAGGTAGAGAGGCAGGAGAGGGAATGATGGGAGAAGGGAGTTCTTAAGCCTGTTTCTGACCCAGAAATTTCTATATTGACACAGGCAGGGACATAGAACTGCCCCAGAAAGCAATTGCCTTGAAGGCCTAGGCCATCCCAGGCATCTTTGTGGGAGAAGAGGACAGAGTGTGCAGGAGAGCTGCTACCATCCTCTATGCTGCCCTGGGGACTCCAACTAACATCTGCCTGCTGTCAGGGGACTGAAGTACAGAAAGCCCCACTGGCTTAGGGTTGCCAAATTTACCGAATAAAAATACAGGACAAGCTGAACATGGTGGCGTGTGCCTGTAGTACCAGCTATTCAGGAGACTGAGGCAGGAGGATCGATGAGCCCAGGGATTTGAGGCCAGCCTGGGGCAACACAGCAAGACCTTATCTGTTTTGTTTTGTTTTTTTATTTTTAATTGTAGTTGGACACAATACCTTTATTTTATATATTTATTTGGTGCTCAGGATCGAACCCCATGCCCCACACAGGTAAGGCAAGTGCTCTACCACTGAGCCACAACCCCAGCCCAAGACCCTAACTCTTTGGGCTGGGGGTGTAGAGAACATGCTTACATGCATGAGGCCCTGGGTTCAATCCCCAGCATCAAAAGGATGAAGAAGAGAAGGACCCAGGATGTCCAATTAAAATTTCATATCAATGACAACTGATTTTTTCCTATAACTATTTCACAAATATTGCATGGGATATACTACACTACAGAATTAGATGTTATTTACTGTTAGAAAAGGTGGTCAGGAAAGACTTCTTTGAAGGAGCTGTTTGGGCAGAGACCTGAGTGAAACAGGGCAGAGGGTAAGAGGCAGGGCAGATCTGGGGGAAAGGATTCAGCAAAGGGAACAGCAGGTGCTACAGTCAGTCATGTTTCAGGGACCACAAAAGGTCAGTGTCATCTCAGGTTTCAGAGTGAACTTGTTAAAATGCAGATTCTGGGCTAGTGGCCTGGGAAGGCCCAGGATTCAGCCTCCTACCCAGCTCCCTGGGTCTCTTACTCTCTGGTCCTCTTCAGATATTCCACACAGCCCAGAGGGTTAAATTCTCAAGCCTGGGCTCAGAGCTGGGCAGTCCCTCAGAGGCCATGTGGTGCAAACCCCAGTAATGGTTAATTTGAGTTGTCAACTTGATTGGATTAAGAGATGCCTAGGATTAATAGGATTATGGGTGTGTTGATTCGGATGTGTCTAGGGATGACTGGCATGTGGGGTAGCCAACTGAAATGAAGACCCTCCCTAAGCATGGACAACACCCACCAATAGGATGATGGCTTGGATGGAATGAAAATTGGAAGAACAAAGATGCATCAGATGAAAGATGAAACAAAGATGCAGGAGATGAAAGCTCAATTCTTCTCGAACAGGTTCTTGATTGCTGCTGCCACCGGCTGAGAATATCAGACTCTCCTTTCTTCAGTCTTCCAAAGCGGATTCTCCAGCAGCCTTTGGTCTCAGACTAGAGTATCACCGTTGATCCCTCTTGTTCTGGAGCTTCAGCCTCTTGGACTGAGCAGCTACTGGTTGTCCCAGCTGTGCAGCCTGCAGACGGTCATTGTGGACTATCAAGCTTCTGGTGGCTTAAGCCAACCTAATAAGTCTTCCTGTTACAATTCTACTTCCTGTTGATTCTGTTCCTCTAGAGAAGCCTGGCTAATGCAACCCCTCTGATTACTGATGGGAAACTGAGTTCCATGGGTCACTAAGGATGTGGGCCAAAGGGCTTGGTCTAAGGAGAGTGTGGCTCTTCTGTGCCACAGCTGAATGCCCATCTTTAGTTCTGAGTGTTTATGAAGGAGTCTGAGTCATAGGTGCTGGTTTTAGAGATACCCCCACCTACTCCCTGATACCTGTCACTTTGCAGTTAGGGACTTCCTGCTTGGACCCTTGGAGTCCCTACTTAGCCTCCAAATTTTGCAGCTCTGGCCCAAGGTGGTCACCACCTTCTAGCTCCCTGTTCCCTTAACTCTGGGAAATATTTGCAGGGCTAATTTGAGTCCTTTTTCCAGAGCTCAAGTACATTTATTCTGATCTGAAAGAACATGACGGAGAGAAAGAATAACAGAGTTATTCTTGGAACAAGAGCCTTAGAAAATTCCTTGCTCTTCCCTTCTCCAAGTGGGACAATTTCTCCTAGACCTCTGATCCTTCCCAAGGAGCACTGCCCTCCAGCAACCCCACCCTACCCCGCTCTGACCATGGCTTCTGAGAGCCATGGGGACTGCAGAGACCTGGGCCCCACAGACCTCTGTCTCTGCCAGGGTTCCTTCATCACCTTGAGTCCGCCGCTCCCAGGGTGGGGGCCAACAAGTAGGAGGAACAGTGGCAGAAGGAGGAGCCGAACAGGGCTGAGCTGAGCCCTGCTGCTCTGTTCTGTGTCCTGGGGCAGGAGAGCGGCTCCTCCAGAGGCTGGCTGACCCTGCCCTGGCTCCCTTCCTCTTCTGAAGGATCTACGCTGGGCCAAGAGCACCCACAACCTCAACCGAAAGAGAAGCGAGACCGGAAGTGATCTCACTCTCCTAAACCACAGAGAGGGAGGGTCTCTGCAGCAGGTGCAGCTTGAGTCCTGAGCTTCATCCTCTTCATCTAGAGGTCTCCGTCGCCAACACTCGTGCCTGTGATCCCACACTCAGGAAGCTGTGGCGGGAAGCTCTTGAGTTTGAAGCCAGCCTGGGCAATTGAATAAGACCCTGTCTCAAAATAAAATTTGAAAAGGCTTCAGGGGTTAACTCAGTGGTAGAGGGCTTACCCAACCTGAAGTCCTGGGTTCCATCTCTACCACCAAAAAAATAAAACAAAAGTGGAGGTCTCAGTAGCGTTGGCACTGGGAGAGCTTCAGCACAGGAGGGGACCAGAAAGGCCTGGCATGCAGTGGGTGCTTATCTGGTATCTGTGGGCCAGACTGAGACAGCCACGAACACTGCCAGCCTGCGTGGGTCACACCCTCTGGGCCCATGGAGGAGGCCACACCCTCCAAGGCCACAGTGGAGACAAGGGAAAAACACTCCCAAGACCCTGGGTGTCCCCCAACCCTGCAGCTGCAGGGCCCCAAGCAGGCCTATTTCCTGTGGGGGTTGTGGTGACATTGAACTGAGGCAACACATGAAGATACTGTGTCGACGGTGACACGCCCAGGTGCATTTCAACAGCCTCTCTGCCTTTCCCCTGAAGGTCCCTCCAGTGACCCACAGATGGTCATTGAAAGGTGACCTGTCAAGGACAGAAGATACACGAGGTGATATTGAGCTGCATCTCCTCCCTTAAGATTCTTCCTCATCCTCCTGCCAATGGACTCCTTCCTCGTATCAATTAGGAAGCTCTCCAAGAGGGCGCAGCTGCTCTGTAACACTTGGATATTATTTCCCTAAATTACATCATTTTAAAAAATATATCTTCATTTTATTTTTATGTGGTGCTGAGGATCAAACCCAGTGCCTCACAAGCGCTCTACCACTGAGCCACAACCCCAGCCCTTATTTCCCTAAAATTAGATGAATTCTGAATCCAAGCCTGCACTTACCCCTACTCTTCATTTCTGGGGATCCCTTCACCTGGTGGGCTCATACAGGAATCCAAGGTCTTGGGGGAACAGGAGCGCAGGAAGAAGGCCTGGGTGCACCTGAAGTGCTCAGAGGCGCTCCTCAGGGTCCTTCTGGGTGGTCCTGGGCTGTGCCCAGGGATTCCTCTCACTGCTCTTGAGACTGGGGAGTTCCATGGGTTTGTCCAAGGCCCATGCAGTGTCCCCATGCAGTGTGAACACCCCTGCAGGAAGCAGGTCTTCCCGACCAGAGCAACCCCAAGCCCTAGGCCCTCCCTCCCTGCTGCCCCTCAGGTAACCTGAGTGGTTGTTTTGGGGGCTTCTAAGGGAGGTCATTTCATTCTTTCTTGCCTGGCACAAAGACTCAGTTCACTATTCTGTCCCCATCCTTCCTTCTCACTCTGAGAGCCCCGCTCAGGACAAAGGCCTGTCTGTCCCTCCAGGGTGGAGGAAGGGCACATTCCTCTTATTTCATTTCTTGCATCCAGGCAGTTATTTCACAGTTGCATGGCACAGTCGTAACCAAAGAAGTCTCAAAGGAGGCATCACGAATCAGGGAAAGATCATCATCATGGCGACCGAGTTTTGGTGGGTCTGTAACCCCAGCTGCACCTCCATGTTCACATGGGGACAGGAGCCCCCTACTGGGCCAAGCTCCTTTTGCTCACCCAGAAAAAGACGCAGCTCTGTGCTTCCTTTCCCAGGGTGGGCTGCCTGGGTGTTGCTGCATCATTTTTTTTTTTTCAGATCCTATTTCCTGCTCTATCCGCTGGCCCCACTTACCTGTATCCCACTTCCTCTTCCACTCAAGCTCTCATCTGTCTGCCCTCAGGAGCGTCACCACACACACCCAGTGCCTCTGGGACAGCATTCCTGATTCCCTTCCATAAGGACTTATAGAAACAAGAGGGTTGACTGGTAAAGGGCTGGTGCCTTCTCTCCCTATTGGTCACTGTCCAGGCCTCCCGCCTCTGTGCAGGCTGTAGTTCTCCTGGGACCAACGAGCCTCCTCCGCAAGACTCTGCTGGCCAAAGCCCACTGCCTTCTGCCTTTGTGTCCAGCTCACACTCCAAAGATGATTAATTCCTTTTTCTTCCTCTTCTTTTTTTTTGGCAGGGGGAGATACTGAAGATTGAACTCAGGGGCACTTGACCACTGAGCCACATCCCCAGCCCTATTTTGTATGTTATTTAGAAACAAGGTCTCACTGAGTTGCTTAGGGCCTTGCTTTTGCTGAGGCTGGCTTTGAATTCGTGATCCTCCTGCCTCAGCCTCCCAAGCCACTGGGATTGCAGGAGTGTACCTGCGATTAATTCCTTCTTTGGGATGCAAAATGGAATTGCAGGCCAGGGCCTTTGGATGAAAGATTGACAAACCTCCCAGGTCCTGCTATTAAAAGTGAGAAAAAGAAAATCTCCAGAATTCCACAATAAATGCTTTATTTTTAAGCCTCTCTCAGCAGAGAAGAAATTCCAGTGCCCAAGATTTAGTATTTCTTTTCAGTGTAATGGAAATGGACATCTCAGTTTGGGAGGAAATATGAGATCCTGTGCCTGCACGCCTCCCCAGCTCTTTCTCTACATGATATTAACGACATGGCGAAGTCTTTCTTGCTGAGGCAAATTATCTCCTCAGTATCTTTCTCAACCAGTGCTACAGGCAGCCAGTGCTAATTGAAGGACTTTATTTGCTGTTCCTGTCCTGCAAAGATCCCTCAATCCTGACTATCCTGATTCAGGTTGGCATCAGCTCCTGCTAGGATGGCAGCCATGCATGTACCTGGTGCCCCTGCCTTACCCTTCTGATGCAGCCTCCCCCCCAGCTGCCAGTAAGATGTGACCCTCTTGCTCACCTCTTAAAATCGCTCATTGTGAAACACTTACAGCAGAGGGCAGCAGACTTTTTCTGTGAAGGGCCAGCTACAGTGCTTTCAGGCCATAAGGGCAACTCTGTCACTGCAGTATGAAAACAGCCATAGACAGCATGCACATGCCTAGGTGGGGCTGTGTTCCAATAAAACTTTATTCATAAAAACAGACACCAGGCATGATTGGATCTAGAGGCTGCAGACCAGATCTGCAGCCTCTAGATCCAATCAGCATGCTGTGTGAGCCTTTCTCCTGTTCACTTCTGCCTCCTAGAGATCCTCTCACCTTCTATAGGCACCTAGGGCTCCCCACTGTCACACACCATGCCAACTCCACATGCTTACTGTTCCCCCCAAACATCAGAGCTCTTTCTATGTCTTTGTTCCTCCACCTCCTCCAGCCAGCTTTTGCCTTGTCTGACAATACTGGACCCCGTTGACCTCTTCTCTCCCCTCCTTCTTCTTCCTTTGACTCTCTTTAACCCATTTTCCTGTTTGTCTCCTGCCTTCCCAGCTGTTCCTGCTCTATCTCCTTTAACTATGCCAGCTTCAGCAGATGAGGCTCCTGGCTGGTTCTTCCCCAGCCCTCCCCGCTTTCTCGCTCTGGGTGATCTGCACCCCCAAGACCTCACTTCCCACCTGGATGCTGCCAGCTCCAGTTGGACCTCTGTACAGAACATGGCTCCACTAGACACCCATGGTCCACTGCTGCACTGGCTGCTCAGACTCAGTGTGTCCCCTGCACCTGAGCTGGCCATCCTCTTTCAGCCAAGCCCACACCTCTTTCTGAATTCTCCCTCTAGAAGATGGCACCAAAGGTAGATGCATTTTTGGTGCCTCTTCCTCATTCAAAATAACCCCTCAGCCTTGGCATCTCTACCGGTGTACCCCTCCCCCATCTCTCCTGGCTACCACCCCTATTCAATAGGACGCCTTTGCCCAGGTGAGCATGAGCCCTGCTGGCCACTCAGCGTCTTCCCTGGATGGAGCTGGGGTTTGTTCAGGTGATTGGGCTTTAGAACGCAGGAGGAAGCTATGGGAGGGGGATTTTCCACCATCACTGGAGCCTGGGGAAGCAGCAAAAATTGGTCTGAGAGAGAGGTGAGGAAGGAGAGCTGTGTAGACAAGATCAGGGGCCAGAGTAGTCTCTGATTCCAGCTCTCCTAGGGGCTGGGCCATGAGGGGTCAGGGAGCGCACCTGGCAGTGAGTCCAGGAGGTGAGTGGCGTGGTTTCATGGTCAGGCTCTCACCTCCTGGCCACCCTGACCCTCCTTCCCTTAGCACTGTCCTGTGTCCTAGGCCCCTGAGCTTCTGCTCCTGTAAGGATCCAGGTCCCCCAAACCAGTGGAGCTCCAGTGTGCTTCAGTTCTTGGATCCCCTGCATCCCAGCGGCTGTGCCCTTTGGCTGCCCCTAAGAGAGGCTCCCTTCCTTTGCCTCCCACCCCCTTGAAAAGGGCCTGAGGGCACAGGGTCCAGGGTGGCCTGGGACTGGGCCATTCTTTACCCTGCTTTTCATGAAAGGAAGCCATACCATTCCTCCAGGCCATGGGGCTGGGAGTAGGGACAAAGACTTGTGTCTCTGGCCTTGGGACAATGACATTTACTCTGTGGCTTCTTCTTTCTTTGTCTGGGAGCCCAGCAGGCCCTAGACGCTGCAACCTGGCCTAGCTGGGGGCCAGCAGGGAGTGGGAATTGATGCAGAGTCACAGCATAGTGACAGGGATACTTGCCAGCAGTCTCTGACAGGCCATCTGCTCCCAGACAGCAGAGCATAGCAGACGGCCTGGGCTACCAAGACACAGCAGGGCTCCACAAAGGAGTTAAGGGAGTTCTTCTTCTTCTTCTTCTTCTTCTTTTTTTTTTTGGTATTGGGGATTGAACTCAGGGCACTCAACCACTAAGCCACATCCCCAGCTCTATTTTGTATTTTTTATTTAGAGATAAGGTCTCACTGAGTTGTTTAGCGTCTCACTTTTGTTGAGGCTGGCCTGGAACTCACGATCCTCCTGCCTCAGCCTCCCTGAGATTATAGCCGTGCACCACCAGACTTGGCAGGGAGTTATTCTTTAGGGGGCCATTTTACTGCTCTTTGGTCCATTTGGGTTTAATGTGTTTGAAGCTGAGCAGCAAAGCTCAAGATCTTCCTCTGTGTCGCCTTGCAACCCCTCTGGGCCTTGGTCAGCCATTCCTTTGCCTACTCTCTGTCCTCCAAACCCCAGCAAGCATCATCACCCCTGAAATGAGGAGGAACAAACAGTGGAGGGTAGGTCCTTCAAGACCTTCAAAAGCAACCGCATTTCTCCTGGTTATCTCCAGGCAGGGGCAGCAAGGCTCCCTGTGCTGTCTCTCACCATCCATGCAAGAACAGCTGATGCAGAGACAAGCAGCTGAAGGGAGGGTGAGAAGATTTTGGGGGGCAAGGTAGTGGCAGAAGTGCCTATATGCCAGCGGTGCAGGAAAGACCCCCATGCTGGTGGGGGAGACCCAAACTTCTTTCTTCTAGCCAGTAGACACTGATTAGCAATGTGGGTCTGGAAGGTGGTTCTTCTCCTAACTTTTGGTTCTGGGGATGGAACTCATGCTAAGCATGCTCAACCACTGAGCTATACCCCCATCTTCTGGAATTGCTTCTGGACCCAAAACCATGGGTGGGGACCTTGTTGAGGCCACAGGGATAGGTATGGGGAGAGGTCAGGAAAGGGTGTGGACCCTGCATTTCTGCTAAGAGGAGAAGCTGGCACCAACTGGTGATTTTTTTTTTTTGTACTGGGGAATAAACTCAGGGGCACTGAGCCACATCCCAAGTCCTATTTTGTATTTTATTTAGAGACAGGGACTCAGTAAGTTGCTTAGGGCCTCACAGTTGCTGAGACTGGCTTTGAACTCACGATTCTCCTGCCTCAGCCTCCCAAGCCAAAAAAGGTATTGCACCCATCTACAACATATATATATATATATATATATATATATATATATATATATATATATATATATATGGAAAAAAAATTCTGTAGCTTAAAAAAAAAAATCCCCAGACCTCAGCCAACTGTACTGTTGAAATCCTGAATATGCTCCCAAACCGACTGGAGGTGACGCCTCCTCCGCTGCGGGGCAGGCAGGGTGACCCAGGAGCCCCACATCTCGGATACAGGATCAGGGCGGGAGCTGGAGGCCAGTAGCCTAGACAAGGATTTCCTCCAGCGGGAAATGGGCGTGCACTCCCTGCAGCCTCCTCACCTCTCGTCCCCTTCTCCCTGCAGTGGAATATGACCGTGTCCCTCGATGCTGACCTCCGGAGACTCTCTTCAGTCCTCCTCCGTCTGATGGTTGCAGCCTCGAGCCTTTCCCTCTCGGCGCAGGGCGCCAGCCTTTCCTTTCACCCCTCCGCCGTCCTCCTCCTGCTCCTGCGCTGGGTCCTCCCTTCCATCCCGCCAAGACAGCACACTGTAGGCACCAATACCCGACCCCTCCAGAGCACTCCAGATGCCTCATGTGCAAACCTGAACTGCCTCCTTTCCCCTAGTCCTTGTTCCTCCTTCCTCATTCTGTGTCTCAGAGATGGACCGCCTCCTCCTCAACCCCAGCCCAGAAACCCTGGGAGTTTCCAGAGCAGTGCAGGCTTTGGAGCTGAGCCACCTGGCTCCAGTCTCAATTCCACCACCTGCTGTGTGGTCCCTGCAAGTTTCTGAGCCTCTCTGTTACTTGGTTTCCCAGGTGAAAACAGTATCTTATAGTGAAAAGTACATAAGATATTCCATTGGACAGCACTCAACAAATACGCACTAGGCATGCAAACGAGCACACCACTACCATCACCAGGGCTCAATTCTGTGGGCTCCCCCTTATCTCTAGATTCACTGCCACAGTTTTGGCTCAGATGTTCATCATTGCCACCCTCAATTACTGCAGTCACCTTCTTACTGGGCTCTCATCCTTAATGGTCTGCCTACTGTCCATCTGGATAATTCTTCTCTCTCCCAAAAAAAAAAAAAAAATCAACAAGTTTTATTGAGGTCCAATTCACATGCCATATAATTCATTCATTTAAATGTAATAATTCAAAGATTTTTAGTATATTTTGAGTTGTGCATCCACCTTCACCAACAATTTTAGTACACTTTCATCTCTCCACAGAGAAACTCAGCTCACAGTAATAGCCAGTCTCTCTCCTGCTCTCTGCCTCCAGCCCTAGGCAACCACTAAGGATTATTCATCTCTTTGGATTTGCCTATTCTGGCTGTTTCATATTAGTGGAATCATATAAAAATATGTGGTCTTTTGTAACCTTACCACTGAGCCACACCCCACCCATTCCCCACCTATTTTTTTTTTTAAATAGGGCCTCTCTAAGTTGCCCAGGCTGGCCTTGAATTTTCCACCCTCTTGCCTCAGCCTTGTAAGTAGCTGGGATTGTAGACGTGCATCTCCACACTTGGCCTTAGATATATCTCATTTTGTTGATCCAGATGTGAAAAACTTGCCAAGCATCTTTCCATGTGCTTATTGACCATTCGCATATCTGCTTTGGATAGATGTCTATTCAGATCCTTTGTCCGTTTTTTAAATTGGATTGTTGCTGTGGTTTGGGGAAGTGTCCCCCAGAGACCCACAGGTTAAAATTTTGCTATTGGGAGGTGGTGGGATCTTTAAGAGGTGGGGCTTAGTGGAAGGAAGTTAAGACACTGGGGGTGTTTTCTTGAAGGGGATATTGGGATCTCAGCCCCTTCTTTTCTGGTTTTTTTTTTTTTTTTTTTTGCTTTCTGACTGTCATGAGATGAACAGCTTCCTCCATCACTTGCTTCTGCCATGATGTACTGAGCCACTGCAGTCCCTAAAGAAACATGGGCCAAGAGACCGGGGACTGAAAATGTCCAAACTGCCAAAATAAACTGTTCCTCTTCTTAAGTTGTTTAAGGTGTTTTGCTACCATAACAGAAAGCTGACTCACACAATTATTTTTCTTTTCATTATTGTGTTGTATAAGTTCCTTACGTATTCTAGAGACGGTTCTCTTATCTGATGTATGATTTCTATGCATTGATTAAGGAAATTAAGGCTGCAATGGAAGCAGAATGTGTCCTTGAGATTTGGCCAAGCTCCCTCCCCCTTGCGATTGAGCTAGACCACTTGAGGTCCCTGGGATCAACCTGCCTGCTGGTAGCCTGGGGAGAAGGTGTTCCCATCTTGGTCCCCAGCACCCCTCCCTCAATCTCTATCACCCTTAACATCTTTTCAGAGCCTGCCTCCCCTACTAGATCATGTGGTCATGAGGACAAAAGCTGGGTGGGTTTGTTTCTCTCACTCCACTGCTTTACTGCCCACCTTCTGGCTCCTGAAGGCTTTAATTCCTCTGTTGCAGGGAATCCCCAGGAGAAGGGGCTTCTTAGTGACCTTCAATCCAGCCCGGCTGCAGGTGCCAGAGCAGGTCCATGGCACTGAGTTCTCAATGAGTGACCCAAATAGGGACCCAGGAGTGGGTGCTCTCTTCTGGGAAGCACTTGTCTCTGGGCTACTTTAGTGGCCACTGCTGCTCTTGGATGCCAAAGTGGCTGGACCCAGCATTCCTAATCCCAGATGAGGTACCATTTCTTACAGGAGTGCCAGATCCCTGACCTGCCAGATCTGATATGAGTGCCCTCTTCCCTGGGCTCCTGGGCTCTGTCAGAGCACTAGTGTACCATGCCCCATTGTTACTCCATCTGACTCTTCCTTAGAACTGTGGTCAGGCCCTATTGTGATGCCTGACGCATGGTCCTGAATGAATGAGCATCTATCAGTGCACTACAGATCCGCTGCTTCTGCATCCTGAAGGGGTCTGCACCAGGGACTGGTTGAGCTCTACACAAAATCCCCCAGCAATGCCTCCTCTCTTATGTTCTTTCTGGCAACAATGTTTTGAATCATTACAAATAAATGCAACTCCCCACCTCCAACCACCCCTGGTCCTAGGAATTGAAGGCAGGAGCTTTACACATGCTAAGAAAGTGCTCTATCGCTGAACTACATCCCCAGCCCTTTTTAAACAATTTTTATTTTGAGACAGGGTCTCACTAAGTTGCTCAGGTTGTTCTCAGATTTGTGATCTTCCTGCTCAGCCTCCTGAATAGTTAGGATCACAGGTGTGCACTACCTTGCATTACCTGGCTGAAATGCAACTTTTCAATTACAGGAGGATTCTGCCCTGGGAAGGGGCCTTTCCCCAAATGTTTGGGGAACTCCTTGGCAGGATGCGCTCACTCTTAGAGGAAACAGCCTAAAGAGTGCATGTGACTGTGATTAGATCAGACCCAGGTATCCAGTCAAAACAGGAGCCTGGGAAGGAGATGCCTAGGGTAGAAAGGGGGGTCCCTATGGGCAAGAGCTAGGGCCCTCAAGGCAGAAACCCAACTACCTCCTTTTGAACCTGACTTGGAATGTGCTTACCAATTCTCCAGCACTCAGTACCACCCACTGGAGGTCCCTTAGGCCACAGCCCAAAGTTTAGGAATGAGGGGTCTCTATGGATACAGTCACCTCCCCTCATATCAAAATATTTTTTCTCTGGCATCGTCTTCCAGGAGCTGGGGTTGTGGTGTGTCTATTTATCTTCACCAGCAAGTCAGCAATGGCTTTCCCATGTGTCTCAGCCTGGCCACACACGGCGCCTCTTTGTTCTCAGGAACCAAGCAGAGTCCGGCAGGCCAAACTTTGGGAGGGGGGCAGCTTCCAGGAAACACCTGGTGGGGCTGGGCAGAGGTGAGATGTGACCCTGGTTGACCGAGGAAGGGCCACACGGCCTTTGATGGCCGGCCTGTTTCAAACCCCTGGGAACACCACCTCCTGGGATTTTCCTGGGGCATGGATTCCTCTCTCCACCCTGGGAGCTTGGGTATTTATTTTTAATATCCAAGAATGCTAATTAAGATCAAAGTGACTCTGTAGTTCACCCCGGGGGCGCTGCAGTCTGAAAAGATGTTTTACACACAGCCTTTGCCAGCCTTCCTGGGCGCCAACCCAGGCTGGAGTGATCCACACGGTACTGCACCCTGGGGAAGTGCAGCATCGCATTTAGTTAGTGGTGACTAATCCTTAAGAGCCCTGAGAAACTCAGGAGGAGCCAGGTGGACAGATATTATCCAGATGGTTTCCCAAGTAAGTGTGGCAGAGCGGCCACTAGACTTGCTTTTCCAGTCTTCTTTACCTGCTGAGCTAGGTGTGGCAGGTAGCAGGTGGGGAATCTAAGGGCACAGAGAGCTGTAGGGTGCTGCTTTGGGTTTCAGGCCTTCCCCCACCCCCCTGCCTCCCAGACACCTTGAAAGCAATGACATTCATCCTCCCTGGACTTGCAGGATGCCTCTGAAAGAACCATCTTCGGATTGTGTTTTCTTTTAGCTACTTTTGGTCCCCTCCTCTAAGCTTCAAGGATTTCCAAAGTCTTATAGTTTTACCAGCAGCCAGGACCTGGGTGCTTCTGTGGAGGACAAAAGGTAGCTCGCCTCCAACTGGTAAGGGCTCCACTCTGTCCTTAACCTTTACATCAGCCTCCTATACGATCAGCTTCCTGGTTTTCATATTGCAACATAAACCAGACCACAGAGGTTATGATTTCTCTGTTTCTTCTTTCATGAACCACCAGGCAGAGCAGCAAGCCCTGCCCACTTCCGGCTGCAACAACCATTTACTTCAGGATGTAAAGTCAAAGTCCAAACAATAGTGAGAGGCCACTCCCTAAATTAAACTCCCCAGTGCTGCTAAGTTGTTCAGACCGCTCTAACTTCAAAATCAACTGCTCTGGCTGATGCGACGAATCCAGCTAATTGCACCTACTCCAGGCTTTTGAAATAAAATGTGGATTTTCTTGGGCTGGAGGTGTAGAGTGTGTAGCTGGCATATACAAGACCCTGGTTTGGGGTTCCCAGCACCACACACACACACATACACACACACACAGAATTCACTGTACATTTATGCATGACAACAAGGATGTGTTATCTGTTGTGCTTTATTCTCCAAGTGGTATAGCCAAAGTTCCAAAAGGAGCTGCTAAGATAAAGAACTTTGGATAGATGCAAGGTCCTAAGAATTTGGAGTTAGGTTTCTGTAGAGTCAGCTAGCCCCAGAGAGGCTGGTTTTTTGTTTTTTGTTTTTAAATTTTTAAATGTTTATTATTAGTATTAATTTTTAATCACAAAGAGTACAGAAAGGTCTTGAAAGGTCAGATGGGCAAAGGTCACTCTTGTGTGTATTCAATACACCATGTGCACAGCCCCCAGTTGACACCAAGGAGGACATAGAAGTCACATTTGACAAGTGTTGCTCACTTAATGCTTACAGTTTTGAGTCAGCAGCTACAGGAAGCCACCCATACCACTGAGAATATGACTGGGGGCTCTGAGGGGCGCGACAGACACTTCCCACCATAGACAAGGCTTTGCAAACAAAGTGGGATTTCAGCTGCTCTTGGCTAGCTTCTCTTTTTCTTTCCTACATCCAGCACCGCGGCCTCTGATGATGTGTCCTTGGTCTCTCTTCCCATCTCCACTATCCACTCCCTCATCAACCAGGGTGAGTTATTTTACTCAGTTTCTTCACTTACGCAGTGGGATCAAATACCCTCACTACACGGAGTGTTGGAAGGATTAATAGAATGATTGCAAGTAGAATAAGGGCTCTTAGTGGCATTTTAGTAAGTGCTAGATAACACTCTACCTCTTGGCAGCCCCTACACTGAGGCCTACCATGGTCCAGCATGACCACGCCCATGTGTGGCCCAGTGGGTGGGATCAAGAATTAGCCTAATTCTCCCTAAGTTCTTTCCCCCTCTCCTCTTCATTACATCCTTCCTAAATAGTCATGCTGGATATACAACCCTACATTCACCCTTGAACACCACACACTTCTGAGGGCTGGCCTGGCTAACACCTCGGCTTCCCAGGAGTGCCCTCCCCTCAGCCCACCCTCTATCACCCTCACCTGCTGCGTGGTCATAGCATGCCAGTGCCACTGGGCAGTCCCGTGGGTAGAACTGACACATGATAGTCATGTAACTCACTGGGCATGTCTGTCTCCACAGCAAACACCCCGTCCCTCTAGGGTGGTGTGTCTTCCCCTGCCCTTTGCCTTTCTCACCCTCTTTTGTTCTACCTTGTATTATTGTTTGATCTATCCAGCAACCGCTTCATTGGCTTAGACCATGATAAGGACAGACAGACCAGTAAAGTGAGGAAATACTGCTGCATTAAGTTTGGACTGAGAGGCCAGCAGGACAGGCATGCAGATGTGTGGTGACACCAGTTGGAAGAGGATATGCAACCCATGCCTTCCTTAGCCAAGACGTCCTTCCGCTGCCCAGGCCTCTGGGGGCTCTACAGTGCCAGGCAGGGCCTCCCTGCAGGTGCCCAGTGGCATGTCTTCCCTGGGCCCTTCCAGATCCCCAAAGATTAAGGATAATGCTGGGGGGTTGCTCTTGGTCCCTCTCTGCCTGGGGTGATTCTCATGTGAGGCAAACCTTTTTTTTTTTTTTCTTTTTCCCCTTCCTGTTTAGAAACTGGGAGTGGGAGGCGGGTTCAGATATTGTTTTATTCTCTCTGAACTTCTCCAGGTGCAGATCAAACGGAAAGGGTTCTAGTCCTTTGCTTTCGGTTTCATCTGCTCACAGCAATGAGGTTCTGGGGAGGGCCGAGCTGTGTGCCAACTGCCATTGAAGGCAGGGCAGAGAACCCAGACCCAGGCCCCATAAGCCCTGCCCAGGAACATCCTCTGCCATCCAGCTACCCTTTCAGAACCCTCTGCTCTTGGTTGCTTTTCTTCTTCTTCGCCATCTTCATTTGTCGATGATAAATGGCTCTTTCTTCAGAGAAATATAAGCACTATGACCTGCTGCAGGTGGCTGATGCAGAGCCAGCAGAGGGAGCTCAGGGACGTCATTCATTAATAATGCCCCGGATTCAGTTTCCAAGGGTGTTTGGCCCAAGGGCAAAAGGAGCAAACATTTAAAAATGACTGAAATCTTAGCAACTGGGAGCAAAAACTTGTCATAAAATGCTCCGGAGCCTCTGGCAAGACAAAGCAAGATGGTTTCAACATGGACACAGGTGAAGTCACCCTAAGGAGCTGCAGGATCTGAGGGCCAAACCTGGCACAGTGCCCTCCCGTCTTGATCTGAAGCCAGTGGCTTCCTCGTAGAGCCTCAGGTGGTAGTCTGGGATGGCACCTCAGAGGATTCAGACTTGGGGGTGAGGTCCAGGAGGCCATGTACATATTCTGTGAGCACTAATGTAAAATGGATTTAAAAAGCAGGGCCAAGGGAGGCCCTGCTGTATACAGTGGGGGCACAAAACTTGTTCAAGTGATTTGAAGGACTTCCTACCAAGGTTCTGTTGCATTTTACAATCACACATGGCCCAGACAATAACATATGTGTCCGGGATTAATTTCAGATTCTGAGATTTTTCCAGACAGTAGGAAAGACCTTTTTTCCCCCAATTTGGGGATGTCAGAGAACTCCTAGTCCAGTGCCACTAGGATCAGCAGTACGACAGTGCTTTTCCAATCTCAAGTGTTAATCCCGGGAACTGGGACACATCTCCTGCCCGCCATGTTATAAACACCAGCCAGCTGGCTCCGCCAATTTTTCCAGACATCTGATTGTACTACAGCCATGTGGATCCTTGTTGAAAAGTCTTGTCTAAATAATTCCTCAAAAGCAGTGTGCTTCATTTCCCCCCTTATCAGCCTATTCCTCATTTTAATGAACATAAAAATTCCAGGCAATCCTAGAATTTGTTCAGAATATTTTTAAAGAATTTGTTCTGAAACTTCTTACCCTGGAAGAATCCAGTATACATTTGCTAAATGAATGTATTACTAAATCAATGAATCAGAACTATGTGTTGATCACTTTTAAATCTAAACCTCACAATGGGCTTAAATTTCCCACCTTATAGGGAAATGATCTGAAAATAAAATTTAAGCGTCTTGCCTAAGTACCAAGGGTAGGTGGAGAAGCCAGGATTCAAATGCAGGTGTTCCTGACTCCAAAGTCCACATTTTTCCCATTATTCCGTCCTTTCTGCCAGTCAGTTTCTCTACAGCTCTTCACTCATGTGTTTTAGGAATTGAAAGAAAACTGTTCTTGCTGGGTCCAGGGGAATATGCCTGTAATCCCAGTGGCTCAGGAGGCTGAGACAGGAGGATCACGAGTTCAAAGCCAGCCTCAGCAAAAGTGGGGCACTAAGCAACTCGGTGAAACCCTGTCTCTAAATAAAATATTAAATAGGGCTGAGGATGTTGTGCAGTGGTCTAGTGCCCTGATTTCAACCCCCAACACACACACACACACACACACACATACACACACACTCACATACACACACACACACACACACACACACAGAAAACTGTTCTGACTTGGTTGTCCTTTTTCTGTATGCATTTCAAAGGAAGAGTAGCACTGTAGCTTGATTATTGATGTATCCAAAATATGTGCCCCTCCAAACTGTACAGTGACCATGGTTTAAAACTTCTCTTTCCTCCTCAGAAACCCAAGTGGGTTAACTATAGCTTCACTTGCAGTTGTGAACCCATTCACTATAAGAAAAAATGTTTTGTTGCTCTACAAAGGACAATCCATGGAAAAGAAAACATTTTGAAGGTTGATTGTTTTCTGCATCCACTTTGAATTATGCAGAGATAAAAGTAACTGTAGATAATAGCTTGCTTCTACATTAATCGACGCTTGTTAATATTTTATGTTTAAGCTATCCTCAAGCCACAATTTCCTTAGGAAATTGCAAGAGTTCTTCACTTATTTGCTGTTATTCTCTTGGCCTTAGCATCAGCTTAAGGAAATGAGCAAAATTTGGAGCTATGCTACATATGAAGCTATTTTGTGTTGTACTGAAAAGATGCATGACACAAAGGAATTCTTAATGTAATGTGCTCATCTCTTTTTAAAAAATTTAAAAAAATTTTTTTTTGATGTTGTATCTTTAATTATTTATTTGTTTTTATGTGGTGCTGAGGATGGAACCCAGGGCCTTGCCCATGCGAGGGGAGCGCTCTACCACTGAGTCCTGATGTGCTCATCTTAACTCTTGTTTTCCAGGGGCATTCTGTATGGTTCAACGTAGCATATATGATATAACTGAATTGATTTAAAAACATTTAAAATGATAATTTTTATTTATCTTTTCTTATTAAGTGAAGAGTGGTGGTATCAAAGATAAAGCCAAAAACAAGTTAAAAGTGGTAAGGATGGATTTTAATCAGTAATATACTATTGCAGTAGAGAAGAGAGTCCTCCGTGAACTGGACTTCAGCTTGTGCAGAGGTCACCTGGTCATTTAAAGAGAGAATGAGGGAATAGGGAGCGCTCAGAAAAGTCAGGGAAGCAAATATTATTAATAATTTGGAAATTTGCTAATTGACCCGTGTCTGGGGGAAGTTAGGCTTTTCCCCCTCCCACAGAGGTTGGAACAAACAGCAAATTCTTGTGACAGCCTTGAGCTTTCTCAGGCAGCCAATTTAAGGGCACATAGGATCATTCTAGGGGTGTAGACTTGTTCTGCTGGAAACTATACAAATGCTTGTCTTCATAGGCTGAGGTTGAGGCCTATTCAAGAAGAGGGCTCAGGGGAGCCTGGCTGAAGTTTGATCAAGTAGAGAATCTTTGTTAGTAGGATTTAAGGATATTATTAAGTAGTTATTAATGAGCAGTATATTTTGAAGGTAACTGACAAGAATTTAGGTTGCCCTTTTAAATATTATAAAGAAGATTTGTTATTAAGAGGGATTCCTGATTTGACTTCATGAGTTGAAAACTTAAGAAGGGAGCTATACCCTATTAAATTAATGGTTATTGCTGGAGGATTATTCTATAAGCATTGTCCAGTAGGCATATGGGAAGAAAAAGTGTGCTTAAGGATGGGTATGGTTTCTATATGAATTATCCCTACAAGACTTGTGTTTACGGGCTTGGTCCCCAATGAAGCAAAGTTTAGAGGTGGGGCTGAAGGTCCTGACCTCATCAGTTGATTAATTCATTGATAGCTGAATGGGCAACTACGATGTGGGGGAAACTAAAGGTGGGAGCATGGTTGGAAGAAGCAGGTCCCTGGGGGTGACTGTTGGGGATTATGTCTTATCCCTGGTCCCTTCACCTACCTCCTCTCTGTTCCCTGGCTGCTATGAGCTGAGCAGTTCTCCTCGGCCATTCCCTTCCCCCCCTTCCATCCCTTCCACGAAGTGATGTCTGCCTCACTTCAGGCACAAAGCAATGGAGCTGGCCAACCACAGACTGACACTTCTGAAACTAGGAGCCAAACTAAATCTTTCCTCCTCCAAGTTGTTCTTGTCTGGCATATTTTGGTCACAGCAATGAAAAGCTAATCCTAGTAGCTACCTTGGTTAATGGCAGGAGCCCCCCTCCAGGCAAGAGTAGCAAAGATGCAAGACTCACAATTTTTCCCATGGTCCCAGCGCTCGCTGTGTACCCTTGACTTACACAAACAAACAAAAGGAATTATCTTTAGGGCCAGGGAAATAAACACAGAGAACATCATATATATATATATATATATGAAATGGACATTTTTTAAAAAGGAGGAGCGCTGTGCATGGTGGCACATGCCTGTAATCCCAGCCATTCAGGAGGCTGAGGCAGGAGGACCATGAATTCAAAGCCAGATTCAGCAAAAGCGAGGCACTAAGCAAATCACTGAGATGCTGTCTCTAATAATGTACAAAATAGGACTGGGGATGTGACTCATTGGTTTATTGCTCCTGAGTTCAATCCCTGGTACCCAAAATAAATAAATAAATATATAATAAAGGGAGGAGCTCTATGCTTGTAGAAATGACACTTTTCAGGAGGCTGAGGCAGGAGGATTGCAAATTCAAAACCATCCTCAGCAACTTAGCAAGGCCCTAAGCAACTAAGTGAGACCCTGTCTCAAAAAATAAAAAATAAAAAAAGAGCTGGGATGAGGTTCAGTGGTTAAGCACTCCTGGGTTCAATCCCTGGTACAAAACAATAACAACAACAAATAAACCCAGACATTTTGAGGTATGTTATGATAAGGTTATTTTGTAGGTTCATGCTACAGGAAAACTTATAAGTTTGAACTCTTGGTACTCTCAAGACTGTATCTTCTTGGATGGTCCAAGATAAAATTGCCATATATTACAAAGGGAAATACTGTTGTTTTAGAAATCCAAGTATGCCAAAACCATTCCTGTTTGGTCAAGTAAACTTAAAGTAGACCTGAAAATGGAATTTTGTTTGACAAGATGAATTACCTTGAAGAGAATCCCAATTCAGAGTAACATTACTTGCTTTTCACAGTAGTGGGACCACTGGAATTCGTAGCCTTCTAAATCAAAAGCAAGCAAGCTGGGGCTGGGGTTGTGGCACAATGGTAGAGTGCTCGCCTAGCACGTGTGAGGCCCTGGGTTCCATCCTTAGCATCACATAAAAATAAATTAATAAGATAAAGATATGTGTCCAACTAAAAACTAAATATTAAAAAAGGAAAAAAAAAGCAAGCAAGACTATCTTAGAAAACTTGGTATGAATACGCAATTTTGTTCTGGCTAAAATACTCATGCCAAGTAATATTTAGAGTTGTTAAGTAGCATCAGGCCCAACTCTGTACAACTTTCAAATAAATTTATGTTGCAGTTTTATTTCATCTCTTTAAAAAATATAACATTGACACATATTTCTAGTCACTTTTATAGGTGCATTGAGTTAGATTTTCATTATTGTAAAAAATACCTGAAATAAATCAACTTATTAAGAGGAAAGGTTTTATTTGGCTCATAGTTTTGGAGGTTTTAGTTCATGGTTGGTTGGTACTGTTTGGGCCTGTGGTGATCTGCACATCATGGCGGGAGCACATGGTGGAACAAAGATACTAGTCACTCATGATAGGGATGTGAAGGAGAAGAAGAGGAAGATAGTGGTCCCACTACCCTTTTCACCATCACAGTGCAATGAACTAAAACCTCCCATTCGGCCTCACCTCTTAAAGGTCCACCACCTTCCACATGCACCCTGCCTTTAACACCTGGACCTTTGGAGGACACTTATCCACAGCATGTATGTTGTGAATATTCAATTCAATTCAATACACTCCTATGCTCCAAGTAAGTTTTACATTGTATCATCAGGATGCTTTTGCTAAAGTAAAATGAAGAAATATGAATGAAGAATAATTATGCAAATCTGATTTTACATATCATCTCAAATATTTTGTCATCACGCTCAAACATGTTTTAAACAGATTTAATTGCATTAGATACTGTACTAAGAATAGTACAAAGATTAGGTGATCCTGCCTTTGTTACCTAAAAGTGAATATTCTTAGACAGTTCCTGGAAAGGAAGACATACAGGCAATACCACAGGATCCAGAATAAGGTATCAGAATTTAAACAGTCCAGCCCATGGTGACAGTGTCATGGAGGAAGGGATCAAGGAGTGAGTGACCGGGCGAGTTCACATACACCATGTTCTCATAAGAGCAGGGATGAGTGTTCTTTGCCCCCAAATGTAGACTCAACCTCCTTGAGCTATATTCTGATCAGCCTGAGAGTTCTCCAGGACAGTGGGATCACTGTGTGACTCCTGGTGGCGGGGATAGAGCAGATGGGCCCAACAGTGGAAAAAGCATCCATTTTGGAATCCTTAGATTCCTTAGATCCTGGCTTAGAATTTATTTGCTGGGTGTAACCTTGTGCAAATTTGTTGATTTCTTTAAATCTCAGTTTTCTTATCTTAGAAGTGGGAATAATACCTCAATCCTAGAGTTGAGATAAGAAATGCAAAACACAGCAGGCCTCATCAGATGTCAGTCCCCTTCCTCTCCATCCCCTTTTCCATCTGAGGCAAACTATGGTCCTTTTGCCCTTCTCCTAAAGGGTAGGGTGCGGCTTTAGTGATACAGTTGGAGAAACAGCAGAAGAAACATCTAAGGAGTCTTATCTTCAACCAGAAGTAAATCAGCATGGTAATTGTATGTTACATTCCATACAGGAGCTCCCCCCTGTCTCTAAGTGCAGGCTGGGTAGAAGGTCAGGGTGGAAGGCTGCCCGTGGGGATTCACAGTTTAACAACTTTTACCCAGACAAATCAGGTGTCTGGTTCAGGGTCTAAACCCTACCATGAAAGACACAGTAAATCTAAAGGAAACATTTAATTCAATTTACTGGATTAAGAGAGATTAGGTGCAGAGATTAAAACCAAACTGGAGAGAAGGATATTTAGGAGAGCAGAGGTAGCATCCCCACCTCTGCACAGCAGGGGGGGGGGGGCTGAGAGAGACACCTGAGACAGAAAGGTGTTTCAGTTGATGGGAACAATTGGTGCTGGGAAAGCTTTTTTGCTTCTTTCCTTAATCCAGCCTGTGGAAACTCAGTAACAGGACTGAAAGGAACACAGTTTACTAGTCTGGTTTTTAGGAGAACATAAAAGACAAGGTTGGGCTGGGACTGGGGCTGAGTGGTAGAGCACTTGCCTTGCACGTGTGAGGCACTGAGTTCGATCCTCAGCACCACATAAAAATAAATCAAGATATTGTGTCCATCTACAACTAAAATAACAAAAAAGACAAGTTTGCATAATTAAACTAACATCTATGAATTTAATAGGGACACATACAAAAAAGTAAAAAACAAACAAACAAACCATAAAATATGCTTCTTGCCCTCTGGAGTGTGGATGCCCAGTGGGGATGCAGTGACATGAACATGTTTTACTGGAAATGGGCCACTCTTGGAATGAGGAGGAGACATTCCAAGCAATAGGAAAGAAAAGGCATGTCTATGGAGCCACCAGGAATTTTGGAGAGTTGGAGGGTAGAGTGGGTAGGAAAGATAACAGGCATGGAAAGGAACAGAGGGATCTAAGCCTGCCAAACATCCATGAGAGCAGGAGTTTTTGAATGTCTCTCCTATGTTGTGTCAGAGTCTGAATTTTTTTTTCCCCTGCAGAACTGAATTCTACTGTGGTCCACTGAATTTTTTCCTGCAGGTGCTGAATTCTACTCCTCTTTCCGGCCTGAAGGAAGGATGTAAATCAAGGTTGTTTATTTGACCTTCTGCTAATGCAGGTACCTACTCAAGAACGTATGGTGGGAAAATATGCTTTGGAGTCGGGAAGATCTTGGTTTGAAGTGTGGCTTTGTCAAGGACTCCTTGGGGGACCCTTCTGATTCTCAGTGTCCTGATCTGGTTTAAACCTCCTTAACCTTTATTTTAAGTTATTATCTTTTAAATAAAAAGTAAATGACCATCGTTTGACACTTTAATGCTAATGCAGGGCTGGGGTTGCAGTTCAGGGCTGGGGTTGTAGTACAGTGATACAGTACTAGCCTAGCATGTGTGAGGCACTGAGTTTGATCCTCATCACCACATAAAGATAAATAAAATAAAGGTACTGTGTCTATCTATAACTAAAAAATTATTATTATTTTTAAAAGAATGCATTTGTTTTACAGTTGGCAAAAGACTAGTTTCATGAAGCTGAAGAAAGTGGACTTTGCCAAAGCTTAGTTAATACTAAGGTGCAGCTGGGTGCCCTGACCACAGTGGGAGAGAGCATGGTCAGCACCTATCCCCTTTCCCTGAGGGTCCCTAAAACCTACCTGTTTGCTGGTCTCTTTTCACCTGACCACCAGGTCCGGAGCCTTAGTGTAAGGCTCAGTGTATTATCAGCCCTATGGGAAGACACTCTGGTGCTGTACAAACTTGCTGGAGCAGCTTTCTTGTGGTTCTTTCTCTAAATCAAATACATGGTTGAAGGTCCCAGATAGGAAACAGTGAAGGAAAGATCATTACTATCACCCTTACCTTTCTCTGCCGTGAACTCTCCAACTCAAGCCTGCTTATATCAGAATCCTCTGGAGGGCTCAGTAAAATTCAGATGGCTCTCCCCACCCACCAACAGGGGCTTCAGGTTTAGTAGGTCAGGAACTGGCCAGGAAAATCTGCATTTGAAATGGGCTACTGGGTGCTGCTGACCTGCTGAGTGGGGACCACACCTGGAGAAGCCCTGCACTTTGCAAATTGGTTTGAGAGGCAGTGTGGTACATTTGGTTGTAGGCTCTGAAATCAGACTACCTTGAGGAAGTCTCCCTGTCCCTCCTAAATTTCCTCAACTGTAAAATATACCTACCTCAGACAGCTGTTGTGAGGTGCAATCAGTTGCAATACAGGAAGCACTTGGAGCAGCAGCTTGTGGAGGGAAGAAGTGCATAAATGTTAGTTATTATTAGCAACATTACACAGATCCTGCTCCTTCATTTCATTCTCCAATTACTATGGTATTAAGGTACCCATACCATAATCAAATTTTAAGTTTCTCCATCGAAGCCAAAGATAGCAGTATCTATCCATTCAAATGCTTTCTAATTTATGTATGAATGAATTGATAAATAAAAAGTTTTAAACAACTAAATATTAAGAAAAAGTGTGTGGGGAGAAGTAAGTGTTGCCTATTGCACTTATGTAGATGTTTGAAATAAAAATTTTAACATGACCGTTGAGTTGTATGTTATAAACATATGTTAACCAGAGCTCTATTTCTTTTTTTTTTTTTTTAGTTGTCAATGGATCTTTTCATTTATTTCATGCAGTGCTGATAATCAAACCCTCTGCTTCACACATGCTAGGCAAGTGCTCTACCACTGAGCTACCACCTGCGTCCCAGAGCTTTATTTCTATGTGAATACAAACCATTCCTAATAAAGAACACCCGTAGAAATGTTTTATTTCTACGGGTGTTCTTTATTAGATAGAAGTATCCTAAAAGTCATCTAATAGTCATCTATTAGTAGGTCAGGAATGGGCCAGGAAAATCTGCATTTGAAATGGGCTACCCGGTGCTGCTGACCTGCTGAATGGAGACCACACCTGGAGAAGCCCTGCACTTTGCAAACTGGTTTGAGAGGCAGTGTGGTACATTTTATTTCTACTATTAGATGACTTTTAGGGTATTTCTACGTTATAAATGAAGGCCTTCTTCTTTTTCTAGCATATAGAAGTTTGTTTCTAGCATATAGAAGTCCCAAATGAATCCAGGTGGACTTCATGATGGGTGAAATTTTACCTAGAGCTATTCCCGGAAAGAGACGCTTCAATCTTGAGAGCCAAGATTCTTTGGGGATAAGGGTCAAATCATTGCCCCATGGAACACATTCCACTTGGGGCTTCTATGTTTCATCTGTTAAGGTTTCCTGGCCCCATGGGTGTCTTTTGACTGGTTTTTAGTGGCAGTGCTGAGGGGTATGCTTCTCCCCCATTTCTCACTTATCACATAACTGGGGCAGTAATGCCAAGAAGGATATTTGAATGACTTTTACTTTATAGATTCTGAAAATTCACAGCTACTAATTGTGGTTGACAAGCATCTTTCTGAGAACTGTACCTGAACATTCTCCATTTCCAAATCTAAGCAATTTTTAGTAGTCTTTGTGTGTGGTTTTGGGGAATGAACCAAGGAAGGGGTGCTTTATCACTGAGCTACATCCCCAGTCCTTTTCATTTTTTTAAAAATTATTTTTGCAGGATCTTGCTAGATTGCTAAGGCTGGCCTCAAATTTGCAATCCTCCTGCCTCAGCCATCCAAATCACTGGAGTTCCAAAAGTTTACCACCATGCCTGGCTTTTTGTATTTTTAGAAAAGAAGAAGAGAAAAATACAACAGTTCATTTATTTGAGAAAGTAGTCTAGATATTTGTCTAATTTTTCACAGTTGGCTTTAGTCCACTAACTAGAAATAAATAATAATTACTTCTTAGTTTCACTGATGTCAAAATCAGTTCTATTTTAAAAAAGGCTTTAGTAGATAATTTATAAGGTGTAATGTTAACTGACTTCAGTAATTTACAATCTTTTAACCTTATTTTTTAATTTTTTTAAAAAGAGAGTGAGAGAGGAGAGAGAGAGAGAGAGAGAGAGAGAGAGAGAGAGAGAGAGAGAGAGAGAGAGAGAGAGAGAATTTTTAAAATATTTTTTAATTTTTTAGTTCTCGGCGGACACAACATCTTTGTTGGTATGTGGTGCTGAGGATCGAACCGGGCTGCACGCATGCCAGGCTAGCGCGCTACCGCTTGAGCCACATCCCCAGCCCTTAACCTTATTTTTTAATGATAAGACTTTATAAACAATGTTCAAAATTAAGTTTCTTTAAATACATCTTCTTTTATTCATAAATGGAAATGATCCAGGAAACATGTGCCTTAGGGGAAATCCCATGAAATCTTTTTTTCTGGGTAGAACATATGAGAAAAGCACTGGTTGGCTATTAGGAATAACATCTATCTAAGGTCCCATAGCACTTTTGTTATTTATTGCAAAACTGTAGAGTTTTGCAATATTTTACACTAAGCGTTTAGGCAACCTTAGGGGTTTGTCAAAATCCACAAAGGTTTTCTGACTTTGAAGTGCAGTGTACATTTCTGTAGCTCAGATTTTCATCGAGGGCAAATTTAATGCCAATGATGACAATTGTGTCAGATCTAGTTCTCAGGAAGGGCTCTGATGAAATCGTTCACAGCGGATGTGAAGGAAGGAGAAAGCTCAATGGCATTCTCTTTTTCTTCAGCAGTAAGCCTGGGGTTTTGTAGTTGTAACTGAGAACATGAGAGCTCTCTGTATTTTAAAGGATAGTGCTTCCAAAACAGAAATCCACTTACTAATATTTAGTAAGGGATGTTAAGAAATACTTTGATTAAAACCACACTGCAAAACAGGGAACTTCAATGAACTTTTCTGAACTCTCGACCTCAAAGGAAGGAAACCAACTAACCAATAACGATAAGCTGTAGGGGAGGGAAAGGATCCATAACAGATTCTGAGTCAACAGTGTCACGACTCAGCGTCTTGAGGGTCAATTAAAACCCTCGTGGTTTTAAAAGGCTCGTGGGTTGCAGGTCAAGCGGCATTTCATTGTAAAAAGGTGGGAACTTCCTGTTCCATGCCCGAGTTTTTGGGAATTTCTACCAGATCTCAGCAGAACTCCCCTTAAAAACAGTGCCCTAGAGAGGCGTGGTGGCGAAGGCCTATAATCTCAGTGACTCGGTGGGTAAAGCAGAAGGATCTTAAAAGTTCGAGGCCAGTCTCAGCAATTCAGTGAGCCTCTCAGGAACTTAGCGAGATCCAGTTGCAAAAAAAAAAAAAAAAAAAAGCCTGGAGATGTAGCGCATTAGCACAGTGCCTTGGGTTCAACCCCCAGTTAGCAAACAAAGCAAAGCAAAGCCCTCCGTGAGAGTCCTGCGAGTTGACAGGAACGGTCGGTGGGACATAGTTCACTACCCTTCCCTCCCACCACTAGCCCAGACACTTTGACTCAGGTCTGTTTCTATCCAGGCGCAGGGAGTACCAAGACAAAAGAGCCCCTCGTGGCCTTCGGAGCCAAGCTTGGTCTAGAGGCTTCTGCGCGGTGAGAACATACGGTATTTTGGAGAGAAGCATCGTGCAGCTCGGATCTTTAGTTACCGCTATGCGAACATTCTACTTAGATTTTCTGTGTGTGTGTGTTTCTTTCGCGATGCCATCTCGCACTCCAAACCCTCTAGTGCGCATCGCCAGGAGGTTGTGCTGAGCGCCAAGAGGGAAAAGGGTGGAGAGTGCTTTGGATCCGTGGGTTGCGCGGGCGCCTGGGCGGCGGAGATAAGGCAGGGTAAACAGGCCTCGAGGCGCACAGGCGCGGACCCGCCCGCAGACCCGCCCGCGGACCCGCCCCAGACACACACCACCTACCCAGCCTCGCCGCGGGGCGGGGCGAAGAGGACGCGCCACGGCGCGCCGCCAATCGACAGTGCCGGGAGGATTCAAAAGGCCGAGGGGCCAATGTGAGCCCTGGACGGTCTCGCTGGGGGCGGGGCGGGGCGGGGGAGGCGCGCGGCCGGCTCGGGACTGCGGGGCGCGAGAGCGCGGCCCGGCAGCGTCGCGCGCGCGGAACCGCCTCCGGGTGGCTGCTGGGCGACTCTCCCGCAGCGGTTCGTGTTCCCGCCGGTCCCGGCGCAGGTGAGTACCCCGACCCGCGCCCCACTCCCAGCTTGTCGCTGCCCGCGGTGCGGCTTCGGAGGGGTAGCGGGGTAAGACCCCCGGCGGGTCCGGGTTCCTGGGCACTGGGCCTGGATCGGCAGCCTCGTCCTCCTTCCTCGCCTCTTGGCTTCCTCCTTGTCTGACGGTCTGACGGTCTGACGGTCTGTTGGTCTATTGGGACGACGGCTGGTTAGGCTGCGGCAGCGCCGGGCCGCGCCGGGCCAGACAGCTGGCTGCGGAAATGGTGCTGCGGGTTTTAAATTGCGGACGTTTCCCTCCATGTTGGACGCGCGCTTTGGTGTGACACGGTGTTGGCGGGGAGGGCTGGTGGGACCCTTTGTCCCGCCCCGACGCGTCCGGCGTCTGGTCCCAGGGAGCGCCTCGAGACAGATAAGCGGGTGCTTGGCGCTCGTGCCCCTCGGGAGGCAGGAATGGCGCGGCGGCCCGGTAGGACCGGGAAGTCGGGTGCACAAGTTGGCTCTGAGTGGGGCGGGTTGTCACTGGCTTGGACAGTTGTGAACAGGACAATTTGATGACTTAAGGCGAGTTATAGGGCTTCACTTGAAAAACGTTGAATTCTGTCACCCGGACAGTCTGAAAAACAGACATTTAGGCAGATTGGCATGCTCTTGCTAAAGCACGATCCTGCTTTTTCACATTTTTAAGGCTTTAAAAATGTTCTTTTCATAGTGACAACCGACTTCGCACTTCCAGTGGCTTAAGGGGCACTTAGTAAGCACTTGATTGTAGAGGGCCTTGTTTCAGGAGCTTCACCAAAGAGATTAGGAGGTCTGAAGAGGAGTCACAGTGCCTGGCCATTTTTGGGCAAGGACAAAGTAGTTAGGCAGGACCACTATGTGAACGACTCAGTGGTTCAGTCTGCAGCCAGTGTGCTCACTCACCTGCTGCGTGAGGCACTGCCCCTGGGCAAAGCCAGAGTGGACAGACTTCTTTGCACTTTGCACATTAACGCGTGTATGTCTGTAGTTACACACTGTACAGAGAAGAGCAGTGGGACCCCTGGGTATCAAGTCCGGTTTAAGTTTAGTTTTGACCGTTGTCTGGGGGGGGGGAGGGGAAAGAATGAGTAGGAGGGAATAGTGAGTTGCCTTTGCATATTACTTAGGGAAGATTGCATTACTAAAGAGAAGGTGGCATTTCTGTGGCATGGTTTAGCAGGGGCATACAGAAAGGCCATGGGTTCCTGTTTGCATTTTACCTACTAAGCCTTTAGTGGGCTCAGGTATTGAAGGAGCGCTAACAAACTTCCTTTGAACTTCTTTTTCTCTGCTGCAGTTAGATTGATTTGGAAAAGTGAAGGAAAGATGACCAGAGACCCTTGTATCACTCATCAGTAGAGAATAGCAGCAGGGAATCCTCATCTTGATAAATAGTAACACACTGGAACTGAAATATGTGAGGATTCTAGTACCAAATGACACGGAAGTTAGCCAGCATCTGGCTTAAAGAGAAAAGCCTGAGGGTCGTATGTCTGGTCTTTGAAGATTGAGGACACTGTGTTCGGTAAACAATCTTTGCAAATGCATTTGGTTGAAACCCTTGGAGGCCTATCTGTGTATCTTGACTTTGTTAGGTGAGAGCTTAATGACACATATATATGCATAATGACCCATAGTGTCTTGGATCTTTTGTATCCTATTCTGGTTATTTCACTCTTGCAGGAGATTATATTAAGATATGATTTCATCATAGCACCACATTTGGCATTTGGGTGTGGATCTTATGCAAAGTGTGGATGCCCATAATGTTTCTGTCTTTAACTTTTGGAAATTGATAGAAAAGAAACAATCTCCTAAGGATCCTGATGGCTTCTTTTGTTTGTTTTCCCCACCACAATAAGAAAGACCACTGTCAAGCCTCAGATTTCAATTAAGTCTTTTTTTTTTTTTTTTTTGGTAGTACCGGGATGAACCTAGAGCCTTGTGCATGCTAAACACAAGCTCTCCTACTGAGCTACATTCTCAGCCCTGTTAAGTCTCTGTTTTGTTTTAAATTAAGCTTAGAGACTCAAAAGATACCCACCAGATGTCCTAATTGAACTAAAAATATATATCTCATTGATAACAGAAAACCTTTTTGGCATTGACCTATATTCAGAATTGCACAGATGTTGTTAATATGGTATATACTAGGTACAATGGAAAAATGCCAATGAATGAAATTTTCAAAAGGGGCAGAAAGAATCTGTTCAAGTGTTTTTTTAAAATGCAGTCAGGTAGTCCCAAAGTCTTGAAAGTCCTGTTTCAAAAATTTATAAAGTGTTGCTTGACGCGTACTTGTCCTTTTTCAACTTGGTTGACCAATGTAGGAGAACTACTACTAATAAAGGAGGTTTGACAGAGTGTGGTGGAGGGGGGCACAAGAGAAGAAGGAAGGAGGGCACATTTCCTTCCTCTTTTTTTTTTTTTTTTTTTGTACTTGGAGACTCTGAGCTCAGTGTTGAAATGGGCAAAGCTGCTGTTATCACCTTCCCTTTTTGTGCCCCTCCTCCTCTGCACAGGTGCCTCCCCCTTCCCAAGTGCCTTTTAGGTGACTCCTCAGCCAGAGCTGACTTCATTCCTAAAGCTTCTGGGTTCTTCTCCCCCCTGTAAGCCCAAACCTATTTATTATCTCGGTGATGCTATCTCAGGTATTAGGAAGAAAGCAGTCTCTTTAATGTGCCAATTGACTGACATCCTCTAATCACCAGATAAGTACTTGCATTTTCTTTCATATACCAATTTAGAGACAGTCTATCTAAACTGGTGAAGCTTGTTAAGTTTTTTCTCACATGATTAACAATGAAGAAATGTACCTAGGAAAGATTTTTTTTTTTCTCAAAAGGGGTAGGTAATGCAACTTTCTGTTGCTGTTACTGTTGGGTAACAGCTCTTGTTAGAAGTCAGTGAATAATGTATATTTATGTGCTTGGATGATATATTGAGAATTGCTTAGTTGGTGACATGCAGAGGGAGAGAACACATTTCTCTTGCTATCTTCATTTGGTGGTAGAGATGGGTCAGAAGCACTGGTCTTGTCATTGGAATTGTGAATCTGCTAGTCAATCACTATCTAGGAGCTGGAAGCTCCCATCCCTCAAGTGATATTTGAAAAAGAGGGGCAAAAAACAGCAATTCTTGAAGGTTGTAGTTTCTTGAAATGTAAATGAGACTTCATGGATGGTGTTTTGATGTAGTGGGAAAGAATGTTCTCACTGGGGTTGATGTCTGCTGTAGTCTGAAGAGAGAGGAACTTGGATGAAGCCCAGGTCCATGCTGGTCTAGGTAGGTGATTGATGTGCAGTTACTTGCGATGCTTTTGGTCTTCAGTTCTAAGATTTGAACTTTATGAAATAAACCCCAAACTTACTCTCCATTGTAGATTTGGAATTATTTTTTCCGTCTGATGAGTAAGGTAATTTATTAGAAATGTAATTAAATGTATTCTTTAAACCTTTGAAAGATAATGCAGACCTACAAATCAGAAAATGTTTCCTTTGTAAGATCATGCCCTAATTTTTGATGACTGTAGGTGGATAGCATTTTGCATAGTAAAACTGTTTGGTGCCTGTTATGTGTTGTCATTATTAATCCTTAGTGTCAGTTACATGTATTACAGTGGTCAAGTCATCCTTTATGTAGTGATTCCAAATGAGATACAATGAAACTGAAAGAACAGCTTTTATGTTGTCCTGCCATTTCACTCACATTTTTGTGTCCTAGGACAAAACAGTTATCTGAAAACTTCAGTTTTCTCATCTTTAAGGAGTTGTTACACTCTCTCCTTTGGAGGCCTTCTTGACCCTAAAATCTTGACAAGCTAACAATTCTGGAAAGTTGTATTTTAGTGATCAACCTATGAAAAAAGACAAGTATAAGCATATCTATTGACTCAGTTTTTTTTTTCTTTAAAATTGTTTAGACTAATTTTAGAAAATGCCAAGTAGGAAATTTGCCGATGGTGAAGTGGTAAGAGGTCGGTGGCCTGGGAGTTCACTTTATTATGAAGTAGAAATTCTGAGCCATGACAGCAAATCCCAGCTTTACACCGTCAAATACAAAGATGGAACTGAACTTGAATTGAAAGAGAGTGATATCAAGGTAAGAGCTCCTTTGGTTTGCCAGGAAGTGGGAATAACTATAGGTATGGTTTCTAAGTTCAGGGTAGCCTACCTGACTGTTGGGAGGTACATGATCAAACTCCTGCTTTGGGTCACATATTGTTTTTGGCCCTGGGAATGTATGAATGAGGCACAGAGCCTGGTTTCCAAGAAGCTGTAGGCTCCTGGGGAAGACATATCTTTACCTAGACTGTCTCTGGGTTTGATCCATTCTGAGGCTGGAGTTTTCCATGGGTGGTGTGAGTGTAGAAGGGTAGGGAAGGGCCCTAGGTTTCATGGGAGGCTTTCTGAGACTGACACCCAAGCTGTGTGCTAAGAACAATGTAAAAAACTCAGGTAATGTGGGGATGGCTTCTGCAGAAAGGGCTGCATCCAAAGGCTTGGCGGGTAGTAGGATTTGCATGTGCCCAAGTGCCAGAAGGATGTGGCATTTGGGGGACAGAAGAGGGGTAGCAGGAGCCAGACTGGAGGAATTTTTAATATTCCATTCCAGGGGTTTGGACTTCATCCTAAACACTGAGGATGTCATCAGGAAAGTGACATTAATTAGATTTGAAACCGGTCTATGGCTTCCACCTATCTAGTGAGGACTCTGACTTTAAAATAAATGATCCATTGAGTATAAATATTTATATTAGATGCCATAAAACTGGATTACTAGGGGGAAAAAAGATTACAAAGTTTTTATTAGAGTCCATAGACATGAAATGACTTTGTCAGAATGCTATAAAAATATCTATACTTCTAGTCTGTTTTGGTACTTGTTGCAGATCAGTGACAAATAGTTTGGACCAATGGCCTGTGGACCACACTTTGTTGCTCTAGTAAATATTTTAGGCTTAATAGGCCATGCAGTTTCTGCAGCTCCAGGCAGTATGGAAGGAAAAGGAAGTAGCTGTGTCCTAATAACACTTTATTTATGGACACTAAAATTTGAATTTCAGATAATTTTTATACCAGGAAATGTTCTTTTTGATTTTGTTTGCAGTCATTTTAAGAGATGTAAAAACTATTCTTGGAGCTCAAGAGCTACACACACCAAAAAAAAATGAGTGGTTTGTATTTGGCCTAAGGCCTAGCTTGCAGTCCCTTGTACTAGATCCCTAGGAGCAATGGAAGGGTGATTTGGAGTAGGTTAGTACAGGGTAAAACTGTGCCAAGCAATCCAAACTTGTATTTTGTCCTCAAGATCTACTTGTGTGTTTTAGTGGGATTAGTTTTTTTGGTTGAATACAATTTCTTTTGTCTTATCCTATTTTTAATCAATGTCGTTTATAACCTATTTCCACTTATTTATTTATTTGGTAATGCTGGGGATTGAACCCAAGGCCTTATGCATGTAAGGCAAGCACTCTACCAACTGAGCTCTATCCCCAGCCCTATAACCTATTTTTGAATATGTTATTGAGAATATATGCAGCTAATTGGGCAAACATTTGCATTTCGTGGAAATACCTTCAAAGAACAGTTAAGGATGAAGAGGCTGCATTTGTCTCATAAGAACTGGATTATTATTGCAGCATGTTTCTTGGTCCCATCCCACTGATTCTCAGATCCTGAGATCTCTCTTGGTGGCTATAGAGTTAGTGGTAGCCTTTAATGGGCTTTGTTGTCCTCTTCTGGTTTGACTGTCTCTATTATGATTTGTGGTAAGATTTTTGCTGCCTTCTTCCTCTCTAGCCTTTAACATCCTTTAAGCAAAGGAAAAGTGGCTCAACTTCCAGTTCTCCCTCCAGACGCCGTGGGAGCCGGGGGAGCAGAGGGAGCCGAGGCAGCCGAGGCAGTAGGTCAAGATCACGCTCCAGATCCCCTGGTCGAACACCTAAGAATTCCCGAAGATCCGCCTCTGCTTCCCACCAGCCTGACATTAAGGAAACAAGGAGGGAAATTTTGGAAGTAAAATTGACTCCACTCATATTGGTACTTGTGTTTGTACTTACACATTATGTCATTGGTCCAAAATCTTGTCTCTTCCCTTTATGTAAATGTTTACTCAAATTATTTGCAGTTAATAATATTAAAATATTAGTGAGACATCAAATCTAAGGTGATGACTATGGAAGGTTATGTAGAAAACAAGTGTTTGACATAGAAAATATGGTTCTTTCAAATATTTAAAAAAAGAATGTTGTTAGGTTGTAAGAAGAGTTATTTGATATTATGGTCTTTATTTATTTAAATATTTTTTTAGTTGTAGATGGACACAACACATATCTATCTATCTATCTATTTATTTATTTATTTATGTGGTGCTGAGGATCGAACTCATGGCCTCATGCATGCAAGGCAAGTGCTCTACAACTGAGCCACAACCCTAGCCCCCAATATTATGGTCTTTACAAAAGTAATGTTTAAATTTGAAATGGATATAGTTTTAATACTTTTTTTTTGGTACCATGGATTGAACTCATAGGTGCTTAACTACCGAGCCACATCTCCAGCCCTTTTTAAAATTTTTTATTTGAGACAGGGTTTCACTAAGTTGCTTAGGGCCTCACTAAGTTGCTTATAGCCTTGCTAAATTGCTGAAGCTGGTTTTGAACTTGCAGTCCTCCTGCCTCAGCCTCCTGAGTTGCTGGGATTATAGGTGTGCACCACCATGCCTGGCCAAAACTCTATACATGTTTACTAGTTCATGTATGAAATGATGAGACAAAACCATGTTATAGAGGCATCTTCTTCCTCTCTCGGCATCATTATATTTGACCACTTTTCCTATTCAGAGATGATCATTTCAATTGAATGACTTTCAGAGTGTGTTTTTGGAAATATCAGGGTGTGTTGAGCCTGTAGGCTTTGTACAATGAATATTTTAATTGATAGACCAAGTAGAAAATATTTTAAGAGTTACAGTAAAATTTATCTTATATTCCATTCACTTAATATTACCTCTTTTCTGTATAAGATGCACAGACTTTTAATAATGTTAAAGAACTAGACTATTTCCATACTGTTTTTTAGTCAGATTTTTAAAACTTTAAAGTACTGGTAGTAACTCTTTGGTGTTATTTTCCCACAACTTTTTGTTTGTATGATAAATATGGATATACCATAAATAATAGAGGTGCAATGTAATTTTTAAGGTCAGTTTCCTTTTTTTTTTTTTTTGGTATCAGGGAATTGAACCCAGGGATCCTTAACCAGTGAGCCATCTCCCCAGGGTCTTCTTTTTAATACTTTTTTTTTTTAAATAACTTTATTTTTTTTAGTTTTTTTAATGTGGTGCTGAGAATCAAACCCAGTGCCTCACACATGCTAGGCAAGCGCTCTACCGCTGAGCCACAATCCCAGTCCCCACCCCCCACATTGTTTTCTGTTACACTTTCGTTATTAATATTTAGAGACTTACACTTTTGCTGTGTACTTTTCTAGTCCAGTGACATAAGAGCATACCTACCAGTAGAGCTCCTCACTAGGAGAGCCGTGGTCTACTGTGTGTAGTAGCCCTGGTCTACTGTGTGTAGCTCAGTAGTAATTGCCTCATTGTATCCAGTATTCCATCTCCATGAATCTTTTTGTTTAACTAAGAGAAGTAATTTGCAGTCAACAGAATTCAGAGCTGACTAGTGGTGTTACAGTATTTATGTTTATGGTTACTTTAGATTATATGTTGGATTTTTGAAAAACTGGGAAATTGAGAGTAGCTTTTAAGTGATTTTATTTGCTAAGTGGCTTAGTGGCACTTTAGTAAACTTAAGTATGTAGTGAATGTTATCATTGCTCAGGAAGAACTTGGTATTGTATTAAGACTGTACTTTGCCAACTGTTCTCCCCAAAGATACACTTGGATTTTTTGGGGGGTTGAGGATTTATTAGTATAAAGGAGCAGAGTCACAGATTTCAGCTGCACATTGCCTGAAAAATCTTTTGTAAACTAAATCATATCCCCTGTTCAGTCTGATAAAAAATTTAAGAAGCTGAATTGAGAAAAGGAATGTGTAGAAAGGGGAAATTTAAGGTTAAGTAAATACTAATAGTAACATCCAGAAAATAGTCAGTTTGTAGATTACTAGTAATAGTCTATGTATACCTACTGTTTTAAAATTTTCCATTATTGGCTATTTTGGGACAATGAATATATTTTTCTTCATTTTTAAAAATATCTTTATTTATGTTTATTTTTTTTATGTAGTGCTGAGGACTGAACCCAGCCTCACACATGAGAGGAAAGCACTCTACCACTGAGCCACAACTCCAGCCCCTTTTCTTAAAATTTTTTTTAGTTGTAGATGGACACAAGACCTTTATTTTATTTTTTAAATTTTTATGTGGTGCCAGGGATCGAACCCAGTGCCCTCATGTATGCTAGGCAAGCAGCGCTCTACCACTGAGCCAAAACCCCAGCCCCTTTTTTCCTCATTATTTTAAACTGACCTACTATGGAACTAATTTTCCAATTTTTCCTTTTATCTGCCCCTCACAACAGATATTAGAGTATCTGACAATGAAATTATAACTTATAGTCAAATTACATTTGAAGGTGAAAGATCTATGTACAGTTCTATTCCTTAAGGTCCAATCTTTTGAAAGTCTTCTAAACAATTTATTTTCCCTCTTTTTAATAAAAGGAGGCTGAAATTCTCTAGGATTAGAAATAAGCCTTTGACTTATTTTATTGCTTGGTTTTTCAGCAGTAATTTGTTGGTTACCATCATGTTTCTTTTAAGTCCCAGTTCTTTTGATTAAAATGTTTTATATTCAATATAGAAGCCATTTGGAAACAGCATCAGCATATACAATGGGGAGCCTGAACACATTGAGAGGAATGATATACCTCGTAAAAACACACAGGTATGAAAATATTCTCCTTCATACTGGGTAATTTTTTTTTTCTTTGTTCAAGTGACATTCCCTCCAGAAGCACATTGGAAATCATAATATTTTATACTCTTGTTCTACAGTTCCTAAAATTAAGAATGAATATATTTTATTTTATTTTTTAAAATATTTTTTTAGTTTTTGTTGGACACACTGTCTTTATTTATTTATTTATTTATTTATTTATTTATTTATTTATTTATTTATTTATTTTTATGTGGTGCTGAGGATTGAACCCAGTGCCTCATGCATGCTAGGCGAGTGCTCTACCGCTGAGCCACAACCCTAGCCCCAAGAATGAATATATTTTAACAAATTTATTGAATATAGCTGTATTGAAATGTTAAATTAGTTAATGTAGTAGAATTTGTGGTCATTATTCACTATAGATATTTAATACTACTTTTTTTTTAATTAGGAAAGATTCATTTTGTCACAAGATGGTAGCTATATATCAACAGAATATAGTCTTCGTCCAAGAAGAGAAGAGATCAAATTAAAAGAAATAGATTCTAAGGAAGAAAAAGTTGTTACTAAAGAACCCACATCACCAAGAACCTTTGAAGTGACCACCCCACAGAAGAAGGACTTGGAATTTGGAGGAGTACCTGGTAGGCATCAGTACTGGGCTTCAGGAGGGCAGCTGGTGGGTGAGTGGTAGTTGCTGTGAGGTGCTCTGGAAAGACTTCTCTCTGAAGAATTCTGCAGGTGGGAGAATGAGCGAGGTGGCAGGACTGGGCAAGAGCCTTCCAGAGGACAGCAAGTGCAAAGGCCTGAGCTAGGAGCAGGGGAAAATGGAGTAGAAAGGATGTTGGAGTGGTTGTATTGAAACTTTCAGCAGTCTGTCCATTGATAGGTTTTGAGCAAAGAAATATAGTGCTGTTTCAAAGAAGTGATAAAGGAAGTTTGACCTGAGAGCTATGTATAGGAAAGGTGATGATCGATTGGGAACAGAGAGCTTCTGATACTCAGACCTGAGATGGCAGGGCTTGACTTTGGCAGGAGCAGTGGGAACAAGCTGCAGGCATGAAATGGGGTCATGGTTCTACTCTACCTGCTAGACAGGTTCAATATGAGGGTCAGAGATTTAAAGTGTGCAGAGCCTTGAGATCATTAAATAGATGGAACCGATGACATTTTATGAGCTAGTAGAAGAAAATACTTCTTGGCTAAATTGTTTAAAATCCTGCATGATGCAATTGCTTTATATTTTGTAAGTTATAACCCTTGGCCAACTGGTCTCTTAGAGATCGTGTCCAGCTATCACTTAATATCTGTGGGCACATTTCATGATTATATGAATTTAACAGTAGTTTAGTTGTTTCAAATTTAGGGATATAAAGTCTTTTTGTTAAGATTAGACTGAATATTTTCAGATGTTCTGATCTTAAGTTTGCTAGTGTTTCATTTTTCTTGCTCTTAGAGTCCCTGGAGGTTAAACATTTTAGAGCTTAATTTCTGAGGTGGGATTTAGCTTTGTTCTCTTCTTGTTACTCTAATGTCAGTGGTTGCTTGCCTATTGGAGGTGACAGGGAGAGATTAGGATTTACTAATGGTATGTTAGGAATTGATTTCACACCATAAAGAAGCCCAAATGATTTTTTTCTTTATGAGTGGGGTGGGTACTGGGGATCGAACCCAGAGGCACTCTACCACTGAACTACATCCCCAGCCCTATTTCTTTTTTATTTTGAGACAGGAGCTCACTAAATTGCCTGGGCTGTCCTCGAACATTTGGTCCTCCTGCCCCAGCCTCCTGAGTCACTGGGATTTCAGGCATGTGCCATGGTGATTATTAAACTAAATAAATAAACTGGATTGAAATTTGAACCTTTAATGTTCACTAATTATTTGCAGGTGTGACCCTCATCATGCTTGGCCTGCCTGTCTTCCTCTTCCTGTTGCTGTTGATGTGTAAACAGAAAGATCCCAGTCTTCTGAAATTCCCCCCTCCTTTGCCAAATTTGTACGACTTATGGGAAACCAGAGTATGTGGAATCTACCTACTATGGTTTTTTGTTCAAGCTCTGTTCTCCTTGTTGCCAATTGGGAAGGTAAGTTTTTGCTAGTAAAGCATAATATGGTGAGATTTTTCCATACCTTTCTTTTATGTTTTCTAGACAATTTATACTAGTTTTAAGCTGTTGTTGGACATAGTCACCAAAACTTCCTTAGTTACTCCTGTGCTCTAGAATACTTGCTTATTAAATGGAGCTTTAAAAATCTGATTGAAATTTCCTGTGTAACTTTCCAAACCAAATAAAAAGAACAAGCTATTTTTCAAATTAGCCTGACTCTTGGTGGAGGGAGCTCAGAAAACAGTATTACCCTCAGTACTTGTCATTCCAGGTGTGGCTTTTTAATTGTTAGGCAGCTAAGCTCAATGGACTTTCTCTCTCTTTTACTTTTTAAAAAAAATAGGATGAGTTTTTAATTTTTATCCCTTTCAGAAACTCACTGTCAAGAACATTTTATGTACTTTTTAAACTCATGTAATATCCTTTAAATTTGTTCCCATTGCTAAATGTAACATTCTCTTCTTTCAGTAGAGTACTTGACTTAAATATATTTAAAGGAACATGAGATTCCCTAAGCAATAAATAATTTATTTAAGGATCTTATTCTTAGGGCTCTGCAAGTTTGCCAACTGTAAACCAAAGGATCAGTTCTGTTAGGGGTGGTGAGTGCCAGTGCTGGGCTAGAGCTGCAGACTGAATGCTGTGGGCTCTCAGCTGTGCCAATGAACCTTGAATAAGACTCTGCAGTCAAACTCAGATTAATTTAGGGAATGGCTAGTTTGAACTAGATGATGATTTATTAAGAAAAGCAGTTTCAGTGGATAAAATTATGTATCCATCCACACACACACCCTCCCACACACTGACCAAGGTGACTAAAAAGTACGAGTGTGTGTGTGTGTGTGTGTGTGTGTGTGTGTGTGTGTGTGTGTGTGTGTGTGTTCACAGGCTAAGGACAATATTTACTAAACACCTTTAATAGATGAGGATCATTTGACATTATCAGTTGGGGTTTGCTAATCCTATGATCTCAAGACAGTTTATGTGTTTCTGCTCTTGGATTCCTTTTGATAGCTAATGAAAGGCTACAGGCGGGCTGGGGATGTGGCTCAAGTGGTAGCACGCTGCCTGGCATGCGTGCGTCCCAGGTTCGATCCTCAGCACCACATACCAACAAAGATGTTGTGTCCGCCGAAAACTAAAAAATAAATATTAAAAATTCTCTCTCTCTCTCTTTAAAAAAAAAAAAGAAAGGCTACAGGCACATGATACTTACTGTGTTAGCATTTTACATTTTAAAAGAGTCACTACATTTCTGAGTAGTTACTTTGGGGAGTACATTGTGGCTGTCCCTGGGCAAGTGGACGTTTCACTCATCTAGTTCAAGTCCTGTATTTCATGAGTACTTTGTGGGAATCACTGTGCTGCGTGCTGTGAGTAATGCCAGGTAAAAAGATGAGAACGTTCCAGTCCGTGGAGCATGCTCACAGTTGCTTATTAGAGATAAAAGAATCACATGGGGTTATTAACTGGATGAGCATATATAACTCTTTTGAGTTATGCAGGCATAATACCAAATAGCACACTGGACATAGTAGACAAATAAGTAGAGCAGAGCCTGATTGCAAAGACCTTGCAAATGTGAGACAGTCAGTTGTACTCTGTTTTGTGAGTGGTGGGGCTTAAGCATAAGATTCTTGAGGTAGGAACTCATCAGATGTAAAGGTTTTTTTTTTTTTTGGTGCTGGGGATTGAACCCAGGATTTTGTGCGTGCAAGGCAAGCACTCTACCAACTGAGCTATAACCCCAGCCCCCAGATGTAAAGGTATTTAAGCACATTCAGTCTTGTGGTACATAGGATGGTTTTGGAAGAGTGGTTGTTGGCAGTGTTCTTAGTACACTGAGATGTTGTTAATTCCATTTATATTTAAGATAAATTCCTGAGGGTGGAATTGCTTCATCAAAGGACTTGCCATTAAGATTTTTCTGCAACAAATTACTGTATTTTCTTATTAAGAGATATCCTCTTTCTTAGGCATAGTGAAATTTAAGAGATATTAGAAGACTACATACTTATATTAGAAGATATATTATTTTTATTAGAAGATTCTATCAAAATACATAGGAAGGATGGTAATGTACTTTTTTTAATTAAAATTTTTTTTCTTTTCAGGTTGCAGAAGGAACCCCTCTTGTTGATGGAAGAAGACTCAAGTATAGATTAAATGGTGATTTTTTTTTTTTTTTTTTTAATGACTCAAGTTGACTTGAAAATTTAAGGAGTTGCACTCCTTAAACTGTCACAGTTGATTACACTAATCAATAGAAAATTATCTCTCAGTTTTGAAGGACATACAAATAAACTACTTATACCTGTAGCCAATGTATAAAACTTATGCCTTGAAAAGTAACAGCCACCTCAGTCGTTCCTGTTATCTAGTTTTCTTATGTTTTTCTTTCCACATTTTTTTATTGGTGCATTATAATTGTACCTACTTTTTTTTTTTTTTTTGAGAAAAAGGAAAAAGTTTTACTGCTTTGCTAGCAAAGGAGAAACATAGGGGACTCCTGTCCCAGAGGCTGCGATTCTGCCCATCAGGGAGAAGGGTGTTTTTTTTTTTTTTTTTTTGGTGCTGGGGATCAAACTCAGGGCCTTGTGGGGGCTACAACCCCAGCCCCAAGAAGGGTTTTGTTTTAAAGAGGTGGTTCAAAGGCTATATTTTATAGTTGTCTGTCCAGAGGTATAATTCACTTGTTAATTTGGGAGATGGTCATTTCTGTGATCTTCTGAGTTACTTCATTCCTGTGGTGGGTGTTTGCTCAAGGACAGATAACTCTGCCTAGGATGAAGAAGAAAGGTAATCCTGTTTGCCCTGACATTAGGGAGGGGGAAAAATTAGGGAAGAGGAGGAGCAAGAGGGCAAGAAGGAGAGAAATGTTACAGTGGCAGAGCAGCAAGGGTTATAGTCAAATCATAAAATGGACCACTGTTAATTTCCCCACTGTCAATTTCTACATTTCTATGGAAAGTGAGCAACAACAACTCCAAGCTGCCTCTTGCTGGAAATGACCTCTATCAGGTTGGGCATGGACAGTTATTGGTATTTAGTATCAGGGCAGACCCAGAGGTCCATGGTGGCAGCTGGTGGGTAACTAGTCAAGGCATCATATGGCAGGGATCATGCTAAGACAACAGTAAACAAGACAGGAAAAGCATTACTACTACTACTGCTTTTTTTTTTTTTGTAAACTATTAGCACAAAAGGAATTAGTATTTCAGCCAGACTTTGAAAACCACGTAGACAGTAACTCAATCATGTCAGTGAAAAACAGCTTGAGTTAATCTACGGAGGAGGTTAGGTAGATTTGTATGTCTAAGATCAGGCTAAGATTGACTCAGGACAAACCTGTGACTCTAGAATCCTTTGTGATCATCATTATTATGCACTCTCACACAAGAACCCTTCCTTTATACCGTCCAGCTTTAATTACTTTTGATAGGGCTGACACAAGTGTACATCTGAAGTTATATTAAAAAAAAAAATTATCCTTTTAAATGTTCGCATAGGACTATGCTTTGTCCGTACTCTGTTGTTACATATTTGTATATGCACACAATATAACAATTTACAGTTTAGTTTTCTTAGCAGCATTAGCACTACTTAAAATACTGTACTTGTCTAGGGTTTCATCATTTGAAGCACTCCCATGGCCTGAGATGGTGTGGGCATCTTGGCCACTCTGACCCTGGGAGCTGTTCCTGTCCTTGCTCACTTGGTTCCAGCTGCCTGGGTCTGAACTGTCTTTTGAATTTGTGCCTTTGCCTGGAAAACTTTCCCCCAAATGTCTGATAGCTACTTTTTTTTACTTTTGTTACATCTCTGCTCAGAGAAGCCTTTAGGTCCTTTCTTTCCCGTGCCCTATTTTATTGTTCTCTCTTGGCAGTTTGCCTTCCCACATCAGTGTATTTATCTGTTCTTTGGGGTCCCCACGCTAGAATGTACTTGTGTGGGCTGAGGCTTGATTGTGTTCCCTGTTGCTCTCTTGGTGCCAGTAGATGTGTGGGCACTAGTGGGTGCTCACAGATGTGGGCACCAAGGCAGGATGACATGGTCCCACATAGCAGCTTGAGAAATGGGCAGATGTCGCCCCCTGTTGGTCTGGGCGTTTCCCGCGGTGTAGGAGTATATATTGAGGGGATCAGTCCAACTTGGCCATTTGAAGACTTTGATAAAGTACCATTAACTTGATTTTATGACGTGTCTATGTCGTAATCTTTTAATGAGTGTTTTACTAGACTAAATGGAGTGTTTTTATTTTCTTGAACTATATTACAGATACTCTTCAACTTAAGATGTGGTTATGTTTTCACAAACTCATCTTAAGTTGAAAATAGTGGAAGGAGAAATGCATTTAATACATCAAATCTACCTAACATCGTATCTTAGTTACAGTCCACTGGAGCCTGGCAGTCATTCACCCTGTGATGCGTGGCTGACTGGGAGCTTTGGCTTGCTGGCACAGTTTAGCACCAAAGAGAGCCTGGGAAGAGATCCATATTGGAAATATGGTTTCTACTGAATGTTTTTTGCTTTTGTACCATGTAAGGTGGGAAAATTGTAAGTTGTATATATTTTTGTGTGTGTGGTACTAGGGATTAAACCCCAGGCCTCTTGCGTGCTAGGCAAGTGCTCTACCACTAAGCTATGATTCCAGCCCTTATCTGTATCTGTTTGAATGTCTTTTTATCCTGTCCATGCTTTTTTCTAACTTTGGATATTTTTTGTTTAGTGCTTTATCCAGCATCTAGTCTATCTGAAATCACTTTACTGGGTTCGAAAAGGGAAGCAAAGATACTTTAGATGCCTCCTGCCTTTTAATGTCATGAGAAGCATCTATTGTAGCTCAGTGCCAGATGCTGGTGGGTGCTTAAAACTTGTTTGCTGATGCTGGCAGACTTTTTGTTTGCTTTCACCAAACTCCTTGCTAATGGAACAAATTTTAGAATCTGTGATACTCCCCTTCTCTTTAGTTGTGTGTTCCCAGCCAGTGAAGTGGAGTCTGGGGAAAGATGGGTTTACTTTTTGCTATCAGGTCTCAGGATATTAGTGTTCTGTGGGTTTCTTTCTAGGGTACAGTTTATTTCCTTCTAAGTGATGCTGTTTTGCTTTTGTTTCCTTCCCTTAGAGGGGTGTTTCACAGAGACTTAGTTAGCACTTGGACATGGAATTCTGGTCTAGTTGCCTGATCCCTTAGGAATGATTGCTGTAAGCTAGAGTAAAATAAGGGAAAAAGGGAGGGGAATCATATATCACAAAGAAATAGGAGGAGAATAGAGAGAAAGGGTGGGGAGGAAGAGTAGACTGAAGTAGAGGAGATTATATTTTCACTTATATGTCTTTTTAAAAAGATGAACTCAGCTACTGTGTATATCTATAAGCTCTAATAAAAAGGAAAAAACCTTCCTCTTCTGGTTATTTTGGTTGCAGTATTAAGAAATTTCTTTTCATAAGCATTTGCCACTTAAGAAATTTCAAATAATTATTTTTAATCCACATAGCTGCTAGAGAGCAAAAAAACTGCTTTAATCCACCATTTTTTTCTTTTAAATTTTATGAGAGTTGAATGAATATATTTAAAAGTTAAAAATATTCATGGGAATAAACTAATGAGGGCATAAGTAGTAAATAAATTAGAAATTACTTTTTCACTTTATGAAAGCTTTTGACTTTAGAATTCTAGTGTAAATAAGGTCTACTTCTTTTCTGTGTTTGAATGTTTATCCAATTTGATGACTTAGCTTTCAGGCACTTGGCTCCCATAAGCAAAACTATTTCTCCAGCCAAAAGACAAAATAGTTCACGGTGTCTCTCTGTATGGGTCAGCGGCAACAGGACTAGTTCAAGGAGTCTCAAGGCTGCTTTCCAATCTGGCTGTGTGTGTGAATGTCCCTGCTAGGTCCTCACACCCCAGCTTTACCAGAGGGTTGTTTGATTGCACTCTGAGGGTGGGGGTCTTGAATGTTAGTTCTAGATGGTAGAATATGACTAAAACCTTTGGAAGCCGTTATTGACAAGTTAATTCAAGTATAAATACTTATAATTTTACAACAACTAAAATTACCTTACCATTCAATAATGACATTAGATTTTATGTGCATGGCCAAGCTCTGTTAATACTTAGCCATCTAGTGATTGGGGATATAGCTCAGTTGGTAGAGTGCTTGCCCTGCATGCACAAGGCCCTAGGTTCATTCTACAGCACCAAAAAAAAAAAAAAAAAAATCTGATTTTGGGTTGAGAGTTTGTATTAAATGCATTTTGAGATTCTTTTTTAAAAAATATTTTTAATTTTTTAGTTGTAGTTGGACACAATACCTTTATTTTATCTCTTTACGTGGTGCTGAGCATTGAATCCAGGGCCTTGTACGTGCTAGGCAAGCGCTCTACCACTGAGCCACAACCCCAGCCCTGCATTTTGAGATTCTTAACAGTGAATTTCTGTGAACTTCAGCTTTCCCTTAATTAAAAGCAGATAATGATTGCTTATAATGAAAAATAAAAAATATGCTAAAATATTTGAAAAATTGTACAAGAGTTATGGTATTGAGGATTACACCTCAGATATTGCTTATTTGTAGATTTGTGTCTATTTAGTCAGAATCATGAAAGTAAGACAAGTGACACTGCATTAGCCGGGTGCATACCTAGGTACTCAGAGACTGAGGTGGGAGGATCTCTTGAGCTCTAGAGTTCCAGACCAGCCTGGGCAACATAATGAGACTCTGTCTTCAAACCAAAGTAACCAAATAAACCCCAGAACCAAAACCAGCACATTGCATTGTTATATAACGATGTAAATTTTATGTGAGCCCTGGGTTAATATAACCCCCCCCCCCATCCCATTTTTTTTCTCTCTTAAAGGATTCTATGCATTTATCTTGACATCTGCAGTCATCGGAACATCTCTCTTCTGGGGTGTTGAGCTTTATTATGTGTACAACCATTTCCTTCAGTTTGCCCTTGCAGCCACTATTTTTTCCGTGATCTTGAGTATTTACCTCTACGCTCGCTCTTGGAAAGCACCCAAGGATGAACTGTCTCCTGCCAGCGCTGGTGAGCAGTGGTGAATCGTGGGTTAGATGAATGCCAGAGCCCTCTGCAGCCATTTCTAGACTTGAATAGATGACTGCCTCCCACCCCCCACGTTTCCCTTCTAGCTTCATTTTATGGGAAAAGCAGAGAAATGTAAAAAAACAAAAAGATGGGAAAAAAAGCTAAAGAAAAATGAATTTAGAAGAAAATATTAATTTTTTTCTCTTATGCTTTTCTGTTCCTTTAGTTGTTTGATGACAATAAATACTTTTGTAAACTTTTGAGAATCACAATTTATAACATTATTTTGTCTAAAATAGTCAATACTTTGGTTGATTCTGATCTAAACTGTTTAAGCGTTTTTAATAAAGTTGTTTATTTTAAAAAATTGTACATTTAAAGAACTTCTGGTTCCCTCAAAATGGGGGCCTTCAAAGGGTGTAGTTTGTGTCCTTCTGCTGAGTCTGCATCCCCAGCTCCCTGCGTACTGTGGGATCCTCCTACCTTTTACCACCAGAACTTTCCTAGGCTCTTGTAGGCAGCTGAATTGGGACCCCTGGATAATAGGTGGCTATGAGATTTTAGAGCCTCGTTTGGAACACCATTTGGGTAAAATCTTTTCCATTCTCAGGAAATGCTGTCTATGATTTCTTCGTTGGCCGTGAATTAAATCCTCGAATTGGTGCTTTTGATCTCAAATACTTTTGTGAATTGCGTCCTGGATTGATTGGATGGGTATGTCCTTTTTTACTTTTTAAATTTAATAATAGAAATTTTTCTTGCATTTAGAAAGAAATGTAGATAATTTTAAAGTAACAAGTGGGCACTGTGTTTTTAGGAATAATTATAGCTTTCTATATTCTATTTATTTAACACAAAGTGTTTTTTGTAATATTTTCACTTTATATTTATTTATTTTTTAAAATTCTTTTTCTAAAAATTTTTGTAGTTGTAGATGGATAGCATTCCTTTATTTTACTTGTTTATTTTAATGTGGTGCTGAGGATCGAACCCAGTGCCTCACCTGTGCTAGGCAAGTGCTCTGCCACTGAGCTACAGCCCCAGCCCCTTTCATTTCATTTTATTTTTTTTATATATATATATATATATATATATTATTTTAGTTGTAGATGGACACAGTATCGTTATTTTGTTTATTTATTTTTATGTGGTGCTGAGGATTGAACCCAGCGCCTTGCATCTACAAGGCAAGCACACCAACGCTGAGCCACAACTCCAGCCCCTCATTTTATTTTTTATTTTTTATTTTATTTTTTTAATGTTTATTTTTTAGTTTTTGGCGGACACAACATCTTTGTTTGTATGTGGTGCTGAGGATTGAACTCGGGCTGCATGCATGCCAGACAAGCGTGCTACTGGTTGAGCCACATCCCCAGCCGCCTCATTTTATTTTTATTGAAATCATTTTAACTTTATGTAGGAAAGTGAGTGTGTAGATGAATTAATGTAAGAAAAAAATGTATTTTTCTTCTCTTTTTAAAAAAAGCCAATTTTTTTTTTTTTTTTTTTTTGGTACTGGGGATTGAACTTGGGAGCACTCGAACACTGATTCACATCCCAGCCCTATTTTGTACTTCATTTAGAGGCGGGGTCTCACTGAGTTGCAGAGCACCTCCCTGTTGCTGAGGCTGGCTTTGAACTTTTGATCCTCCTGTCTCAGCCTCCAAAGCCACAGGTATTACAGGTGTGCGCCAACGTGTCTGGCCCTAAAAAAAAAAAAAAAAAAAAAAAAAAAAAAAAGCCTAATTTCAAACTTGCAGTAGAGTTATGAAAATAAAGAGGTCTCTTGCTGTCCTCATTCCCCTTCCCATAGTGTTAACATCTGATCTACCATAGTATGGTTATTGGTAACAGCAAGTTAACATTAGTGGTTGCTAAGTCTTTGCTTGTCTCTAGTGAGAGAGAGTGTTTTGAAGAATACTAGTTGGTTATTTTATAAGTGTCCCTCCGTTTGGGTTAGTCCAGTATTTTCTCATGATTGGAGTGAGGTTATACATTTTGGCAAGAGCAGCACAGAAGTGACATTATATCCTCAGTGCATTGTGGCCAGGGGTTCCCGGTATTGATACCTTGTCCCCAGTGGAGGGTTCGTGGTTAGGGCAGTGTCCGCTGGGCTTCTCGGCTGGGAAGTTCCTTCCTTCTTCCTCTGTGTAGTGCTTGGCATCTTGGGAAGGTCCTTTGAGACTATATTTCCCTCTTTTATTTCAGGTGGTTATTAACTTAGTGATGCTTTTGGCTGAAATGAAAGTACAGAACCGTGCTGCTCCATCCTTGGCAATGATTTTGGTTAACAGTTTCCAGCTCCTATATGTGGTGGACGCCCTCTGGAACGAGGTAATTAATTTTAGGAGCCCAGGCCTTGGAGTCTGGTGGCTTTGACAGTGAGTGAATGACCTGATCTCTGGGAGTCTTGCTGTCTGCACACAAAGGGGGGGAATCCAGCCTCCTCCAGCTTGCTGTGAGGTGGTGGGAAGTGCCACTGTGTGGGCGTGGAGCTACCGCACTGAGCAGGGCCGATGTCGGGTTTCTAGGCTTTTGGCCACACATCCGTGTGTGTCAGCAAGTGTTTATTTAAAAATAATATTGTAAGTATTTAAAATTGGTAGATCTTGGCATCTGTTTTTTTGAGTAGTGACCGATTCACATAACTAAAATTTAACTGTTTAATTACTATATCACATGGAAGTTGGTAATCATTTAATTAGAATGGTGTTTTTGGATTGTCAAGAGGAAGCTAAAGAGGAAGATTTCTGATTTTATAATCCATCTGGTTAGAGCCTCACTTTCTATTTTGAAACATGAACAATATTTCCCCCATTATATATTGTTCATATTTCAAAATAGAAAGTGAGGCTCTAACCAGATGGATTATAAAATCAGAAATCAAGATACATTGAGGAGACCAGCTTTATTTCAAAAGTTGTTTCCAACTTGTGGCCATTCTCATAATTGATAGGCCACTAATGATTTCTGTGGCATGAAGGCTGTTAAATGTTTTGCTGGTCTTCTCTGTCTCAACTGAACATATTTCTTTTAGAAAGCATTTCTTCCTCAGCCCTATGTTAGATATATTTTTATTATATTTATTGGTATCTTTGCAATCACCTTCTCCATATTACAAGTTTTCTTTCAGTTTTAAAAACAAAATTGGCAGGCCTACATTCTTATGTCCCAAAATAAGTTTTTATGACACTCAGATGATATTTTGGAGAGAAATCTCCTCTCCTTTGGAATCAGCACTTCTCACCTTCCTTACCCTCTCCTGAGGCTGATCTTTAATTTGGCTTTCCATGCAGAACCATAAAGAGTGAGTTTGAAAGTTTGGTATTGATATTTTGGTAATCCTCTTGTTCATCTTTTTTTTAAAAAATATTTATTTTTTAGTTGTAGTTGGACACAATACCTTTATTTAATTTTATTTTTATGTGGTGCTGAGGATGGAACCCAGGACCTCTCGAGTGCTAGGCAAGTGCAAGTGCTAGTGCTCTACCGCTGAGCTATAACCCCAGCCCCCTTTTCTTTAGGAGGATTAGGACCTCTTTGAAGTTCAACAAACTTCATTTATAAGTAGAGGGATTGATGTTACCCCTGGTTACAGGTTGTTGTTGAACTCCCTCACCCCTTCGCATAGACTCTGCTCAGAGCTTTGTGTGCTATGGAGATGATGATGGCCTTCCATACTCAAGTCCTTTAGCATGAATTCCAGATCCACCCCAAATAAAGTGTGCTTTTGAAATTAAAAGAGTAACTCTTGGTATTGCCAGTGTAGGTCTGTCTGCTGTGATGTAGTAGCTCCTGAGGAACACATAGATAACACTTCACAAATGATATTTCACTTTTGCTTTATCTCACCTCAGATTTGTTTTTGATTGGTTGTCAGTAATGATTCCTTCTAGTTTCTTCCTTCTTTTTTTTGTTTTGTTTTGTTTTTTGTGTATGTGGTGCTGGGGATTGAACCCAGGGCTTTGTGAATGTGAAGTAGACAGTCTACCAACTGAGCTATATGCCCAGCCCCTTCCTTCATGCTTTCTGTCTTTTGGTAGATTTGGAAATCTTGCATCTTAAGGCAAAGCTCTTTAAGGCAGCATTAACAGAGCCCGGGGGTGGGGGATTGGGCTGGGAGGTTGTTCGCTGTGTATCTTCTTGTTTCAGCTGTCAAGCTTCTCCAGGAAGGGACTTGATTTTATGATTTTCTTCAGCCACAGGTAATTAGCAGATGCTTAATAGCTTTCTTGAAAGGTCAGTTGGTATAAATTCCTCTATATGAAACTGCCTCACCTTAAGAAAAACCGAGAATGCCAGTTTAAGTACACACGACAGGAGGAGCCTGTCTTGGGATTGTCCTGAGGCTCCAGGAGGGGTGCCCCTGAGAGTCCTGCCCACCTGGCATTGGGTGCTTAGGCTTTGGTCCTTCTCACTTCCACCCTCTTGGGCCCTGGCTGTTATCCGCATCTGCTTTTGTCTGGTCCCTTTTAAAAAGAACCGCCTTTATCCTGTTTTGCACCAGGAGACCAGATATCTTTTTGCATTCTTTCGAGGGACAAAATAAAGCTCTTGAGGTATCACTCTTTTCTTTTAAAACTAGAACTCAGATCCTTCAGTAGAGCTTGTACTAGCTAATCTTTCTACATCAGGAGCATACACTGAAGTTTAGAGGTCTCCTTCGCCAGGCTGGGTGAGTTTGATATTGGAGGTGTCTGGATTGCTTGGGTCCAGGTCCTGAGGTGATCTGGCTCTAGCAATATGCTCATGCGAGACAACCCCCCAGAGAGGATTGCACTTTTGTTAATTTACGAGGAGGGGTGAAGCAATTGACCATGTTACCAGGTAGCTTATTTCTTCTGTGGAAAATGCATATGAGAAGCCAGATGGGGTGGGCTGCTTGGGAGGCTTAGGCAGGAGGATTGCAAACTTGAGATTAACCTTGGCAATTTAGTGAGATCCTGTCTTGGAATGAAAAAGGATTGGGGATGTTGCTCAGTGGTGGAATGCTTCTGAGTTCAGTCCCCAGTAATGAAGAAGAGTGGGGCTGGGAGGAAGGAAGGAAAGAAAAGCCAGGTGATGATCAGAAATTAGATTGGGGGCTGGGGATGTGGCTCAAGCGGTAGCGCGCTCGCCTGGCATGCATGCGGCCCGGGTTCGATCCTCAGCACCACATACCAACAAAGATGTTGTGTCCGCCGAGAACTAAAAAATAAATATTAAAAATTAAAAAAAAAAAAAAAGAAATTAGATTGGTGCCCCTGAATTGAAACAAAGGGAACTGGCAATTTCATTATTCTTTCTTCAGACACATTTTGAACACTTCTCCATGTTGTGCTGGGGTGACAAAGATGAAAACATGGTCCCCACTTTTGGAGGGTTATGGTTCAGTGGAGAGAGACTGGACAAGTAAAGTAGCAGGGGCATCTGAGAAGTGGAGGGAGGAAGGCTGCAGGGGGCAGGGCTGATCTATGGTTGGAGGAGGGGAAAGTAGGTGGAGGGGCCCTTTGGGGTCTGCTGTTACAGGGCTGTGGACTAGGGGTAGAGCACAGCAGAGTGCAGGCCAGGGAAATCATAGCTCCCTGTTTTTTAACAAAATTTTGGTTGGTGTGCCCTCCCAGAGCCCTTCATATTTGACAATACTGGCACAGTATTTGAATACTTTAAACTTGGAAGCTTTTTCTTTCCTTCCCCTGTCTATGTCCTTACAGGAAGCCGTGTTGACGACCATGGACATCATCCACGATGGGTTTGGATTTATGTTGGCCTTTGGAGATTTGGTGTGGGTTCCGTTTATCTATAGCTTCCAAGCCTTTTACTTAGTAACTCACCCTCATGAGGTGTCTTGGCCTGTAGCTGCTGGGATTATTGCTCTGAAACGTGAGTATTAAGCTCAGCTTCTGGGTAACTATGTGCTATGGGCCAAGTCTGCTGTGCCCTAGTATCTACCTGTTTTTAACGTGCCATTTTAAATGGTCATGATTAGCTCAGGTTTGAAGTGATTTGTGATGGATGAGTAATAAAAAGATTCTGCATCTTGTGCAAACAATGGATGCTTCATGTGTCTGTTCTTTAGTAGGTCTCTAAACATAATATTTAAACAAAACATCTTGTTTTAAAATTTAAAAATTTGAATCATGATTTATTTTTTCTGTTGAGTGCCTACTCTTCTGAGTCGTTATTTTAAAAATGGGAAGATTGGTCTTGCCCTCAGAAAGCTCACAGAATATTCTCACAGGAGAAAAGACGCATTGTGGCCTGAGGCATGTGGGTGAGTGCCAGTGTGGGGCTTGGAGTTTTAGGTACCGAGGACTAGTGGGAACAGGCTGGGGTTGTAGCTCAGTGGCAGAGCTTGCCTAGCGCGTGAGGCACTGGGTTCAATCCTCAGCACCACCCATAAATAAGGAAAATAAAGGTCCGTTGCCAGAAAGGTCTGTTGCTTGGAAAAAAATAATGGAATGGAGATGGACAGGGAGCATGTCAGCAGGGTGAGTGGTGGGGAGAGGGAAGCGAGTTTGGGAAGTGAGGGGTCCAGTTTAGCTTTGGCTGGAAGCCTGCCAGGCCCAGTCATACATTTCACTTCAGGATGGATTTTCTTTAGTCCTTTGTCATTAAATCATTTATTAAATTTCTCCATCAGAGGCTGTGCAAGATAAGCATTGAACTTCATTCATCTATAGCTAGTTTTGCTAGCCTAATCAGTGTCCATGGTAAAAGAAGAAATCTAAGTTGTTGGTGAAAATTAAAATTTAGTTTTGTCTGGCTTGATGGCACATGCCTATAATCCCAGCAGCTTGGGAGGCTGAGGCAGTAGGATCATGAGTTCAAAGCCAGCCTCAGCGAGTTAGCAAGGCCCTGTCTCTAAATAAAATATAAAAGGGCAGTGGTTAAGCACCCCTGGGTTCAAACCCTGGTACCAAAAAAAAAAAAAAAAAAAAAAGATTTGGTTTCACCATTGGTTTGGTTATCTGTATCAAGTGTGCCTGTGTGTTATTCAAAGCAGTATTATATATTTTACAGTTAAGATAAAAATATGGAATAGATGTATTTCTATTTATTCAGGACCAACAGTACAATAGGTAAGTCAGGGCCTGTTGATGTCAACATTTTGAAATTTAAATAAAGCTACCAACTTGTAGGTTTGCAGTGGGATTCCACATAGATTTGAAGTGGTACTGGTTCTAAGCTGGTGTTTATTTTATTAATAAAGTGTTCATGTTAGGTATCAAAACTTAACACTAAACTCTAGCACTGATTTTATTGTCGTGGGCTTTCTTAGATTTTATTTTGTTTGGGGATGTGATTGAATTTTGCCTTTAAGGTATATAATGAGAGAGATTTCTGAAGAGTTGCTTTTTGACATTCTGGGCTTGAGTTTTCAAATTGTTTTTAAAAATCAGAATGTTCTCTGCTTTGAACATTTCCTCAGAGCCTTGAAATAATTTCTGAGAGAAATTACAGATAATTTTATGTATTAGGTTATATCTAAATTAACAAAAAACTATTTTAAAATTACAGTTTGTGGATATGTAATCTTCCGGTGTGCAAATTCTCAGAAGAATGAATTCCGGAAAAATCCCACTAATCCAAAGCTTGCTCGTAAGTAGTAGTTTATATTTGTATGATGTATATTAAATGAAGATTTTATATGTTTTTTATTTTTTATTTTTTTTTTTTAGAGATCATTAAAAATGTATTTTTGTTTTTATATAGATTTAAAAACCATTCATACTTCTACGGGAAAAAATCTTCTAGTTTCTGGATGGTGGGGTTTTGTTCGCCACCCCAATTACTTGGGTGATCTCATCATGGCCCTGGCATGGTCCCTGCCTTGTGGTAAGCATTTCAGCCCATTGAAAGATGTGTGTGTGTGTCTTTAGTTGGGACAGAGTGGGCAGGGGTCAGTGTGAGTCTTCTGCTGACAGTGGTGGGTTGGGATTGCCTCAGCTGAGTTCCTCCTGAGCTGGGTTCTGATTTTTTGTTTATGCAACAACTTATTTACCCTGTTTCTGTGGGGAATTGGGATCCACAGAGCCTGAAGTTTTACTTTGAACTTCTACAAATAAAAAATTTTGAGTTTTAAACTGTGCCTGATTTTTTTCTACACAGAGTACATAGATTCTGGAAAACTGTGATTCTTAGAGAATTTGAGGAAAGGCAGGAAAAACTGCAGTGTAGGGAAAATAAAAATGTCCATTGCTTTTGACTGTTATTTTCCACAGGTTTTAATCACATCCTGCCTTATTTCTATGTGATTTACTTCACCATTTTGCTTGTCCACCGAGAAGCACGCGATGAGCACCAGTGTAAGAAGAAGTATGGCCTGGCGTGGGAGAAATACTGCCAGCGCGTGCCCTACCGCATCTTCCCGTACATTTACTGATTCTGTTCTGGTGATTAAAAATGCTCCCATTGTTTAGGCTTCCATTTGTGAAAACAGGGGGAAAAAAAATCCAAACTCTCATTGCACTGACAGGATCTGTAAGTTTTGAGTCAGGACTCTAGAGCCAAGTAGTATGTCTGTTAATATAGCCATGTATATTTTTATTAAATTAATAACAATGTCAGGAACTATACAAATAACAATGTTAGAATTTGCTTTTAATAGGAAATTTTCAATCCTTAAAAATTTGAAAAAAAAAACACAACAAAGCAAGTCTTAAATGCACTGAAAAGAATACTATTGATATTTGTAGTTTTTAATTCCAAATTTTGATTTTTTTTTTCCCTTTTGCCAGTTGGTTTTTCTTAAGTGAAAACACTGTTCCATTTAGAATACATTTGTGTTTCATTGCATTAAGAAAACAATTTCATTTGCTTCTCTTTAAATCATTTACAAGTTATGTGATTTTTAAAGGAATTCACTGTACATGGAGAGTGATGGCAGGCTAGGAGCATACACTGTTTAAAGAGGCCCATTGGTAGCAGTTGGCTTAACTTCAACTTCTGAAACTGCATTTGAAAATGTACATACATAGCTTATTTTTATGTAATATATGGTGACTTCAGATTTTTCTGTACAGTATTTTGAATGTGAGATAATTGTCAGGACTAAAGTAGCTTTTTAACAAACATTTTCAGTATTTTAAATTAAGTTTTGTAAAATAATACATGTGAATTAAAAATTTTGAAGCAATTAGAATTCATTTAATATTGTATAGAAGATGCTCTTAAAACATAGGAAAGGTATTTTTTCTTAATCCAAAGTTTGTGAATTTGGCTTTGCTACCTCAATTGCAGGTGTGTGTTTGCCTTTATAAACTCTTACAAATAGAAAAAATAGAATAAATATATATTTTTGGAGAAACATTACTATTTAAACATTTTTTTACAAACATTGGTGTTCAAAAATTTGCCATTTAAGGCTACTATTTTTATATATTTTTTTGACTTTAAAATTCAACAGTGTTTTTGCTACTATTCATTTAAATTGAACAGTGATTTTGCTACTATTTAGCTCATGCAGTTTATACTGTATTTTGTCCACATGTCCTTTATGTCCACAAAACCTTGAAAGGAGTACTGTCTGAAAACAAGGCGTTAACTTAAAATTGCTTCTTTTAATAGATGTGCATAAAGGAAATTTAACCTTTAAATTCTAGTGAAGTTGATGTAGTCTCATTCATTATTAATTGTCCTATAATGGAACAGTAGCAAATTCACCAAACTTTTGTATTAAAAACTAATTGTTCTCAGTATCTTAAACATAGGGGAATGTAATACTTATAGTGTATGTTTGGGTTTTAATTCTACATTATATATATGAGCCATTTAGATATGCAGTGTTCATCCTACCCTGCAATTTGAAGTATCTATAACCTAGCTTATGTTAATGTGATCATGGAGTTGGTTTTCTCTAGCATTCTGCAACCTGTAATGTATAAACATTGCTTTGGTGAAATTGTCAGTGTTTTATCAGTACTGATGTATGCAAGCAAATTTTTTTGTTGCCTTTTTTTTTTTTTTAAGTTATGCTTTTCTCCTGGTATTGGAAAGTGGTGTTCTAGCAGGTTCTGGCCTGGATCACAGGGAGGTTTTGGGGGAGGATGGAGGACATTCAGTTCTTTTCCTGGCAACGAAAAAGGTTTGTTATCAGTGCTTGGACATCAGCTACAGTTTGGTTTAATTTTGCTTTTGACATGTTATATGACAAGCTTTATACTGAAGTTTTAAGTTGGAAATAAAATTGAAAATAAAAATGTTGCTTTGATTACTTTGATTCTTATTTAATTTTTTTTTGCCTGCAACTTTGGGATTATTGTCACCAAGACAAATCCTTCACTAACCCTCCCCGCCCACTGCTCTTTCTAGGATTATTCCTCTGGGACCTTCCTGGATCACTGGGCATCCAAATGGCAAACTGGGTCCCTTGGCCAGTTGCTGTTTATATTGAAGCTGTCACAATGTTAGAGCTTGAAAGGGTAGTGGTGAGGGAGTGGGTAACTCCCAGAAAATGGTTGTGTATTTAGGATTTGCAGTTTGAGAAATGCTAAAAACTATTGCATATTCAATAATAACCTTCAAATGAATAGCTATTAATCATAGAGGCATTTGTGTTTATTTAAAGACAGTACATCCTTTAAGAAAGAGGCATTTATGTCTAAGACAGTGCCTGATGCCCATTTGGGTTTTCAGCTGATAATGCAGCACTCAGGCTGAGCTCAGTGAGGAAATCAGACGGAGTCAGTTCTTCATTCCTCCTCCTGCCATCCCATAATGTGGCAGAAGGTGTGTGTGTGTCAGAATCTGTGCTGATTAAAAATCTAGCACAGGATTCATATCTTGAAGGTCTTTAATTTTGTACTGTTTGTTTGAAGAAAAGGCCTTGTGTATTGGTGGTTTCCAGAAAGTATGGGTTGTTTTTAACAAATCCTGGATAATTTAAAAAACTTTTAGCAAATGAATTGCAACTAATAAGACCCCACCTTCTATCTTTTGGTAAAATTATACACTTTATCATTTTCTCCTTGGTTCCTAAGAGACAGGGACTGTCTTAGTTCTTTTCTATAGTTATGCTCCTACTGTTGTTTTTAGACAGTATAGTTTCCTAGACCAGAAAGCAAGTACATATTAACATTTTGTGGCTGTTTATGAGTCCAATTTGTGGTATAAGTCCCACCCTTCCACCTCCTTATGTTAGAGAATGGATTGTTATCTTCATGTGTGACTTGGAGTATGTCCATTGCCAAAGTCCAGTGATAATAAAATGAAACCTTGAATTATAGCTGTCCTTCCTTTTAGAAATGCAAACCTGGGTGAGTTTAGTCTCAGCACTGGCTGTTATTAAGCTGTAAAATTTGGCTGGCATGCCCACCTGGTACAGAGCAGGGCGTCTGAGGATTATAATGGAATTCTTGTTAGTGTTCCAAAGTGTTCCAAAATGATAGTTACAATTATAGAGTACAGTTAAGGAGATTCTTCCCATAGAAACACATTTAGATATATCAATCCTGTTTATGGAATTCTCATGATTTGTTTTTGTAGTCTAGTGAGGTCAGAACCAAGGCTGCATTTCTTTTAAGTAAGGAAGGCTATTCCATTTTGTTTTAGAAGTCTGTAGGCCAGTAGTGTAGAGTATTCCAAAGGAGGTGTATTGCATTTTATATAAAACACAAACCACTAACTTGAGTTAAAAGCTTTTTAGAAATATGCCCTAATAACTTTGCTGGTTTAAGTCAAACCTGCTGTGTTCCAGGTTATGCTGACCTGCACGAGAGCCAAGCTGCAGACATCGAGCATTAGGTCTTGATGAGTTTAGAACAAAAAGCAGCTCTAAGATTTCCCCACATAATGATGTCCTCACCTACAGATGAAAGAGACTGCGCACCTGTCCAGTCTGGCTGACCACTCATCATTAGGAAGGGTGTTGATGACATTCGAGGGTCTGGACAGCATAAAGAGTCAAAACTTCAAATGGTTTGGTATGGAAGTTTATTTTTCATTCATTCTTTTCACACAGCAATGCCACCTGCATGGTGATCCAGTGACTAGGAGGTTTTGCCGTTGGTAAATACACTGATGTCAGAAAGTTTGTTGGTAGACTAGTACCAGTGTTAAAAATTCTTGACCTCTCAGGTGTCTGGTAAATTGGACATTCAAAAGTATAGAGTTCTGAATCTGTCTGGTTAGAAGCATTGGGTGTTTCAGTAGAAATCTTGAAAGAGAAAAAATCCAGTAATCAAATTGCATAGTTCAAAACCAGTTAGCTCACATTTTCCCTACATGAAGTCCAGGGGATACGGTAAGGATTGAATATGTAAGTTAATGTACTTGCACGTGAGGACTTTAATTTAGAGGAATTCCCATGGCTTTGTAGTACAGAGAAATAACATTGAATATTAATACAGCATCTGTTTCAGATTTTAGCAATCTCGGGGCTATTTTAAACGTGCAAGGTCTGAAGCTATCATATTTTCCTCTTGAGATTGTGTCTTAGTGAGGGGGAGCTTAGAAGATCAGGACTTCCTGATGAACAGCTGGGTGATTACCTTTGTTGGCATAAAGTATATGTCGGGAAAGTCACAACACATTTCAAGAGGCAGCGAGTCTTCTAGTATATTTTGTTCATGATTCCATCGTGCTCCCTCAAGGAATAAGCCAAAAATATGAACTCCTTCATGAGAGGAATCCAAGCCCTGAGATGGAAGAGAGATGGTGTCAGCAGGTTCCCAGGCAGAAGCTGCCAGCCTAACAGGAGCTCCCTGAGGAGATGCCATCCCAGCGTGGGACCATCCCTGGTGTGTTGTCCCAAGTTTCTCCCATTCTGAGCATTTAGAATTGTAGGCTTTTGTCTGCCTTCTAGTGCTGATCCTGAATTGACAAGTATTTTCAGACAGGAAAACCCCATATTTCTACAATTGTAATCCTGAGCTGAGCTTCTTAGAAGAAATCAAGAACAGTTGTAAAATGAGCTCGTTTTACAAGGCTCAAACTTTGTCACCTACCTCTACCATGGTGGCTACATTACTCAGTAGGGCTCTGAAAATTTAAAAGGCAGTGAAGGTTCTGTATCGTATCTGATTGAAATTAAATAAATCATTAAATGAATAATAAAGGGTGAAGTGAATTTCTGATGAGTGGTGTTAAGCAGAAAACCGGAGTTGCCAGCAGCTCCAATTCCAGGAGTGCCTGGGGGCTGGTGAAGCCACCTGCTCTTCTCCAGGTGTGCTGCACCTGAGGTGCTGAGTGGTGGAGCACTAAGCTGCCCAGGAGGCCTCAGCCTTCTTTGATCTGGCAGTTCTCTGAGGAGATGGATGGACACAGCTCTCCCAGACCAGCTTGTTGGCACAGAGATGAAGTGTGGAACAGCCTGTGCTGTGCTTGGTGACTCAGCTAACCACTCTGTGGATGTGACCTGCCTCAAGGTGCAAGGTGAATTCATATAAAGCACATTCTATAAAAGACTTACTGGGAATTGTTTTGTGTAGTGACTTGACTTTAACGTACAGGCTAAGTTTCATACACTGTGTTGACTCTAGCGTTGTCTTTTCATATACAACATGGGAGCAGTGACTCTCATGCATTTGACTTTGTTTATACTTGTGTGATTTGGACATGGAATGCATGGGTTTTTCAAAGAAAAGACGTAATATGTAAGTAATTTGCAAACAGTCCATGATGAGGTGACTTAATTCTCACAAGAGCTAACCAAAATGAATGAAAGGAAATTTACCTAAATCAAATCTGATTCATGGGATAAACAGAAATAACAGAACATCTGATTAGATGGGTAGAGACAAAAAGCAAGTTTGGAAGGGCAGCCCACCCCCTTTGTCCCTATGAGGCATGAGAAGAGGGCCCAGAGCAACCTGCCTCCCTGAGCTTTGTGTCTGCTGGGTTGTGTAGGAAGGTGTTGGACAGGCTGAAGAGCAGGCTAGCCTTGGAGTCAAAGCCATGTCTGGGCTCTTTGAACCTTAATTCTGGCCTATAAAACTGACAATTTTTCATAAATAATGCAGGTAAAGAGCCTGTGCGTCTCTGACACACGATAAATGCTGAGTGCAGGTTGGTAAGGGGCCTTGGTGCCATCATGACAGGTCAGGTAGGCTGTGACCTTCTGGAGGCCAGTGGCTTTGTGTTGTTCATCTTTCATTTCCAACAGCTAGCACAGGTTTGCACACATATTTTTGAGTGAATGAATTGATAAACAATTGGGCAAATTTCAAGTCCAAAACACATCTGAACTTTAAATTTCTTTCACTTTGGTATCCTTGCCTAGTGGTCACTTTGTTTTTCCTAAACTTCCAGGAACAGGGCACTTACTGTCTACAAATGGAAGCTGTGCTAACCACCATGGGCAATTTGGATCAAGTGGATATCCTGATGCTCAGTGAGTCCCCCTGGAAGCCTCTGTGGCTGGCACTCCTTTGGAGTTCTAGTAGATTTAGAGTCTAGTTCTTCATGCATCACCCCTTTAAATAGTTCTCTTCTAAGTCTTTTCTAGAATGGATTCTCCCAATATTATCCTTCTGAAAAGGTTTCCAACCTGCAATCACTCTAGATGTTCTCTGAGTCATTTCTAAGTGCAGTCTGATGCATGCCAAGAAAAGGAAGACGAGGACTGGAGCAGGAGACCGAACAGCATGAGCCCTGGCCTCCTCCCATGACCCCAGATCCCTAGACACACTCATAACAGCACTGGAAACAAGATGTGTCCTAGTAGACCAGAAATTATGAGATCTCTAAAGATGGATGATAGAATTAGATTAAGGAAATCAGGAAATCACAACCGGTAATGCACACAGTAAAACCTAAACAAAACAATATACCCTCTGTTCCCCCAACCCCACCCCACTACTGAATCCTACAAGCTAATCTTAAATATTGGTACAAAATTTTGAATAAAATATTACAATTAAGATGATTTTATCACTGTAAATCTTTGGATATAGTTAAGCACATTGATAAGGGTAAAAAGTCATGTGATTATTTCCAGAGATACCGAAAAGATCCTTCATTATTACATTTAGCTTTCATTCTTATTTAAAACAATCTTAATTTAGAAATTATATCTTAACAAAATAAACTCGAGATCCATCTATCTATATCATCTACCATGTTAATAGGACAAAGGATAAAAACCAGCTGATTATTTCAGTAGACATGGGAAAAGTGTTTAATAAATTCAATACCTACTTATGATTTAAAAAAAAAATCCTTTTGACAAACTAGGACTAGGAGGCAACCTTCTTAATCTACAAAGAAGCCTATAATTGATATAATACTTAATGGTGGAATAGTGAAGGCTATTCCCTGAGTCTTAGGAAAAAGACAAGAATGTCCATTATCACCTTGTTATTGAACATTGTACTAGAAAGAAACTGAAGAACTAAATACATGATAAGCTAGAGAAATAAAAAGAATAACTAAATATTTAAGATTAAAAGTCTCAATATTGCTGGGGCCAGGGTTGTGGCTCAGTGGTAGAACACTTGCCTAGCATGTGTGAGGCACTGGGTTTGATCCCCCACACCACATAAAAATAAAAAATAAAATAAAGATATTGTGTTTATCTACAAATAAATGTATTATAAAAAGGTCTCAATATTGCTGAGATGTCAATTCTCCAAAAATCAAATGACAACTGTCAAGAAGAGCAAAGCTAGAGGACTTCGTATGAATACATACTGTAAAGCAACAATAATTAAAATAGAACTGCGGCACAAAGACAGACACATCAGTGAAACATATTAGTGACTCAGAAACAGGCCCAGGGATAGACATTTATTTGATCTACGACAAAATTAAAGTGGGGGTAAGGATCATCATTTCAATAAAAGAAAAATGAGACTGAGTCAGTTGGGTACTACCATGCAACCTAAAAAACTTTGACTCCACCTCATACAATACACCAACTCAATTCAATGTGGACCAGAAGCATAAATATGAAAAGTAAAGTCATACAACTTCCAGAGATAATAAAAGAAGATTTTAGTAACCTTGCGATGGGAAGATTTCTTAGGACTTAAAAAGGAGATGGATATAGCAGACTTCATTACAACAAAGAATTTTTGTTCAGCAGAAGACAACACTAAATAAAAAGGAAAGTCACATACCAAGAGAAGATAAATTCTATATATTAACCTGACAAAAGGCTTATTCCAGAATCTATAAAGAACTTCAACAAGTCAATATGACAAAGACTAGCCAATCAAAAGTTGGCTAAAGTCTCATACAGGAACTTCACAAAAGAGCTTTCTGGAAGTTTTGTGAGTCTTTCTAGTAAATTATTACACCTGAAATTTGTTTTGGGAAACTCCTAAACTAGCTATCGGTGTTAGAAGTCTTGGGTAGACTGTGCCTTTAACCTCAAATTTGACTAACCCCAAGTACAAGACTCATGACAAAGAGCCAATTGTACAGTACTACAAATCCTATTCACAAAAAACAACAATTGTAAGAAAACTGTTAAGAAAATAACCTGAAGATAATTTCAATGTGGAGAAAACAAAATTTCCTGAAAGATGTAAATGACCTAAACAAATGGAACAACTATGTTTCTAGTTGGAAAACCCTGATATTTAAAAGACAACGATTCCTTCTTGATTTTGAGCAAACTGTTCAAAATCCTAACAGGCTGTTTAAAACAATGAAATGTGATAAGCTCATTTTTAATGTGGTTGAGTGTGGATCCTGGAGTAGTAGATTCCTAGAGCAGATTGGCACTTAGTAAGCACAAGCGTTCAAGTAGTGGGTGGTGAGAGCACAGCAGGGCTGGGATTACCCAGAGCATATGGCTGGCTGCATGGCCACCGCTCCCAGCCTGGGTGTCTTCCTGGCCATCCTCACTGTGTTTGCTGAGTGTTGGTTGGGGGTGGGAGGAGATTTTGCTTGCCACCTGGCTGAGCTCTGGAATAAGTGGGCTGCCGGGCGCAGTTGGATGGCATTTGGACTTGAAGAGCTCTGTGCCTTATTTGTCTGCCTCTCTGGTTACCTGGCAGGTGGTAAGTACTGAATAAAGGTTCATTGAGGGAATGAACAACTACCCTTTCCGATCCTGTCAGTACCTTAAAGGCTCTCCTGACTGTGTTGAGCTTCTTTTGGATAGTTATGGAGAGCTCCTCATCTTTGATGTCACTGGTGTCAGAAGTCACATGGTGGGTAAAAGTGAGGCCATCCATAGAGATTCCTTGGGCTCTTCCATAGTCTTGAAGCACAGCAGAAAGAAAGGCTTTGAAGAAAAATACCAACAATTTCCTTGTGAGTCTCTGGACTTCCCTCAGGGGTGGGCAACACCCATTCCCTCATGGAGATAGAAGAGTGGAGAAGCTAAGTCAGGAAGGAAGAGAGATAAGGGCAAGACCTGTGCACTCACCTCACTTAGGTCTTTGTGCTATTAGTCTGGCAAGTGCATACGCCTCCTGGTGGAGGTGATCGTGGATTTTTCTGTAGATCTAGCCCCTGTTCCCCCATATTTTTGTGGGAATAGGGGAGTTATAAATTTTGGATCCTATATCCACTTCTGACGCCATCTTGGCAAAAAGATGGGGCCAGAGTGAGGACAAGACTAAGTGTGTCAGAATCTTTGTCAGAAAATGACATATGGACACTGGGAGGAGGAAGGCGCTTTTTTTCTCTGTGGTTGCTTAGTGGATGGTGGTCATTTTACCCCTGGTCACACAGAGCAAGGCTATGTGCAGCAGGAAAACCAACAAACACATCTCAAACTTGACAAGGCCATAATTTTAATCCCAGTTAGCTCTTCTCCCTGTGTCCTTTATTTCCGCACCCACTCAGCTGTTTATGCCAGAGACCTGAGAGTTGCTCTATCTGTCTCTCCTACACCCCATCACTTCAAACACCGAGTCTGGTTGGTTCTCTTTCCTAATTTCTGTCTACGCAACTTCTTCTCTGCTTCCCCTACCGTCACCCTACTGCAGGGCACCATGAGTTCTTGCCCTGAGCAAAGCAGACTCCCTGGATGGCTGGGACCTGGCCTTGTACTCCTCCAGTGCACCCTTGCCCTTCTTCCTTCCTGTAGCTATTGTTCATGACCCTTCTGGCCTGAAACACATTAAATAGCTCCCATGGTCACAGGGTGGCATCAACTTTTAGAGTTCCTGGACCCATCCTTCCAGCTTCATCCTACACCATTCTCCCTCTGTGGGTCTTTTGCTCTGATCATAATCAACATTTGGTTTCTTCTAATTTGCTTTCCTCTCTCTTACCTCTGGACTCTAGAATAATCACCAATACAGATGTTATTCTCAGTTTTGGGCAATGGATGAACACTTGACATTTTAAGTCAGGCAGGCTAAGTTCAAATCGTAGCTTAATCAGTATTTTTGTTGTTTATTTGTCTAAAGTCATACAACATATGGGCCAAGATTTCTCTATCTGAAAATAGGGATGATAATAGTAACAGACTCCAAAGATTGTCACGAGAATTGGATGACTTAATTTATACTAAGTTCTTGGAACAGTGCCTGGCACCCCATAAATACTGTGGAAGTACTTTTAATTATTCTCCTCTTCTTCCATCCCCACCTGGAGAACACTTAACTGGCAGTAACCTTCAAGTCTCATTTTAAAAGTCATTTATTTCCTTCCAGGCCCTGAATTAAAGTACCCATGTTTCATACTCCAAAAGTATTGATTTGTTCATATGTTCCTTCAGAAACACATCTAGTCATTCTGCAAATATTTATTGAGAACTTCGCTGGGGCTGGGGGAGTATTTTTTTTTTTTTTTTGCTGGGGGAGTATTGAAGCCAGATTTACAGATAGGTAGTGTAGTTAGGTAAATGGGGTCTAATATTGAATAAAATAAAGAAAATGGAGGCCATTATTAAGAATGGAGTCCAGGAAACCAGAGCAGCACTTGGGGAAATTGAAATGTTAATGTCCCCAAGGCCCAGTACCCGTCCTAAGGAAGTGTTAATGAAGCAGCTCCCAGCAAACAGGGAAGTGCTAATCAAAAGCTGCCCCAGGCCCTTCCTGCTCAGATTACTCCTCCACCCACCTATCTCCCACCTTTTGGGCCTTCCCACCTGCATTCTATCCCTGCAAGATAAAGGGAAACAAAGACTTGAATGTGGGAAAGCTGAAAGAAGACCTTAGCTTTAAAAAAGGAAGACCTCCCCCTTCCAGGGATTCTGCCTTTTGGGTCCCCTTCTTCCTTGGGGAGAAGTCGAAGCTGTCCTTTAATAAAGCCTTCTGCTTTCCACTCTATGCTTCTCTGGTGTTATACTTCAGCATTCGGGGAAGCAAGTTGTCACCGGTAAACAGCGGTAACAGTATTAGGTTCTATGGATATAACAGCAATAAAAACAGACCCATTCCTGTCCTCCTGAAGCTTCTAGTCTACTACTGCTTCTTTACAACTTCCTGTACATCCCTGATCACTCATTGTAGCAATATCTGTTAGGTTAGTGGCAACTTGGTGGCAACTTAGTGGCAACTTAGAACAAAGCAGCCCGGCTGGAAAAGAACATCAATCAGATGCCTTGGAAATGCCTGTCAATCAGCCAGATCTCCTGACTAACACCTGTCAATCAGCAGGACTCCTTGGCCAATCCTGTAGTTCAGCCAACTCCCCTGACCAACTCCAAGGGGGCAAGGGACCCTAGAGACACCTTTTCCTGTCCCAAGCCCTTCCCTTCCTGCTGTAAGCCCCATAAAAGTCCAGTCCGGTTGAGCTTCCACACGGTTTCTCCTCAGACCCTTCCCCTGTCCCCTCTGTGGGTCTGATCAAGTTCTGTCCAGGAGTGATATCTCAATAAAGCCTGTTCAGCGGCCCTTTTAAATCTGCCTCCTTTGGTAGCTGCCTGCCCCGCCTGATCTGACAATATCCTGGTCAATTTTTTCTGCTGAACAGGTGGGGTCCCAGTCCCAGCAAGCATTCAGCCATCTATCAACAAATGAATAAACAACTGAAGCACAGAATCAATTCCTAAGTTATAGTGGTCTCAGGGAGGGTCTTTGACATCACTGAATCATAGCCTAGAGATGAGAAAGTGACCTGCCAAGGTACAGGTGAGATCTGACAAAGGTAAGCCTATTTTGATGAAGAAAGAAAGTGAGAGAGGAGGGAAGAGGCCCTGGTACCTGCCAGGGCATAGGTGCTGTCGTCTAAACCTCTTGTGAAGAGGGTGAGGAGTTGTGGAGATATTGGGCCCAGTGTAGGGCTGATCCTGATTTCTAATGCTCACCTTGTGGGAAGAAGAAAGCTGGGAGCCAGTATCTTGCAGGAAATCCTTCAAAGAAATCAGACTCTGATTCAGGAAGGTATGTGAAGCTTTGACTAGGTGATAAAGCAGTTTCATTTGAAGTTGTGATGAATCTCATGTACCTGTTGAGAAGCAGACCAGGTGAGGTGCATAAGGACATAATAATTGCATACCTGCAGGTGACCTGGGCAATTTCCTCCAGTCCCTCCAGGCTCTCATCTTTTCACTTTTCTTTCTTTCTCTTTCTCTCTCTCTCTCTTTCTCTCTGCTGGGGATTGAACCCAGGCCCTTGTGCATGCGAGGCAGGCACTCTACCAATGAGCTGTATCCCCAGCTTCATTCCTCCCACTCAATTCCCTCCCACTCAGGACTCTTGTGCTATACTTTAATGGGCACCAAGTATGCTTTGAAGCTGGTAGGGGGAAAAGGAAGACAAGTGATTTGGTTGGAAGTCCATGGAATTGAGTAACACAGGGCATTATTACAGTGGGGAACCTGGCCGGGCCTTCTGGAGTCTTATCAATTGTTTCTGAGTTACAGACTTCTCCAAAAGAATCCCCAGAGATGTGGTCTGGTGTTTGCATTTGTTCTAACACTTCTTTATACTTAAATGGTTAAGAGGCAGCCTGGCACAGACTTTGGTACCAGATTTTCTGGGTTCGAACCTCAATACTTCCATTTTCTACTTGTGAAACCTTGGGAAAGTTACTTCATACACTTCAGCTTCCTCATCTCTGAAATAGGATGATGGGGGTTACTAGGATACTTGGTGTGTTAGGAACAGCAATACTCTTGGAAAGAGACTTGATACTCTGTGAGTCCCTTGGTCAATGGTAGCTAGTCTCAGGCCTTCACACTGCTTTTATTATGACCAAAAATACATGGAAAAATCACATGTAGCCAAATATTTCATATATCACTTCATATTTCTCTCTATGTGTTTCTTAGGACGCTTCGTAGAATAATGGAAAAAAATGTTCTGGCTGCTAGTCCTTATCTCTGTCTCAGAGTTTAGGGACCTTGAATGGACTCTCAGCTCCCAAGATCCCCATTTTCTCATCCTAAATGGAAGACAAGAATTCATCTACTCCTTAATTCACATGTTACTCTGAGAACCCAAAGACCAAGCATGTGAAATTAGTTCATAAACTGTTAAGCTCTAGCAAAAATAAGGAAGAAACAAAGCAGTTTTCATTCATACCGACGATGTATTGCAGTGTAAGCCACTTTGGCCCAGGTATTGAAGAAATCCAGTCGCTGCATGAGATCATTAACCCAGGAGCTTAGGGACCTGCATGACTTGTAGGCATATTTCTGTTGAGATTTAGAGACAATTATGTCATTTTTTTGTTTGTTTGTTTGTAGATCTGCCTCTGGGATCATTGGGAACATTTCTGTAAACTTTATAATAGACTCAATTGCCAGGGAGAAAAAAGTTGGCAGAAGAATGTCCTTTTCCAACTGAAATGAACATTTTTACATAGTGAGAAGTCTGAAAATGAATACCCAGGAGAAACAGGGTTATCTTTACTGAATAAACCCTTGGAAGCTTCCACTCTGGCTAAGGCTTTCCTGACTCTTCTCAAATTCTTTCAATAATCCCCTCACCTCTCTTTCCTCTTCTCTGGGGACATTATTTTCACATGCCATTGGGTGTGAGCCTTTCAACTTCCCAGATTTCCCCTGAGCAAAGTTCTATGAGCCCCCACCCACTGTCTGGTCCTTCCCTTTTCCTTCCAGTTCTGAGCCAAGCTGACCCCTGCCCCTCAGCTCTGCCTGCCTTTCTGGGGCATTTCCTCTTGGCTTCCATCCAGTTATGAACACGCTCTTCTTATCTTAAATACAGAAGCCTCTAACTTGTCTCCTACAATGAGTGTACGGGGAAGGGGGTCCGTAAGTCCTTGAACCTCCTTCTGTGTTTATGGTCAAGCTTCTTGAGAAGGCCTTCATTGATTCCTGTTCATTATTGCTCTACATTAGAAGTCATCAGTGGCTTTATAAAAACTTTCCATATTCATGGTGTCCCACCCCCGTTTTTATTTTTTAATATTTATATTTTAGTTGTAATTGGACACAATACCTTTATTTCACTTATTTATTTTTTTTATGTGGTGCTGAGGATGAAATGCAGGGTCTTGCACGTGCGAGGAGAGCGCTCTACTGCTGAGCCACAACCCCCTCCCTACACCTGTTTTATTTGGTACAAATCCTTTGCCACTTTTGGTTAAACTGGTTACTTCCTTCTCCTTCGCTTTTTCTCTTGAATTCTCTATTTTTTTCTAGACCCCATTCATTGGTTCCTTTCCTTCCCTCCCTTGAGGTTAGTGCTGTCCTCTTCTCTTGCTGCTTCGCAGTCCCTTTCCCGGACTTCACCATGGCTGTGGTTTCACTGTTTTCCTAGGCTGATGAAACCAACGTCTTGCTTCACATTGTCATTGTTCCTCCAACAGCATCTCTTTCTGCTCATGTAGTCTCTGAATGGCAGTCTCTGTCTGCCTAAATGTCCAAGCCAGACATATCCTTCCATCTGGCTAATCCCAGGTCTTGTCATACATGCAGTTGTCTGTCGTAATTGTATTTACAGTCTCCCAACTAGGCCATGTTCTCCCATCATAACTGCTGCAGGGAGCCCAGCACTTTCACTGATTAGCTTTCTTAGCAAGCAGCAAAGCCCCTCTGTTAATCTCTTTATCTAGTCAATAAGGGCACAGGAATAAAGGATCCCTAAGGTCCTTTCTGATTCTGAAGTCCTGTGAAGGACTTCATATGTGTGAACTTTACAGCTTCCACATTTCAATTTTTCATCATTGTCTATAATGAATTTTTTTTTTGTACTGGGGATTGAATCTGGGGTGCTTAACCACCGAGCCATATCCCCAACCCTCTTTTTATATTTTATGTAGAGACAGAGCCTCTCTAAGTTGCTTAGGACCTCGATAAGTTGCTGAGACTGGCTTTGAACTCGAAATCTTCCTGCCTCAGCCTCTCAAGCAGATTACAGGTGTATGCCACCGAGCCACCGAGCGTGGCTCTGTATTCAATATTAAAGAATTATAATTGTCTGTGATTCTTAACCTGTCTCCATGTTTTCTTCTTCTTCTCTTTGTTTTTTTTTTGGTACCAGGGATTGAACTCAGGGGTGCTTAACCATGGAGTCACATTCCCAGCCCTTTTCAAAAAAAATTTTTTAGTTGTAAATGGACACAATATCTTCATTTTATTTATTTAATTTATGTGGTGCCCAGAGACTGAACACAGTGCCCCACACATGCAAGGCAAGTGCTCTACCACTGAGTCATAACCCCACCCCCAAGAACCACTGTATTTTTTTTTTCCCTTTTTGGTGGTACTGGGGATTGAACCCAGGGCCTGTGCATGCAAGGCAAGCACCCAACCAACTAAACTATATCCCCAGCTCTAGAACCATCTTTTTAAAGATCATCTGTATAGCAAGTGTTGGTATTTCAGTCATTTTGCAAGTAGGGTAATATTTCATTGCAGGAGTCTTATTCCATTTTTTTGCTGTAAAAACATAGCACCACAGACTGGATTATTTATAAAGAACAGAGATGATTTGGCTCATGATTCTGAATGGGAAATCCAGCCATTACTGTTATGATGTTGTAAATATTTTTGTATATGTCTCTTGATATCTATATGCAAGGGTTTATATACTTTTAAAATATAGAGATCAACTGTATAAAAATTTTGAATCTTAAAAAATTTTTTAGTTCACATAATAATATAAGGAGTATTTCCCCCAATCTACTATTTCAAAGGTTCTGTATTTTGTTTAGATTGTTTTAGTGGCTACCTTGGTAATTTGGTAATTATATCATGCATGTAATTTGTCAAAGTGTAAAGTTCATTACTAATTTTATCCTCCTTCTTGATAATATAACACCTAAAAATTCCAGACATTCCCAACTCTGGTGTATGTGTTATTGCTGACTGTTTTTTATTCTGGGTCTTTTGTTTCAAAATTAACAGTGCTTCTCTAAGAAGAAGAATAAAATCCCATTGGATATTAGTACTGTTTTGTTTCTGTCATAATTGATTACCAATTCTCTGACCATTTTTACCCTCTTCATTCTTTCTTGCATTTCAGAGTTTCTAGTTTTGTTAAGGATGAATTTTATGTACCTCTCTTCTTTTGGTCTGCTTTATTTTATCTTTATTTTCAAAACAAAAGTTTTGTATGTATTGTTTTTGTGTTTATTTCATATAAAGTTTTGTGTTATTAAAGTTAATTTTTTGAATACATTGAAAATACCATTCTCATTCCTTTGAAAGTTTTCCTCCTCAGGAGTAGCAAATACTCAGAGCAAAACACTTGCTGTGCTCTGCCCAACTTTTTTGTGTTCATGTTTCCTCTTAGGCGTTTTTTTTTTTTTTTTTTTCCTGAGTACTAGGGATGGAACTCAGGGGTACTCAACCACAGAGCCACATCCCCAGCCATATTTTGTATTTTATTTAGAGACAGGGTCTCACTGAGTTTCTTAGCACCTTGCTTTTGCTGAGGCTGCCTTTGAACTCACAATCCTCCTGCCTTGGCCTCCCAAGTGGCTGGGATTACAGGTGTCGCCATGGCGCCAGGCTCCTCTCAGGTTTTGACCTGTTAACCCATCATTCTCTTATTAGGCTCTTTGATGCATTTAGTAATATTAAATTTTTTTAATAAAACATTTTTAATTTTTTTCACTGGGAGGTGATCCAAAGGAAAAAAAAACTTACATGGTCTTTGTAAACACTGAAAATTTTACAGTCACTAAAATATGAATATGGCAAAAAATAAAAATAGCACAACATGGGATGTAGAATGAAAGCTTTTTCCCACACACACAAGACTCATGAGTCTCTTTCATACAAGGTAACTACTGTTGTCTGAGCTTTTTCTTCCAAAGCATTTAGTTGTATTTCCTGAATGTAAAATATAAGTGCTTTTTTTTTGGCGGGAGGGTGTTGGGGATTGGACCCAGGAGTACTAACCCACTGAGCCACATTCCTGGCCCTTTTTTTGGTAATACCTATATTTTATTTATTTATGTAGTGCTGGAAATCTAACCCAGTGCTTCATGCATCCTAGGCAAGCACTGTACCACTGAGTCCTATCCAAGCCCTTTAATTTTTTTTTATTTTGAGACAAGGTCTTGCTAAGTTGCTTAAGGCCTTGCTAAACTGCTGAGGTTGGCCTCGAATTTGTGATCCTCCTGGCTCAGCCTCTTGAATGGCTGGGATTAAAAGCATGCATCTGGCCTAAAGAGATGTGCTTTTTATAAGCAAATATATGCCTTCATAGGCATAGTTTATAATCCTTAAAAATGATATTTTTCTAAAACTTTAGCAAATTAATAAGACATCTTGGAGATATTTTTCCATATCAGCATATACCTCACAATTTGGATGTGCCACAGTTTATGTAATCAAATTCCTATTAATCATTATAGGAATTATTATATTGTTATATTATCATAATTGTTATAACAATTTATATTGTTAATATTTGTTATAGTTATACCTGTTTATATTGTTATAATCGGTTCTGTGATAAATTTTTCTAAGGCAAATTTAAGTGGAATTGCCAAATTGCCCTCTCAGAAGTTGTATGAATATGTACTCATATCAAAAGTATGTCAGCATTTTTAAATGACTGCATAGAATTTCACCACACAGATGTACCATTGTTAACCTAATCATTTCCTGGATCCTGGATGTTTCTTTCAAGCAAGCAAGTAAGCAGGGAATGGTAATTGCTTACCTGCCACAGTAAGGGAACTTTTGTATTGAGAAGAGAGTCGTGTATTTCTTCCAGTTCTTGAGTGAGGATGCTCTCTCCTTTTAGAGCAAGTTGAAGATCTTTTAAAGATTTATGTATGACACTTAATAGCTTATTAAATCGTCCTATTTCTTGGTTCAAAAAGACTATTAAGACACAATGGATAAGGGGATCATGGCCTGGAATTAAAAATAAAGAGATAAAACTTTGATATGTTATAGATTAAAAAGAGGCTTTGCATGAGAGGGACACAGGTTTTGAAAGTTAAAGAAATTTCACGTGTCTTTACCCGGGGTAGATAAACATTTTCTGTAGAAGTTCAGATAGCAGATCTTTTAGGGTTTATGGATGGCATCATTTCTGTTGCAATTACTCAGTTCTTCTCTTGCAGCCATAGACAAAGTTAAACAAATAAGAATGGCCATATCCCAATAAAATTTTACTTATGGCACTCAAATCAGAATTTCAAATAGTAGTTATGTGTCACAAAGTATTGATTTTTTTTCAACCATTAAATAATATAAAAATTCCTTTGAGCTTGCCAGTTGTATAAAAGACTGGATTTAGCCTGAAATCCCTTATTTGATGAACTTTGATCAAGATTCAAAAACTTCAGTACCACAGTCATGTCTCACTTAACAGTGGGGACAAATTCTGAAAAATGCGTCCATAGATTTCATCCTTATGCAAATATTAGGGTGTGCTTACTTAAATTAAAATGACTCTGACGTCACCAGGTGACATAACTTTATGGGGCCATCATACATATGTGATCTGTCATCAATTTAAATGTCATTATGAGGTGCATGACTATTTTGATAGACTATTGCTCAACGTTTGTTTCCAAATGAATTGTTTTTGGGTTAGAATATGGATGTTAAAATTTAACTCAGAAATTGCCCCAGTCCAGGAATTTAGCCCCTTGGAGCTGTGCCTGGAACTAATTTGGGCAACTCTGGGCCTGCCCTTCCTTGTCTTACTTTCTCAGTATTGAGAGGTCTCCCATCAGAGGATTCATCTCAACCCTGCTGCTCCAGATACTGTTCCAGAGAGCAGAGACACAGAGCCAGAAAGAACAGGGACCTAGAAAGCTTTTTAGAATTTCCCCAGCAGAGTTGCTGCTTTCTTGTTTGCTTTACTTTTGGTCTCTGTGAAGACCCAAATGACTCCATCAATTTCTTTTCTGCTCCTATCTCTAGAGTGGATATTTGGCTTCCCATCTTGACTCAGCCTTTTTCCAGTTGTGGTACTGTACTTTATTCCTGACTCTGCCTTCCTCTGACAGCAGAGTTTCTTCCTGAGGAGGCTGAGGTAAGGGGAAGGAGTTCAGATCATATGCTCACCTTTGATATTTTTATAGAGAGACTCCCAAATGGAGCTGGACAGGAGACTTTTCAATGTGCTGGGGCACACTTCTTTCTCCACTGTCAGCGGCAGCCGCTTCAGTAGGTCAGATACAATTTCTATCATGAGTTCATTATTACTCTGATGAGGACTGCAAAGGAAACCATGAGAGGAATGTGACATGGGTCTGTCTAATCCACAATGACTGATATATTTGGGTTTCAGCCCAATAGAAAAGGAAACAGAGCTTTACAGAACCACACACCTGTGTGATGAAAGATTTTATGGACACCATGGCGCTCACTGACTACACTTCACAGATACAAAACTGACCAATGACTTTTAGACATTTGTAAGAAAATGTGCATTTAAAAAGTTTTTTTTAGGATTCCTTTATCTGCTAGTAAATGGATGGAACTGAGAATATCAAGCTAAGTGATAAGCCAATCCCCCCAAAATAAAGGCTGAATATTTTCTCTGATATATGGATACCAGTTTAACAATAAGGGAGCTGGGTTAGAGAAGAATAGAAGCACTTTGGATTAGACAAAAGGACATGAAGGGAAGAGAGGGGGAATGGAATAGGAAAGATGACAGAATGAATTGGTCATTAGTATCCTATGTGCATATATGATCACATGAACAATGTAATTCTTCCTCATGTAAAACCAGAAGAATGAGAAGTTACACTCCTTATGTTATGGGCCAGGCTATATGGGCAATGACCAACAGACTCCATTTACCCCACATCATGTAAGAAATGCTTCTTCCAGGGAAAGCCCCACCTCTGTACCCATCAACAGTTGCTTAGCATAGCATGTTAGGCAACACAAAATGGCAATTATTATACAATATAAAAGTGTTCTCTCTTTGGTTCCCATTTTTCTTGGACAATGTACGCTGTCAGAGATTGATTGTCTAGATGTGAGTAACCATTCTTTAACTTGTGCACAACAAGGGACGTTTTGGCCCACTCTCTTTTCTGCTTATGATTTTAGATCTCATAATGTTTGAGGGCTTCCTCCATGCTAGGCAAGGGCTTTACCACTGACCTACAGCCCCAGCTGAAGCCACACTTATGCTTTAGTATGGTTTTGGACTATAAAAGGTGTACTCAAACCCCGGGAGGGGGACAAAGGATGTAGACTTGCAGCCTATCCTTTGGCCCGCCAGCTGGTGGATCTGGATAGCCACCTGGTGAATAAAGTTTCTATCTCCTGCTTTAAGATGGACTTGGTGATTTACTGCAACCTTGCCTTAACACATGTGTGTATAATATGTCAAAATACATCCTACTATCATGTATAACTAATTAGAACAACAACAACAAATGAATAATTAAAAATGTTTCATAACTTTTTATTATAAACCCAACTCCTAAAATGAAGCCAAGTACTATTTGGTCAAACAAAACCAACTACCTTGATTTTTTTTTTAAATAACTTATGGATACTGCTCATTTTCACAATCAGAATAGCTTTAAAATAAGGTTGAATTTGATACAGGAAAAGTTTTGTTCAAGAACAAGTCCTTTTTGCTTTTCTTTCTTGAGAGAGCTAGAGAGAAACAGTCGATTGTTTTCCTGACAGCAAAAGAGTAATGTGGTAAAATGAAGTCATTGTAAAAAATGATTCGACTTGTCAAATATTTAATAAAGAATTATGGAAGCTGGAGCATTTTATACAGCAAAACAAAACAAAACAAGACAAAAAACCAAAATTTTCTTAGGATTCCTTTAAAAAACAGTCATCTGAATACCTCTTCATGAACGGAATGAAAAAGCCGGGCAACTTGACGTCATGCTGAAGCAGCTTCTAAGAAGTTCATCTGCTTGTCAAATCCCTGTGTTTACATAAAGGGTTTCCTGATGGCACACTCAGTGGGTGGTGACCGGAGGACAGTGTGTGTACAGGTCCTGGGGAGGCTGTGGGACTACTCAAGACCATCAAATTCCAAAGATGAGGAAACCAGGGCCGGGAAGCAGACAGGAGCTCCTTAGACATTTTCTGGATGAGTAGGGAATGGGGCCCACTCTCTGTTGCTCTTTTTATTAGTGGGGATTGATTTTTCACCTAACACTTCAGGTTTCTTTTTCACAAAGCCAGATGCATGTCAGCCTTCAAAGTAAGTGTTAATATTAACACTATGTATTTAGTCCAGCAGTGTCACTTCTGGGCCAGTGTACAAATCACCTGAGGGAATATATTTCCTTATTTTGTCATTACACTTTGATTTTTTTCTCTTTTTTTCAGTAAGGGGTATTGAACCTAGGCTTCCTCCATGCTAGGCAAGGGCTTTACCACTGACCTACAGCCCCAGCTGAAGCCACACTTTTCTTTTGATTTAAAAGTTGGGTTTTTCAGTAGAATTCATCCAAGGTGGCTTCAAAAGGTAAGTTGAAAGGTCAAAAGGTGTCAGTCACATCGAATGCCTTAGATCTTTTGAATTAAGTCCTATAGGCAAGTTTCTATAGATTCTGAACAGAGGCTGCATGACTGGGATGATCACAGCCTCCCGAACTACCCAAGTGACATTCATAAACACACTTAAGGTGTTTATTAAAAGCATTCCCTTGTACCTGTCTCATCTCTGACTAGTGTACTTGGTGAATGCTAACAATATGGAAGTGCAGGGTCTAAGAAAATTCAACCTGCTGGGGACATGTTGGTGTTTTCAACTGAGCTTTCTTCTTCTTCTTTTTTTCTTCTGTGTGCCTAAGTTTTCCTCATATCACAGGAAGAAATAGTATATATTCACTCAGTCAGTGAAGTGGGATTTCAGTTATCTTTATTTTGTGTCAGTAGGATGAACTTGGATGGTACAATGAAGTAATCAATCTAAACCCTAAGCCATAGACAGAAGTCAATCCAATGTCATTGTAATAAGAGTTATGGTCCACAATGATTGAAGACTGTAAGAGTGCAGAATACCAAGAGGCTCAAAGATGTCAGAGGCACATGGGAAAAATTTACACATATTTTAAGAGCTAAAGAAATGTAAAACTCAATCTATAAGTACATAGATGTACTAGATAGTGTGCAATTGAAATCCAAGGGTGTGGGTGATGTGACCAGCATCTCACAGAACTATGGAATTATTTTTATGGTCACAACAGCTGTAAAAAATGTTCAGAGGATCCTATCAATGTTGACAAAAAGAATTAATTCATTTTTTGGTTGAACTCTTGTTTTATTCCAAACTCAAGTGAATTGAGAAGGCAAACTTAAAAATCATGCGAAATGATAAACTCGATCCATCATAAGTGTTTTTCAATTTTGGAAAGATTTATAATTAGGTATAATTAGGTTTAACAGAATCACAACTCTGGAAAAAATGTTTCTGTATTAAGGAATGCTATTATTTTAAATATTTGTAATGTTTAACATAATGGGATCTCTTAAACCTTAGAGGGAGAAATTGATTTAAATTTATGATTTACCAAGAATCAATAAATGGGATGGCATAAAACTAAAAAGCTTCTTCATAGCAAAGGAAACAATCAAGAACATGAATAGAACAGAATAGAGGACACAGAGACCAATCCACAAAATTACAACTACCTTATATTAGACAAAGGTGCCAAAAGCATGCAATGAAGAAAGGATAGCATCTTCAACAAATGGTGCTGGGAAGAACTGGAAATCCATATGCAACAGAATGAAGTTGAATCCCTCTCTCTCACCTTGCACAAAAGTTAACTCAAAATGGATCAAGGAGCTAGGAATCAAACCAGAAACTCTGCGTCTAATAGAAGAAAAAGTTGGCCCTAATCTCCATCTCGTGGGGTCGGGCTCCAAATTCCTTAATAGGACACCTATAGCACAAGAGTTAAAAACAAGAATCAACAATTGGGACATATTCAAACTAAAAAGTTTTTTCTCAGCAAGAGAAACAATAAAGAGAGGTAAATAGGGAGCCTACATCCTGGGAACAAATATTTACCCCTCACACTTCAGATAGAGCTCTAATCTCCAGAGTATATAAAGAACTCAAAAAATTAAACAATAAGAAAACAAATAACCCAATCAACAAATGGTCCAAGGATCTGAACAGATACTTCTCAGAGGAGGATATACAATCAATCAACAAATACACGAAAAAATGCTCACCATCTCTAGCAACCAGAGAAATGCAAATTAAAACCATTCTAAGATACCATCTCACTGCAGTAAGATTGGCAGCACAATATAATAGACAATAGTATGGCCCTATGTATAAACGTGGCTGTATAACCAATGTGATCCTGCAATCTGTACACGTGGAAAAATAAGATTACGTACCTCATTTGAATCAAATGTATGATATGTCAAGATCATTGTAATGTTTTGAGCAACTAATAAAAAAATTAAAAAAAGAACATGAATAGAGAATCTACAGAATGGGAGAAAATCTTTGCCACTTGCACCTCAGATAGCTCATTAATCTCCAGGATATACAAAGGAATCAAAAAACTTAACACCAAAAAACCAAAAAACAGGCACTTCACAGAAGAAGAAATATGAATGGTCGAAAAATACACAAAAAATGTTCAACATCTCTAGTGATTAGAATGCAAATTAAAACTACACTGAGGGGGCTGGGGATGTGGCTCAAGCGGTAGCGCGCTCGCCTGGCATGCGTGCGGCCCGGGTTCGATCCTCAGCAGCACCACATACCAACAAAGATGTTGTGTCCGCCAAGAACTAAGAAAAAATAAATAAATGTTAAAATTCTTTCTCTCTCTCTCTCTCTCTCTCTCTCTCTGTCCCCCTCTCTCACTCTCTCTTTAAAAAAAAAAAAAAAAAACTACACTGAGATTCTATCTCACTCCAGTCAGAATGGCAATTATCAAGAATACAAGGAACAATAAATGTTGGCAAGGATGAGAGGAAAAAGGTACATTCACACATTGCTAGTGGGACTGCAAATTGGTGCAACCACTCTGGAAAGCAGTATGGAGATTACTAATAAAACTTGGAATGAAACCACCTTTTGACCCAGTTATCCCATTTCTTGGTTTATACCCAAAGGACTTATATCAGCATACTACAGTGATGTAGCCACATCAATGTTTATAGCAGGTCAATTCTCAATAGCCACCCTATGAAACTGACCCAGGTACCCTGCAACAGATGAATAGATAAAGAAATTGTATACACACAATGGAATATTACTCAACCATAAAGAAGAAAGAAGTTATAGCATTTGCTTGAATATGGATGAAACTAGAGAATATCATGCTCAGTGAAATAAGCCAATCCAAAAAAACAACAACAACAACAACAACAACAAAAAAAAAACCCAAAGCTGAATGTTATGATATGTGGATGCTAACCCACAACAAGGGAGGGTAGGAAGGGAAAGAATAGAAGTTCATTGGATTAGACAAAGGGGAATGAAGGGAAGGGAGATGGGATGGGAATAGGAAAGACAGTAGAATGAATCAGACATAACTTTTCTTTGCTCATATATGAATACACAACCAGTGTAACTCCATACCATACAACCACAAAAATGAGATCCTATTTGGAATGGGTTATATTTCATGAATGTAAAATATGTCAAAATACACCTTACTCTCATATATATCTAAAAAACAACAAACAAAAAAATTACAATTTAAGGTGAAATCCAACTAGATTGAGATAGAAGAATAAGAATTTAAGATTCTCCATATTTGGGCTGGGGCTATGGTTGAGTGCTAGCTTAATATTTGTGAGGCACTGGTTTAATCCTTAGCACCACATAAAAATAAACAAATAAAATAAAGGTATGCTGTCCATCCACATACAAAAAAATCTAAAAAATTAAGAAAAGGTTCACGATATTTATTTATTAGATTTATAAAAAATATTGAAAAACTTAAGTTCTGGTAGAAGGCAACAGAAGTCCATTAACTTCATATGAATATGTTTAAAAATGTTTGATTAAATCTATAATGGGGTCAAATGTTATTCAAAGACCTTTTAAAAGTGATTGTTAAAATATGTTAGATTTATCAATTGAGAGACTGGATTTCTAAGCTTAACCTAACTGCATATGAAACTCACTGGATTCTCAGAACAGCCCTGGTGTGGTGGGCACTGTTATGATCTGATGCAGAGATGAAGAACCTAAGACAGAAGGAGTTCATTGGCTTCCTTAAATCCATAAATCAAGGGCTGCAGGTGGGATTTGAAGCCGGGTCTAGTTAGGAAGGCAGAGAGGAAGAAGGAGTGTGCATGTGACCTATTTCCTGAGCAGCTATGAGTGAGTGTCACAGGAGATGTCTGTGACATCTGGGGCACTTTGATCGGGAAGGAAGAGCAAGGATCATCCATTTGACAATCAAACCACTGGGGCTTGAGCCCTGTAGTGCTGGCATTAATAACCCTCACCTTATTTTATAGCCATGGGCTGAGGAGGCCTGGGTATTTAGGTTAAATATGTTATTCCATTTGAACCTCAAAACAGCCTCAATGGGTAGACAGATATTATTATCCACATTTATCGATAAAGATATTGAAGCCATATGACCTCAGATACAGAACAAATAGAGCTATAATACACACAGGCCTCTAAGTGCAGGGCTAGTTCTTGAGAACATTGTCCTGTTACTCATGATGGTTATCCCTTTCTAGTATCTACAGAATTAAATATGCAAATTTCACATTTAAAGAAATTTATTTTTAAGATACTACTTACCAGGTACAATTCGGTCACTCATTTAACGAACTTCTGCATGCTTGTAAGTAATGTGTGTGAAGAATTTAGTTTCTCTACCATGTAACTTATACTTTCCTATAAGTTCTATACTGTATATCTCCAAATAAATATTTAATAACTGTTGACTAAACTTTTTCCTAGTGCTTTCTTACTTGATCGTGAGTTTGTCAGTGGTAGTTTTTGGTTGCAGGGCAATGAGATTTTCGATAAACTTCTGGCCCTGGATCTCCCTGATGCTCCTTTGGGCCTCAGGGTGTATTCCTAAGATCTCGGGTGAATCATCTTCGGGTAAAGACTCGATAATGTGTATGCAGTCTTTTATGCTTGCAGATTCTGGTATGTGTTGACACATCTGAAAATTTAAGCACTTGGTTAGTTTTTGCCGGAGTGAGACACCTACTTTCACTAATGTATGAAGGCAATATTTCTCCATGAAATTTTATACAGAACATTCTTCTTATTTGTATATAGTATATTTTAAACACTCTGTCAAAAGCAACATCTGGGGCTACCGTATTGTAAAGTATATATTACATACATCTAACCTTCTTTTGGCAAAAGAGAGAAAAAGGGAAAAAGTGTTAAAAGACTAGGGTGATTCTAACCATTCATTGCTCAATTAACTAAACTCATGGATAATGAATGCAATAGAGCTTAAACAAATAGTTCTACTTTAGTAAAACCTGTGAAAGGAATGTGAAAATAATAGTTATGGTTTGGATCAAAAGGCACACACATAGCAGGGTTGATGTGGTCTTTACTCTCTCTTTAGGCTCAGTCCAAGGTGCGTGGTGGTGTCTCCTGCCAGATTTGTATGCTATAACTCTAGGTTCTCAGATTTCATGGACTGTTTCTTTTCCATCATTTTCCTTTGTAATGTTATGTTTTATAGAGTAATGGGTAAATTGCTTTTGTAAGACTGTATTTAAAAAAATTTTTTTTTGTAAGACTGTATTTAAAATTAAATAAAAGCCATTAAAATGAACATTAAAATGCAACAATGGTTAGTTAATGATTGGGCAAAATTATAAGATAAATTTCCTTACTGCATCACTAGAGAAACTGAAGTCATCTTTCAGCACTTCAGGATTGCAAAATTTGTAGAGGAGTGTCTTTAAGCATCGCTTGTCCCAGATATCAGTAACCCGGCTGCCAGAAATCACTTCCCCGATCAAGTAGCGCACAGATGGCCACGGAATTTCAGACTCTTTACTCAGGACATTTGCCAAGACCTTTATGGAAAACTTGAGAAAATCCACTAGGCTTTATTATTTCAGTGTGTGTTTTTAGCTTAACCGACATTTTAACATAAAACCAACAACTCTTAGCAGCTACATGTATTTTCTTTTTAAAATGTATATTGAGCCGGGCTCAGCGTCCCTATTCTGTGCAGCTGGGGAGACTGACGCAAGAGGATCACGAGTTCAAAGCTAGCCTCAGCAAATTAGCGAGACCCTGTCTCAAAATAAAATATAAAAGGGGCTGGAGATGTGTCTCAATGGTTGAGCACCCCTGGGTTAAATTCCCAGTACCAAAAAAAAAAAAAAGTTCAAATAAAAAAATATGGAAATAGCAAGAGAAATAAGCATATTTGGAGATTTGGATATACATTTATCCACTAGCTCTTTTTTTGTTGTTGACAGTTGAACCATTTCATTTAATTATTATTACTTCTTTGAACAGACAAAACAAGCCTGTGGTTTTGAATTCAAAAAGTACTGAAGGGTAAATAAGGGAAAGAAAGTTTGCCCTTACCCTGTTCTCTAGCTATGAGCTCTCCTCCCTTGGCCAACATTGGTAACAATTTCTTGGGTGTCTTTACAAAGATATTCTAGTGTAACTAGTAGAATGCGCATAGTGGATGAATATAAATGGGATTGGTTCCTTCTCTCATTCTTTCCCTTCCTATCTTCCCTTCTCTTCCTTTCTACCTTTTCTCTTTTGACTCCCCTTCTTTCTGTTTTCCTGTCTCCTTGCTCCCACAAACACTAGTTTAGTGTAACACTGTCCTGCAGTTGGAAAACATATGTTGGCTATCATTGTTCAGTAGCTGGAACAATTCATTATTTCTGCTTCGTGAAAGAATTCTTTGCCACTATTCTCACATTCCTGCCACTAATGGGAGATGGCTTGTCAACAGTTAGTTCTCTGTAATTTGTAGATTCTGCATCCATGGATTTAACCAAGCACAGATTGAAAATATTCCACAAAATGGAACCAAACTCCGAAAACCCAAAAGCATCTGTACTGAACAAGTACAGACTTTTTCTTGCATTATTCCCTAAACAGCATACTATAACAATGATTTACGTAGAGCTTACATTTTTTTAGGTTTTATAAGCAATCTGGAGATGATTTAAAATATATGAAAGGCCACGTGTAATGGTGTAGACCTGTAATCCCAGTGGCTGGGGAGGCTGAGGCAGGAGAATTGCAAGTTCAAAGCCAGCCTCAGCAACTTAGGGAGACCTTGTATCTAAGTTAAGAAAAGAAAAGAAGAAAAAAAAAATATATATATATGGGCTGGGGATGTGGCTCAGTGGTTAAATATCCCTGAGGTCAATCCCTGGTACCAAAGAGAGAGAGAGAGAGAGAGAGAGAGAGAGAGAGAGAGAGAGAGAGAGAGGAATATGCATGTTTGTAGGTTTTGTGCAAATATTACATTATTTTATAGTATAAGAAACAATAAGCATCCTCAGATTTTAGCGTTTGAGGGGATTCCTGGAACCAATTCATCCTGATGACATTGAAGGACAACTAATTAAATTTTTTTTTTTTGCCAGTCTATTAGGTAAAAAATTTCTGTTAGTTTATTTTGTATTTTACCTGGTGCTGGATTTCTTGAGCTTCTTCTCTTATGTCAGCTGGTCTTTAAAATTTTCTGTACATTGCCTATTTTTCCTTTCGAATGTTTGTCTTTTTCTTGCTAATATGTAAGAGTTCTTTTATATTATAGATAGTAACCCTTTGTCAGTAATCTGCATTGCAACTATTATCCTAAGTGTTATTTGTCTATTGACTACTTGCTCACCATTTTTCATATAAAAGTTTTTATAATCAAATATTCCTACTTTTATGATTCTGGGTTTCGAATTTTCTTTTCTCATCTCAATGCATGTCCTAGAACTTGTAAGGTAACATTGAATGATAAAGGTAATAATGTGAATCCTTGTCTGATTCTAGATTTTATTTGAAACAATTTTTTGTGTTTCACTATTTAGAATAATATTCACTGTTGTTTTGATAGTCTTTGTCATATTTAAATAGTTCCTTTAATCCTAACACTTCAGAGTTTTTATTAGAAATGGCTCCAAAATTCACAGTAACTTTTTTACATCTGTTTGTCATATAAATTAGGATTATAGATCTCCAGATATTGAGTCATTCTTACATTCCTAGACTAATCTCAACTTATCATAGTACATTATTCTTTTGATTCATAATTGAAATCTATGAATACTTTATAGAGAATTTTTACATTTCAAGTCCTAAATAAAATTAGTCTATAGTTCTTATATATACTATTACCTTTCTGTTGGTTTCATAAAAGGAATTGGGAGATTGTCATCTTTTTCTAAGGTCTGTAATACTTTATTTTATTTATTCATCTTAATGCATTTTTTTATTTTTAATTTTTTTAGATATACACGACAGTAGAGTGTATTTTGATTAAATAGCATTAATGCCATCGGTTACAGTTCAGAGTAAACTAAGCTGTGAGGTGTCTCCTTGAGGTGTCTTCTGAATGTCTTTAATGGCAATTGGTTGATTGAAAATTTCCAATTTGGATCATTCATATTTTTTAGGAAATCAATGACTTCATTGAAATTTTAAAATCTCATTGGATCAAAAATTAAAATTTGAATTTTTTCCTTCTACTATTTTAGTATACTTCATTAATATTGGTTTTATTCTTTATTTCCTTAGTATTATCTACTTCTTAAGATGAGTATTAATTTAACATATTTCTTTTTTTAATAATGAAGACATTTAAGGCCCTATTTTTTCACAACTATAGCCTTTTTACTGTCATGTCCTTTTTAAATATGGAGTTGTCTCTCATTGTATTCGAAGTATTTTGTGATTTCCCTTTTCATTGAAAAAATATTATTCTATTGTCTGATGGATGTACAGATATTTAACATAATGATCAAGAACCCAAACTTTAAAAAAAATTTTTTTAGTTGTTAATGAACCTTTATTTTATTCATTTTTTGTATGTGGTTCTGAGAATCGAACCCTGTGCCTCAAACATGCTAGACAAGTGCTCCACCACTGAACCACAACCCCAGCCTGAGAACACAAACTTTCAGACCATCTTTGTTTAAATTATGTGCTTCATAATTCTATATTTCAACTATAAAATAAGGCTAATACTATATTCTTTAAATGATTGTGAGGTTTAATTACTCCATAAAGTGCTCCTTCTATTAAAAGAAAGCACTCTTAACAATTTTGTGACTGTTAAATATTCTTTAAAAATTCTTTCTTTCTTTCACCTATTTGATGCTGTCTTTATTCTCCCCTTGGTGGTGCTGGGGCTGGAACCCAGAAGCTCACACATGCTGGGCAAGTTCTCTACCACTGAGCTACACCCCCAGCTCATTCTCTTTGGTGCTTTTTCAGCTTAAAGTCCACTTTGACTCATTCATATCGCCATTCCTGCTTTTTAAAATTTCTGTTTCTTTTTTTGGTAGTTTCAAGGTTTGTTTATCAAGTATATTTATTATACATAGCATACATTGGGTCTAGTAACCAATATTCTTGTCTTTTAATGAGGGAATGCAGTTCATTTAATAAAATGACTGATAATATTCCTTTCGTGTTGTTTTATGCTATGACTTATTTTATTTTATTGTTTAACTTCCTCCCTCTTAATTTTGATGGTTTGATCAAGGTGTTATTTATTTTCTTTGTTTAATTAAAGACATAATGGCTTGGGGGTATGCTTAGTGGTAGAGTGCTTGCCTAGCATATACAAGGTTTTGGGTTCAATTTCTAGCACTGAAGATAACAATAAAAAAAAACACATATTGTTTCTACTAAAGATTACTTTTCTTTTCCTTGAATTCATTTCCTTTTTTCAAATAAAAAGAATATATCAATTATCTATGTACCAAAGTGTCTAATATATGGCACAAATATTTCCTAATGTATTGTTTGTCTTGCCTAAGCTTTGAATATGTCTGGACAGAAATGTGTGTGAGTTCATATTCCTTGACAGATCTCCAAAGTGTAGCTCTTTTATATTATATGCCTGATTAGGCACAGAAACATCTACTTTGGCAGTTGAGCCTGCAGCAATATGCTGGGCTCAAAACAAAACACAATATAATAAAACATTAACGACAACAAAACACAAAACCCAGAAAAGCCTGATGAAGACACAGAGAAGGTGATCCAGATTTTCCCAGAAAAGTTTTAAAATCTGCTCTAATGTATAAATGAATGGGTAGTCAAGGGTGCAATGGTCTGTGCTGAAAGCATAGTTGTGAGAAAATTAACTTGGGAAACATTTAAACGGGGCTACTACCTGTCTACTTTAATGATGAAGTAAACACACTGCAATAAAGCACATAGGAGGTTCTATAGAGGGTATTAAGCTAAGCTCCCTTCCCAAAATGAGTCATTGTAACAATCTCTCTTTTACTTTATTTGAATAAGAAATACTGACAAACATTTTTTTTTTTAAAAGAGAGAGGGACAGAGAGAGAGAGAGAGAGAATTTTAACATTTATTTATTTTTTCTTAGTTCTCGGCGGACACAACATCTTTGTTGGTATATGGTGCTGCTGAGGATCGAACCCGGGCCGCACGCATGCTAGGCGAGCGCGCTACCGCTTGAGCCACCTCCCCAGCCCCCTGACAAACATTTTTAGGGTGACTTTATGTGGGTCAGGCACAGTTCTCTGTGCTTCCTTCTGTTAACTAGTTTGCATCTTCTAGGGGCCCTGTACAGTGGGTAGGACATTTATTCCCCTCCTGCTCTGCTTTATTTCACCAAGGAATCTAAGACCCAGAAGGGTTAATTACCCTGCCCAACAGATTAAATACTTGTACGGCTGTAAGGGGTGGGGCTATAATTTGATTCCAGAAATGCTGGCTTCAGAATCTGTTTTTAAACATTAGCTTTTTTTGCCTAGTTACAGGGTTTGTTTCTTACCACTGTGTGGGACACTGAGTACATATGGAGACACACAGTAGGCTCTCAGCTTGTATCTTATTGTTATTCATTTGTTATTGTTGGTTCTGAAGAGACCTCACTTACCTCCAAGTCTGAAGAAATAAATTTATAAGCAATATTCCAGCCCCATGTACCATAATTTTTTCTTTCATTGATCACAGCATTGAAAAAACATAGGCTGAATAATAGTTTTTTCCACCATTGTCCACAGTTGGGGTTTTCAAATATCTCTTCTGTCACCTCTCCACTTCCACCAAACATTTGAAGCAAATTGCTTTTCAGTCCCTGGATAGGTTCCATGGCAATCTTTAAAGCAGATGGGAATGAAAATGCCATGTGAATAGAGAAGCAGGCACTGGGCTTTTTTGTATAGCACTGGTATGAGAGCTAAGTATGTAACTCTTTTCAACATTCACTGGCAAATAAAAAATACTGTTTATTCTTTTGCCATTTGAAAATTTCTGTAATAGGCTTGTTCCAGAGTTTCTACATTGTTCCAGTTCACATTTTAAAATGAGGAGTACAGCATTGTTATTAAAAACACTTCTGTTTGCTTAAGCATAGGGTTTGGGGAACAGCATTTTAGAATGTTTGACAATGAAGGGTTCCTGCAGTGTAAACCTACACATGGATGGCAGCTAGGGGCGATAGCTGCAGATGCAGTGGGTGTCAAATCACAGGATTAACTGCCAAAAGTGTCCTTCAGTACACATATGAAAAACGAGAGCAACAGATTTGGTGTTACTAAATTGTTTTGATTACATTTAGAATCATTTGGTTGATTTTTTTAACCAGAATGATTGAAATGATGAGAGACTGGGTGAGGTGGAGAGGGAATCAATTAGAGGTGTTTTTGAGAGTCTGTTTTTTAAATCTGAAACTGAAGGGTCTGAAGTGTTACCTGACTTACACAGTTTATATATATATATATATACACACACACACACACACCCAAGCTATGAATGGAACTATTTTCCATATTCATCAGCAAATAAAAATTGCATTATGTTTATTATACATAACATGAACAATAATTGCGTGGATATGTATACGTCATATAAAACTGAGTGTATATGCATATATGTATATATATACATACATGTACACACATGTGTATATATATATAAATATACACACACATATGTGTGTGGACATGAAACTTCTGAATCAAGGATCAAATTGATTATTTACTCACAGAATGGCTCATATCATTTCCCTGCCGGTATCCCACAGGTTATGTACTGAGGGCCACATGCAAATATATCGTGTGTGTAGAGTGGGGTTTGTACTATGGGAGAGAATCTGAAACTTTGTAACTTGAAGTTTTTATAGAATGGCTGGTATTGTAGCATCTCTTCCCCTTCAGGGGTGATAGATAGACTTTTGCTTTGGAATGTAAACAAATTCTTTCTGGGGAAGAGACAGGTTTCTAGGTTTTTATAGCCTGGAGTGTAAGCAAATGGCTTTGGGTTTCATTATCCTTACAATGCAAGGCAATGGCTTCAGGAGAGAGAGAGAAGACAGGCTTCTTTACATCTATTTCCCTTAGAACATGAGCAAATGGATCTGGAAGTGTGGGAAGTGCACAGTGGATGAGATATTCTTTATCTTCCCAGGCATATTTGCCTTTCAAGCATCCTTGAATGCAGGTTGCCAGTGATCTTTGCTCAGAAAAATCCTGAATGTGTAGAAATGAGAAAATATTCAGAGTGTTGTTTGATGACTGCCGTGACTGATTCTTTTGAGAAACTCCTTCTCGTGTCTCTAAAGCAGGTTTCTGCCCACCCCTTAAGAATTATAAGTGAAGGGAAAGTGAAAGAGGAGAAAAGGAGAGGGGAAGGGGATGAAGGGAGTGTGATGGTAGGGGGAATTTGATTTCTGTGACAGCATTTTATTTTATCACATAGATGCACCATAATATATTTGACCCTTTACTAGAAGTAGATCACTTCATCAAATTATAAGAAATTTTAGAATTCTGTCTTTTCAATATATAAAAATTCCCTCTAGTTTAATGGCTTAATCTCTTTTTGATCCTACATTGTCAGCATTGTATGAGAATGGTTATTTAGTGCCCTTAATAGCACTAATGATATCATAACCATCCTTAATTTTTGTTAATTTGATGGGCTGTCTCATTGGTATCTTGTCATTTTGATCTGTGTTTCTCTGATGTGTAGAGGCTGAACTTTTTTACTTTTTTCATGGTTACTGACCTCCTATATCTTTTGCTCATTTTTATGAGCTATTAGTGTTTTCCTTAATTATTTGTAGGTACTCTTATTTATGTATTAAGAAAGTTGCCATCTCTGTCTGTATGGATAATGGCATATGACAAAATCCCATACAATTTTACATATGCAGTAATTAAAACTATTGGGATCTTACAGTAGAATCAGAGCAACAGTCCTAATTAAAATAAAAGACCTCCAGAAACTCTCTGTTCCTCTCTGGTATCCTTTAATTCCCTGCATTTGCTACCTCTACTGTCCCTGCCAACACTCCCAACTCCTGGTCAAAGGATAAAGGTAGTTTAAGGTCATAATCTGCCAGACCCTGGGAGACAAATGGAATATCCTAAGTCAAATGGGAGATGTTGGATTTCTCCAATCCATATTCTGAAGCCTGCTCTGGGGGCAAGAGTATTGGGAAGCGGTTCTGGGTAAGAGTACACAGGAGATGGGAAAGAGCTGGGGAAGAGTGTGACAGGGAGAAACTTCTAATTTCAAGAGTGAATCTAATTTTTTCTCATACTAGTTGGGTCTTTATGAGGAAGCACCTCATGCCCCTCATGTCCTCCATCCCACCCCAATTCTGTTAAAGTCAGAAGTGTGTGCAGACATGAGTCTAGCATAGCACTCTGCTTATGCCATTGGTCAGTTTCTCTGCTATTAGGTCTCGTTCTCCTCTTTTGGTCACCTGGAACCTTGGTTAACAGAATTGACTATGTCTTAGTATTTACTCAACCTCAGTATTGGGGGGGATATGAATAGAAGTTTCCAATATCCTTTTAGAGTTTTTTGGTAAATAGCCTCAGTCTGCTGTCTGCTAGAACTTTCCAGAAAAGAAATGAAAATTCCATAAGTGGAATAGAAATTTGAAAAAGGATCAAGAGTTCAAAGCCAGCCTCAGCAAAAGCGAGGTGCTAAGCAACTTACAAAGGACAAGTAAAAGTCAAAAATTGTATATTTTAACTTATAATAATTGGAAGCCTAACATCTTTTTTTGAAAAAAAATCCAAATTGTGAATTATTTGAAAGCAGAGATCTCATCTACTACTTTAGCTCCCCTCCTGTCCTTAGCACAAGGCAAAGTACAAAGCAGACACTCAGCATTCTGGAAGTAGTACTCTTCTTCTTAACTCAGAGTAATGAAAGCATGATGACTTACAATATTAAAATAGGTTATATTTTGTTTTTACCTTGATACTCTTTTGAAGGATGGGGGCTGGGAAAGAACTGTCTGTCTTTGAACTTAGCCAGAGCCTAAATTCAGGGTCTAATGTCACATTTCTTCTATTAAGTCTGCAAAGTAAAAAAAAAAAGTATAAATATTTTAATGTGAAAAATTTAAACATATTCTTAGAGTCATAACATTTTAATGTTTGAAGTAACCTTAGGAATCATTTTAGTGCCAAAGATGTTATTATATTATCATACGAACTTTCTTGTTTTACAAGAATTTGTACAAGACTCATCAATTCCCATTTTTAAGAAGTAGCTTTCCAGCCAAGTGTGGGTGCATGCCTGTAATCTCAGTGGTTTGGGAGGCTGAGGCAGGAGGATCGCAAGTTCAAAGCCAGCCTCAGCAAAAGTGAGATGATAAGCAACTCAGTGAGACCCTGTCTTTAACTAAAATAAAATAAAATAAAAAAACACAGCTGGGGATGTGGCTCAGTGGTCAAGTGCCCCTGGGTTCAATCCCCAGTACCACCCCCCCAACAAAAAAGTAGCTTTCCCTCTTGTAAATACAAAAATCTATATATACTCACTTTATATTGTAAAAAAACTTGTAAGAAATTACAAATTAAGAACAAATTGCATTGGTTAAATCTAGGAGAACTGGAGATCAAAATAAATCAAATGATAGTAACAGATTGAATTTATTTATTTATTAATTATTATTTATTTATTTATTCATTGAATAAAATGGGAATCAATGAATTCATACTGATATAATAAATGAATGAATGAATAGGGGAGAAAGAAGCATTTTCCCTTATAGATAAAAAATATTTTGCATATCCAATGCTGGGGACTGAACCTAGGGCTTTGCTAAGTGCATGCTCTGCAACTCTACAACTGAGCTGTTTAGCTAATCTTCCAGCTAGGTATGGACATCTCAGCCTTGACTAAATATGTTTAAGAGGAACTGTGGAGTTAAAAAGCAAACATAGAAACCTGAATCAGAACTTTTTCCCTTTCATTTTAAAGGAGTTTATTTATTTTTATTTTTGCAGCACTGGGGATTGAAGCCAGGTGTGCTCTATCACTGAGCTAGACCCCAGACCTTCTTTTTAATTTTAAGACAGGGTCTGGCCAAATTGCGGAGGCTGATCTCAAACTTGTGATCCTCCTGCCTCAGCAAAATAGCTGGAAATAGACACATACCACTGTGCCTGACTTTAGTTTTTTCTTTTTTTGCAATAAAAGATATTGGGACAAGTTCTAACTGACTAAGTTCTGTTGACCAGATAATCAATTAATGTACAGTGAAGTTTTTTGGGGTCAAGTGGAAATTTGCTTTCAAATGATTTGGAAAAAACTCCATATATATGTATATAAAAGAAATGAGAGGATAAATGTAAAAAATTGGGAAATAGAGATGAAGAGGAAAGGGTGGGTTTGTATTGTTCTTATAACTTTTCAGCAAATCTGAAATTATTTTTAAAAATTTAGAAAAAAACCCCGAAAACAATAAAAGCAAAAAATAAAAAAATCACTGAATGCAAATTGAAATAAAAGGATAAAAATTACCTGTATTCCCACTAGGTGGGTTTAAGTACACTTTTCTCTTTTTTCCTCCTTCTGACCCACTTTCGTTTTCAAATAAAAAATTACACTGTATATATTGTTTCTAGCTTGATATGTTTTCATCCTGGCAATAGATTATAAACTTATTTCTTTTGTTCCTAAATTTAAGAAATATTTCTTAACATTTTCCCTTCAATCTGTAGTTCCTATAGTGGTAGTCTTAAGTATTTAAAGGCTTGATTTATAAGAATAAATTTCTATCAGTCATACACTGATTATATTGAAAATGTTATGTATCAGGAATTACTCTTATTAAGACTTTGAAGTTCTGTTCTAAGGAACATTTCTATAATATCTCTTTCTTTTTAAAAGGTATCTTCCTCTCTCTCTCTCTCTCTCTCTCTCTCTCTATATATATATATATATATATATATATATATATATTAGTTGTTGATGAACCTTTATTTAATTTATTTATTTGTATGCAGTGCTGAGAATTGAACCCAGTGCATCACACATGCTAGGCAAGTGCTCTACTACTGAGCCACAACCCCAGCACCCCTCTCTCTCTCTTTTTAATAAGACATCTTTCTCTGCTATTGAATTGTCCCTCTCTACCTTAATGATAATGCAAATGATGCTACAGTGTTTGTCTGGTCAATGCTATATCTCCAGCACCTGGAATGATAGTTGGCAAATAACAGATGCCCTATAAATGCTTTTTAAATGAATAATAAATGAAAAACATGGTAGAAATTATTGTGTTATCTTCTAAAATATGTATCTACTGATATTGTATAAGTACTGTTTGTCTTCTGGCTCTGAAGTGACAGAGTAAATGAGAAAAATAAATACTTTTCAATAGTTTTTAAAGTGCTAAAAGGCTGGGTGTGGTGGCACACACCTGTAATTCCAGCAGCTGGGAAGGCTGAGGTGAAGGATCGTGAGTTCAAAGCCAGTCTCAGCATTTAGTGAGACTCTGTCTCTAAATAAAATACAAAAAAAAAAAAAAAAAAAGGACTGGGGATGTGGCTCAGGTTTAAGTGCACCCGAGTCCAATCCTTGGCACAAGGGGGAAAAAAGTGCTAACAGAATAACAATCTGAGAACAGCATGAATGATATAAGGAAAGTGATTTGGAAATTTAATTCCAGCAGTTGGTTTTATAGTTTCCTTGCATATGCACAAAGCATAAAAATAACAGCATGAAGAGACCCTTATTTTCACACATTTACTCTACAATGTTATTCATACAAAGTAAAACAAAAAAAGTAAGCTTGGAGAAAAAACATTGTACAATATAATTGGTTAAAACCTTACTAATTCCACACATTGCAAAATTTTCAAAGTATAGCAGTCAATTCACTGCAAAAACGAAGGCTAAACTTATGGAAAATAAGAATAGATACTAAATACAGACCATCATAAGTGTGGATATCAGGCCTTATATTGTGCTTCTTGGAATCATATACTAGTTTTAAAAACTATGTTGCTAATCTAAACATTGGCATATATATTGTGTATATGGCATACATATCTATCTATTGAGAGTGAGAGTCTGGGAGAAAAAGAGAAAAGTGATAAATGCAAACAAAAACTAAAGAGACCATATTTTTTTCTTAATCAAAACCTATATTCTTAGTTCTTCTGCAAGAAGATAGCTTAAATTTCCTCTGTGGAGCCCAACACACTATTTTATCATTGTTTATGCATTCCCTAGTTTTGGTAATTCATCTGATCCCTTATAAATAAATATGAAACTCTTACGATTCAACAATGGTGCAGAGCTTTGGCATGAATGACCCTGCAAGGTGGCAGTTCTGCAGGAAGACCCATTGATGCCTTTTAGTTAGTGCCTGAACAATGAGGTCTTCTGCTTCGGTTGCCTGGCCATGACTCAAGGAAATCATGGTCACGTGTTCCGTTGTTCCTTTTAATTCTTGTGCAAATCTCAGGAGAATATTGGTGAGGTCAATTCCTGTGTAACAAAGAGAGGTACATAAAACCGTAAGCTCATATAATTCTCTATTTAAAAACACAATGAAGGATCAAAGCCAGCTCCAGCAATATATATGGACTGGGGATGTGGCTCAGTGGATAAGCCCAAGTTCAATACCCAGTACAAACAAAACAAAACAAAACAAAACAAAAACCCACAATCCAGAATTTATTGACTGGTGGTGAGAGAAGGTGTAGCCAATTGTGGAAAGACTACAGGTTTTGGAATTGGAGCCCAGAATTCACATTTTGTCTCTGCCACTTTCTAACATATGGGCATAATAATATTTACTAAAGCAGTACTAGTTGATTATCTACTCCTTCATCTTCTTACCCCTTCCTCTTCTGTTAGCTGTACTCCTGGGTTGCTTGAGATAACTGTGTACCTTGCTAAAATATTATAGTTTAGCTAATCTTCCAGCTAAGTATGGACATCTAGGTTTTTGTAAAAAGGTTTTGACAGAAATAGAAGCACTGTGTAAAACTTTGGGTATCTTCTTGAAGGGAAGAGGTGTGACCCTCTTCCTGTCTTCCATGCTGTTGTTTAGCACATGAGGTGATGGCTGAAGCTCTAGCCACCATCTTGGGCTAATTCTTCAAGAAATAGACAGCAATCCTAGAGCCTAAACACAGACATGCACCTGGGGCACTTCTGGATATGGTTGCCTAAACATGGATGTGCACCTTTGGAACTTCCGGATCTCAGGGCCTAAAAATGGACGTGCACCCGAGGAACTTACAGATCTGGGGGCTTAAACATAGACTGCACCAAGGAACTTCTGGATCCAGGGGCCTAAACATGGAAGTGCACCTGAGGAATCTCTGGATCCCGGGCCTAAATATGGACGCTTGAGGAACTTTTGGATCTGGAGGCCAAAAAATGGACACCTGAGGAACTTCCGGTCCTAGAGCCTAAACATGGATGTGTACCTGAGGCACTTCCGGATCCAGGTGCCTAAACGTGGACGTGCACCTTTGGAACTTCTGGATCCGGGGGCCTAAACATGGATGTGTGCCTGAGGAACTTCTGGATGCTACGGCCTAAACATGGAGGACTGAGGAACTTCCGGATCCGAGAACCCAAAGATGGACGTGCACCTGAGGCACTTCCAGATCCGGGTGCTTAAATGTGGACGTGCACCTTTGGAACTTCCCGATCCAGAGACCTAAACATGGATGTCTGAGGAACTTCTGGTCCTAGAGCCTAAATATGGACGTGCACCTGAGGCACTTCCGGATCCGGGCGCCTAAACATGAACAACTGAGCAACTTCCCGTCCTAGAGCCTAAACATGGATGTGCACCTGAGGCACTTCCAGATCCGGGGGCCTAAACGTGGATGTCTGAGGAACTTCTGGATCCAGGGGCCTAAACATGGACACTTGAGCACTTTCAGATCCGAGGGCCTAAACATGGACGTGTCTCTGGGTCCTTGTGTCTATAAAGGGCAGGGTGTGATTCTCAGAAGGAATGTGCCCCATGAAGAGGAGTGGAGTATGGGGCCTGTTGGGGGGCAGACTGAGCTGTTGCACCCTGAACTTGAATGTGATGGTAGCCTTACTTCCCGGCCTTCCCTTGGGTGTCACTTCCTCCCCTTCCAGGCGATGCCGGGGAGGAAGTGAGATCAGGCGCAGGGGCCAGGCCCTGAGGAGGGACACCGTCTTTCTCCTCCCTTAGCGTGGCACCCGGCCTGGCTGGGGACAGGGACGTCTTGTGACACTGGCTGCCTACTGCATCCCTGCCCCAGGACCTCAGGGACCACAGTTGGGGACAGTCGTTGATTCTCCCCTAGCCGCTGACCCTCAGTCCCGGGGTCTGCCCAGGGAGAGCTCTGTCTCACAGAGGATCAGGGGGCCCCTGTGACCTGCTGCTCCTTACCCACCATCATCCTGGGCAAGCACAGATCAGGACACCAGATGCTACTGAGAGTGACATCTCCTAGATGGGCCACTGGGGACTTTGCCTCTGTCCCCAGGCCTCGGACACTGGATGATTCCCCCCCACCCCAGAGACAGAAAATAACCCCCCACTGCCCAAGACTTATTTTTAAGCTTTGGATTCTGAAATTTTCCTGCTGCCACCTTCTTTGTGAAGCCAGTTTTTCAACAGAGACAATATTCCGGGGGTGGGGTGGGGGACAACAACATGGAGTTAATCAAACCAAGCTGACACATGTGGTCCTCCAAGAGAAATCTGGATTGGAGAGAGAACAGCCATTCTCAACTGGCGAAATAGTGAAGTTCCTTTGTCCTTATTCTGTGTAAGAAATATAAATAATCTAATGTTAACTCATCAAATTATTTTTGATGAGTGCTTGGCTCATAGGAAAACTGATTCTGTTTTATGGAATGAAGTGTTACCTGATTTTAAAATTAAAAATGAAGCCAATTAGGATTAAAAAAAAAAAAAAAGAAATAGACAGCAAAGTTTCCGAGAGTGTGTGGTATAAAGCTAGGTGCTTTATGTGGAAACATTCCAGGCTCCCCGTTAGAAAGCCTGCAGAGGGAGATATCCTAGTGTTTGCCTAAGGAAAGTTTGAAAATGTTGAATTCTAAAGACACATTTCACTGGGAGACTATGAAGATGAAAAGATAAAGTATTTTGCTTAGAAGAAAATACTTAGGATTTAGTAGTTTTGAGTAATAAAGGGCCAATTCTGGTAGATTATTTCACAATATATATTCCGTACAAGTCAATGTTAATTAAAACAGTTAATAAACATAAGGGTAATCCCAACTTTTGGATCAATGTGTTTGGAAGGTATTTTCTGCACAGAAAATTAGCACTAGTAGATTTTTTCCATGTTTGTGTGTCCAGGAAGTTTTGTTTTTATTTGTACTAATTAGCTATACATGATAGCAGAATGCATTTCAATTTCTTGTACACAAATGGAGCACAACTTTCCATCTCTCTGGTTGTACACGATGTGAGTCACACTATTAGTGCAATCATACATGTACCTAGTTAGGGCCTCCTTCCACCATCTTTCCAACTCCCATACTCCCTCCCCTCCCCTCACTCCCCTCTGTCCAATTCAAAGTTCTTCCATTCTTCCATGCCCCCGCTCCCCATTATGGATCAGCATCTACTGGAAGTTTTATTCTTCTTTGTTCTTTTATACTTTTTAAAAAAGATTCTTTTTTTTTTTTTTTATCTGAGATTAAAACTCAAGGGCACTTGACCACTAAGCCACATCCCCAGCCCTATTTTGTATTTTATTTAGAGATAGGGTCTCACTGAGTAGCTTAGTTCCTCACTGATGCTGAGGCTGGCTTTGAACTTGAGATCCTCCTGCCTCAGTCTATGGAGCTCCAGGGACTATAGGTGGAAAGATTAAATCTTGATACAGTTTAAACCAATCCCTTTTCCAAAATGTTTAAATAGTAGGAAACTATTTTAAGAAGAGTGTAACCTGACATTGAACCTCTTTCTTCATATCTGGTGACTCATACTGTTATCATAACCTTCACTTTCCAGGAAGAGCTTACCATTGGAGTGAATAAAGATCAATGGAGTTTTGGCAGTGGATTCTTCATATGATTCTTTCAAATTAATTCCAGCTCCGAGAAGAAATTCACTTCCCATTTTTTCAGTTACAAATGTTCTCACTGCACTGGTTAAATGTTCTGGTCTAAGAATTTTTATCTGAAAGAGAAGACATGGAAGAAAAGGTAAATTAAAAAATCACCCAGGGATATACTCCCCATGGTCAAATAAAATAAAAATAAGAAGTGTTCATGACTTGGCTTTTCATTGAGAGTTATTTGGTATTCCTCATGTTGGGAAGGCTGAATGAGAAAGGGTCTTTATCTGATGGAAAAATTGCCACCATGCTCCTGACCCTCATGTGGTCCTTCCTGATTCCAGGGCCACCTTGAGCCTCTGTCCCTTCTACACTCAGAAGAAGATCTTGTTTTGATGTAAAGGTGCAATTGTTCTTCCTGATTCTACAAAAAGAGACCTTTCCTACTTTTCTTCCGCTCTGCTGTCTATGTTTAGAGCCAAAAAGACTCCATGGTGCTGGGGTGGGAAGATCCAGGATTACTCATCTGGAAGAGTAGTAATTCTGCCATTAATAAAATGAAGACAAATAGCACAATCTTGGTAAGCTTAAGCAAATAGAACAAAAGAACTGAAAAGAACTCTAGGTGAACTAAAATATTTTGGAAACAGCATCTTTATAGTAAACAGAAGCTCAGAGCTTATTGGAATTCATTGAAAATTTCAAAACTGTTTGATGTATAAACTATTTATGTGCTATTTTTATACAGAATGACCATAAACTATGTTCTTTCTGTGTATGTTCAGATCTCCATTAGGTAAAACAAAGTTGAAACTGTATATGTCTTTGGGTCTGTGCAGATATACTGGGTTGAGCCACAGGAAATTGCCATTTTTGTAAGTGTAAAACTGTCTGATATTGGCAATTTCAGGTTTAAAATAATATATTTAATAACTACATAGAATTTTCTTCTGTGACCTTTTGGAAAACCAATCTTAAATTTAAATTTTAATTAAATGTGACAAATAATTTAAGAAATAAAAATTGGCAGCATATAAACAATCTGGGATCCAGTAGCAGAGTGAGACAGATTTAGACCCAGACTCAGTAAATCCAATTAATGAGACTCTGGTGAGTGACACAAATGATTATGTGTGGTCCCATGACACCATCATTGCTGAGAATCCAGGTTTCCAAATATGATTATTATCCTTTGTCACTGCCATGCTACAGGCTCCTCCTGATCCATCAAGCATTCATTACATTTTTCCACTGTTGTAGTTTTTGTTTTGTTTTGTTTTGTTTTTGCAGTGCTAGGAATGAGACCCAGGGCCTCACATATACAAGGCAAGGGCTCTACGACTGAGCCACTTCCCTAGCCCTCCAAGGTTGTAATTTCTAACCCCGAGCATTTTCCTTCCTTTCCTGGATTTCTTTCTTTCTTCCTCCCGCCCACCACCTATCTATCTTTCTTTCTTTCTCTATCTTCCCCTCCCTCCCTCCTTCCTTTCTCCCTCCCTCCTTTCCTTTTTTCCAAGGTATGAAAAAGAAAAGAGAGAGAGAAAAAATGGAATTTTGTTGAATTAAATTTCTTTTCTTTTTAAAAAAATTTTTTAGTTGTAGAATGATACAATACCTTCATTTATTTATTTTTAATGTGGTGCTGAGGATCAGATCCAGTGCTTTACACGGGCTAGACAAGTCCTCTACCACTGAGTCACAACCGCAGCCCCTTGTTGAATTCAATTTCACAATCTCTCTCTCTCTCTGTCTTTTTTTTTTAGCTCTACTAATTTTTTTGTGGTTTTATTTTATTTTTTTATGTTCTTTTTAGATATATATGACAGTAGAGTGTATTTTGACTTTTATTATACATACATGGAATATAACTTATTCTAATTAGGATCCTGTTCTTGTGGTTGTACATGATGTGGAGTTTAACTGGTTGTGCATTCAAACGTGAACATAAGGAAGTCTTGTTGTGTGTTAGCAACCACACATAAGAGAGAACAGTTGTACTTTGGTTTTTTGGGGTTGACTTTTTTCACTTAGCACCATAGCCTCCAGTTCCATTCATTTACTAGCAAATGCCATAATTTCATTCTTATTTATGGCTGAGTAATATTCTATTGTATGTATGTACCACATTTTCTTTATCCATTCATCTGTTGAGCACCTAGGTTGGTTCCACAGCTTAGCTATTGTGAATTGAGCTACTCTGAATACTGATGTGGCTGCATCAATATATTATGCTGATTTTAAGTCCTTTGGGTGTAAGCTGACGAGTGGTATTGCTGGGTCAAATGGTGGTTCCATCCCAAGTTTTCTGAGGAATTTCCATACTGCTTTTGAGAGTGGTGTAACAATTTGCTGTCCCATCAACAACGTATGAATGTACCCTTTTCCCCCACATCCTTGCCAACATTTATTGTTGCTTGTATTTTTGTATTCATTCCATTATGACTGGAATGAGATAGAAACTCAGTGTAGTGTTAATTTGCATTTCTCTAATTGCTAGAGATGTTGAACATTTTTTCATATGTTTGTTGATCAATCACATTTCTTCATGAAATGCCTGTTCAATTTCTTTGCTCATTTATTGACTGGATGATAATGATGATGATGATGATGATGATGGTGATGATGATAATGATGATGATTTTTTTTGTGTGTGGTAAGTTTTGAGTTCTTTACATATCCTGGAGATTAATGTTCTATCTGAGATGCAGGTGGCAAAGATTTTCTCCCATTCTGTAGGCCCTCTCTTCATGCTCTTGATTGCTTCCTTTCACTAGCTCTTTTATTAACAACAAGACATTTTCAATTAATAGAGCAATTGCTATATCAATACATTTTTTGCTATGTTAATTAATATAGCAAGTAAATTAATTTGTCAATTAATATAGCAATTATCTTATTGTCATCTTTCCCTGCTATTTTCAGTCCAGTAGGCTGTAGTAGTGCAGAGAGGTGAAAATAAAACAGTCCTTGCCCTCATGGACCTTTGACACACTTTTTCTGGGTCACTTTTTTTTCTGTTATATTTTAATTTAATCTCTGATATGGCAGTCTCAATTTCTGATTCTCACAGGTCAGGCCCAGTGTCCTAATATGTATAACAACATTTTCTTAATTCATATCTTCTGACTTTTTATTTAGAAAACAAAACCACTAAATTCATAAAGTTTCTAGTTCATAAAATAAAATCATCAGAAGCTTATTGGAGAAAGACAATGTAGCACAGACTTTAAAATCTAATTAATTTTCCAGGTAATATATATTTGCCAAATAAAATTTATGTAATACAAAAAAGGTATAAAAAAGTGAAAAAAGTCCCAAGATACTACTATTTTTTTCTGGTGATTTTTTTTGGGGTACTAGGGATTGAACTCAGGGGCACTTGGCCACTGAGCCACATTCCCAGCCCTAATTTGTATTTTATTTAGAGACAGGGTCTCACTGAGTTGCTTAGTGCCATACTTTTGCTGAGGCTGGCTTTGAACTCAAGATCCTACCTAAGCCTCCCAAGCAGCTGGGATTACAGGCATGCACCAATGCATCCAGGTTGTGATTTTTTTATAGACATTTTCTACATTTTCTAGCATCTTCCTATTTATCCTCCTTGTCCTATACAGATTGTTCAGTTTTTCATTTGTCAATTAATATAGCATAAATATATTTTCATGTCATCATAACTGCCATTGACCTACATGTAGAGGTATTAATCTGTCCAGTCATCAGAGAGATGATATACATCATTGAAATGGGTTGGGTAGAAGAAAAAATTTCTCTTCTATAAGAAAAATAAAAATGCAAATATGATGCTAAGTGGTAACTAACATAAAACTTCAAAGCTGGGAAGTAACAGGGAGCAGCAGGGATGATGGGACTGACATTCCTCAGCTCTAGCTCTTGTTGCCATTAAGGATGGTGGGTTCAGTAGTGCTTCATCTTTTAATTTTTCAATAAACTCAAAAATCTTGATTATTATATGAAATCTATCAATTTGCAAATTTTGGTCTCAAAACAAAACCAAAAAGCAAACATATATGTGTATACTGATGTTCATAGCAGCATTATTTACAATGGCCCAAAAGTGGAAACGAACCAAGTGTCCCTCAATGAATTCATGGATAAATAAATGTGATACATACACATAACAGAATATTAGTTTTAAAACAGAAGGAAGTTTTGACACATGCTGCAATATGGATGAACCTTGAAAAATCTTATGCTCATTGAAATAAACCATTCACAAAAAGACAAATATTGAAGCACTGGAGACAAAAAGTAGAATGGAGTCGTCAACAACTGTCAGATGGAGGAAGAGGGGCATTATTGTTTAACAGGTACAGGGTTTCTTTTTAGGAGGAAGATAAAGTTCTGGAAATGGACATAGGTGATGGCTACATAATATTGTGACTCTACTTAATGACATTGAATGGCATACTTAAAAAGGGGTAATCGGAACTAATTATAAGAAATAAAATAAACTATGTATATTTTTATCACAATAAAAAATGTAGAAAACAATTTACTTTGAGATATAAGTGTACATATAGTAGAGTAGAGGACATGGAGCCCGGGAGGGGAAGGGGAAGCACTGGGGAGTGAAACTGACCAAATTATATTATATGCATGTATGGATGTTACAATGAGCCCCACTATTATGTAGGATTATAATGCACAAATAAAAAAGTAATTAATATGAGTACACAGAACTTAAACATAATATATGAAATTTATTTTAGATACTTTTACTTAAAAACTTGGAAGTTGCTATTGTCTGAATGTTGGTGTTCCCTCAAAATTTATATGTTGGCCCCTAATCCCTAGTGCAATAGTATTAAGGTGGTGGGGAGTGACTTAGGAAGTGACTAGACCATGAGGGCTCTGCTGCCTTGAATGGACTTGGTGCCCTTATGATGAGGCTGGAGGGAGCCTGTTTGTCTCTTCTACCATGAGAGGACAAGCAAGAAAAAACCACTTGTAGGCAGAGAGCAGCAGTCACCAGATGTTGAATCTGCAAGAGCTTTGATCTTGGACTTCTCAGACTCCAGAACTTCGAGCAATAAAATTATTTTGTATATAAATTATTAATTCTAAGGTATTTTGTTACAGCAACCCAAATTGGACTAAGATGGAAATTCTCTACAGAAGATCTTTTTAGGTTCAAATCCATTTGTTTCATGATAAATTGCACTTGAAAATTGGAAAAAAAAAGACAAAGCTGCAGGCCAGATAAAACAAATCTATAAGCCAGATGCAGCCTTCCCCCCTCCCAATCTCTTATCTTCAGTGAATATTAGTTGTTAGGGTCCATAAACAAGTCAAGATGGCGCCTGGCATTTTGCCAGAGGGAGTGGTTTGAGAAGTAATACCAGCGAGCCATTAAGATGATAGAGATTCCTTAATGACTGACTGCTGTGTCTAGATTATGTCAATTAAGTTAAGCTGTGTGTAATCAAGATGATGATTCCTTTTTGGTTGACTGCTATATCTAGTTTATGTTAATTAAGAGAAGCTGTGTGTAATTAGTTATGTGTATATATACCCCTACTGTCCTACAATAAACGGCTCCCACTCCTGCTGTATCAACCTTCACAAGTTCCTTGTCCCCCCCCCCCCTGCCGCCCCCCCCCGGTAATTTAGCTGCAGTCAGACTGTGGCAATTAGTGTTGCAAGAGTAGAATTTAAGGCAGAAATCAAAAGGAGGATTACTGGTTGTCCAGGCTGGCATTTACATAGAGTTGAGGTCAAGAGAGGAATGAAATGAGGAGTTTACCCCTCACTAAAGCAAAAGGTAAATGTGAAAATAAAAAAGGTTTTTTGAGGTAGTCAGAATGAATTTAGGATGATCTACTTTGGAAAGTATAATATAATGGGACTTCTGAGAGTATAGATTTCAGAGTCAAACTGCCTGGGATCAATCCTGGCTCTATTAGGCCATTTCTGAGCCTTGGATCACCTGTAAAATGGGAGAAATAATCTTGCCTATCCCCTAAGACTATTAAAAGCTTTAAATAACATAATGTATGTACAATGCTTAACACACACTAAACTTTCTAAAGCCTAGGTCTTATAAATGACACCTGTTCACATGCCTAACCTATCAACCTTCTATCCTTCAACCAGATTCCAAAGCAATTGAGTTTGGAAGAGGCAGGCATAGTATCACCTTTATTAATAATAAAGAACATATTTGGGGTGGTTTAGGTGTGAGGCAACACTGTACTTCCTGCTACTGAACCCTGTAACTAGACACACTTACCTGTCACAGCAAGGCTGGGAAGCCATCAACCTACCTCTATAGGACAGGGTCTAAATCCTATAATTTATGGCTTGGAGAAGCAGAACAGAACATGTGCTCTTGGCATCCAGTGTAGACCCAAAAGGGGATAAGGAAGAAAAGGCTGAGCCATGTACTCTCAATTAATGTCTCAAATTTATCTGTCTTATAAGTCTCCCTCCCCCCTTCTCTAGGAAAGAGCAAATAAGTGGGCAGAGATGCAGGAGTGTTTCTAACTGGACTCCCACCACATGAAAGGGACATTCAGGGTGAGTGGAGTGTAGGTGCTTCCCTCTAATGTTAACATTCATCAAATGTTAGCTCTCAGAAATCAATATTTTTGCTTATAAAATATTAATTTTATAGGGTTTAAGTTACTAAAAGCGCTCAAAACATCTGGAATATTAGTATTTTCTCATAACACATCTTACCAAAATAAGTCTTTGAAATGGAGTGAGTTTCTCCCAGGGAAAAGTTGTAGGATTACACATTTCTTCATTTTCACTCAAAAGTTCACCTAGATGTCATTGAGAAAAAGAAACTGAGATTAACAATCAAATACTTTGTATCAATAAGAGATGTCACAATACAAAATTTTATTATAAAATTATGAAGTTAAAAAAGGACATGATTGTCTTAAAGTGAGCTTTATTTCTATAGAATTTGGTGCATTACTAACTATCCTTTGTACCTCAAAAGCAGTAGACATTAAGGTAGATTTAAATTCCAATTTAGTCCAGCTGAAGTGGCTGCTATAATAAAATGTTGGGCAGCTGAGGGAAAAATGGAGAAAGCAAAGGGTATATCTAGAGTTCCCTCTCTTCAGTATTGGGAACTGAACCAAGGGGTAGTCTACTGCTGATTTTCATTTTAATTTTTTATTATAAGACAGGGTCTCGCTAAGTTGCCCAGGTGGGCCTTGAGCTTGTGATCTACCTGCCTCAGACTCCTGAGTTTCTGGGATTAAGGGAAGGAGCCACCAAGCCTGGCATAGCCAACACTTTATAATCTGTTCCTGCAAATGTGAGTTCTTTCAATATATATAAACTAACCAATTACATAGGAAATGAGAATCCAATGGAAATTCAACAAAGATTATCAAAATTTTCAAAAAAATATATCTCTTTTGGACCCTTCTTCTCACCATCACGGAGTCCTGCTGCATCACAGTCTATAGCAAATTGAGAGCCTTCTGGTCTTTGTTACCAACTATCCCAAATACAGTTATAAGTTTCACCTACCTTTTATTTCTATGGTATTTTCCCAAAGTCTAATTTTAAATACAACTTTCATTATCAAAATAGCTTTTTTGAATAAGGCTAATATTGGTTTATTGATCTTAAAAAAAGCACCCATGGTATGTGACAATTTAGTTACAAATGGATAAATTTGGGGTTATTTGCAAAATAAAACCATCTTCACTTTACAAAAGGTTCTAATAAATCTAATATAGAGACTGTTTAAGTAAAAAGCACTGTTTAAAGATCTTAAATTATAATAAATTATAGGTACCATGTAGATTAGTGACAAAAGCAACAAAATAAAGCAACAATGACCCAGAGAGAAAATGAGGGAAGGATATTCTCAAATTAGAATTGGAAATCAAAAAGCATGAAACATGTGATCAACAAAATTTGAACATTTGTGTAGTACATATACAATAAACAAGTCTAGTAGAAAATGAAAAGGTATAGAAAAACATTTAAAGACACAAAAAGTCAGTTATTAATAACATTAATAGAATTCTTACAAATTCTACAGAAAAACAGGGGTAGGCAAACTCAAATTGCCAGTAAACATCTTAAAAGATACTTCAGCTTGCTAATAATGGGAAATTATAACTCAAGTATTTTAAGTTTTTTCAGATGGGCACAATTTAAAAAAAGACCAATATCTCAATTGGATAAAAGATATTCATATTGCTGGTGAAAATACAAATTGAACATAGACTTTTAAATAATCAACCTGGAAGTAACTATTAATAAAAAATAATTAATTTTTTTATATCTTTGTTTCATTTATTGATTTTGATGTGGTGCTGAGGATTGAACCCAGTGTCTCACACATTCGAGGCAGGCACTCTACCATTTAGTTACAATCCCAGCAATAATAATAATAATAATAATAATAATAATAATAATAATAATAATTTACTTTTGACCAGCATTTCCACTTTTGGAATTCTATCTCCTATAGAGATAAGAGTAGAGGAAATTTGTAAGAATGCTTATGTTATTGCACAAGTAATTATACATTTTAGCAAAAATCTGGAAGCAAAATGAAAAAAAAAAGTGGAAGAAAACAAATTAGATTGTAACTCAAGTGGGGATGAAACAGATGGAAGTGGCAGGGAAAAACAGAAGAGGTGAGTTCAAAGTGGAAGAAGAAAACAGAAAAGATATGATAAAAATATCAAGTCATTTAAACTGAAAGTGAGGTCCACTTCCAGGGAATTTTTAGAACAACATATTTGTTTTATAAAATGAGGTGCATATGTAGGCTTATTTAGATTTAAGTTTCAAAACTAGTGTAGTGTATTAAAACTATCATCTCTACAATATCTAATTTCTTATCAGTTTCTTAATAATCCTATTTGACAAAATACAGCATCCACTTATGTTTAAAGCACTAGAAAAACTAGAGATAATAGGAACATACTTCAACATTGAAAAAGGTATAGATGGCAAAACCAAGGCCAAAATCATTCTAAATGGAGAAAACCTGAAAGAGTTCCCTCTAAAAACTGGAACAAGACAGGGATGCTCTCTTTTACTACTTCTATTCAGCATAGTTCTTGAAACACTAGCCAAAGCAATTAGGCAAAAGAAAGAAATTAAAGAGATATGGACAGGAAAAGAAGAGCTCAAACTATCTCTGCTTGCCAATGACATGATTCCATATTTAGAAGACCCAAAAAACTCCACCAGAAAATTTCTAGAATTCATAAATGAATTCGGCAAAGTAGTAGGATATAAAATTAACACTCCAAAATCAACTGCAATACTATATACCAGTAATGAATCATCTGAAAGAGAAATTAGAAAAACTATTCTATTCCCAATAGCCTCAAATAAACAAACAAACAGCCAACAACAACATCCTTGGGAATCACTATAACAAAAGAGGTGAAAGATCTCTACATGAAAAAGTACAGAACATTAAAGGAAGAAATTGAAGAAGATCTTAGAAGATGTAAAGATCTCCTATGTTCTTGGATAGCCAGAATCAATATTGTCAAAATGGCCACACTACCAAAAGTACTATACAGATTTAATGCAATTCCTATTAAAATCCAATGATGTTCTTCATAGAAACAGAACAAGCAAAAAAGCAGTCATGAAATTCATTTGGAAAAATTTCGCCTAGATTAGCCAAAGCAATCCTTAGTAAGAAAAGCAAAGCAGGAGGCATCACAAAATCAGATGTTAAATTATACTACAGACCTATAATAACAAAAATAGCATGGTATTGGCACCAAAACAGGCATGAAGATCAATGGAACAGAACACAGAGACAAACCCACATAAATACAGTTATCTCATACTAGACAAAGGCACTATAAACATACATTGGAGAAAAGACAGCCTCTTCAACAAATGATGCTGGGAAAACTGGAAAGCCCTATGTAACAGAATGAAATTAAACCCCTATCTCTCACCATGTACAAAACCCAACTTTAAGTGGATCAAAGACCTAGGTATTAGACCAGAAATCCTGCACCTATAGAAGAAAATGAAGGTTCAATTCTCTAACATTTTGGATTAGGAACTAACCTCCTCAACAAGATTCCTAAAGCACAAGAAGCAGAATAAAAACCCAACAAATGGCATAGTATCAAACTAAAAAGCTTCTTCACAGCAGAGAAAACAACAGCATGAAGAGAGTTACTGAAGGGGAAAAAATCTCAGATAAGGTGTTAGTTTCCAGGATATACAAAGAACTCAAAAAACTTAACACCTCCAAACCCCCAAATAACTCAATCAATAAACATGCAAAGGAACTAAACAGACACTTCTCAAAAGAAGAAATCCAACCATCAACAAATGTATGAAAAAATGTTCAATATCTTTAGCAATTAAAGAAATGCAAATTAAAGCTACACTGAAATTTCCCCTCACTCCAACCAGAATGTATCGAGAAAATAAGTAACAATAAATGTTGGTTAGGAAGTGAGGAAAAGTGTACACTCATACATTATTGGTGGGACTGCAAATTAGTGGAACCACTCTGGAAAGGAGTATGGAGACTCCTCAAAAACTAGGAATGGAACCACCATTTGACCCAATTATTCCACTCCTTAGTATACATCCAAAGGAGTTAAAATCAGCATACTACAGTGATGGAGCCACATCAATGTTCAGAGAAGCTCAATTCACAATAGCTAAGCTGTGGAATCAACCTAGGTGCCCTTCAACAGATGAACAGATAAAGAAAATGTGGTATATATACACAATGAAATAATACTCAGCCATAAAAATGATGACTATAACATTTGCTGGTAAATGGATCAGGAGACAATCATGCTATGTGAAATAGCCAATCTCAAAAAAACCAAAGGTTGAATGTTCTCTCTGAAATATGGATGCTAACCCCCAACAAGTGGGGAGAGGGAAAGAATAGAAGTTCATTGGATTAGACAAAAGGAAATGAAGGGAAGGGAGAAGGAGTGGAATGAGTCTGACATAATTTTCTAAGTATGTGTACAAATATACCACAGTGAATCTCAACATTATGTACATCCATAAGACTAGGATCCTAATTAAAATAAGATATATTCCATGTTTGCATAATTATACCAAAATGGATTCTACCATCATGTATAACTAAAAAGAACCAATAAAAATGTGAAAAAAGTCACTTCACAGGATTACTAGGAGGGTTACATTGAATGAAACATGTGCCTAGAACAAGTTTACTTTGCCTCACTTTACAATTTTTTTCATAAGATATGGAACTGCATTTATAAGTTGAAAATCTACACACACATGTGCACACACACTTAAAACACTGAATGCTTTCTTACTTTCTCCTGGTGATTTCCTACTTTCCTCTGATAAATCATTTTCTGGATTGAATGGTGTGCTAATTAGAGAATATATGGCCTTGCTGTTCTTAAAAGCATTCCATTGTGGTATATTTGATACAAGAGATTCGCACAGGAGTAAAAATGGTTCCAGCTGGCTGCTGACATATTGACATTGCTTCCACCTTGAATCTGGCAGCCACTGAAGATGATGATCTTTACATATTTCAAATATGCCTAATAGAAAAGGAAAAATAATCCCATTAGAAGAAATAAATCCTTCACCTTTCAGCCAATCGTTACAAAAGTGGATGATTAACAAATACTGTTGTTGAAGAAACAAACTATGGATATCAAAATGAACTATATAAAAGTTAATTATTTTTCACTTTGGTAAAAATACAACATAAAATTGATTATCTTAAGTATTTTAAGTACATAGTTCACTAGTGTTAAATATATTCATAATGTTGTGAAACAGAACTCCAGGACTTTTTCTGTAGTTTGAAACTCTATGCCCATTACACAACAACTCCTCTTCCCCCACTCCTCCAAGGTCCTGGCAACCGCCATTCTACTTCCTGTTCCTATGAATTTGACTTCCTTGGATATCTCATCTAAGAGGAATCATAGCTGTTTGTCTTTTCATGACTCACTCATTTCACTGGCATAATGTCCTTGTGTTAGTCAGATTTTCCTCACTGACCAAAACTGACCAGAAAAGTTTACTTTGCCTGACAGTTTTGGAGATCCAGTCCATGGTGGCCTGAATCCATTATTCTGGTTCTGAGGAGAGGTAGAACATCATGGCAAAAGGTGTGGTGGAGCAGTGCTGCTGTTTATTGTGGCCAGAAAGCAGAAAGAGTGAGAGGCGAAGGAGCCACAGGGAAGATGTACTTTTCCAAGGCAGATCCCCAGTGACCCACCTCTTCTAGCCATGCCCCACTTGCCTAATGTTACCATCCAGTTAGTCCCTTCAAACTAAAGTGACTGATTAGGTTTTAGCTCTTATAATCTAATTATTTTATCTCTGAATATTGCTGCATCAACACAGAAACTTTGTGTTTCTGTGTGTGTGTGTGGGGGTACACCCTCACATTCATACAGTAATAGTTCTCAAGATTAACTCATGTGACAGAATTTTCTTCCTTTCAAAGACTGAATAGCATTCCATTGTGTATTTATACTACATTTTGCTTATCCTTTCATCCATTGGGGGATGTTGAGCTGCTTTCACTTGTTGGCTGTTGTCAATAGTGCTTCTATGAACACAGGTGTGAAAATAATCCTTTCAAACTCTGCATTCAAGTTTTTAGATATATATATCCAGAGTGCAATTCCTAAATCATTATAGTAGTTCTACTTTTAATAGTGTGATGACATTCCATCCTGTTCTCATTTTTTTTTTTTTTTTTGGTACCAGGGATTGAACCCAGGGGGGCACTCAACCGCTGAGTCATATCCCCAGCCATTTTTATTTTGAGACGGGGTCTTGCTAAATTGCTTAGGGCCTTGCTAAGTTGTTAAGGCTGGCTTTGAACTTGTGATCCTCATGCTCAGCCTCCTGAGCTCCTGGAATTAGAGGTGTGTGCCACCATGTCTGGCTCCCTACTGTTTTCAATAGTGATTGACCATTTTATAATCCCACCAGAGTATACAAGAGTTCCAATTTCTCTACATATTCATTGATAATTGATATTTTCTCTGTGTTTGTATGTGTGTGTTTTGTAGTAGTCATCCTAATGTGTATGAAGTTGTATCCTACTGTGGTTTTGATTTGCTTTTCTCTGATGTTTAGTGATGTTGTATTGTGGGGTGGCTAGCACCTCACCAGGGAATTCTTGCCTGCCCAGAGGGATAAACCTCCTGAGAAATTAAAGTCTAGAATAATTAGGGAAGAACAAAAGATAAAGAGTCAGAAAGGATAGTTTGAAAGATGGAGCCCCTGATAGATCCAGCCCACTCAGGAGCTGGAGCTAGACAATTAGAAAATGACTCCTGTGGTTTATTTAAGGGGGTACCTCAAAGACAGGGGTAAGGTTTCAAGAGTGGAGTTTTGCTTCCTGATGTCTTGCAGTCAGCATGTTGATTGGCATCTGGGCAGGTTACCCCATCTCAGAGGGGCTGTGTGGGACCTTTGACAGAGAAAGCTTGAATAGGCTCACAATGTCTGTGCAGTCAACCAGAGGAAGTGTCCCCTGGAAATTCCCAGACACCAGATTATTCTATTCACTAGGCTGCGATGCGCAACACAGTCCACACACACGTATGATATTTTAATTAAAGTTCAGTTAATATAAATGCATAGATTTAAAAAATGTATGATTTATGCTTTAAAAATTAGTATTTTTTTGTTATACAACTACCATTTTGAAACTGATTTCATCAGTTAATAAAATGTTTTATAAATATTTTAGAATATACCTAAAAGCTTTGTCCCCACTCAACTGATAACATACTAAACATTAAAATGCTAAGTTGTTGTAAGTGGTACAAATATTTAAAAAAAATTTTTAAAAATATTAAGGTAAAAAAATAAGTCCTTTCTTAGAGCTGTAAAGTTATGTAAAAAATGATTACTATTATGTTAATAGTTTTCATATCAATGTTTGATGTTTACATTTTTCTTTGGTTGCTTCTAAAATGCCACAGAATCCCTGGAGAACTTTCTATTTTTATTTTTTGTTTAAGCTACTGTTATAGTTTCTTTCTTATGTAAGCAAAAGAATCATAATAAATCCACAAGAACATTGGTTGATTCAATGGCTATAAGTGGCTACTTATCAAACATTTACTAAGCATCATGCTTTGATACACACACACACACACACAACAGAGGACTATCCATATTTCTGGTATACTTAAAAGTAGCTCTTTTCATGTTTTTATTCTGATTCCTAGTTTTTGTGATGATCTCCAAACAGTCAACAAAATTTAATACAAACAACCACTCCCTACCCTCTTGTGAATATCAGATTTCCTTTATTTTTTATTTATTTTATTTTATTTTTATTTCTTATTTTTCAGCACAACAGTGTGAATGCATTTACTGCCATAATACTTATGCCATTGTAGATATAAAATGTACAAGACAGGAGCATTTGGAAAAATTCAATAGCTAAAGAATCTTGCCTAAGCTTTTTGGACAAATATGCTGTGGCTCAAATTTTCAAGGCTTTTTCATAAGAAAGTGAGGGCAACTGAATTCAGGAGGGGGGTAAAGTTTAACTCCTAATGGTATGTAACTGGTGTGTGTCGTGTGTGTGTGTGTGTGTGTGTGTGTGTGTGTGTGTGTGTGTGTATGTGTGTATTCCTATTGACTACAATTAGATATTCTGCTTTGCATATTAGGCCTGCTATAACCATACTACTTTTTATTTATTTATTCATTAATTCAAGAATTAGTGAGCACCAATTGTACCCCCCACCAACTAGGAGGTACAGTGATAAAATATGCATTGTGCTTGATTTCAATATACTTTAATTTAATCAATTATAGAAGCAGTGACTTGGAGCACCTTGGAGATATTTTAGTATTTTGCAAAGAAAGACATTTTCATTTTTTTTCCTATATTCAGACAAAGTACTTTTACTTACTATTAAGTCTAGGCTTGGGTAGTACACTTTTAATATTTATCAATAAGCCAGAATATAAAAAGATATTCCATTCTTCTTCTGATAGGAATCCAATGTCATCCTGCATTAGATTTCCATTAGCATTATTTTGCATGATTGCAGTGCAAAGCCGAAAGGAGAAGCAGAGTTTATGTTCATTAAACAGAGCTGAAGAAACCACCTAGAGGAAAAAAAATACAATGGTTAGACTAACCCAGTTATATTAAAGAAGTATGCAAAATTCACATTAAAGAATATCTCACCTTAAAAATATTTCTTGTCAACACATCTACTGCATTTTTAACATGCTTGTCTAAACAATTTTTTTCTCTCTCCAAGTTAGGTTCTTCTGAGGTATTCATAATCAAATGAACATTTTTCAGAGATGTTTTCTCCATTTTCAAGCCACTTTCCTGTTCTTTGTTTTTGGAAACTACTGATAAAACAAAAACCCGATGAAACCAGTCCAGGGAGAACTGGTACATGCAGTTGAGTTGTGTAAGATCAGCCACTAGAAAGTAGAGCAGGGCACCTCGAGTAGCAATGGGGAGGTAGTTTTTATATGTTGCTTGCATTTCACTTTTTTCTTTTTCTGTTGCTTCATTGCGTCTTGAAATTTCATTTGAAATTATTTTGGATTTTCTTAAGGTATCTATCATTTCCTCATCATCTAATATGCATCCTAAAGAGAAACAAAAAAGTGAATTTAAATAAAAACTGTAGTAATATTAATTACCTGTTTCTTCATTTGTACTCTTTTTTATTTGTTATTTTTAGTTATATGTGACAGAGTATATTTTGACATATCATACATACATAGAATATGTATGATACTTCCAATTATTGTGCTTGTACATGATGTGGAGTTACACTGGTCATGTATTCATATGTGAACATAGGAAAGTTATGTCTGAGTCATTTTACTGTCTTCCCATTCCCATCCTCCCTTTCTTCCCTCATTTTCTCCCTGCCCAATACAGTGAACCTCCACTTTTCCCTCCATACCGCCTATTGTGAGTCAGCATCATATATCAAAAAGAACATTTGGTCTTTGGTTCTTTTGGATTGGCTTATTTCACTTAGCATGATAGCCTCCAGTTCCATTCATTTATCAGCAAATGCTATAATTCTTCTTTATGGCTGAGTAATATTCCATTGCGTATAATGTACTTCATTTTCTTTATCCATTCATCTGTTGAAGGGCACTAGGTTGGTCCCACAGCTTAGCTATTGTGAATTGAGCTGCTCTGGACATTGATGTGGCTGTATCACTATATTATGCTGATTTTAAGTCCTTTGGGTATATGCTAAGGAATGGGATGACTGGGTCAAATGGTGGTTCCATTGCAAGTTTTCTTAGAAATCTCCGTACTGCTTTCCATTGTGGTTGCACCAATTTGCAGTCCCACCAGCAATGTATGAGTGTGCCTTTTTCCTCGTATCCTCACCAACATTTATTGTTACTTGTATTCTTGATTTTACTATTCTAACTGGAGTGAGATGAAGTCTCACGGTAGTTTTAATTTGCATTTCACTAATTACTAGAGATGTTGAACTTTTTTTTTTCATATATTTGTTGACCATTCATATTTATTTTTCTGTGAAGTCTGTTCATTTTCCTTGCCCATTTATTGACTTGGTTATTTGTGTTTTTGGTGTTAAATTTTTTGAGTTGTTTATATATCCTGGAGATTAATACTCTGAGGTGTGCGTGGCAAAGATTTTCTCCCACGCTCTCTCTTTGTGTTCTTGATTGTTTCCTTTGCTGTTAAGAAGCTTTTTAGTTTGATACCCTCCCATTTATTGATTCTTTATTTTACTTTTTGCACTTTAGGAGTCTTGTTGAGGAATTCAGTCCCTAAGCCAACATGGAGTTGTGCCTACTTTTTCTTCTGTTAGGTACAGGGTGAGAGATACGGGTCTAATTTTATCATATTACATATGTTTTCCAGTTTCCCCAGCACCATTTGTTGAAGAAGCTATATTTATGGCACCTATGTCTAGTATGACTGTAAGGGACCGGCAAACGATGGGGGAAGAGACCACCAAGAGACCGACTCATGCAATAGCAAAAGGGGGTTTATTGAAGATCCAGCACGCTGGGGCTCTGTGCTCACTCAAGGAGGGAAAGCAGCCCAGAGCCCCGAGCAGAGATTAAGCAGTGCTTAAGAACACTTTTTGGGGAGGGCAGGGGCTTTGCATACATCAGAGCAAATCATCATGAGGCGTGGGAAAATCGAACAAAAACTCTCAAACATAATTAGCACATTCATTGGTGGGGACAGATCGGGCGGGGGTGATAGGTCAGTCCTAAAGCGGGGTATACATTCAAACTGATTGGTTTAGGCCCTGAGGTGCCTACGTGCTGAGCTGCACTGGGTCCAGGTTGTTAAGCAACTAAGTGGTCAGGGGGAATTTCGACACATATCTAATGGGCAGTCCTGGGAATTGTCTTAACAGCTACAGGAATTTCAGGCTTTTAGTGTAGCTTAGAAACTTAACAATACCTGGTCCTTTACATTTTAACTTCAGTTTCTTTTACTCTTTGATGACATAACTGTATTTTTGTGGGTTTTGCTCTGTGTCTTCTATTCTCTACCATTGGTCTATATTCTGTTTTTGTTACTATAGGTCTATAGGACAATTTAAGGTCTAGTATTGTGATACCTCTTGCTTCACTTTTCTTGCTGAGGATTGCTTTGGCTATTTTGAGCCTCTTACTTTTCCAAATGTCATTCTGTACTCTTTACATAAGAATTTTTACTTTGGGCTTTTTGTTGGTTTTATGCTGAAGATGGGCTTTTATGTTATGCCCCACTTTCTACTCTCTCATCTCTTCTTGATATTATTTTAATATTTATGGGTTCTATTTTTATTATAGGCATACAATAGGGAACCATCTATTATGTAGAATACATTTACCCAGTGAACCACTATACATAAGAGAACTAAAATTAAATTTCCAGAAAATAACAGGCATATTATTACTTCATGTGATGTCCTGTGATACTTTGTATTCTAGTCTATCTTATTAAGCAAATAGAATTGAAATTGATTCCTTGGCCATTAATTGGTTGGAACTCATCTTTTGAAAAAACATTACTTCTAGTGCTTTGATGTGTTATCTTAAATTTAACAACTTAAATATCCATTTGTTTTATTAAACCTATCTTTTTTCCAACTTATGCAAAGGTTTTACCAAAATAGGACATTTGTTACATGAGTGGTCCACGAAATGGGAGAGGCTGTGCTTCTGAATCTTGTTAGATCCATGATGTTACCTTTTACATATATTACATAGTACCTAGCTGTTTTGCTCCCTAGGGGTTACCAACTGATGGTTACAGTCTTATAAGGAAACATATGGAAACCTTGTCCTTGTAGCTACCTAGTTTTATCATTAATAGAAGCATAGTTTATTCAGATGTTATAAAGAAAGAGCATGTTAAGTGTAATTAACATAGGAAAGGAATAAAGTCAGATCCTTCCAGGCAAAGATATGTATTTAAAATTTCATAGTAAACAAACACACTTCTAAGTGAGGACTTGCCTGTTGCTAACATAAGATATAATGAACTTTGAGCTTATTTTTTTAAAATAAATGTGGTTGCAAAATATGAGTTTCAGACTTCTTTTAAATGTTATCTAGCTAGCACACATCTCTTTCTAGAACTGGGTCAAGACAATGGCATAGCAATAGTGAAAGATTTTTTGCACTTTTCGAGTTAGGAAAGGCACACCCTCTGTGGTGGTTTGGATGTGGTTTGAAAGTGGTTTGTCCTGAGGGTTCCTGGGTTGGGGGACTTGGTCCCTAGTGTGATGGTGCTGAAAAACAGAGCCACCTTTAAGAGGTGGGGCCTTGTGAGAAGTCTGCTGGGGGAAATATTCTCAGAAGCATAGCTCTCATGGTTCCCCTGAGCTCTTTTAAGAATGAGGTGTTATAAGAGCAAGCCTGATCCCCAACTTCCTTCTTGGCAATGTGATCAAATCCTTTCACATACACTCCTGCCTGTGATCTAAATAACCTCTTTTCTATATAAAGTTAGCCTGTCTCAAGACTTTCATTATAGTAACAAAAAAGGGACTAATATACCCTCCTCACTACCTTCTCCACTTTCTTTATTTTTTGGTAGTCTGGGATTTTTATGACAAAATGTGAAGTCCTATAAAGCACAAAAATAAGCATTTCTGAAATCTAAGGTAGTTTTATGCTATAACAATATTAGTTAGTTAGTTTGTTTCTTTTTGTTTTTTAGCTAGTTTCTGAACATGCTGAACAAATCAGTGTTTTCTCCACATCCCAGTAGATCTTACTGAGTCAGACTAGAACTCCATATGATAGACATTCCTCTTTTGGTCATAGATCTCAGTAAAGTGCTGGTGTTGCAGTACTTTGTTGAGGAAGACAATCTTATATTAAGGTGAATACATAAGTGGAGGGATACATACTTTTTGTGTGTGTGTTGTGGGTTCTGTAGCCATAATGTGTGGGAAGGAAAGGCTTAAATTCATCACTGCACTGAAACTGGTAGACCTGTCCTCGTTCTCACAAAGTTCATGGTTCTAGTTCTAGATAGTCTTAGAGAATGCCCTCCACTAGTGGTTTGGCTCCCTTGTGGCATTGGTGAATAGTGGTCAGGATGAGGAGCAAGAGACTGAGTATGGACCAAGGCTGTGGAAATGGGGACTCACACAATATTGCTCCTGGGTATGGCAACTTTATACCCTATCAAACTCTGTTTCTTCTTCAAAAATTATATCAATATTACTGTTTTATTATTTATATATTATATATTTATCTTTTAAAAAACTATTTTTCAGCTTATTTTACTAAAGTGTCTGGTAATATTGGGTTTGCATCTTAGATAATGAGCCTTTTAGATTAGACAAATAATATTTAATTAGTAATGAAAATTAGAATCGTGTAGAGAACTTTAAAAGTAAATACAAATCAGGGCTCCACCTGTAAATGTTCAGTTACTAAGTTTGTGGTGTACTTACAGGGCATTTGTAATAAAAATAGAAAGAAAGAAGAGCAATAAAATATACAGATTAGTCCTTATCCATAAACTTAATTGAGAACTAAAATATATGAGAAACTTTGAAGTCCTAAGGAGTCACAAGTTAAAACAGAAAAATTCCATTATTAGATATTGTTATATTTTCTTATAGTTGAATTAGGAGCAGATATGTCAGTGTGACCCAGGAATTTAACTTAAATTTAAGTTTAGATCTGTAATGATTATGAATTTTTAGATATTTCTTACAGGGAAGAGGAAAAAAATTTCTACTGCTATTTTAATAAGCAGCGTATTTTAATGACATAAATTAAAAATCAGTGAATTGTTTCCTTTTAAAAGATCCTTTGGTATTAAAACTTGGGGAAAACCCAATCTTTTGTCTCTGTAATCTAAAGTTTAGACATTTTATAGGTATCAGGTACTTGAAATACGGGCAAGGAGCCTAGGTGGGAACTAACCAGCATCTCTAAGATTTGTCCTAATCTTAGATTCAGATGGCCAACGTCCTATGATATTCACAGTGCTTAAGCTTAGAAATGGGATGGTTTGCCTGCATTAATCAGTTATCTTGTGAAAATTTTTGGTGCCAATTCAAAATTTGGTCCTTGTAACTTTTTATTCTGATCTTAATTCAAGGTCTCTTAATCTCACTAAACAGCTGCACTTACCTTGTGATTTCTGTAGTAAGTTCAATGTTTCTTTTTCCAGTTCTTCAATAGTTATAGCACCAAGAGAAATACTGTCTAAAACCTGGAAGCGTTGATATTCTAAATGAGGAACTTCATGACTTAATATAGTAGATAAGAGTTGATCTTGCAAACCTTGGAATGTTACTATGACATTGATCATAGTAACAAAATTATAAACTGATGGAAGAAAATGGGGATTGTCTATTTCTGTAGATAAGTATAACCTAAACACAACAAAGATACCAGTTATTCAAAGAATATACAGAAGGAGAAAAATAAAACAAAATTACTTAATAATGCAAAACATTTTTTCCTGGAAGTAGACAAGGTTAATTTTTAGTATTATTCAGCCTTGTAAACAAAGTAGTCTCTCAACTTACATTGTGTTAATAAGTTTCTATTTAAGACTTTAAAAAACACAATCATAAATTAGGTTCAGACCATATTTAAACATGAGGACACAGTAAAGAAAAATGCTAAAGAGTAGGAGTTATGACCTGGAACTAGGCCATTTTTAAAGACTGGTTTTTACGCTGAATGAGAGAAGTCAATTAGGGTATTTGAGCAAAGAAGTGATATGATCTTTTTAGCTGCTGTCCTGAGAACAACCTGGGCAGAGGTGGGAGGTAGCAAAATGGGAAGTTAGTTAGGTCGTGAGAGATGAAGGTGGCTTAGAACAGGGTGGTGGCTCTGAGAGTAGCAATCAAATAAAGTGAGGACAATTCTTCAATCTATTTTATAAAGGATGAAATTGAAGCTCAGAGAGGTTAAATAAGTTGCCCATATCAAGGGCCAGAAAGTGAAGAGGGCACCTGTCTCGAAGTCTGTCTTCTAAACAGTGTCCTCTATCCCTTCCTCAAGTGCACACATTTCAAACCTGAGGACAGGTTGTCAATTCAGGAAAAGGTAGCTTTATGTGCATTTCTAGAGCTGTAACTTAATCACAGTGTATCCCCTGAGAAAAAAGCATGGTTTAACATGGTGTTTTCCAAAGGGTTATTCCATGCAACACTAATTTCAGGAAAGGGTTCAATGAATAGGGAGGTTTTTAAATTCCTAACAGAAAGTCCCTGTTTAACTTTAACCCACTGCTTTAAAAAAAAGCCTTGGATACCTTTTATTTGGGTGATACCTGTTAAATCCCTGAAAATGCTGTTTTGAGGAACATAACTTGGGAAAATGTTTTATTAACAGAACAAAGGACACTAGGAGAGAGAATTCTAAGAATGAGGCAAGACTGCAGCCCTGCCCTGGGGAAAGTGTACACAGCCAAACAGACCCTTTGGGGAGGAGCTACACAGTTACTGGGAAGGAGTGCAGCACAACTGGCTTCAAATCTGCAGCCTTCAAATATTCTGGTTCCCTTGCCGATAACTTGCTTATTACCCAGCACTCCTCTGATGAGGAACTGATTTTTTGGTATCTTTTTTTACAAGAAGAGAATGAAACATGAACAACTCAAATATTTTATTTTCTTGGGAATCATATTTTTGTGGTGATCAAATTCAACTTCATAATAAGTTCTTTATGAAGTTAGCTAGTGGAAGTGGGTTTCCAAGAGGCCAGTTCCATCTGGGAACATGGGTACAATATTTTTATCTCTAGGCAAATATCTCTTTTTGCATGGCTATTAAATATGGGTTTGTTTTCTAAAGCAGCAAAAGCTTGTCCCACCCAAGTACGTTTGGCAAGTGGAACAAACCGAGCTCTGGATCAAGCATGGCCAGTGTTTGTTACCCTCTCTGCTCAGCTTCTGAAATTCTTCAAGAAACCCACAGATTTCATTGGGCACAGTTTGAAAAATACTGGTTTGGGCTGACTCAATAAATAAAAATCTGTTCTTATCCTGCAAACTGATGAGTGTTACTTGCCGACAACACACGAACAAAAAGCATACTCAAAATGCAACTTTACTTTTGCCGTCAGACAGGTGGGAGCTTATCAGGACAAAAATACAAGGCCTTGAACATTATCTGTCTCAAAAAAATATAGACATTTGATACAATTTAACTGTGAGAGACATTACCTAAATTTGGAATTGTATTCAATCTCATAGTCATCAATTCTTATGAAATATTGCCCTCTTTTCTGATAAATATCCTTCTTCAGAACTGCCATCAAGCCTGGAGAAAATGTTTCAGGGAGATTCTGAAAAATAAAACAAAAAACAAAGAACAAAACAGATATAATTAAGAAAATGATCCTAGATAAATCAGTTGAAAGCACTACTATTTTAAACATTTAAATCTTATTGAATACCTGGAGTGAAAGTCAGCTCTAAGAGAACTGAACATTCAAAACTCACTGTAGATATTAAATGTGTACATATGTATATATATATATATATATATATATATATATATATATATATATGAATTTTTTCTCTGACAGAGTTACCTATCACTTAAAATTTTTAGTCTTTATGCTCATTGTATATAGCATGTGTTGCTGGAAATAGGGAATTAGGTCATATTGTCCAAACACCTTCAAGAAGACACTCTCTCCTGTTTTCATAGCATTTTCAATCTTTTTGGAGTAATTGTTATCCTCAGCAGAGAGCTCTTGCAGCCCAAGTCCTTCCATCTGTTGGATCCACTTGTGTGCTTGCTTGTGTGGGTCAATCATCAGTGGCCACTGCTGGCAATTCTTGATCAAGATGGCATTCTCTATTGAGTTCTGACCAAGAGGTAACCCCTGATTATGCCATTGGCGTATCTGGAATGAAACCATTAGTCCTTTGAGATTTCATAAAATTCTTCACATCTTTAGTATATTCTGGGATACTTAAGGATTGTATAGAATCATTGCCTTTAGAATATAAAATAATCTTTCAAAAGACTAAAGAAATGAACAATTTAAAGAAACTTGGATGTGAAATTTTTTAAATGGTAATTATTCACTAACTTACACCTTTTTGTTCATCAGTAAAGACATTTACAGGGCCCAATCACAAAAAGATACTGTGAGAGACATAAAAATATGAGAGTGCAGCTGTTTCCAAGGCTCTTAGATGTTAATGCACATACAAAACATGCAATAATATAAAGTTATACAAATATGATAACAGCTACTCTATTTCAAACCTACCACCTGACAAGCACATATGTGTGTGATTTAGTTAAATTACTATGAATGCCCTCATTTCTCAGGTGGAGGAACTAAGGTTAGGTCCCTGACCATGATCATAGTGACAGCATAGAGGCAGAGCTAGGATTTGACTCAGAAGCTGACTCCATGCCTATTCATGACAGAAAACAGTATGTTGGGAGAAAAAGGCCAAGAAAGCTCAAGGATGTAGGAGAAGCATAGAGGCAGAGCTAGGATTTGACTCAGAAGCTGACTCCATGCCTATTCATGACAGAAAACAGTATGTTGGGAGAAAAAGGCCAAGAAAGCTCAAGGATGTAGGAGAAGGAACGAGACATCGGGAACCTTCTGGCAAAAGGTAGCAAGGACTTCTCTGGAGAAATCAGGGATGCTTTACTATGATGAACTGCATACTCTTGAAGTCTGCATAAAAGGAAATATAAAAGATGATAAAAATTCTGAAAAGTGCAAGTGTTCCTGTCACTGGAATGTAGACCATGTTTGAATACAGGCAAAGAAGACAGGAGTGAAGGTTGGTATGGTGAGAAGAACAGGCACCCTGAACTCAATAGCAAAGCAGAGATTCTATTTTCAAAAAGTAACCATTCTTTTGACTCCACTCCTTTCTTTCTCATTTTACTTAGTTATATATTCCTGAACAATACAGTGTTGCTAATTTTTGAACTTCAGATAAATGAAATCTTATACCCTTTGTTGGGTGTCTGCCTCCATCCATGTTGTCTAGCTGTATTTATTCATTCTCATTGTGTCAAGAACTCCACTTTATCAACATACCAAGATTTACTTATCTACTCTGCTGGGGAGGGCACTTGGATGGTTTCAAGTCATTCACTATTAAGAATAATAAATAAGTTTATTATTTTATAATAAATTTTTAAATGTCTATTGATAGAGTTATGTATGCATTTCTTGTAGGTAAAAATCTAGGACATGAAGTTGGGTCATAGGGTGATGTATTTTAAATATTAGTGGTGAAAAGCAGTTTTCTAAAATAATTATAGCATTTTTACATTCTCATCATCAGTTTTGAGAATTTCTGTTATTCCATATCCTTGTTAACTCTTGATAGTTTCCAGTCTTACACATTTTTGTCAATCTGGTAGTCTGCAATGTGGTATCTGTCTCATTTTGGATTTAATTTGCATACTCCTAATGAGCCCCTTATGGAGGTTAAGCATCTACATATGTTAGCTAGCTATTTGGATATTCCTTTTTGTGAGCTGCCTGTTCAAGGCTTTTGCTCACTTATCTACTAGATTGTATATGTCTTTATTTCTTACTGACTTCTAGTAGTTCTTTTTATATTCCAGAGAGAGCCCTTAGACCTGAATAGCAGGTCTAAACTTTAATGTATATCTGCAAAAATTTGTATTTTTTTCATGTCTTCTTTTTTTAATTCTATCTTTTCCCCCTTGCCTTACTATTCCTAGTACAATGTTAAATACAAGTGTTGATAATGGACATCTCTTTGTTACATACATGATCTAGAAGGAAACATTTCACCAATGCCTCATTTTTTCAATTCTGATTTCTTCTTTGGCTTATGGCTAGTTTAGGAATATATTTCATCATTTCTCAAAATATAAGGATTTTCAAGGTATCTTATACTGGTTTCTAGCTTACTTGCATTTTCGTTAGACATCATACTTTGTGTGATTTCAGTTCATTAGCATTTGCTAAAACTTGTTTTATGGTCCATCATATGGTCAACTTTGGCAGTGTTTTACCTGTGTTTACATGGAATGTGCAAACTGTAGGCACTGGCTACCGTGTTCTGTATATTTCCATTAAGTCTATTTCTTTTTTTTAATATTTATTTTTTAGTTGTAGTTGGGCACAATACCTTTATTTTATTTATTTATATGTGGTGCTGAGGATCGAACCCAGGGCCCCTCATGTGGTAGGCGAACACTATACCACTGAGCCACAACCCCAGCCCTCCATTAAGTTTATTTCTGATCACCCTGTTCAAATATCCTCTATTCTTTCTAATTTTGTGTATCTGCTTTATTAGTTATAGAAAAAAAGGTGTTAAAATCTTTCACTATTATAGATTAGTCTATTTTCCTCTATAATCCTGTAAAAGTTTGATTAATATTTGAAATTATGTTATTAGGTACAAATTTAGAATTATTAACATTCTTGGAGAATTAAACCAATTCTTAAAGTAAAGAAAGCTTAATTAGTTCTAGTAATCTTTTTTTTTTTTTTTTCCTAAAGTCTATTTTGTCCTTTAAAAAAAATCTATGGTAAATTTTCTCCAAGTTTCTGATTTTCAACTTTTGTTTTAGGTATGTCCCTTCTAAACAATATATGGTTTCTGTTTTGTACTTTAGCTTATACTATTATATAGCTTTAAAATTTCTGACTTTTAATTGGAGTATTTAAATCTAACATAATAACTGACATATTTGGGTTTAAATTGGTTATTAGAATTATGAAAATGAGAAGCCAATATTTGCTTTTGAGAATTCATAGTTTGGTTAGTCAATTTAAGAAGAGTTATCAGTGAGGAAACCAACTGAAAATTATTCTATGAGGGTTAGAAAAAGTAGGTACATTTCTTTTTTATCTTCTAGACATCAGCATAGAATTTACATAAATAGATGAAAAGTATTGATAAATTGATAAATGTAGGTCTATATTTTGTGCTATAGCTAAGAATGCTCCCTAGGGTTCAATAAATTCACTAATTTTACTAGTGAAAGACATTTTAGTGAGAGAAATAAGCAAGATTATAATGGAGACAATATTGTTTAAATTTTGCTCAAATGGTGACAAATAGGACAGATATAACTAATTGAGGCATTAGAGTTATAAGTTAAAAAAAGAAGTACCTTATATATAATCAGAGATATGATAACTTATGATTTAATGGTGTATTAAGAATTGTAATGCAAAAATAAATAAATAAATTAAAAAAAAATAAAGCCTGAAAGAAACTCCAATACTTTCAGTTATGCAAATACTTTTGGGAAAAGATCCAATCCCCCACAACAATAATAACCACTTAGCTGGGTAATAGAAATATATTACCACCTCAGGTTCTTGTGCCATTGCTTCAATTAAAGAAAAGTTGGAAGACAAGGAAATGTTGTTTTCAATGCAAAATTTCTCCCATTTATTCACAATCAGCTGGCGGAATTCTGGTGTTAAAACTCCACTGTAGACGATGCATGCTGCTGATAGCAGCATGTCACCCAGGATCCTCTCTAGCTTGTTATCGATGTGATTGATTATTTCTTGCCATCGAGCCTAAATATTAAGATAAAAAGGATTTAGTGGATAGAAAATATACTATGATGAGACATTTAAGGTGAAGACCATTAATGATGGTCTTCAATCTGGAAATATCATTACTATTAATATAACTGTTTCTAGTTGTAGTTGTATGAAAGCTAATTATAGATAACATTTTAAAATGAATTGTTTTCTGGGAGGAATTCTAGTCCTGTTCCTGGGTTTGTCAATAGTTTCATATTTACTGAGATATACATCCATTTCAAATCCTTGTGTAATAAAGCAGGGTAATTTTGAAAATATCAATTCACTATGCTATTAATGGTATTCAGTAATAATAATCAACATTTACCAAATCTTTAATCATCTGTCAGACACTTTACTTTGAAAATCTTATTTGACACCTTCAATATTTTGTTAAACAAGTGCTATTGACTTCACTTTAATATGAAGAAGTAGAAGTTTAGAGAAGTTAAACAGCTGGCTCAAGATCATGTAGCTGGAATCTGAACTCAGATTCTCTGGCTGCAGAGCTTCCTTCTCCAATAATATATATCCTTGATTGGCCAATGAATAAAGCATGGTAAGCAAGAGCCCTTTCTTCTGGAAGCTTAAAATCTGGAGTGCTAATGATGTTCCCCTGCCTGTCAGCAAAACTCAGGACATCAGTCAACTTTTGAGTGCTGTAATCTCCTTTTGACTGGCATGATTGCAAAAAAGAATCTCCTTCTTCCTTCTAGAAGAATCATCATGATATGCATTTATCAAAATAATTAAACTAAATTATCTTGAGTTTTAGAGTATCCTTTGAGATATAGAGGAGGCAAATTAGTTAGATGAGAAAGAAAAAAAAATGAGATTAAAGGTGGCAAAATATTGACAGACAAAAGTGAAAATGTCTTTTTTCCATCCTAAAGATATTACCTTGTTTTTGGCCCTCCTCTTTCTTGTGTTCAAATTGGGTTTGTCTAGTGCCAGGGAAGGAAAACTCATGACATACTGATTGAACCGTTTACTTTGGGCCTCATCAGACACAAATGTGCTGATATATATTTACAAAAAAATTTATTTGTAGTTGTAGATAGACAGTAGGTCTTTATTTTATTTGTTTTTTAAATTTTTATGTGGTGCTAAGTATCAAACCCAGTACTTCACATATGCTAGGCAAGCACTCTGCCACTGAGCTATAGCCCCAGCCCAATGTGCTGATATTTTAAGAATAAGAGAAACTAGCTCAGATCTTTGTAGTCTGTTTACTTCTCTTATGAGACTAATTCAACAAGATTCCTTTCTTTTATCTAGTGAATATGTTGTTGAAGTAGATAAGAAGTTTGACAGGGAGATAGTTTTAGGAGACATGCAACATAGCCTGCACTGAAATAGCATCAGGTTTGTTGAGTCCAGAAAAAATTAATGATGGCTATATAAACCAAGGGAATTCATGCCTTCTCCTCGTCTAGGACAGTCAGCAAAACAGCTGCACATTGCAAGCGCTTGGTGACCAGTTTTTTCCGATTTGCTAATAGTTGTTTTTCGGCAACAATATCTTTGTAGGCCGCCTGCAGAAACTGCAAGTGTTCTTCAATCTGAAACACAATGGATTTATTATTGAGAAACAATCTTACTCTCATTTTATTTCAAGAATTCATCTGTTATTTATGTCTAAATATAGAGTGGAACCATTTCATTTTCACATCCTGGATGGATTATATTATCAATGAAAATGTACACTGTAGAAATGAAGTGATCCCTTTTGATATTAAACTTTGTATTTCAAAATACCAGCTCCCTCTTCAATAGACTTTCTTGGAATCCTAGCATTTAAAGAACCATCACTTTCTGATTTATATTTTTTCACAAAGAAAATTTTATATCATATCTAGGTTCTTTCTTAAAGAAAATGGCATTTTTTTTTTTTACTCCAAATACACTGAGCAGACCAGAGAAATGAATGAGTTTTTTAGTTAGGATGACAGAATGAAGGAACTGTTAAACTATCCCTAGGATATCCATAGAAAACATATTTTCAGGATTAGCTGATAAAATAATATCTTGACAACACTTCGGCTTCAAAGAATTTGGTGACCTCTTCTCTAAGTAATTGACTGAAGAGTTTTGCCCCAGTCAATGAAAGCTTTCACAATCTGGGCCCAATTTTCCATCCCAGTTTCATCTCTTTTATTACTCTTTCCCAATTCTATAACTCTGCAGCACATTGGTTCATTCTATACCTCCCAAGCATTCTCTAAGTTTTCTTGTTTCTGGGATTGCCAAATCACATTCTTCCCTTATGCTTGGGCTCTTCCCTTAAAGGGATGTAAATTGTAGGCATTCTTTAAAATCCTGACCAATTTCTAGTCTTGTTAAATCCAGACTGATGCAACTGTTTTGTAGCAGTCGTTTGAGGAGTAATCACAAATTGCCATTTGTTGTCTCATGAGCTCTGGTCTTACAGTCTTAATAACCTTTCTATTGTAATTTTTAAGTTTTGAAAATTTTTATGTCTTCTCAAAATGTTTGAAGCCAGGATGCAATGGTGCAGATCTGGAATGTCTTCCAAAGGCCAATAATAATAATAAGGCTTGGTCCCCAGCTTGTCACTATTGGGAGGTGATAGAATCATTTAGAGGTGGAATCTAACGAGAGTAACTTACATCACTGGGGGCATGCTCTTAAAGGTGACATTGGGACCCAGGCCCCCTTCCTCTTTATCTTTGCTTCCTAGTTGCCATGAAGTGATCATAAGCCCCTATGCCACATGCTCCCACCATAATGTACTGTGCCACCATAGGCCAAAAGCACTGCTGCAAGCATGGACTGAAAGACTGAAACCTCTGAAACTATGAATCAGAATAAACCTTTTCCTCTATTAAGGTGATTATCTCAGGTATTTTGTTATAGTAATGGAAAGCTGGAGACTTGAACCTGGTATATTCATTTAATTGTATAGACAGACTTGTGCTTACTGTAATTTATAATTTATCCTATTTTAAAGGTATTATCTTGGTGAATATATATGTACATTTATGTATATATATGTATATATGTACATATATGTATGCATATTGGTGAATATATATGTATATATACACACATATATACATACACATATACATATGTATATGTGTGTCTATATATACATATATATTATACACATACACACACACATACATATGTGAACACACCCGTATTTTACAAAAACATACACATTAAATACTTTGGGCATGCTTATGCTAATAACTTAGAATTTATTCCTGGTTTACCCATAATAATTATTAAGTTGTTTGTACTTTTATATATGTTTTTTGTTTGCTTGCTCATTTCATTTGTTTTGATTCCACTGAGGAAACCATTCCTTTGTTATTCATGGCCTAGTCATTTAAATATTAATGTATAGGACCTAGCCACTAAATTGAACACTTGAGATGTCTATAATTTTTGCACTTGAGGAGTGACTGGAAGGTCTGAGGGTGGGCTCCTGCTTTCTTTGGGTAGGTGTTAGTCATTGGGTACCTGAAATATCTGTGCCTCATTTGTTAAATGGGGGGTTACAATAATATTTATCTTGGAGTTGATGTTAGGATTAAATTGACTAATACAGGTAAAATGCTTAGAATAGTTCTCAGAACATGTTAAGTGTTCAGGAAGTTAACTGTTACTGTGGTAGTTGTTACTGATGTCATGAAAGATGATGGCTGAGGCTTAATATAAGTTTATACCTAGCAGTCAGCCTGGTGCAGCACAACCCTATCACAACTGCCATATCTGCCAGCAAGTGTCCTCACTGGCTATAAACTGCCTCTTTTTATTCTTTGACAATTTTTTTTCTGTTGAACTATTAATTTTTTTTGTTTGAGCATTTTACAAATTATGAAACTGTATCTGATGTATATGCATTTGCAAATATTTTCCCCACTTTGTTCTTTGTCTTTATCTAGGACTTATTTTGCACTTTGAAAATTTTATTACATTTAATCATTATATTTAAAACATTATTTTGAAAAATTCCAAAAATATCTGCTGGCATTTAAACTGTAATTACACCAAGTTCATGGATTAATATAGGGAACTTAAAATCTTTTGAATATTGTTTTATTTGGTTGAGCTTTATAATATTTTATATTGATACTGCACATTCTGTAATAAAGCTCATTCCTAGATATTTTATATTTCTAGTTGCTATTATAAATGAGGTTGTTTTCTTTCATTATGTCTTCTGACTGGTAGGAAAACTACTGCTATTGAATGTTAATTTAATGTGTAAACCTTAGCAAAATCTCTTTTTGCTTATAGTTGTGTTTGAAATCTCTTGAATTTTCTAGTTCTTAGCAAGTATTATAGACTGAGTGTTTGTGTCGCCCCCTGAATTCATGTGTTGAGATTCAAGCCCTGAATATGGTGATATTAGCAGGTGAATCCTTTGGGGGGTTATTATTCCAGTAAACAAGTGTGGAGCCTTGTTTAATGGAATGGGTGGCCTTATAAAAAAGACCAAGAAAGTCCCCTCATCCTTTCTGCCTTATCTTTCTGGGCCTTCACCAGACAATGAACCTTCTGGCATCTTGATCTTGGGACTTCCTAGCTTCCTAAATGGCATTTATAAACTACTCACTTTGTGGTATTTTATTATAGCAGCCCAAACAGACTAAGACAAAGTAATGCCTCTTCTTCACAATTTTAAAAGAGTTTGAGAGACTGGTGATGATTCTTTAAGTGTTTAGTAGAAATGTTTAGTAAAGTCATTCTGTTCCATGACTTTTTTTTTCTTTTTCTTTCTTTCTTTCTTTTTTTTTTTTTTTTTTTGTGGTGCTGGGGATTAAACCCAGGGCCTTGTGCATGCAAGGGAAACACTCTATTAGTTGAGCTATATCCTCAGCCCTCTTTATTTTGATTATCTATCTGTCAAGATTTTCTTTCTCTTCTTGAGTCAGTTTAGATAATTTCAGTGTTTCAAGGAATTTTTCCATTTCTTCTATATCATCTACTTTGTTGATGAGTAATTAATTGTTTGTAGTATGAAGACTAAGACTAAGAAAATCTTCTTTTAAAAAATCTTTATAAGTAGTAGTGTCTCACTTTCATTTCTGATTTTACTGTCTTCTCTCTTTTTGTCTAAAATAGAGGTGTGTTAGCTTTGAAGACATTTCTTTTTTATTTAAGTCAACCTTTGGTTTCATTGATTTTATTGTTTTTCTATCCTCTACTTTGTCTCTGCTCTAATCATTATTATTTCTTTCCTTCTGCTTGCTTTGAGTTTCATCTGTTTTTTTCTAGTTCCTTAAGGTATAAAGTTAGGTCTTGAACTTGAGATCATCTTTTTTAAAAAAATTTCTATAGTTTTTAGTTGTAGATGGACGCAACTTTTTATTTATTTATTTATTTTTATGTGGTGCTGAGGATTGAACTCAGTGCTTCACATGTGCTAGGCAAGACTCTACCACTGAGCCAAGCCACAAGACCAGCCTGAGATATTTTTTTAATGTAGGCATTTACTATTATAAATTTCTCTCTAAGCACTGCCTTTGGAGTTTCTCATAAGTTTTGGTATATTGTATTTCCATTTTAATTTTTCTCTGAGTATTTTATAATTTCCCTTATTTGACCCACTGATTTTTTAAGTATGTTATTTAACTTCTACATATTTTTGAATTTTCCTGTTATTGATTTAAAATTTCACCTTATTATGATCAGAATATCTATATGCTATCTGTCAATTTAAAATCTATTGAGACTTATTTTGTGGACTAAAATATGATCTGTCCTGGAGAATCTCTCATGAGCCCCTAAGAAGGACATGTATTCTGTTGTTGGTAGAGTATTTTGTAAATGTCCATTAAATCTAATTGCTTTATTGTGTTTAGTTCTTACTTCCTTAATAGAGCCAAGTAAGAATACTAGTTTTTCTGCTAGAAGAAAACATAAGTCAACACTCTAACATATTGGACAGGCATTGACTTCCTTAGCAAGACCCCAAAAGCTCAAGAAATAAAACCAAGAATCAATAAATGGGAAAGCATCAAATTAAAAAGCTTCTGCACAGCAAAGGAAATGATAAGGAGAGTGAAGAGAGAATCTGCAGGAGAAAAAATTTTCTATCTGCTTTTCTGACAAGGGAGAGATTAATATCCAGAATATATAAAGAATTCAAAAAGCTTAGCACCAAGGAAATAAATTATCCAATCAAGAAATGGGCAAAAGAACTAAACAGACATTTCTCAAAAGAAGAAACACAAATGGTCAACAAATATATGAAAAAAATTTTAACATCTCTAGCAATCAGGGAAATGCAAATCAAAACTACACTAAGATTTCATCTCGCTCCAGTCAAATGGCAATTATTAAGAATACAAATAAGAATAAATGCTGGCAAAAATGTGGGGGAAAATGTATACTCATACATTGTTGATGGTCCTGCAAATTAATATAACCACTCTGGAAAACAGTATGGAGAGTCCAAAAAACAAAAACAAAAACAAACTAGGAATGGAACATCCATATGACCCAGCTATCCCACTCCATGGTATATATCCAAAGAACTAAAATCAGCATATTATAGTGATACAGACACATCAAGTTTATAGCAGTGCAACTCACTCTAGCCAAGATATGGTACAGTCCTAGTACCTGTCAATAGATGAATGGATCAATAAAATGTGGCATATATACACAATGAGTTTTACTCATCCATAAAGGAGAATAATATGGCATTTGCCAGTAAATGAATGGAACTGAAGAACATCAAGTTAAGAGAAATAAGTTAGATTCAGAAAATCAAGGGGTCGAATGTTTTCTCTCACATGCAGAAGCTAGAGGAAAGCAAGGGGGAGAAAAGTGGGATTCGGTAGTCATAAATATATAGGGAAGATCAATAGAGTAGAGGAAGGGGATTGAGAGGATGGGAAAGGGGAGAAAATGTGGAATAAAATTGACAAGATTATGCTATGTACATGCATAAATATACTGCAGCAAATTCCACCATTATGTATATCTATAAAGCATTAATTAAAAATAAATAAATAAATGAGTGAAAGGAAGACCTGTAGAGTAGAGGAAGGAGAATAGGTGAAGGGAGTAGAGGTAGAAATGGGGTAGGGGGTACCAGGATCTGAAATAAAGTAAATTAAACTCCATGCATGTATGAATATGTCAAAATAAACCCAAACTATTATGTATAACTATAATACACCAATAAAAACAAAACAAAACAAAAAGCTAAAAAACAGAAAAACCAAGAACACTAATTGCTGCCCTATTCATCAAGAATATCTCCCCCCACCCCCACCCCACCATTGCTCACCTTGTCTCCATACCCCTCTACAAACTTAGATGTAGGTCTCTGTTCTTGCCCATGACAAATGTCCATTCTGATTGATTGGTGCCTCTGGTTGCTTAATATTTTGAATATCACTCCTTAATAGAAATGTTTTATACTGTAGTAGTTGAACATGTGGTTTTAGAATTAGACAGACCCTACTAAGAATGTTTGCAGCATTCTTTTGGTAGCTGGAGATCTTGAACAGATTAACCAAATCTTTTAAATTTAGTTTTCTCATTTGTAAATATCTAGTTCTGGATATTGTTTTGAGGATTAAATGAGAAAATGTATATAAAACACTAGCATAGTGCTTGGAACACAGTAGCATTAAAAATATTAGCTGTTATCAGCACCTATCAAAGTAAAACTATATAGATAAAATATTAGCAATAAAATGATATATCAAGATAAAACAAATTCTGTCCAAATTTGTTTATTTCCTTCAAAAATGTCCAATACTATTTATATAACTGAGTTCTCAAGAAATGCCTGTGAGACCAGGAAGGTAGCATAAATGCTTGAAGTGGATTAGGGACTGATCATAGCCAACTATGAATATAGGGAATACAGGCTGGGTTGCCAGATCTGAGTTTTCAAGAGAAGATAGGGATTCAGAGTTTAATGAAATTCATAGATTTTTTGAATGTAGATAATTGCATCAAAACATGTATGTGTGCAGGGGAGACTATATAGACCAAAAGATGTCAATGGACTGTTGCCATCCTTGAATTATATTACTTCACCTACTCTCAGAATGTATATCAAGTACAGAAATAATAGGGATATATAATAGGGATAAATATCAACTGTAGTTCTAGTTCTAATAATGATACTTTATTTTAATTTAAATCCAGACATTTAAGAAATGTCTTATAAAAATGTCTTATAAAGTAAAAGAGTAAACTATATAAACAGGCTAAATACAGATTTTTAGGAATTCATGTGGGTACTGGTTAATATTTGGTAGACTAAAGTTCTAAAGATTTCCTGGGAGAAATTTGGTAAAATGCAAATTAAAATGTTATTGCAAATTAATATGTTAATAATTAACATATTGAAGGTTTTAGCAGACACAAAGAGCTTTCTTAAATAAGCTCTACTGAGATAACTTTTCTGGGGGGTGGTGCTGGGCTGAACCAGGGCCTCTACATATGCTAGGCAAGCATTCTGCAATTGAGCTATCCCCTCAGTGCCCTGAGATAATGACTATTTTCTGGTATTTTTGTTTATTTCAGAAAGGTATTGAGAATTTAACAAGTAAAAAAATTCTTACCAGCTGTAAACCTCTCTGTTTTTCAGCCAACCTTTGTTGTGCAATTTTTAGAACACTTTGAGCTTCAGCCACTTGGTTTTGTTTAGGGACTACCACCTTAAATAGAATGCAAGAATATTTAGGTATTGAAAAAGTCAAGTTTACTATTAAGAATGTCACTAACCATGAAAGACATTTATAAGTGTCAACCGTTAAAATAAACTTTCCTGGAATTTCCTATGTGTGCATAGGGGATATAAAGTAGCTTACTATGGTAACTAAAATAAATAAAATGATACATGATTGTTGTCAGAGAAAAATGTAATAGGAGCACTTGACATCTGTGTGAGTTAGTATATTATATTTGATTAAAATGGATTTCATTAGGCATTCTTTCCACAGAAGTTCATTTTAAAAATCATTTCTGGAACTTTTTGGTATATCACTTTCAAATCATTACAGAGATTAAGGAGAAAAAGCATACCTTCCGTACTTCATGATAGTTGTTCAAAGCTATAACCCACTGGCACATAGAGCGGCAAGCAACAGAAATCAGAGCAAGCTTGGTTGGGTTGAAATCAGGCAAGCTTAAAATTTTTTTCAGTTTCAGGAAAACCTAGAGAGAATATACATTACATGAGAAAGAAATATTATTGATCTAGTTTTCCCCAATGTACAATAGAATGAATGAAATTTTTAGTTCCTATAAAAAAGACTCAACTACTTGTTAATTGCAGAAGCAGACATATCTGTCTAGGTTACAAAATGGCCCTAGGTCAGGAGGAGAAAACCCTCTTTACTGAAAAACTGCTACTGCTATTGTTCAGTAGCTTTGCTATGGTTTTTCAAAAGGAACTCTAGCTTTTGGAAATATGGTATACAAGGAGGCCTGAAGTCCCCTGTGTACTCCATTTTGAGATGACTATGTTCTGTCCTCACAACCTTCACTGGTTTGACTACTCATTCAGTGGTTTGACTACTCCAAGATGATGGGATGGCCTGGGGCATACTGAGGCCCACTGAGGATGATCTCTCACTTAGCTGTGTCATGTGCTCATAGACCCACTTCAGCTAAATGGTAACACCTTGAGTTAGGTATATAGAATTTCTCATCTCTTTCTGGGAGCCATATTTGGAATATCGCTTTTTTGGAATATGGCCTTTCCAACCAGGCTACTCCTCTTTTGCCTGAAGAACAGAACCACTTCCTGAATAATTTAGATGCCAAGTGGTCCATTCTCAAATTATTTGTTTCTTATTATTACTTAACATCTGCTAGGGTTTTAAAATATTTTATTTGTTGTCTTTAGATATACATGCCAGTAGGGTATATTTTGACATATTATATTCACATGGAGTACAACCCATTCCAATTAGGATCCCATTCTTGTGGTTGTCCATTATGTGGAGTTATACCTATCGTGTATTCATATATGAACATAGAAAGTTATGTCTGATTCATTCTACTGTCTTTCTTATTCCTATCTCCCCCTTCCTTCCCTTCATTCTCCTTTGTCTAATCCAATGAGCTTGTATACTTCTCCCCCCTACCTTCCCTTGTTATGGGTTAGCATCCACATATCAGAGAGAACATTCTGTCTTTGGTTTTGTGAGACTGGCTTATTTCACTTAGCATGATATTCTCCAGTTCCATCTATTTACCAGCAAATGCCATAATTTCATCCTTCTTTTTGGCTAAATAATATTCCATTGTGTATATGCACCACAATTTCTTTATCCATTCATCTACTGAAGGGCACTTAGGTTGGTTCCATAGCTTACTATTGTGAATTGAGCTGCTATGAATATTGATGTGGCTACATAATTAAGCTGATTTTAAGTCCTTTGGGTATATACCAAGGAGTGGGATAACTGGGCCAGATAGTGGTTCCATTTCAAGTTTTCTGAGGAATCTACATACTGCTTTTCAGAGTGTTTGCACCAATTTTCAGTCCTACCAGCAATGTATGAGTGTACCTTTTTCCCCACATTCTTGCCAACATTTGTTCTTTAAATGAGCTATTAATTACTTTTAGCTTAAAAAATATACCTAAACAAAATCATAGGGGATCATATTTGCTAAGTATTGTCCAGACAGTAAATGTTTGTTGTACTAATTCATGAACAATATGGATATTGACACTAAATTCTGCTAAAAATTCACATTATTCATATACAACCCTGTACTTCCTATTAATACAGATCACCATCATACTAGTTAACAGTCTAATTTATAATTTAATATCTATCTTCCCTGTTATAACAGAAGGAATAGGTTGGTCTTATAAACTACTCTGTCCTCATGTCTATTAGAAGGAAGATGTTCCTTCAATGTTTATTGAATGACTTAATGTTCACTCACCCTTTCATCCAGGACAGTGCCACTCATAAAGGCCAAATGCCACCTATGTAACCACAGGCTAGTAATGCTGTAATTAGTCTGCTTATGATCTTAGCTCTCAGTTCATCTGCTAATATAATATCATAGTTTGGATATTCTCCCATCCTTAGTCATCAAACTTCACATTTTTAGGCATTTGATATAGCATTGACCACATTTTTGTACCAAAATTTGCATTAGATTCCTTTTGGCTACTATAATAAATTATCACAAGTTGGATGACTTAAAACATTTTAAGTCTCTCACAATTCTGGAGGCTAGAAGTCTGAAATAGAGATGTAGGTAGGTTTCTAGTACCTTCCAGCTTCTGGGGCTCCTGGCATTACTAGCCTGTGGTTACATAGGTGGCATTTGGCCTTCTTTCTACTTCTATGTACTGTGTCTTGGTCCAGGCCTCTGTAACCTCTTGCTTATTCTGGCTGATCTTGTTTTTTTCTCTTTATGAGAGTCACCTGTCCAACCTGGCCTACCTCACTCTACTGGTGTCTTAAAATCTGCTGTTTGTGGGGCTGGGGATGTGGCTAAGCCGCAGCGCGCTCGCCTGGCATGCGTGCGGCCCGGGTTCCACCCTCAGCACCACATACAAACTAAAAAATAAATATTAAAAATTCATTCTCTCTCTCTCTCTCTCTCTCTCTCTCCTCTCTCTTAAAAAAAAAATCTGCTGTTTGTCCAGGACTTTGGCCTTATTGGATGTTCTCCAGCAAATTTACATTCTTTTGAATTAAATCTGTTATAGCAAATATAGGAAATTCCAATAGAATTTCCAGAGTTATTTTCTTTAATTTTTTTATGCCTTAATCTGTACTTCCCATCTCCTCACATATGGATTAATATTTGTAAAGCACTCAGAACAATGTCTTATACATGCTATTATATGAACACTTGTTACACAAATAAAAATAAATCTTAAACACCTTTATGCATTCATTGTGTGCTCATAATGTACTGCAATCCACCCAGAAAGACTCTCTCCAACTGTTGTTCCATTACTTTGCTAATCTTTATTATTTAAAGAGATTTAGAGACATGATATTTTTCCAATTTCAGGGACACGTTGTCTTTCCTTGACACTTCCAGGAAATCTATTAAGTTTGGTTATGCAGCTTTCTCTCTGATTTTCTAAATCTCACCACTGTCTTCTGCTTCTAATATATTTTTTCCTTTAAAAAGTTTTTATTTGAAAGTTTTTTCACTTCTAATACAGAATTCCAATTCTAATACTTCTATTTGACTCCATAGGTTATAAATATGAAAGGCATCTATTATGCATTAATTAGGGAGCAAGTGTTTACCTTATCAGGTATGTTGTCCTTGTCAAGATTAATCAGTTTCTTTAGAAAACCAGTTTCTGAAAGAAGCAGCTTTGCCGTTGCCCAGTTAGCTTTCTTTTGCAGAAGAATACACACTGCATTCATGACAGTCAGCACAAGGAAGGGAGGCTTTGTGTACACCCTGTAATAGGCAGTGAGAAGTAATCAGCTTCAGGATGAAAAATCAAATGCATTCTGAAAACTCTCTCAGAAGAAAACACACACACACACACACAGGTTTTTAATAAGAGTTATTTGGTTATCTTTTTAAATCTGAGTTTCTTTAGTAATTGTTATCTTTGCTTTATGAAGATGAGAGCTATAAATCTAAATATACAGAACATTTGAGTTAGAGACTAATTCGTTTTATTTTAAAAGTGTCCAATGCAGAGTCATTTAAAAAATAGGAACATCCTATTCCTATGTGCCACTTTTCAGGAACAAATATTTGATGCAAAGTGAGGCCTGCTTATATTAGTCCTCCATTACTTCATACAAGGAGTCTGTCTTGGATCCTTACTGATTTACCCCAATCTGCGTTTTCTATGCTCTTTTTTCTTCCTTTAGTGACCCATACAAAGAGTGGCAAAGGATTATACTCTCATGGGGCCATCATTTTACATTTTCATTATAAAAACAGCAGCAAGGAAAGAGAATGAACTAAGTTGTGCATGTGCCAGATGTCTCTGCCACATGTCTGGGAATAGCAACAGAGATCTTAATAGAAGCTGCCCTCATTTGGGTGGCATTTTGAAGTGAGTTAAATGCACATTAGCACCATCACAAGAGAGACTCTTTAAAAACAAACAAACAAAGTATATGCAGGGAAATTTAAGGACAAGGCTGGTTTTCTTCAGCTTTTATAGTGCTAGGGAAGGGGAAGGAAACCTCTCAGTATGAAACTAGCCTTTATTGAGCAGTGTCTTAGGCAAGACTTGGTTCTGAGCATTGTAATTCATCCAGTCATTTCAACATTTACTGTCCCATTGCATAAAAGAGAAGCTCAGGCATAGGTAATACTGCTAGAAAGTGGCAGTGCCAGGATTTCAACCTGGGAAGCTTGGTACCAAAGCCATGCATGTAACCACCATGATACACTGCCCCTCTGAAAATAGCCTAGAGGGAATTTGGACTGATATCTCTGTCAGGAATATCTGCCACAGAAAAAATTGAGAGAGGAGAACTTTCTGGGACAAAGTCACCAGGTATGGGGGTGAAGCCTAAATTGGAAAAGGATTGGCTTCTGTAATCACTCTGATGCCATCTCCTGACACTCCTTGCCCACTGAGCTTTAGCCTTCTTGGTCTTTTGTATTTCCTGAAGGTCACCAAGCACATGTTTACCATATCAATTTTGTGCTTTCCATTCCTTTGCTTGGAACACTATTCCTCTAGATATTTACCTACTTTACATAGAAACTTCATTCAGTTCTCTGTTCCAATGTTAATTTTCCAGAGAAGCTTTCTCTAGCTGTAACTTCGGTGCCTCAGTGCCTGGCACACAGTGTGTACTCAATATACTTGGCAAATGAAAGAAAAAATAAATGCATAGGAATGAATGCTTATGAATGAAATAAAAAAGAAAAAGGACATTAAAAATTCACTCCCCTTTTCCGGCTTCTCTCTGTGCATTTGTTTTTCAACCTTAAGTGCATTAACTGCAGCATTGTGATGGGCTTCTTTGTGGTTGTTGGTTTTGGTACAGGCGATTGAACCCAGGACCTCTCTCATGCTAGGCAAGTACTCTACCACTTAGCTACACGCCTAGCCTGTATTTTAGTTATTTTATTTTGTGACAGGATCTCTCTAAGTTGCCCAGGCTGACCCTGAATTTGTGATCCTGCTGCTTCAGCCTCCTGAGCAGTTGTAATTGCAGCAGGGCCATGGCACCTGGCTGTATGCTTCTGTCCTTTACCATAAAAAAATTTGTTTAAAAAATACTTCTTTCTACTGTTTTATATATAAATACGATGATAGATTTGTTCCATGTTTCCATATCTTTTACTGAAATATTACTTTGTAAAAAGAATAAAAACACATTCTAAGATATAATATGCAAACTCTCCTTATTTGTTCAATGGGAGAGCTCAAGTTAAAAATATATTACTGACAGATTCAACTTAGAATCAACAGGATCAGATCTTTGTACTCTAGATTATTTAATTTCTTTCAGTATTTTCTTAGCATTTCTTTTTAATCACTACAATGTGTAGAATGGGAAAAGACAGAGGAGGGGAAGCACTTCCCACAGCGACACCTTGTGATAACATCCAACACTGCAGTCTCGGATGGGCAGCTATGCATTCCTACTATAGTCTCTCTACAGCTAAACTGGCTAAGTAGGGTGGCATAAAAATTGTCCTCTTACTTTTGGAGCTACAGTTCAGGTAATACTGTATTTTACCAGTTCTAAGATGTAAATTTTTACATCTCCTAGTCTGGGATTCAGTTTATAACAAATGGCACATCATAGTTTAATTGGCAGTATTTTTTTCTTTTTTAAAATAATAATATGCCTTACAATGCAATAGAATAGAAGACACAGAGATAAATCAATAGAGATACAATCATCTGATGCATATGTCAAAGGAAAAGATACTTTTTAAAACAAATCGTACTGGGAAAACTGGATATCCATATGTAGAAGAGTGAAACTTTGTCCCTATATCTCATTGCAGGAGTCAAAGTGGATCAAACACCTAGGCAGTAGACCAGGAACTTTGCAACTGCTAGAAGAAAACATGGAATTGACACTCCCAAGATATTGGCACAGGCACCAACTTCCTTAACAAGACCTTGAAAGCCCAAGAAATAAAACCAAGAATCAATATGTAGAATGGCATCAAATTAAAAAGCTACTGCCTAGCAAAGGAAATGATTAAAAGTATGAAGAGAGAGCCTACAGAACAGGAGGAAATCTTTGCAAGATACTCCTCTAGGGCTGGGGTTGTAGCTTAATAGTAGATTGCTTGCCTCGCATGTGTGAGGCCCTGGGTTCGATCCTTAGCACCACATAAAAATAAACAAATAAAAATAAAGATATTGTGTCCATCTCAACTAAAAAAAAATACTCCTCTAATAAGAATGTATTAAAGAACTACAAAAACTTAACACCAAAACCCCAAACAACACAATTAATAAATGGGGAAAAATTAATCAGACACTTCTCAAAAGAAGAATACAAATGGCTGACAGATATATGAAAAAAATGTTCAGCATCTCTAGCAACCAGGGAATGAGATTTCACCTCACTTCAGCCAGAATGACAATTATTAAGAATGAAAATAAGAAATAAATATGGCATTTGCAAGATTTCTTAAATAGATAAAACTGAAGAACATCATGCTAAGTAAAATAAGCTGGACCCAAGAAGTCAAAAGTCAAATGTTTCTTTCATATGCAGAAGTCAAACCAAAATAAGGGAAAAAAAAGAAAAGGGGGGTAGTCCCATGAAAACAGAAGAGAGATCTGAGGAGTAGAAGAAGGGAATTGAGGGGAGAAAGGAGGGAGGTAAAAAGGGAGGAACAGGGGAATGAAACTGATCATATTATCCTATGTACATATATGAATACACCACAGTTAATGTCACCTTTATGTATGTGTATAGTGCACTAATTAAAAAACTATTAATTAACAGGAGAAAGACTGGTCAAATAGAGGAAAGGAATAGGGGGAGGAAGTAGGGGAGGGAAAGGGAAAGTACTGGGACTGACTTAGAACAAATTAAATTCCATGCTTGTATAATTATATCAAATGAGCATCAATATTATGTATAAATATAATGTACTAATAAAAAATTCTAAAAATAACGACATGCCTTGCAATTGATAGCATCATAAAATTGACAACATACCGTATATACTACACATAATGAAAAATGTGAAGTAAACAAGATGAGTTAAAAAGGAATTAATCTAAAATTGCAGTAGAGAATTAATAACATTTATCATGAATTTATCATTTAATCTGAACTGTTCTAACTCAGAAGAAAGTTAAGTGAATTAGTTACCTTAATTCAGCAACATCAGATTTATCCAGGGCATTTAGGTCAACGATTGCATTTTCTATAGCTGGTAGCACACTTTTTAGTTCATTGGCAGTTTTCTGTAATAAAAATTTAAGCCCCTAAATACATATGAGTGCATATAGTTGCAGATCTGACATATTTATGTCAAGATTTCTTAAATAGATTTTATATATATATTGGACCTGGAAAATATAATCTGACATTTTTATAATGCCTGTAAATTATGCATCTTGTATGACTTAAGTCTGTGCACACATGCTTATACTGTTGTTTACATGTCCTAAATGTAGTGTATTATCTCATAATCCCTGGTGAGAAAGTATTGTTGTGGGGTTCTCACACAGAAAGACAGGGCACTGGAGCATTCTGAAGGTTCCACGTTATCTTCTTCATGATTCTGAGAAAGTCCCTACACAGTATCACTGAGAAGCAAAAACACTGATTGGCTTCTGCCTTCTCTTTTAGAATCAGTGTAGTATTAAGAATGCTCTTTTGAGGAGTGGTTCAGTTAAAGGGGGGATTACTGTGGAGCTAAAAAAAGTTCTTTACTTCTACATATCCTTTCCAAGTGCATGACAGGAACACTGCTGATACGTTTGCAGGGTCATATGTTTTCGTTAAACTTGCTAAAATAAGACTTTTTCACTATACTCACTTAGGACCAATTTCTCTTTCTACTTTGCCTCACTCATTGTCAACTATCCTTTCATGGCTGTGGACATTTTTGGGATCTAGCTAAGGAGCTGAATTAGGAATTATATTTCTGCTGCTCACCATGAATTCCCTGTATAATAAAGTTATTGTAAATTATCTGGAATGGGAATGGCTTCCAGAAATACTTCTGTTGTCCACTGTTCAAACTTTCCTGGTGATGTGACATTAATGTGCAGAGTAAGAAGTCATACTACAATATAAACTTGTCCTGTTGTGCTTGGCAGCAGAAATTACGTGGTTAGCAGGGGGAAAACAAGGTTTGCTATGTATTGGTCAGGAGCTGATCTGTTGAAAATCCTTCCATTTATTAGATGTAAAAAATTGTAAGCCAAGGTTTTGATTTTCACTGACACATACTCAAAATGGAAGTATGAGTATACTTGATAAGCAGCATTTACTATTCTAAATCTACCATGGATTTCCTAAATGAGAATTGTGAAAAACAGAATAATTCAGAATTTATAGTTTTTAAAGTAATACTTGTTCTGCTTAGAAAACTTCATTGAAATAAGTGAGAAATTATAGATTGCTAATATAATTGAAAAAAGTGCTTTCTTGAATAAAAATTCTATCATCTATCTATTTACAAACTTGTGGAATAGGAAATAAAATAATTAACTGATAAGTCACTTTCAGATTTTAGAGATTATAAGTACAGTGAGTAGCAAATCATAATGAGAAATTTTAGATCATACTGTAAGGGTCAGATCATACTGTAAGGGTCCGGTGAAGTGTCGGAGAAAGAGACCACAAGAGACCAGCTTCATGCAATAAGCAGGAGGGAGTTTTATTGAAGAGGATCCTAATTCAGCGCGCTGAGGCTCTAGGCTCACTCAGGAAGGGAAAATAGCCCACAGCCCAGAGCAGAGGTCAAGCCGAGCTTAAGTACACCTTTTGGGGAGGGCTGGGGGGGGAGGGGGCTTTGTATACATCAGAACAAATCATCATGAGGTGCGGGAAAATTGAACAACAACTCTGAAACATGATTAGTACATTCATTGGCGGGAACAGGCTGGGCAGGCGTGATTGGTCACTTCTAAGCGGGGAGGGGGGGTACACATTCAAACTGATTGGTTTTAGGGCCTAAATAACTACGTGACAAACTACACAGAATCCCAGGTTATTAGACAACCAGTGGAAACAGTGAGGATATTTACTGGGCAGTTCCAATATAGTTCTAACAGCTACAGGGATTACAGGTTCTGGGGGTAGCAGAGGAATTTTAACAATACCTAGTCTTTCACTTTTTAACTCAGGCCCTGCAGCTTGGAAACTTTTACAATGCCTGGTCTTTTACACTTTAACTCAGGCTTTGCAGCTTAGAAACAGCTTAGAAATTTTACCCTTACAATACCAAAAGTAATAATTTATTAAGAGGAAAATTGCATGAGTGTAAAGGTAAAATTTCTAAGCTGATTCTAAGCTGCAAAAGCTTGAGTTAAAGTGTAAAAGACTGGGCTAAAAAAAGTAAAGACTAGGTATTGTTACAATTCCTCTGCTACCCCCGGAACCTGTAATCTCTGTAGCTGTTAGGACAATACCTGAACTGCCCAGTAAATATCTCCATTGATCCCTGGTTGTTTAATAGCTAAGGACTCCAGGTAACATGGCACGTAAGCATCTAGGCTCCCAAACCAATCCGTTTAAATGTGTACCCCGCTTAGGAATGACCAATCACCCCTGCCCAGATTGTTCCCGCCAATGTATGTACTAATCCTGACTCAGAGTTGTTGTTCAATTTTCCCGCGCCTCATGATGATTTGTTCTGATGTATGCAAAGCCCACGGCCCTCTCCAGAAAGTGTACTTAAGCTCTGCTTGACCTCTGCTCTGGGCTCTGGGCTGCTCTCCCTTCCTGAGTGAGCCATGAGACCCAGCATGCTGGTTCAATAAATCCCCTTTTGCCAATTGCATGGAGTCAGTCTCTTGTGTGGTCTCTTTCTCCGAAGTTCCGCCGGACCCTTACAGAGGATATATGTGGCTCTGGGTTTTTAAATCATCCAGGTAATGAAGAAGAATAACTCATATGATCATGTCAGGAAAATTTATATTTCTTGCTAAGTTTATAAGAAATATTGACATTAATGAAAAGAACATAAATGTCAGGAAATACTTACATAAAGAGGACTTGATGGAAAACTGGTCAATAAATGTCATTTTAAACAGTATTTAAAATTAATCACTCACAAATAATCTTGAAATGCCATTACCCCTTATTCCAAGTTTGACAGTTATTCTAAAAATGTTCATGATATTGTCAATAATGAGTTTATAAAGTTGGAGGAAAGTTTTAAACTATCAAATGTTGAGAGCCACAGCCGGTCAGAATGACGCCTGGCATTTGCCAGAGGGAATGTTTGAAAGGTGATGCCAGCGAACCATTGAGATGATGATTTGAGTTAAGCTATATATAATTGCTGTGATGCTGGATCGATTGTATTGTATATTTGACCTTTACTGTTGGGCGATGGGGCGGCTCTTGCTGCCTCCGGCGCCCTGCTGCTTTGGAGTTCTCTGCTGCTTTGGAGTTCTCCCGTTACTTTGGAGTTTTCCTGGGGATTCCTGGAGGGTTGCTTGGGGAAGATCTGGAGGAGGGATTTCCGGCTGGTGTGGTGTGTGCCAGGAGGAGCCGAGTGGGTGGTGTTAGAGAGAGGTTCCCAGGGAGCGTGTGTGGAGTGTGCTGGTGGAGTTCGGAAATAAAGTTTGTTCCTGCTTGAGTGGCTCGTGATTTGTGCCCAGCCAGACTGCGGCAATCAAAAATGGGTATGTAGCTTGAAAAGATTTCTGACAGGGAACTTTGGATTGAAAGTAATGCTGATTGGCTGGGGATGTGGCTCAAGTGGTAGCGTGTTTGCCTGGCAGGTGCTGGGTTCTATCCTCAGCACCACATACAAATAAAGTTGTTGTGTCCACTGCAAACTAAAAAATAAATATTAAAAAATTCTCTCTCTTAAAAAAAAAGTAATGCTGATAAATGGAAGCAGAATGACAGCAAAAAAAAAAAAAATCCAGGTTGATGCTTTTCTTATTCCTGACATGAACTTTTCTTGAGCCAGTTTACAAGGGAAAAATCAATAGTGAGCTAGTCAGATCTAAAAAAAAGCCAACCAAAAAATTTTGAAATTACCAAGAGGACTACTTGAACTACATATTCATATTCACTATGGTTCAGAATGAACCTTGTCCTAAGTTTTTATTGTGCTTTGGGATATTAGCCAATGGCAGTAGCACTTATATGTAATTTGTAAATAAATAATTATACACATACTGGTGTGTGTGTGTGTGTGTGTGTGTGTGTGTGTGTGTGTGAGTGTGTGTGTATTTTAATTGATAAAATTAATTCAACAAAGACATGAAAGAAGTCCCACTCTCCATAGCATGAGAGACTATTGATGGAACAGAGTTAAGCACTGGGAAATCTGATGAATCACGCTGGGTTCTGTTGGTATTTTGACCAGACAGGATAGTTAGGAATAGCCGATTTAAAAATAGGACTATTCAGTGAACAAAAGAAGTGATATAAACCAAGAACCTAGGTCCTAGAACTGCTTTGTTTCTTGCAGACATTCCTTTTGGAGGCCAAAGGTATTTTTAAAATTAATTAATTAGTTAATTAATTTTTATTAGTGTACTATAGTTATATATTTTTGAGATGGTCTTGAATGATTTTCTGTCATTGAAACCATCAGAGCCTCCTAGGAGTGCTTATTAGTCAAGGACAGGGACCAGGCATCTTTGCACTCCTTATTTTCATTTAATAGTGTGCTGGGTGTAGTGAGGACTCAATAAATATTTGTTGGGATAAAAATAAAAAGCATTCATAGTTGGTCTGATGTTTACGTTGGGGGTTAGAAAATAATTTTTCAAATCTAAAATATTTTTATTGTCTATATTTTAATTTTACCTGAGCATAATCTTCCACAATTCTTACTTCTTCTGCCATAATTTCTTCATCCTGTTTAACAAGTATCTGAACTTTCTCAACTACTTGTGAATCTTTCTCGAGTTTTTCCATCAGAGCTTCTATTTCCTAATGAACCAAATGAGTTTTCTTAGAATAAATTTTGAAACATGATCTCTTTTGAAAGGAGAAATTAAAATAGCTCATTTTGTTATTATAAAATTTATCGAAGTCAGCTGAAATACTTCTACTTAGAATAGTTGATAGACTACAAGCCACCACAGCATATTTCATATAGATTCAACTAAGGAATCTCTCTGTATAATCTTCTACAGTTAGTTATATACCTAATGTTCACACTAAATTATTAAAATGTTATCAAGTTACTATTTTGCTGTTATTGCTGGAATTCACCCCCTCATTTTACAAATAAGAAAATTGAAACTAAAGGAGATAAAGTAATTTCTTCAAGTTTGCACAGGTGCATGATAGTGCAGTTCTAAGTCACCTTTACCAGGTACCTGAGTCTTTGTGTTCAAACAATGGTCTAGGTTAGACTATAAAATATTTAAGAGATTTAAAATCAAACATACCTTTGTTTTCTGTTCGATTTTGGGGCCAAGAATCAAGAGCTCCTCCTGCATTTCTGTAACTAGTGTGGTTGCTTCCAGGATCTTGGATTGGCCTATGTGGAAACGGCACCTGAAGGAAAAAGAAAGCCTGGGCTGAGTCTTTTGGGTCTGAAGTGCTTGGACCCAGAAGTGTTTCAGATTTTGGAGTTTTTCAAGTTTTGGAATATGTCCATAGACCTTTCCAGTTGAGCCTCCCTTACCTGAAAATGCAAAGTCTGAAACTTTTTCAGCATTATGTTGGTGCTCAAAAAGTTTCGGATTTTGGATTTTTAGATTAGGGATGATGGATCCAAAGTTCAGGGATGCTCAACAACCTGTATTAAAAAGGTGTAAGACAACAAAATATTAGTGATATAATTTGATAGCATATCAAAGGCCAAATGGGGTTAATTCCAGGGATGGAAGACTAGTTCAGTATTTGAAAGTAAATCATTATATTGACCATTACAAAATTCATGAAAATAACTCTTTTTTTAAATTGTTTCTTTTTAATCATACATAGTATATTCTATATAGTAGAATCCATTTTGATAAAAATTATACAAGCATGGAACATATATCTTATTCTTATTAGGACCCCATTCATGTAGATATATATCATGATAGGATTCACTTATTTTTATATATATATATATATATATATATATATATATATATATAGGAAAATTATGTTAGATTCATTCTACTGTCTTTCCTATTCCTATCCCCCATCCTGTCCCTTCATTCCCCTTTGTCTAACCTACTGAACTTCTTTTCCTCCCCTCCCTGCCTTTATTGTGGTTTAGCTCCCACATATTAGAGAAAACATTTGACCTTTGTTTTTTTGGGATTGGCTTATTTCATTTAGCACGTTAGTCTCCAGATCTACCCATTTACTGGAAAATGTCTTTGTGGCTGAGTAATTTTCAATTATTTTATCCACAATTTTTTTTATCCATTCATCATGATAAAAACTCCTATAAAACTAAGAATCAAGAGGAAGTCCCTCAATTTTATAAAGAATGGGTACATTAAAAATAAAATGAACTTTAGGGAAAATCTGAAAAAGAAAACTGGAAATCTGAGACTTATCTTCTAGTGGAGCATATCCTTAACAGGCCATTTGGGCTTTAAATATGATAATTCTGTAGGAGGGCACCTCCAATTTAAATAGAATATTTAATTATGAGGTTTAGGGTGGAGAAAAAGTCCTAATTGGCTATAAGAGACCCAAACCACATAATCAACTCTTCCCAGTTTTTCTTATCCCATGTTTACCCCCTGGAAAACTGGAGTAAGGGAATTTGTACATAGCAAGGAAGAGTTGGAAAATGGGGAACTATTGCCTCATACTTCTTCTACCACCTAGCTATACTTGCTAGATATTGGCCTGTTATGGATATTGATGATAAATCATCAAAATATAAAGTGACGACTCTTAGGTTGGCCCTGGTGGAAGATGTTCTAGGATAATATGATGAATGCAAGGAAGAAACTGTTGAGCTATCCAGGCACATGTGTGGAAAAGACATGAGGAAGACTAACAAAAGGGAAAGTAATTGCAACACTTTTTTTTGCATCAATTTGATATGATCGTGTGATTTTTCTGCTAGGTCTATTAATATGCTGAATATATTGATTGACTTTCAAATACTGAGCCAGTCCTACATCCCTGGTTTGGCCATGATGTAAAATTACTTTTATATACTATCAAATTATATTTGCTAATATTTTGTTTTGTCTTATACCTTCTTAATACATGTGAACATCCCTAATCCAAAAATACAAAACTTTTTGAGCACCAGTGTGACACTCAAATGTACTGACGACATGGCTTCGAATGGATGGCAACAACCCTGGCAGGTAAGGAGAAAGATACCTTAGATGACAGGAGTTAGGAATGGAAGGAGGGCCCATTTATCACTCTTACCTCTAGTCTGTAGAGCATCTTGCCAATTTACTTAGGCTGTTGCCATCACTTCCAATTTAACTTATGATCAACAAAAATTTTAATCTAACAGAAATTTCTCAGGAGCTGCCAGCTCTAGTAGACAGACTAGTTGAGCAATATAACCAGATTAACTTTCTGAACTTTGATTTGATTCCTGTAACCTCATTATATTTACAGACTATCTCAACTGCTCTAGTATTGCGTTAGTCCTGCCCTATGTGATGTTAACAAAAACTTAATGAAATTAGACTTTAACCCCACATTAGCAAAATACTACTATCAAGGCCTCTCCTCTGCGTTTTCTTCCTCCTTTTCCTCCTCCTCCTTCTTTTGCAGTACTGGGGGTTGAACCCAGGGGAACTCTATCACTGAGCTACATCCCCAGGCCTTTTTATTTTTTATTTCGAGACAGGTTCTCCTTAAGTTGCCAAAGTCACTTTTGAACTTACAATCCTCCAAAGACAGCTACAACTTCTTATGAAAACATCAGGCTTATGCTTCCTGTCACAGGCAAACTAATCTAAATTCTTTATCTTCAGTAGTGATGAAAAATCACATTGCCCTGCACGTCTTGTTGGCCAGTTGAGGCAGAGTATGTATGATTACCAGTACTTCTTGATGCACCTGGATGAATAACATTTTTAACTGGTTTGGCTCCAGATAGGGAGCCTGGCTGTGTTCTATTCTCCAAGAGGGAGTCACAGACATGACTACTCTCACTCAGTATTCCCTAAGACAAAACAATGGATTTGGTCCAAACCCCTATTGGTACAATTAATTAGGGCATCTGATGAAGTGGCTTATTTTAAAAAATAATTGTTAGCTGGTCACATGACAGGTTGGGGGGTGAACTTGTAGAGAAATGGTTGTATCAGATGGGCTTGGCAATCTTTCATGTCTCCACACAGGTCATAAAAGGCAAGGTTTAACTGCAACTAATTTAGCTCTTAGCTCTTTGCTTTGAATAACAACACAGGAAAAGTCCTGTGGCAGACACTACTTAAGATGAGTAGTGATGAAAAATCACATTGTCCTGCATCCAGTTCACTTAAATTGAGGCTGAGGCTAAGCTAAACCTGAGTCAGGACATTTAGTGAGACAAAAAAGAAGTTTTTTTGTTTTGTTTTGGTACTGGGAATTGAACTCTCAGGGGCACTCAGCCACATCCTCAACCCTATTTTATATTTTACTTAGAGACAGGATCTCACTGAGTTGCTTAGCACCTAGGGTTTTTTTTTTTTTTTCCTGAGGCTGGCTTTAAACTCTTGATCCTCCTTTCTCAGCCCCCCCCCCCAGCTGCTAGATTACAAGTGTGCGCTTCTGAGCCCAGCTTCCAATAAAATATTAATATTATCTATGAAGATAAATTAGAACAGTTTAAAATTTTCAAAATCTTGGAAGCATATTTCATCTAGAGGTTTGGATAAAAATTCAGCCTGACCAATACCTAGACATGAGCCTATGAGACAATAAAATATAAACCTAGTCAAGTCCAATGATCCTCTGGCCTGTAGAACTATAAGCTAAAATATTAATATTTGTTAAAAACATTAAGTTTGAGCCAGTATAAAAGAAAGTAACTATAAAACCCTAGTAATAAAAATCTGATGCAGCTAATATTCTAGTACTACAAAGTATCTAATGCTAAGGGCCAAAGCATTGGTTTTCCAACTTATTTGGCAGCATTACTGAATTTTGAGATGAAAATCTGACAAGTACTGTCAACTTATACATAAATAAAATAGGTCCTCTATAGTTCAATTGAAGCAATTTGCTGGGTTGAGACACTTTCTGTTGAGTATTAATTTGAACATAAATACTGATTTCACTGATATTACATGTCAAGTAATATTTTATTTCATATTCTCAATATGAAGCTGGAATTCTATATAGCTTTCTCAAAATTCCAGATAATAAATGTTATAAATGCAATATAATAAAGGGGAACCACTTCCAATGGGGTTAGTTAAGGAAAGCCTGACTAGTAAAGAATGTAAATGTCAGATGAAGTTGCATGCAAACATTATAGCAGTTTATACTAGGTAATCTTTCATTTATCATCATGAGCTAGCCAACAACTGTAAATTTTAGTTTCTTAAAATGTGTTTGAAAACCACTGTCTTGAGACAATAAATAGTTATTGACAACATCCATAGATCTTAAAAATTCTGCAATATTTAGCTTTTTCCCCCATGGAAAAGGTAAATTGAGATCAACACTTTACAAATAAAAGCACCAATATAAAATACATGTTTATTATTTGGTCTCAAAATCTTACCTCTTTATTTGCATTTCCTCTTTTTGTGACCTCAAAATGTATGAAAATGTTTCCATGAACTGCAAGTAGGTTCTGGGAGTGATATAATAATGCCTTCCAGTTTCTTGAAAATATTTTGGGATCAAGTCATTTATGCTTTTGTGGATTTGAACACATGTTGGGGCAAAGTTTTCATTTAAGTTCTGAAGAATAATAATTTTTTTAAGGATTAAAAAAGAGCAATATGGATTTACATAAATAAAAGAAAACTGAACACTGTGAATAACTAGAAATAGTTTATCATTTCTGAGATGTGGAGATGTAGAGAAAGATCCTGGCTAAATGGGACCATGAACTTATAAACTTTAATAATCAGGATAGTGGAGAGGTAATAAGAGGAAATCATATATCTAAAGATTAACGGCATATAGACTCATTCTCTTAGGCTTCACCCTTATTTTTGCTACAGCAAGGACTTAGGGCACCAGCATCAGTGGCTAGGGATTATAGTGCTTTTTTCATCTCTCAATTTCTTTCTTAAATGGTTATCAGCAGCAAGATACTCAAGGAAGTTTCCTTGAGTAAAACAGAGCTACAAAACAGAGGAACCAAAGGATGCATAGGTGGGTAAAACCAGAATAGAAATGGCATCCCATTTGCTTACATTGGGAGAGAATTTAGGTTTAGACATAATTGAGTCCTGACTACCCATCTCCACTCCACCAATCCCAGATAACACCGGTCACTTTTAACCCAGATGCATTTTCTTTCTAGTTCCACTTGCCTCTATTCTTCTTGGGTTTTGCCATCTTTGGACACTTGGACAAGCAAGAATACAGTCCGTTTCTAAGTCCTGCCTTGAGTTTCAGGCTCCAGGCATCGACATCTTCTTTTGTCAGCACTCTTTTCCCCCTTTCTATCATTTGGGTTATATGAGGTATTTAATCACTCTAGATTAGGTTCTTACTTATGGCTCATAAATTTGGAGCTAATTATATGTTGTGGTTTTTATTCTCATTTTTTATAATTTTGCTGTTATAGTCAAGCTGAGCAGTTTACAAGGCATACTCAGAAGGCTGCAGAATCCTTACCATAGGATCTGCTATGCAAAATGCAGGTGATTTTCCTTCATGGAAATCTCTGTTTACCATGGGGGGTAGAATAGTGAAGACACCCAGGCAGTGCAGAATCTGAGTGTAATTGAAATAGGGTGGGTAAGGGGGCAAAAAAGATAGGGAACTGATGAGGAATCAAGATGAACAATTGACCCGTTTTATAATTTGCCTTAGAAGTTGCCTATTTTTGCCCATCTAGGATTCATTGCTATTCAGAGATATAATGCTACCAGATGCTAGTAATAAAATGAAACCTTCACTTGCTTTAGATATTTACCTCTTTGTTCTCTAAATCCACCTTTTCCATTAAGAAAGAGTTGGCTACAAGAAGGAGAGCTTCTTCTGGCCACTTATGGTACCAATCCATTGTGCAGGAGCTAATCATAGAAGGGTATGCTCTACAATTTTGGCGCAGGTTAGGTCCTGCAGGATTCATGATTATAAAAATATGAAGATATTTATATATTCTCTGAAAATTAATGAAAACATTTTGTTAAAATGTAATTCAATACTTTGGAAAAATATTATATTGAAAATTCCATTTAAAATATGCTTCAGTTCTTTCCTTAGTGGGTGGACTAGACACTGATTAATTGTGCATTGAGTGTCTGCCAGCAACAGAGTCCTTCCCAGGGAACTCACAGTCCACAGAGCCATTCTGAGAACTCCTTTATGTGACTATACCCTCTTGGCTTCTGTTGGATGGACTCAGTAGGAGAGGTTTGGACTCAGAACCCTCTTTTATGAAGGGGTTTGGTACTAGAGTTTTGTTGAGTAGGGGACCTTATATCAGATGACCATAGGGCTGACTATTTGACTCTTTTTTTCTAGGGTGATGTGCTTTTAGAGACCCACAAGACTCAAAGTGAGAAATGATCTGTTGAATTAAAGCTGAAAGGTACAGAGAAAAAGAAAAGACCCACAGAACAAATAGGGCACCGGAGGAGGTAGTAATAAACTCTCACAGATAAAGGATTATGGCCAAGCAATGCTAAATGATATACATCTTTTTTTTTAGCAGGTCCCAGGTGAAGTGCTAGTTTCTTTGAAATTTGCCTGTATTGCTTTTCCTCATCTGACCCTGTTCTTGGCAGTATTGGCCATGGGGCAGATTCCTTCCTTATGTCCATATGTCACTTTATAATAAATTTACATTCCTGAAAGCAGCCTCAGTGAATCATTGTTCCTTTTAACTGCGCGTCCACCTTGTACAAAATGATAATATCTTCAACTATCAAGCAACACATTTTGCTTTATAAGTATGGTAAAGTTGAAAAAAGACTAAAGGGTAAGATATTTCTTTTTTCCCCTCCTTCTTGACTGGAAAAATTTATAAAGGCAAATAAAACTTTTTAATGCAAATTTCATACAATACAGAAACATTTAAAGTAAAAATGAAAGTACTTCTCTTTTTTTTGACCCTTCCCCAAACTGCTACCTGAAAGTATCCAAAGTTAATAGTTTAAAGTATACCTTTATTATTTTATTTTTATTATAAGATGCAGCAAATACTTTTTGAAAGCATGTATTTCATATATATATATATATAATTGAAATTGACTTCTAACTGGGGCTCTTGGTTTTTCATTTCTGGAATGTACTATTCTCCATATTCCAAATCAGAATTTGTTATTCCTTCCCACTCACAATCTATTTAATAAACTAATTACTATAACAAGGCACTAGAGTACCACAAATTATCAGGATGACATTTGTTTTTTCTACCATGGCATCTGAAAACATAATTCAATCTGAGTATTCATTCATATTGCACACGTTCCCTATCAACTGTGGATTCCATTTCTGGATTTTGTTTTATTACAATTTCCTCTTGCAGTAGATACTAAGGGTCTTTTGAGGAATGGTGGGAGACCAGGTTCAAATTTCAAATGACCCCAAGGTAGAAAAACCTGGCACTAGATATAAGTTAATCAGTAGTCCATCCCCAGTGAACACTGTGGCTTGAATAATCATGGCCACCCATTTAGTAAGCCACAGTTATCCAGTGTGTGGAAAAACACAGAAGGTCCAATTGGTCTAGTCTGTGTATATCATCAGACTGGTCTTTCACAGACTCCCGCTGTGAAATGAATTATGAATATTGCTTGCTCTCTTTGGCCAATTTCTTACGTATCCATCATCTTCTGGTCAATTCTAGGGCTACTCAAAGGAATGAGAAAATTCTTATTTTACACTCTTCCTGATTTGTTTCCAACATAGTTGAAAAGAAACCTCATTAACTGGGAAAGAATCTGAAAAATAATCTTGAGTTCTTTTAACAAAAATTTGTATTGCCTACAGCATTACTATTTTTTTTTAAACTGGTGATAACCAGACAGGCTCAAATAGTTGTTAATCTTTGACATATCTAAGATATGGAGTGTCTGGGTTTAGGGATAGTGATCATTATTTTAGCTTTAAAAACTCATATTTAACTTGAAAATCTTATACATAATTATAAATGTGGTCTGGTTTTAATTTAACATGACAATTTGATAAAGTTAATCCACAAAAAAGTACCTTTTGGAAGAATGCAAGTAAAGATTGTCTGTCATCCACATAGCCAGATTGTTCAGCCAAAGATCGAATCCTCATTGCGATAGAATCCAGCTCTTCATTTTCAAACAAGTTAGGTATTTTTCCTGAACTGACAGTGTAGCTCAAATCTTCCAAAAGTAATTTCTTAGGTGAAACATATATTTAGTCAGGAATGAGTAAATTATTCATATATTCTGCTTCTAACAAACTGAGAAAATAATAGTATTTAAGGGGAACTGAGGCTTTTCTTTTTTTAAAAGCAAGCTAACTTCTTGATTCAATTCCATCAAATATACATTTTTTTCTGAGTCAAAATAAGTTCATTGATCCATCCATTCATTCAGATATTAGAGAAATATATACTTGGTATTGAAAGTATGTCACATATTTACATTAAGTACTGAAGCAAGAGGTAAGGGAAGATGGGTATAGTAATGAACTGAGCAGGAATCTTGCTTTAAGCAGTTCACAGAAACCCTGAATACATCTACATTTGAGTTTGAACAGTAGACAAACTAGAAATAACATGGCAGAGGGATTGTTTTCACTTAACCAAGTTCATCTCTCTATTAGGGTTTCAAATCCAATGAGATAGGAAAGAGAAGAGAAAAAGCAGGGAAAGAAACTCTACCTGAAGAATTATTATGAAAAATAATAATAATAAAAAATAATAATAAAAAAATTATTATGAAACATTTTGCTTTTGAGAATAAAAATAAGTTTTCGAACAAAAGTTCCCACTCCTTTCAGCAGACTACCATTATTCAAAACTATGGCATGATCACAAATACATGAACTCTGTGGGATATGATTAGGCAAGGGAAAAGAATAATGAAAAGAATTAATATAGTAGGCTAATTGGACTATGTATAAGTATTTTCTTTTTAAATATCAAATTACTTGGGGGTACATAAATATCAAACTTTAACAAATAATAAAGACAGAAAGCACTTACATGTTCTAGGGATAAGTTAGAAACCATCAGAACAGTGGCATTCCCTTCTAACCCTGTTTGAAGAAACACCTTTTTAAGGACTTCTTTGAATTCTGTGTAGGCATAATTGCGAGATACAGGCACTCGGTATAGTTTGTGTTCTGCCACATAACAGGCTAAGGTTGCACAAGTTTGTTTTCCACAGCCATCTGTTCCAATCTTTGAAAGAAAAAATATCCAATCCAACATATGATTTCTATAAATTTTCTGGGAGTCTGTCAATATACAAATTGGCTTACTTGTGCTCAAAATTTTGTCAGTAAACATATTTTAGATGATTTTTATTTGTAACTTTTTAGGTGGTATATTAAAAATAATTTAAATATTTTATCAAACTTTTACAAGGCACTTATTCACATTCAATATTTTAATAGCCTCTTGAAATATATGAAATAATTTTTCTGAAAATATCATTATTTCACTATTGATATTTGATTAATTTATAAGAAACTAGACTAGATATTTATGTTCACCAATAATGAATTCTCTTTTCTTTTCCTGCTACTTTAGATGCTGATTTCTTCTTCTCTTTCTATGGATTTGAGATGTAATGTTAGATTATTTATTTGTTGACATAATATCTTTTATTTTTTTATGTGGTGCTGAGGATCAAACCCAGTGCCTTGTGCATGCCAGGTGAGCACACTATTATTTGAGCCACATCCCCAGCCCAACTTTCTATTCTTTTAATGTATGAACTCAATGCAATGAACTTTCCTCTTGGAACTGCCTTTATAGTATCCTAGAAATTTTCATATGTTATATTGGTATTTTCATTTACCTCTAAGTATTTGTTAATTCTATCCCTGATTTCTTCTGCTTTCCATTGATCATTCAATAGTGTATTATTTAGTCTCCAGGTGTTAATGTAGCTTCTATTTTTTATTTTATTGTTGATTTCTAATTTTATTCCATTATGATCTGATAGAATGCAAGGCATTATCTCTACTTGTTTGTATTTGTTGAGTTGTTTTGCGGCCCAATATATGATCTATTTTAGAGAATGATCTGTGTGCTGCTGAGAAGAAAGTGTATTCAGTCACTGATGGATGAAATAGTCTATATGTATCTTTAAGTCTAAATTATTAATTGTATTTTTTAGTTCTATAGCTTTTTAATTTACTTTTTGCTTGGAGGATCTATTGAATAGTGAGAGAGGTGTGTTAAAGTCACCCAGTATTATTGTGTTGTGGTCTATTTGATTCTTAAAATTGAGATGGGTTTGTTTGATATACAAAACTATTTATGATTGTTATGTCTTGTTGGTATATAATTCCCTTAGGCAGTATGAAATGATCTTCTTTGTTCCTGCTAATTAACTTTGGCTTAAAGTCCACTTTAGTTGATATGAGGATAAAAACCCTTGCTTGTTTATGTGATCCATGTGAATGATATGTTTTTTCACTATCCTTTTACCTTCTTTGCCTATGAGGTGAGTCTCTTGGAGACAGCATATTGTTGGGTCTAGTCTTTTAATCCAATCTGCCAGTCTGTGTCTTTTGATTGAAGAGTTTAGGCCATTGACATTCAATATTATTGAGATATGGTTTTCATTCCCTTTAATTTTGATTTATTTTAATTTGAATTAGTTTCTCCATTGACCGATTATTCTTCTAGTGTTGTTCTTCCCTTGTTTGTTTTCAGTTTTATTTTTCATTACTTCTTCATGAAATATTTAATTATAAATATACTGTAGTACAGGCTTTCTAGATGTGAATCCTTTTAACTTTTGTTTATCATGAAAGGTTTTCATTTTATCATTAATTCCGTAACTTAATTTTGTGGGTATAGTAATCTTGGCTGGCATTCATTTTCTTTCAGAGCTTTGTATATATTATTCTAAGACTTAGCTTTTAGGGTTTGGGTTGAGAAATTATGGGAGATCAAATTGGTTTCCCTCTAAATGCGATCTGTCCATTTTCTCTGGTGGCCTTTAAAGTTCTATCCTTGTTCTGTATTTTAAGCATTTTAATAATAAAATGCTTTGGTGTGGGTCTGTTGTAATTTTGTGTACTTGGGATTTTGTAAGCTTTCTTGTAATTGATTTTCCATTTTATTCTTAAGGTTTGGGACATTTTCTCATATTATTTCATTGAAAAGATTGTGCATTCCATTGGTTTGCATGTCTGCACCTTCATCTATCCTGATAAATCTTAAATTAGGCCTTTTCATGACATCCTGTGTTTCTTGGAAGTTCTGTTCATAGTCTCTCTCTTTCTCTCTTTTTTTTTGTTACTTTGGATTGAACTCTCAAGGGCACTCAACCACTGAGCCTGTCACATCCCCAGCCCTATTTTGTATTTTATTTAGAGACAGGGTCTCACTGAGTAGATTAGCATCTCATTTTTTGCTGAAGCTAGCTTTGAACTAATGATCCTCCTATCTCAGCCTCCCAAGCAGCTAGGATTACAGGTGGATGCCACCATGCCCAGCTGGTGTTCATAGTCTCTTAACATCTTTTCTCCATGGCAACTTTATTTTCAAGATTATATATTTTGTCCCCATTGCCTGAAACTCTGTTTTCCAAGTGGTCTAGTCTATTGGTGATGCTTTCCATTGAATTTATAATTTGGTTTATTGATTCCTTCATTTTGAGAATTTTTGCTTGATTTTTTTTTTCAGAATCTCTCGTTATTGTAATGATCGTTCACTTCCTATATTTTTCTCTCTGATTTTACCCCTTACATCATTCTTTATCTCACAAATAAGTTTGACTATGTATATTCTAAACTCCTTCTCTGACATTTCTTCAGAGAAAGAAATGGTGTCAATGGATTCTATTATTGAAGTATCTTGATTTGGTAGGGGTGATTGTTCCCTTGCTTTTCCATGTTATTTGTGTGTCTATCTATCTAACACTATGGATCTGAGGCAGTGGAGATTCTACTCTGTGAACTTATAGTGTCCCTAAGGTTTCTATTTACCTCAGCATTTATGGAGAGAAAAATAATAACAGCTGCCAATGCAAAGAATATACAGCGTTAAACCAATGATGTTTATGATGTCAAAATAAACAGAAATGATATGACGGGTTATTGCCAACAATAAAAACAGTAAATTTGAAAAAGGGTTTACTATTTTGAATGGTGGACATGGAGTGAACAGAAGTGATGTAGGGTGTGATGATTATGAGGGAGGAGGAAAGAAGGTAGAGTAAAAAATTAAAGGAAGAGTGAAAGAACAATAGAGATAGGCTGTTAGCAGAGGAAAAGAGAGGAGAATCAAGGGAAACAGATAAGTGAGAGAAAAAAATTACTTTATATAAAGGAAAAATTTTAAAAATTTTAAAAAAGAATAAAAACAAAACTGAAATATACTAATCAAACATCCTAGTCCTCAAAAAACTGATCCATGAAAAATAATTGGTTTCAAAAATGCTAGAAATAAGAAAAAAAAGAAAACAAACAAACATGAATATATAAATATCCATGAACCATTAAGGTTACAATTAAACAGAGAAAAAGAAAAAGAAAAAAAAGATAATTATTTCCATTGGAGTTCAAAAGATTCACAGTTTCCCTTCTTAAAGCACTATTAGGTGGGTTCTTCTAAGGTATGATGCTTGCTCCTCTCTCAGGGTGGGGTTGCTAGAGGTAACCCATAGGAGGAACTCTGGAGACAGGGTTTAGTCTTAAGTCGGCTCCAGGCTCCAGCTGAATACCAACTAGTTTGAAGACTTTTTTCTTTTTGACAGTGCTGGGGGTTGAACCCAGGGCTTTATGCATGCAAAACAAGCAGCACTCTACCAACTGAGCTAAAACCCCAGCCCTGGTTAGGATATTTTAAATCAGCACTCCTCCAGGGACCAGCAATTGCTGGTCCATGCTGGAAGACTGCAGTCCAGGGATCTACCCTGGGTTCCACTTGTGCAGTGGAGGAGCCAATTCTTAGTCCACTCCATCACCTGTGGACCCCATATCTCTTGATCTCAGGTTCAGTCTCCAAACTCAATCTATCCCACCTCTGCCCTTTCAAAACCCCAGCTAGTAGCAGGTCTTCCAGCCTGTCCTGCAACCAGGTGGATTAGAGAGGGAAAGGGAGAGCCTGGTGGGTTTCCCTGACCAGTTGTCTCCTTGTTAACCTCTCTTTATGTTTGATTTTCTCCTGGTCAGTTAGGCATACTCTTATCTTGCAATGTGGGTTTTTCAGGCCTGTATTTCAAGCCAATTTCAGGTTTGCCAGGAATTGGCTCCATCAGCTGCTGGCCCCCACATTGTGGCTGCAAAATGGTTCCTTCCTCTGTCCTCCACATGCTGACAGGAGAGATGTAATTTCTTTCCCATAAAGTATATTGTGCAGCATGCTTTTCAGTTTATTCAGGCACTGTCTTTGATCTCTAAACTCTCCATACCTAGACACACCTCAGGCCTCCTAAAAATATGGGTTCCTTTAATTTTTTTATCCCTCTGCTTGCAGAGGGACCACTCTGGGTGGTGCCTCTAGCTGCAACAGTGGCTGTGTGCTGGAGATTTCTTCCTTATTTTATTAAATCCAACCTCTTGATTCCTCAATCTGCTTGATTGTCCAGTATTAAATTCCAGTAAAGCATCCCTGTTCCCTTTTTCATTTACCCACCTTACTGAGAAGTTGCCTATCTGCTTTCTTGGTCCTACTAGTATTCCACCATTTTGAAACTCAACTAAGGTTTACTCTTTAGGTTGTGAAGTTTTATGGGTCTTGACAAATATATAGTGTAATGAATTCACTGTGATTGTGTCAAACAAATTTTCACCACCTTAAAAAGTCTGTGTTTCACTTTCTCTCCTTCTGACCAAAACTTTGGCAACCACTAATCTCATCATCTCCATAGTTTTGCCTTTTTCAGACAATATAATTTGAATAATGTAGTTATAGCCTTTCCAGATTGGCTTATTTCACTTAGCCTTTAAGAATCACCATGTCTTTTGCAGTTTGATAGCTCATTTATTTTATCCCTGAATAATATTACATTGTACAAATGACCACAGTTTGTTTATTCATGTGCTTATTGAAGGATATCCTGGTTACTTCTGGTTTTGGGTGATGATGTGTAAAGTTGCTGTAATCATTCATGTGCAGGTTTTTATGTGGACATGAGTTTTCAAATCAGTTGGGTAAATATGAAGAAGTATGCCTGCTGGATCATATGGCATAACTATGTTTAGCTTTGTTTCTTACTGCCAATTGTCTTCCAAAGTGACTGTGCCATTTTGTGTTCCTACCAGCAAAGAATAAGAGTTCCTGTTGCTTTGTCTCCTTGACAGTAATTCCTATTACTATTTTTTAGGAACTGGGTAGTTTAATTAGTGGTATGTCATTCTTGGTTCCCCCAGTGACAATAGATATTGAACATCTTTTCATATGCTTTTCTGAAGCATCTATTTATTTTAAATTGGGTTGTCTTTAGGACTTTCTACACACAGAATCATGTGGATGTTTTTATTTTATCATTGATTTCTAATTTCACTCCATTATGATCTGTTAGAATTCAGGGTAGTACCTCTACTTTTTTGTATTTGCTAAGAGTTGCTTTGTGGCATAATATATGATTTATTTTAGAGAAGGATCCACGTGCTGCTGGGAAGAAAGTGTATTCATTCATTGAAGGAAGAAATATTCTATATATGTCAGTTAAGTCTAAGTTATTGATTGTATTATTGAGTTCTATGGTTTCTTTGTTCAGCTTTTGTTTGGACAATCTATCCAGTGGTGAACAAGGTATGTTAAAGTCATCCAGAATTATTATTTGGTTTGAACTTGAGAAGAGTTTGTTTGATGTACATAGATGCTCTATTATTTTGGGCATATAAATTTATTATTGTTATGTCTTGTTGATGAATTTTTCCCTTAAGCAGTATGAAAAATCCTTCTTTATCCCTTTTGATTAACTTTGGCTTGAAGTCAACTTTATTTGATATGCGGATGGAGACCTTTTTATTTGCTTCCGCAGTCCATAAGAGTGGTATGATTTTTCCCCAACCTTTCACCCAGTGTGTGGATGTCTTTTCCTATGAGATGAGTCTCTTGGAAGTAGCATATTGTTGGGTCTTTTTTAAATCCAGTCTGCCAGTCTTTTGATTGTTGAGTTTAGGCCATTAACATTCAGGGTTATTATTGAATCATGATTTGTATTCCCAATCATTTTTATTTATTTTTGGTATTTAACTTGACTTGGTTTCTCCTTTGATTAGTTTTTCCTTTAGTGTAATACCTCCCTTTGCTGATTTTCATTGTTGTTTTTCAATTCCTCTTCATGGAATATTTTGCAGAGGATGTTCTGTAGTTCAGGCTTTTGAGTTGTAAAATCTTTTAACTTTTGTTTATCATGGAAGGTTTTAATTTCATTATCAAATCTAAAGCTTAATTTTGCTGGCTATAAGATTTTTGGTTGGCATCTATTTTCTTTCAGAGCTTGATATATGTTGTTCCAGGATCTTCTAGCTTTCAGGATATAGGTTGAAAAATCTGCACATAATCTAATTGTTTTCCCCCTACATTAATCTGATTTCTTTCTCTCATGACTTTTAATATTCTTTCCTTATTCTGTATGTTAGGCATTTTCATTATAATGTGCCTTGGTGTGGATCTGTTGTGATTTTGTACATTTGGCGTCCTATAAGCCTCTTGGATTTGGTTTTCAAATTCACTCTTCATGTTTGGATTGATTTGGTTGGAAATCCATATCTTTCCTGCTTTCTTCTCATCCAATATGTGGGGTCATCTGTTGTTAGCTGGTATCTCCACCCTCAGGATGATGAAGGTAACCAGGATGTCACTGTACTGGAGTGGTGAAAGCTGGGGAGAGATGGGAGTTAGAAACTGGGTACCTGGCCAGCTGGAGTTCCAAACTGGGAGTTGCCCCCCACTGAAGCTGGTGATGAAGATGGCTCAAGATGGAGGCACCTGCTTTCAGCAGTGGGCTGTAGGGTGGTGTAGCAGGAGCAGAGAGATGGCTTTGGTCAGTGAGTTCAGAGATGAGTTTTGTGGCATGCAGTGTGTGGCTGTTGACTGACTTCAGAGCCTGTGTGAGGTTCTCAGGTGCAGGCAGGCTACTGCGTGTAGAGGATTATCTCCGCTGCTGCTGAGTCCTAAGATGGTGGCGAGCAGGGAAGTCTCATATTGGTAGCTGGGGGTTGACACAGGAGTGGTGGCAGGAGTTCTCGCGTGTGGAAAGCTGCTGGGTGTCCTATGTGGGAGTGACATCTGTGATTTCTGCTCGGGTAGGTGGCCAAAAGTTCTGGGCAGGTGCTGTTGCCAATGGTCCTGCTTGGGTACCCAGTAGTACTGTGTAGATGAGTAGTTGCGAGACCTACTCTGATGCTGAGGCCTGGAGCCCTAGACGGGCATGGTGATTGTGATTTCTGCACAGAAGCAATCAATCAACAAGTACATGAAAAAATGCTCACCATCTCTAGCAGTCAGAGAAATGCAAATCAAAACCACCCTAAGATACCATCTCACTCCAGTAAGATTGGCAGCCATTATGAAGTCAAACAACAATAAGTGTTGGCGAGGATGTGGGGAAAAGGGTACACTTGTACACTGCTGGTGGGACTGCAAATTGGTAAGGCCAATTTGGAAAGCAGTATGGAGATACCTGGGAAAGCTGGGAATGGATCCACCATTTGACCCAGCTATCGCCCTCCTCGGACTATTCCCTGAGGATCTTAAAAGAGTAGACTATAGGGATACTGCCACATCAATGATCATAGTGGCACAATTCACAATAGCTAGACTGTGGAACCAACTGGCTCATTATTTTTAATATCCTGCAGGTTCTTTATTAAATCATTATGCTTCTTCCAGTTGCTCCTTCCTGCAGAAGTCCCAGTTGCTCGTTCAACCTCCAAAATTAAAATTACTGCTTTGCAAAATTGAACCCCTGTGTTACTTTGATCCAGGACAAAAATCTATCTTGGATGCTTATGTAGACAAAATAGTAATAGGGTCACAGACTGGGGTTGTGGCTCACTGGTAGAGTGCTTGCCTAGCATGAGCAAGGCTCTGGGTTTGATCCTTAGCACCACATAAAAATAAATAAATAAAATAAAGATATTGTGTCCAACTACAAATAAAAAATAAATATAAAAAATAGTAATAGGATCAGGAGAAGTAGGAATTTGTCTTTTTAAAAAAATTTTTGTATTTTCAGTAATGGCTCTTGACAGTACAGATGGGTTCAGGAGAATGATGATATAGGAATTTTTAAGAATTCAACTTTCCAGGTGAGTGTAGGCTTTAAAAAAATTACTCTGAAAACATTCTTAGGATTTAACAATTGAGGACTTTCCTTAAATGTACTTATTAGAAAACAATTGATTTGCTAAAAAAAAAAGGGGTCACTTTGTTGCAAAAGAAGTAAATCAAGAATATATACCCTTTGGGAATAGAAAAATAATGTTAATAATTGAAATCAGAGGGAAAAAATCAGCCCTTTTAGAACTTGTGTTATAAATATTAAGACAGATAATAAATAAAATTAATATGCAATTTAAGCTCAGATAATATGAAGAATTGGAATGAATCAAAGCAGAATAAGGGGATAAAGTGGCCCAGGCTGAGGAAAGGGGCATGATACTTTAAGTAAGAGAATCAGAAAATACTGTTGCTTGGTCCAGGTGAAGATGATGACAGCTTAAAAAGGGCTGTAGTTGTGAAGATGTAGCAAAGTAGGCAGACTTGAGATACATTAGAAAATTGTATTGCTAGGATTTATTGATGAATGTGGAGTGATGGAAAAGCCACAAGATCGAATGACTCAGTTTTCTGGATATAGCTGAAGAGATGTGGTGATTCCATTTACAGATGGGATCAGTTAGTGAAGAATAGCTTTGGTGGTAGAGAAAAATTACTTTGTATTTTTTTCTTATTTCAATTTTCTAATTTTGAATTAATTTTATATAATCTTCCTGTAAATGTTTATTTAAATAAAGGAGTGTTTAAATAAAGCTTTAGCTGTTCTGAATGTAAGAACAAGTCCTTAGAAAAAAAAGACATATCTAAGGAACTAAATAGTTATAAATAAAGTATAAAAAAATAGGCATAAATAATAACTTAAACTGTTATAAACAATATGATTTTTATAATTGGCTATATATGTTAGATTTATTTATCTCTCCAAAACTTTTTCTCTATTTGAAGTATTTAGGAGTTTTCTAAGAATTTAGCTCCCATATGTTCTCATGAGAAGCAAAATTTTGTGCAAAGCCTCATGTTTCTAAGTCAATATTTAAATTAATGTACTTTTTTAAAAATAAAAAATTGTATTTACTTAGAAGCATTCAGAATGTCAACAAAACAGCTGCAACTTTTTAAAAAAAATTTTTGCAATTACACTGTGTTATTCAGTTAACACAACAACAATTATTTCATATAAGCTGCATCAGAGACAACTGAAGATGAAAAACTACCATCCCCATATATAACTAATTTTTGCTGTGCACCAAGAAGAACCTGCTTTAAATTTCCATGCCAATTTACAACCCCTGTACTGTACCAGGCAAAGTTAGTGGCTATTGAAAATACCACCAGGACAAGGCTCTCTAAAGACACATTCAATAGTGTGTAAACTATACAAAAAAAAAAAAAAGACACTGTACAGTTTAAAAACAAATCTTACACAGCCTTACATTTCAATTTTTTTTTCTTTAAAAGGAGTGAGTTGTGTACAGGGGGGTTAAATGCTTTATAGACAAGGAAAAAAACCTGCTCTAGAACCAACTTACTCATCATCATCATCTTCATCTTCCTCATCTTCCTCCTCTTCCTTCTTTTTCTTGATTTTTTTCAGCCTTGACAACTCCCTTTTTTGCTGCATCAGGTTTTCCTTTAGCTCAGCAGGCAGCAATATCCTTTTTGTATTTTTCCTGCAGCTTAGCAGCTTTCTTTTCATAAGCCTTCTTATCATCTGCAGCAGTGTTATTCCACACTTCTTCCAGTTTCTTTGCAACATCACCAATGGATAGGCCAGGATGTTCTCCATTGACTTTGGAGCAATATTCAGAACAGAACAGGACGAAGACTGATGGAGGCCTCTTGGCCTCCTGTTTCCCCTTTAGGAGGGAGATAGGTTTTCATTTCTCTTTCATAATGGGCCTTGTCCACCTTTGCCATATCTTCAAATTTTCCTTTCTCTTTAGCCGACATGATCTTCCACCTCTCTGAGCACTTCTTAGAAAACTCGGAGAAGTTGACTGAAGTATCTGTATGCTTCCTCTTGTGCAAGTTTGCACAAAAAAATGCATATAATGACATTTTGTCTCTTGGCTTCTTAGGATCTCCTTTGCCCATGTTTAGTTATTTTTCTTCAGCAAGCACAGAGTCACCCAGTGCCCATCTGGCTCTCACTTGCCCCAGTGCTGTCTTTATGGAGCTCAAAGTACTACAATGGCTGTCAAGTTAATGTACTATTTTTGATGTCAGGATCCACCTGCATAGATACCATATCTATGCTGGGATACACTGGAAGCTGTGCCAGATCCATTAATTTTTATTCATGTCAAATACCTTTCCAAAACAAATAACATTTATATGTGATATCAAATTTCTTGAGCAAACTAGCAAGGAAAAGGATCCTGTTCTATGACTTAATTACTGTGATTTTTCAAAAGTGGGTACATTAAACTTCAGCTAGAAAGATGACTTTATTGAAGTTTCTTAATTTTTATTTTGCAAACTTAAAAACACTGAAAATCAAGTGCTGTGGCACATGCCTGTAATTCCAGCAGTTCAGGAAGATGAAGCAGGAAGACCAAAATTTCAAAGCCAGTCTCAATCACTTAGCAAGGCCCTAAGCAATTTAGCAAGATCTTGTTTCAAAAATAAGGGAGGGTGTGTGTGCTGGGGATATAACTCAGTGGTTTAGAGCCTCTGGGTTCAATCCCTGGTACCAAAAAGAAAACAAAAATTAAAAGATTTAAATTCATACCAATAACATATGACTCCCTGGTTGTCGAAGGACCCTTGTAGCTCTTATGACATGTTCTATGGCTTCCTTAAAGAACACCATGGGATGAGGAATCTAGCAGAAGAAATGTGACAAACTGATTATAAGTGTGGAAAATCAGATGTGTGTTATGGTTTTATACACAATAATATGGGAATCAAAATTACTATTCTAGTAATCCAGTGATTTGGGTCCAGTTGGCTGGTGTACATGCATATTTAGGAAAAGTATATTTTCACAATGAGGATCATTCCTACACTAATATTCTAGTGAGCAGTGTTGAACAGCCATCAGGCTGAGACAAGAAAATGAAGAGAACCATAGTATCTAGGCTGCTTTTCTGTTGTTCTGTCTTGGCAAGTGGAGCAAGTGGTGGAAAGAATAGTTTCAGGAAACCGATTTATGGTGCTGATGGTTTTGTTGTTTCTCTGTTTCAGCACATCTCTGCCAACAACAATGCAAAAGATGTCAAGAGAGTCACAACCATTTTGCTGCTCCTTGTTACTCTGAAGCCTACTGTCACACTTGATTTTTCATCTCTTAATTGACTGTTCACTCAACACTCTACAGCCTTACTTGTATACCATGTCTTTAAATTATATACTATTGAGACAAAATAAGGTGAAGTAATATAAGACTGTATTTCTATTTGTTTGCCTTGAAATCTGATTAAAAATTTGATATAATATATATGTATATATATGTGTGGGCATACAAATATTTACATATGTAACAAACCTTAAATTTTTATGTAGTATATGTTTTACCTCCAAAGATGTTGAACCCAACTTCATTTGGAATTCTTTAAGTATGCTGGCAAGTTTATCATAGTCATTAGTATTCTGATAGATTTTTTTTTTAAGAGTCTTGTTTATATCCAAGAAGTCCACAAATACAGTTGGGTCATTCATCAGGTTTTCTGGAGTCCACTTAATCTATTGTAAGACAAGAATTTAACATTATCAATACAGTACAATCCTACTTGTTATCAAGACCAGTATATCTGTAGCAGAGACATTCCTGGTACAGTGAGTCTAGGATTCAGGGGTTGGTAACATTTTTTGTGCCATAGACTCCTTTTGACAGTGAAGCCTGTGCATTCTGCTCAGATTAACATTATAAAATGCATATAATGAAAGATAGGGGTTACAAAGGAAGCCAAATATACTAAAGTACAGTTCTATCTAAAACCTTTTTGAGGTTCTTTGGACCCTATTGGGTGTGTGGGAGACTCCCCGCTGAAGTTAAGTTTCTGTCTAGCGAGAACATCACCGAATCCCTTACCCCTCCCCCTCCTCTCCAAAGGGCGCCAAGACAAAGAGCACCAAATTCAAAGGTTTTCTCAACCAATCCCCGCTGGACACAGTGTCTGCTCCAGGTTTCTGAGTCACCCTACCAATCAGCACCTGCCACATCGCCTATGCAACCCTTCTTAAGCTGAAGCTTGCAAGCTCACTTTCTCTGCCCTCCTCCTCTCTGCCTCTTTCTCTCTCCTCTCTTCCTCTTCTTTCTCTCCTCTCCTTCTCTTCCTCTTCTTCCTCTGCTCTCTTTTCTCTCTGCCCTCCTCCTTTCCTCTCTCTGCTTTCTGTCTCTTCGTTTCTTCTCCTTCAGGCAGCCCCCCAGTAAAATCTCTTGGCTGAATCTCCATCTCAGGTGAGTCACTTGCTTTTCAGACCCCAGGTTCAGAACTCCTGGAATTGGAAATATCTAGCAGTTCCATTGAGAATCTGGGAAGAGGAATTTCACTACAGACCTGCAAGTTTCCACACTTGCTTTGCTGGTCCATTTGGCAAACTCTTGCCTATCTTTTATACCAAGGTCATGAGTTACTTCCTCTTTGAAAGTCTGATCATTTTCCCTTCCTCAAAAACCAGGTAAAGTTGCTTTCTCTTCCTTTGTTCCACCAGAGTTGTGTGTACAGAGATGTCATAACACCTACAGAAAGGTATTGTACCCAATGAGTTGCAAAATGTTTGGAGGCAGGGTCCACACTAGTTCTAGTAGTCTTCAGATTTATGTCTTTGGTATCCAGCACTGGAAATTCCTGATGGGCATTCAGAAGATGTTTATTTAGCAAATGGTAAATGAACATTGAGGGGTGGTATGGTAGATGGTTAAGAGAATATCTGGCATCAGATATCCTGGGTTAGAATAATTCTTACTGCTGTGTAACCTTGGGCAAGTTCTCAACCTTACTCTGCTCAATTTCATCTGTCAAATGATGATAATAACAGAACATACATCATACAGGTGTTATGAATAAAGATGAAAATGAGTAATGATATATAAAGCTCTTAAAATAGTGCCTGGTATACTGTATTACATATTATTTTATTTTTAAAAGAGCCTATCAACAAATTAATTTATAAATTATTCACAGGAATAATTTATTTAATTTTTGGTACGAGGGATTGAAATAACCACTCAGCCAACAACTGAGCCACATCCCCAGCCCTTTTTGTTTTTTATTTTGAGACAGGGTCTCACTAAGTTGCTTAGGGTCACACTGAGTTGCTGAGGTTAGCTCTGAACTTTCGATCCTTCTGCCTCGGCCTCCTAAGCCACTGGGATTACAGGTTGTGCCACTGTACCTGACACAGGAATAATGTATATTCTTATGTTCTTAATGAAGATTTGATTAATATGATCTTTGAGTTATTGTAGTAGCTCTTGCTATCTCTAAGCCTGATCCCTGCTTGGTAAAACCTGGCTCCTATAAATTTGCTTGCTCCTTTTTTAATTGCTGTACATCTATTCCTTTGTATGATAAAGCCTCAAAATCAAATTGTGCTAGGTACTGATGGGGACTTGTTTAGGAATATCTAGGATATTAATAATCTCTCTTTAAATCATTATTTTACCAAAGTTTCTCCATCCCTTCATTCATTCCTTATATATTCATTCACTGCAGATGTATTTATTGAACATCAATTGGTGGGAGGATGCTAAGTTCTGGGAACTCAGAAAGAGATAGAAACAAATGACTCTGTTCTTATGGAACTTGTAAGCTAGAAAGAGATATGAAATTATAATATCATAATGACAGGAAAGACAGGGAAATCCCATAGGCCTATAAAACTACAAAGAATGGGAGTTTAATATAGAAAGGGGGTGGTGTTGCTAAAAAAAGACCACAAAAAGGTAGAAAGCATGAGCTTAATTAAACAAATATTTTTAATTGACAAATCATTGTTCAATATACTTATGAGGTACAGAGTAATGTGGTTTATGAATACAATGTGAGGCAATTAAATTAACATATCTATCACCTCAAAGACCATTTTTTTTGTGGTGAAAACACTTGAAATTTATGCAGTTTTTGAAATGTATAATACACTATTATTAACAAAAGATCTAAAATATCTTATTCCTCCTGAGGCTTCATTTCCTTTGACCACCTTCCCCCTTCCATTTCTCCTAGCTATTCTACTCCTGCTTCTGTTTGATTACATTAGATTCTACATGAAAGTGAGAACATGTGGTATTTGTCTCTCTGTGCCTGTTTTATTTCAATTAGAGTAAGGTTCATGAGCTGAGTCTTGAATGATGGCCAGGAATGATGCAAGAGAAGGTTGTAAAGGCAGAGGCCACAGAGACCATGCCGCCTTCTGTTTGGAATATGGGGGTTAGATGTTAGATGTTCATCATGGTTAGATGTTAGATATTCTGTCATGGGTGAGGCTTAGATAGTCTCACCAGTCACTGGAGTAGGGAGCATGAGGGCAGGGCATCTTGATTGTGGAGAAGGTGCAATGGATGGAGACTGGGAATGGTTTTACACATGTTGAGTATGAAATGCCAGGGTAATATGAGATGGACTTAAAAGTTAAACCAAAGTCACATTCAAAAGTTCAGGCTCTTTTCACCAAACCAACTGCCTATATTTGAAATGCAGATACAAAGTTTATTTTTTTTAGTATTATGATAGTTTATATTTATTGAACACTTACTACATGTGTCAGAAATGGTTCTAAACATTTTATTTAAATTAGAATTATTAATTCTTGCACATTACTATAAGGTAGGTACAATAATCATACTTAAATAGAGATTAGGAAATCGAGCCAAAGAGGGGTCACTTGCCCATGGAATCAGGGCTCATAAGTGAGGAAACTGGACTTAGGTAGAACCTGTGTTCATAATCTCTATGTTCAACTTTCTCTCCAAGAAAAGGGCAGAAAAGTAAAAAAAATAGAAGAGTGGGCTGAAGATTCTAGTGTCTGAGTGAAGGAAACTAGTGACAAGATGACTCTGGGACATTACCCAAAGGTAGCTCCAGGGAGGTAAGTGAAGAAGAGCCACATACTGAGTTGAGCCCTGGAAGATTCTAGACAAGTGAGTAGAGGTGGTGGTGGGTGTGGACCTGGAAAAGGGATTACGCTTAAGTCGTTAATGGAAATTTTGTTTTACCAGATATTAAAAAAAGATTGGAGGGAGAAAAAGGTGGTGGGGATCCAAGATGGTGGGCCAGAGGGAGGCAGTATTCTGTGTCGTTATGTGACTTGGGAGTCAAGAAGTGAGAATATTGCTTCTCTGTGAGCAATATTCCTTCTCCTGAGCAGGAATTACGGCCTCTGGGCTGTCTAGGGCTTCAGGCCTCAGTGTCAGAATAGGTCTCCCAACTACTCACCTATGCAGGACTACCAAGTACCTGAGTAGGACCATCAAAACCTGCGCAGAACTTTCAGCCACCCACCCAAGCAGAAATCACAGACACCACTCCCATGCAGGATACTTAGCAGCTCCCCATATTCAGGAATTCTGGCTGCCACTCCTGTGTCAACCCCCATCTACCAATGCAAGGCTCTCCTGGTTGCTGCCATATTGGGACTCTGTAGCAGTGGACATAGACACCTACATGCAGTTGCCTGTCTGAACCTGGGAACTGAAGTTAGCCAACAGCCACACATTGCAAGCCATAAAGTTCATCTCTCAACTTATCATCCAATGCCATCACTCAACTCACCCCACCCGACCTGACACCCCATCACTGAAAGCAGGAGCCTCCATCTTGGGCCACTTTCATCACCATCTTCCAAGTACCCAGTTTCTAATTGCCCCCTCTCCCCAGTGGCTGCTAACTTGGCACAGTGACACCCTGGTTACCTTCACCAACCTAAGGGTGGAGATACCAGCTAACAACAGACAACCCCACCTGAGAAGGGAAGCAGGAAAGATACTGATCTCCAACCAAAACAAGCCCTGTGTCTTCTTCAAAAAAATTTTTTTCCCTCTCCGTCTCCTTTCTCCCGCCCTCACATCCCCAACATATGTGAAACCAAGTACTTTGCATGAATTAGGATTTTCAGGACTGGGATGTCTGAATAGAATATTAACAGTTGTGTTGTATATTCTTTTGTTTCCCACCAATTTCTGCTATTTTAACATTTAATTTTTTTCTTGATATATATGTGTGCTTGTTTTATATACTTTACCGTCTTTCCACTTACTTGTCTACCCAAAATTAATACCTCTCCCTTTTCCTGCTACTAAACTTCCACTTTAGATTTTTCTTTCACACTTCCTAAGATATAACAACTCTATATACTCACCTCCTACCTCCTCATCATATCATCCTACTCCTCACTCCAGGTTTTTTGTCCACCATCAGAAACTGTAAACCCTTTTACAAACCTACTGAGTATATTGTAGATAAAAATTGAATTCACCATTTCTTTACATTGAGACCAAACTATAAACGTCTTATTAGCAAATATTTGTTTTTAGGGTGTATATTGTTAATATTGGGATGTGATAACATTGCCCTTCACCTCAAAGGAAAGATATTAGATCCCTACAGGGCACTATGAGCCTAGAGGGTAAAATGGTAATGCCTTGGATCCACAGTGCTAGGAGGGAAAAGACAAGGAAAGAAAGTGCCCCCAAACAAATCAAGATATCACATTATTAGAATCCATGGGCAGCACAGCAGATGAAATTACAGAGAAGGAGTTCAGGGTGTACATAATTAAAATGTTCTGCAAATTAAAGGATGACATAAGAGAGCAAATACAGGCAGCAAAAGATTATTTTGACACAGAGCCACATAAACAAATACAGGAAGCAAAAGATTACTTCAATAGGGAGCTAGAGATTCTAAAAAACCAAATAGAAACCCTTGAAATGAAAGAAACAATAAACCAAATTAAAAGTTCAATTGAAAGCATCACCAAGAGATTGGACCACTTGGAAGACAGGACCTCAGACAATGAAGACAAAATAGATAATCTTGAAAATAATGTAGACCACAGAGTTAAAATGGTAAGAAACCATGAGCAGAACATTCAAGAAATACAGGATAGAATAAAATGACCAATTTAAGAGATCTTGGGATCGAGGAAGGACTAGAGTTCCAAACCGAAGGAATGAGCAATCTATTCAATAAATAATATCAGAAAATTTTGTAAATATAAAAATGAATTGGAAAACCAAATCCAAGAGGCTTACAGGATGCCAAATGTACAAAATCACAACAGATCCACACCAAGGCACATTATAATGAAAATGCCTAACATACAGAATAAGGAGAGAATATTAAAAGTCATGAGAGGAAGAAATCAGATTACATATAGGGGGAAACTAATTAGATTATATGCATATTTTCAACCTAGACCCTGAAAGCTAGAAGAACCTGGAACAACATATATCAAGCTCTGAAAGAAAATTGATGCCAACGCTATAATCTTATAGCCAGCAAAATTAAGCTTTAGATTGACGATGAAATTAAAACCTTCTATGATAAACAAAAGTTAAAAGATTTTACAACTCAAGAGCTTGCACTACAGAACATCCTCTGCAAAATATTCCATGAAGAGGAATTGAAAAACAACAATGAAAGTTAGCAAAGGGAGGTATTACACTAAAGGGAAAACTAATCAAAGGAGAAACCAAATCAAGTTAGATATAAAAAATAAACAAAAATGATTGGGAATAGAATATAACCCTGAATGTTAATAGCCTAAATTCACCAATCAAAAGACATAGACTGGCAGACTGGATTAAAAAAATACCCAACAATATGCTGCTTCCAAGAGACTCATCTCATAGGAAAAGACATCCACAGATTGAAGGGGAAAGGTTGGGAAAATTATACCACTTTCATGGACTGAGGAAGCAAGCAGGGTTCTTCATCCTCATATCAAATAAAGTAGACTTTAAGCCAAATTTAATCAAAAGGAATAAAGAAGGATAGCTTAAGGGAACAATTCATCAACACAACATAATAATAATAAATTTATATGCCCCAAACAATGGAGTGTCTACATTCATCAAAAAAACTCTTCTCAGGTTCAAGAGTCAAGTAAACTCCAACACAATAATTCTGGGTGAATTTAACACACCTTTTTCACCACTGGATAGATTGTCCAAACAAAAGCCAAACAAAGAAACTATAGAACTCAATAATACAATCAATAACTTAGACTTAACTGACATATACAGAATATTTCTTCCTTCAATGAATAAATACACTTTCTTCTCAGTAGCACAAGAAGCCTTCTCTAAAACAGACCATAGATTATGCTACAAAACAACTCTTAGCAAATATAAAAAAGTAGAGATACTACCCTGTATCCTATTAGATCATAATGAAATGAAATTAGAGATGATAAAGGGGCTGAGGTTGTGACTCAGCAGTAGAGCACTTGCCTAGCATGTGTGAGGCCCTGGGTTTGAGTCTCAGTACTGCATGTAAATAAAATAAAGGACCATTTACAAATAAAATAAATATATATTTTTTAAAAAGAAATCAATGATAAAATAAAAAATGAAAGTTACTTCAACACCTGGAGACTAAATAATATGCTGCTGAATGAACAATGGGTTGCAAAAGACATCAAAGAGGAGATTAAAAGATTCTTAGAGGTGAATGAGAACACAAGGGCAATGTACTGAAATCTCTGGGACAGTATGAAGGCAGTACTAAGAGGAAAGTTCATTGCATGGAGTTCATTCCTAAAAGAAGAAAAAGTCAACAAACAAATGACTTAGCATTATATCTCAAAGCCCTAGAAAAAGAAGAATAAATCAACACCAAAAGCAGTAGAAGAGAGGAAATAATCAAAATCACAATTGAAATCAATGAAATTGAAACAAAAGAAACAACTGAAAAAATTGACAAAAAAAAGTTGGCTCTTTGAAAAAATAAATAAAATTGATAAACCTTTAGCCATGCTAATGAAGAGAAGGAGAGAGAAAACTCAAATTACTAACATCCATGATGAAAAAGGAAATATCATCATGGACACTACAGAAATATAGAAGGTAATTAGAAATTATTTTGAAAACTTGTGTTTCAATAAAATAGAAAATATTGAAGGCATTGACAAATTTTAGAGTAATATTGAAGCAAGATTTGAGGATAGGTAGTTAGTGTAGTTAGGTAAATTGGGTCTAATATCTAGTAAGATAAATAAAATGGAGGCCATTATTGAGAATGGAGTCCAGGAAACCAGAGCAGCACTTGGGGAAATTGAAATGTTAATGTCCCCAAGGCCTGGAGCCCATCCTAAGGAACTGTTAATGAAACAGCTCCCAGCAAACAGGGAGGTGCTAATCAAAAGCCACCCCAGGCACTTCCTGCCCAGATTACTCCTTCAGCCCACCTATCTCCCACTTTTTGAGCCTACCCACCTGCATTCTATCACTTAAAGATAAAGGAAACAAAGGACAGGAGTGTGGGAAAGCTGAAAGAAGACCTTAGCTATAGAAAAGGGAAGACCTCCCCCTTCCACAGATTCCGCCTTTTGGGTCCTCTTCTTCCTCTGGGGAGAAGTCTTTTCTTCTGTCCTTTAATAAAGCTTCTACTTTCCACTCTATACTTGCCTCGGTGTGCTTCTCTGGTGTTATACTTTAGCATTTGGGGAAGCAAGGACTCGTCACTGGTAAATGGCAGTAACAATATATTTGCCCAAATTGAATCAGGATGATATATACAATTTAAAAAGATCAATTTCAAGTGATAAAATAGAAGACGCCATCAGAAGCCTACCAACCAAGAAACGCCTGGGACCAGAGGGATACACAGCTGAGTTCTACAAGACCTTTAAAGAAGAAATAATACCAATATTCTTCAATTTATCTCAGGGAATAGAAAAAGAGGGAGCACTTCCAAATTCATTCTATGAGGCCAATATCACCCTGATTCCAAAACCAGGCAAAGACACATCAATGAAAGAAAACTTCAGACCAATATCTCTAATGACAATAGATGCAAAAATTCTCAATAAAATTCTGGCAAATCGAATACAAAAACATATCAAAAAGATAGTGCACCATGATCAAGTGGAGTTCATCTTAGGGATGCAAAGTTGGTTCAACATAGAGAAATCAATAAATGTAGTTCATTACATCAATAGACTTAAAGATAAGAACCATATGATCATCTCAATAGATGCAGAAAAAGCATTCAACAAAATACAGTACCCCTTCATGTTCAAAACACTAGAAAAACTATGGATAACAGGAACATATCTCAACATTGAAAAGCTATCTATGTTAAGCTCCAGGCCAACATCATTCTAAATGAAGACAAATTGAAAGCATTCCCTCTAAAAACTGGAAAAAGGCAGGGATGCCTTCTTTCATCATTGTTATTTAACATAGTTCTTGAAACACTGGCCAGAGCAATTAGACAAAAGAAATTAAAGAGATACACATAGGAAAAGAAAAATTCAAATTATCATTATTTGTTGATGATATGATTCTACACCTAGAAGACCCCAAAAAATTCCACCAGAAAACTGCTAGAACCAATAAATGAATTCAGCAAAGTAGAAGGATGCAAAATCAACACCCATAAATCAAAGGCATTTCTGTGTATCAGTGGCAAATCCTCAGAAAGAGAAACTAGGAAAACTACCTCATTTACAATAGCCTCAAAAAAAAAATACTTGGGAATCAACTTAACAAAAGAGGTGAAAGATCGTTATGATGAAAACTGCAGCATGCTAAAGAAAGAAATTAAAGAAGACCTTAGAAGATAGAAAAATCTCCCTTATTCTTGGATAGGCAGAATTAATATTGTCAAAATGGCCATACTACCAAAAAAATTATACAGATTTTATGCAATTACAATCAAAATCCCAATGACATTCCTCATAGAAATAGAAAAAGCAGTCATGAAATTCATCTTGAAAAATAAGAGACCAAGAATAGCTAAAGGAATCCTTAGCAGGAAGTGTCAAGTAGGTGATATCACTATACCAGACCTTAAACTATACTACAGAGCAATAGTAACAAAAACAGCATTGTATTGGCACCAAAATAGGCTAGTAGCCAATGGTACAGAGAATTACCCACATAATTACAGTTATCTTATATTAGACAAAGGCACCAAAAGCATACATTGGAGAAAAGATAGCCTCTTCAACAAATGGTGCTGGGAAAACTGGAAATCCATATGTAACAAAATGAAATTAAACCCCTATCTCTCACCATTCACAAAATTCAACTCAAGGTGGATCAAGGACCTTGGAATTAAACCAGAGATCCTGCGTCTAATAGAAGAAAAAGTAGGCCCAAATCTTCATCATATTGGGTTAAGCCACTACTTCCTTAATAAGACTCCTATAGTGCAAGAATTAAAATGAAGAATTAATAAATGGGATGTATTCAAACTAAAAAGCTTTTTCTCAGCAAAAGAAACAATCAGTGAGGTGAATAGACAGCCTACAGCTTGGGAGCAAATTTTTATCACATGCACATCAGATAGATCACTAATTTTTACGGTATATAAAGAACTCAAAAAGCTAAACATAAAAAAATGAAATAACCCAGTCAATAAATGGGCCAAGGAACTGAACAGACATTTCTCGGAAGATGTTATACAATCAATCAACAAATATATGAAAAAATGTTCATCATCGCTAGCACTTAGAGGAATGCAAATCAAAAGTATTCTAAGATTTCATCTCATTCCAGTCAGAATGGCAGCAACAATAAGCGTTGGTGAGGATGTGGGGAAAAAGGCACACTTGTATATTGCTGGTGGGACTGCAAAATGGTACAGCCAATATGGAAAGCAGAATGGATATTCCTTGGAAAACTGGGAATGAAACCACCATTTGACCCAGCTATCTCACTCTTCAGTCTATACCCAAAGGACTTTAAAACAACATACTACAGAGAAACAGCCACATCAATGTTTATAGCAGTACAATTCACAACAGCTAAACTGTTGAACGAACTTAGATGTCTATCAGTAAATGAATGGATAAAGAAAATGTGGTATATATATATATATACACAATGGAATATTTCTTAGCAATAAAAACAAATTATGACATTTTCAGGTAAATGGAGTTGAAGAAAATAATGCTAAGTGAAGTTAGCCAACCCCCAAAACCAAATGCTGAATGTTTTCTCTGATATAAGGAGGCTGATTCATAGTGGCATTGGGAGGGGGGGGCATGGGAAGATTAGATGAACTCTAGATAGGCAAAGGGGAGGAAGAATAAAGGAGGGACCAAGGGGTGTAAAAAAAATGGTGGAATGAGATGAACATCATCTAAATGCATCTATGAAGACATGAATTGTGTGAATATACTTTGTATACAACCAGAGATATGAAAAATCGTGCTCTACATGTGTAATATGAATTGTAATGCATTCTTCTGTCACATATAACAAATTAGAATAAAAATTATAAAAAAAGATTGGAGGATAGAAGTGATAAGGTTAACATGAATAATTATATCAAGATGGATCTGGGCTGAAGAGCAGAAAACTTGAATTAAAAGAAAATAATAATGAGAATGTCCATAAAGCATTTTAAAAATCTTCATGAATTTGTGACTTATCTCAAAAACATACATATATCTATACATATATATAGAGAGAGACATAGATTTACATATATGTATGTTATATTCTGAGTTTATCTGCATTTATATCTATATTTCTATGAATAAAGTTTACATTCTATACTTCTCTTTTACTGATATAAAATATAGTTGGGTCTTTTAATTTATTATATTTCTTGTACTTCTATGAATAGGGTGAAAGAAAGTGGCATCACGAAAAAAAAAAAAAAGAAAAAGAAAAGAAGAGTCAACTCTGGAAAGGAAATTTTCTCCTTAATTCTTTTGAGAAGAGATAGTAAAGGTGGTAAGGAAGTTGAGCTCACTGCTCTGTTTAGTCACAATTCTTTTTTTTTTTTTTCCCCTGTGATGCTTGGGATTAAACCCAGGACCTCATGCATGCTTGTCAAGCACTCTACTATTGAGCCACATTGCCAGCCCACATCCTTTTTGGTGTGAATCACTTTATTGAAACACCTTCCTCTGTGACCTGGATTAAAAGGCAGTGAGACATAAATGGAGATGAGATAGAGAGGGATGAGGAGCCTTGGTGAAGTGTCTCAAGAGTAAACAGTTCTGCTAGTCCTGGAGAAAAATAAGCAGATTTTAGCCTCCTCAGAGGCCAAAATGAACCAAAGTATTAAGATCAAACTATTTACATTGTATTTCAATCTATTTTTCAACATTTCTTGTGACCCCCCCCACAAATCGTTAATATGATAAAGTTGCTTTTATTAATAGTAAGAAAATGTTTGAGGACTTCCAAAATAACATTTTGCCCATGATCCCATTTGAAATATTTTTTAAACCATAAATTTACCTGGAAATAGTTCTCAAGTTCCTTTGAAAGCAACTGACAGAAAAAGCTTTTTTCAGTGGCTTCAATTAAGCGATCATGAAACACCCGGGTGGCTTCATGAACAAAGAGTAGAGCAAGCATTTCTTTGGAGTTAATAATAGTCCTGTCAGCTTGTAGAATTCCTAGGAGAAGCTATTAGAGATTCAAAAATAAAATTTTATAAAGACATTAGTGGGATAGTATTTGAAGACTCTGATTTTGCATGTTTATATTTCATAAAAATAGCAATTATCCAAGGTAAAAATTATCCGTTTCTACAATCGATAATCTGAATCTCTAATGAGACAAACATGTTATTAAGTCAAGGACAATAGGCACAGAATTGCCCTGAGTGGGAGGAGATTTAGGGAATCCTCAGCTACAACTAAGAGAAGGCTTGCTGGGATGAGCAACCACAAGTCTTAATTATGGTGCCAGCATGGAGGTGCAAGAGATGGGAGAAAAATGCTTTTAAATGTTGATGGGTTCAGCATTCTAAATGTAAGGACCATAATGTGGTAGTTATGGATGAAGTCCCATAGTAAGGGGAGAAAGCAAATTCAAGAATTGTTTTTTTTTTCAAACATTGCAATTTTGAAAATTATTTAACCAAGGTAGATGACTAAATCAGCTTTGTTGCCAAAATCTGTGAAAATTTAAACATGTTTATGATATGCATATGTTTTGGGTAGTCACAATGAAATCTCAGAAATGAAGCAAGACCAAAATTTACATTGTAATCTTTTCTTTTCCTGCTGAGAATCTCAGGCAATATTCTAACAGTTTCAGTGGTCTCATTATTGAACTCTCTTCTTGGGATTATTAGAAAATTTATTTTCATCTTATTCATTGGATGAACTGCTAATATATAGAAAAACCAAACAACATGAATTTTGCTTTTATTGACAATACCAACAAGAAAGGAGAGATCAGGAGAGGGGGAGAGATTCAGTTTAGTAAAATTACATCTCCTCAACTTAAAATTTAAAAATAAGCTGTAGAACTAATATTAAAACACACCTTAAACACGTCTCGAAGATTAAACATGTAGTGGCATTTTGTTGGAGTTGGTAACATACATTTACACACTTGGTAGTACATAGTGAGGGAACAAGATATTATCTGATCCTTATATTTCCGAACATCAGGTGAGAAGTTATTGATGAAGAAATACATTGCCAAATGAGCCTTTAAAAAGAAGTTTTATAATTTAGTTTTCCAAATATTTTAAGTATAGACTATTTCTGGCTAAACTCTACTAAGAAGCCTACTCAATGGAAGATTAATTTCTTTAGAAATGTTAAAAATTCCCAGTTGGTCCTACTTTGGTGCTTGGTGTAGAAGCATGTCGAATGTGCCCTCTGGAGACAATTTGTGCTCCACCTCTGTGTACATCAGGTGTGCTGACAATTATTCCATTTCCTTGTGCCCCAGTAGATGCTACTAAAGGAAATGTAACATGATAGAACTATTATGTTAGTTTGGATTGGTATACATGTATGCTTTCTTCTGGGAATTCTGAAATATCTTACTGGAAAAATGGCTGAACTTGAAATCTAATTTGATAGGAAAATAAATTTTATGCAAGATTATTACATTCTTTAAAATTCATCTTGTATTTTCCTTTACAATATAAAATTTAAAGATAAAATTTTACATCAATTTTTCAAAAAGTCCCTGGTAATACTGCTGCAGGGATCAATAGCCCACAAATGGGGTAAAGGTTCTTGTAAACAAGAAAGTATACATGTACACCAATCCAGACTGACATAATAGATCTTTTGATGTTTTTTTGTTCTACAATAAAATGAGGGACTAGGGTGTTTCAGTGGTGGAACTCATGCTTAGTATGCACAAGATCCTAGGTTCAATTCCTAGCACACATATGTGTGTGCATGTGTGTGTGTGTGTGTAGGTGTGTGCATGCATACACAAAGAGCAAAATTCTATCCTGTATATACAGGATCAGCATCTCAGAGAATAAAGTCCTGTGATCTCTGGGTTTCTTATACACACTGAATTATATTTTTGATATTTACAGACATTATAACAATAGACTAGAAAATAGAGGGGGAAATAAAATCTATTTAAAGTGGTTTTAAGTTCTCACAAATGTTTCTTACACCATGAAATTAATATTTTTCATTAGAAAATGAACTGGATGTGTTACCTGGAAAATAGTCCGCAGGGCACTCTTTGGAGGATGAGGCAAAACCAGGATGGAAAAGTGCTTGAGGAGACGTGGGCTAATGTTGTTTTTACCGATTGGAGGAACACAGGCTGCAACTATAGCATGATCTTCAATATTCTGAAAGAGTGAAAGAAGAATAGTAACTAAATGCATCTGTAGGAAGTTAAATAAATGCTTTCCTGTCCCAAATGAACAAAAGATTTTAAAAATATTTGGGTGAAAATATTAAGACTACTATATACTGCAAAACAAAAATTGCAATAGAAATTTATGTTCTTAGAAGTTACCTATTCTAAAGTGTAATTTCATGATGTTACTTCTTGCAGGCTTTCTAAAGTCATCAGGAATATCTCTCCCCTCCCTGTAAAGCAACTACTAGAAATTATGAAACTCCTAAAAAAAAACTAGGGCAATGTTTTATGCATAACATTATTATCTTGGACAAGGATTTTGGGGTTAAGACTTCAAAACCCCAAGCAACAAAAGCAAAATAAACAAATGAATTTGAAGCAAATGGAAAAGTTTCTGCACAGAAAAACAATTAGTGGAATTAAGAAACAACCTATAGAACGGGAGAAAATATTTACAAACTATGTCTCTGACAAGGGATTAATATCCAGGATATATAAGGAACATCTCAGTGGCAAAAATTCCCAAATAATCCAAGTTAAGAAGTGGACAAGAAGTTCAACAAATGAAAATACACCACACATCACTGATCACCAGGGATATGCAAATGAAAGCCATAGTGCAACATCATTTTACTCTGGTTAGAATGCATATTACAAAAAAAAGATTAAAAAAAAGCAAATGTTGGTAAGGTTGTGGAGAAAGGAGTACTCTCATATGCTATTGTGAGGCTATAAATTAATGCAGATATCATGGAAAGCAGTATGAAAGTTCCTTAAATATTAGACCCAGTTATCCCACTCCTCATCATATACCCAAAGGATTTAAAATTAGCATACTATGGTGATACAGCCACATCAATGTTTATAGTAGTACAATTTACAATAGCTAAGCTATGGAATCAGCCTATATGTCCAACAGATGAATGGCCAAAGAAATTGTGGTATATATACACAATGGAATATTACTCAGCCACAAAGAATGACTTTATGACTTTTGCCAGTAAATAGATGGATCTAGATAATATCATGCTAAGTGAAATAAGCCAATCTCCTAAACCAAAGGTCAAATGTTTTTGCTGACATGTAGCAGCTAAATCATAATTAAACGGGTGGGGAGAGGAGAGAAATTCAGTAGATTAGACAAAAGAGGACAAAAGGAAAAAGGGGGGATTCGAATAGGAAAGATGGTAGAATAAATTTAGCACAATTTTCCTATATACTCATAAGAAAATATCTAAGTGAACCACACCATTGTGCCTGCCCATAAGAATAGGATCCTAAGTAAAATAAGATATAGTGCATGCTTTTATAATTTTATCAAAATTGATTCTACTGGCATATATAACTAAGAAGAACCAACAAAAAAATTTAAAATAGGGGCTGGGATTGTGGCTCAGTGGTAGAGTGCTTGCCTAGCATGTGTGAGGCCCTGGGTTTGATCCTCAGCACCACATAAAATTAAATAAATAAATAAAATAAAGATATTGTGTCCAACTACAATAAAACACAACTAAAAAATAAATATTTAAAAAAACTAAAAATAGAATTATTATATGTGTAAGCATTCCCACCATTGAGTATATATATTCAAAAGAAATTAAATCAGTATGTCAAAAGTGTATCTGTGCTCCTGTGTTCATCACAGCACTATTCACAATAGCAACAATATGCAATAACTCAAGTGCCCATCCATGGATAAATGGGTGAAGAAAATATGGTGTATATACACAATGAGATAGTATTCAGTCTTAAAAAAAAGAAAATCTTGTTATTTATTACAAATGGATGAAACTGGATAACATTATGCTATGTTAAATAATCCTAACACAGAAAGACAAATACTGCTGCATGATCTTACTCATTTGTGGCATCTAAAAAAGGTGATCTCACAGAAGACTGGAGGGTGGCAGGGAGCAGGAAATGAGAAGAGAATGGATAGCAGGTAAAAAGTTATAGAAAGTAGGAATAAGTTCTGATGCTCTGTTACACAGGTCACTATAGTTAGCAATAATATAATGTATATTTTGAAATTGTTAGAAGAGAGAATTTTGAATGTTTTTACCACAAATGATAAATGTTTGAGTTGATGGATGTAATTATTACACATTGTATAAATGTATTAAAACAACCCACTGTGACCCATAAATATATGCAATTATTACATGTGAATTAAAAATGATAAACAATCATTAGAAAATAGCAGTGTGCTTTTGAGATTAGCAAAGAGGATTTTGGTGATAAGTGAGAAATCAGAAGATCCAGTTGAGTTGTGTCTTCAGCATGATCAGATTGACTTGGAGTGAAAAGATGCTTAGCTGTTAACATAATAACGGCCATTTGACATGTTCTTACAATATCACAGCACTGTAAAGCTGGGTGAAATGATGAAAAGAATCTAAGTAGAGTCTCTGAAACACATGGACCTATTCTAAATTGCAAAGATGTAATTGACATGATTAATTTAGGCTCTTAGCCTCTTTTAACATGTCCATATGGCTAGACTGTCTAGATTTCTCACTTAATTTACTTCACACTGCTACAAATGTTTAATTTATTGTTAAATAACAATATTTAATGTGAACAAAATCTTAGAATATACTTTACCTTCCATACATTTCTTTTAGTATCATAAACCCCTCCCATGTCTAACAATTGTCTGATCAGTTCCAGTGGTGGCTGTGCTTCATACATATCAGATCCTGGAGTATTCATGTCATCAATAAATATTATAATCTTAAGGAAAACAAAATGTTTTAAAGCATATCAACTTGTAGTACCTTTGTTTAAAGTAAGAATTGGAAATATTAATTATGCTATGGAATAAGAACAAAATTATATATAATATCATGTCTATTTTTCTATTAAAATAGAATACCAAGTTCTATTTTTGAAGATAAGATCTTAGAAAACAGTAAGTTTTCAGAGTAATGAAAAATCTGCTCACCCTCTATGGACTTCTAATAATTATGTCTGATGATAGAAATATATTTGATGCTAATAATCTAATTGTGTAATTGTACAAAGGAACAGGCCTATTACTTATTAAGCATTTACTTATTGAGTGCATTTACTTATTATTGGCAAGGCACTATCATAGATGTCTAGCTATTTATTTCATATGTACTCTCATTTGGGAATAAGCCTATCACCTGGAACTAGACTTTTAAAATTCTCCTACAAATGCTGTTGTCAAGAACAACCAGCAGAATATTCAGACACAATTCCAACTTTTAAGCTTGTGTTTCTTTCCATCTTTGAAAATATTATGTACTGAAATATACTGATTATAATCTCTGTGCATTAGGCCCTTTAGATTAACTAGTTAACTGTCTTTTTTGCAAGACAAGTAACTAGTTAAAAAATACAAACAGCTCTTTACTTTGAATTACCTAATTACCTAATTTGTAATGGTCAATATAATTTTTAGTAAGACACCCAGTTTCCCCTCTTTTGTATCACAAACTAAAATTTTCTTGCTTGCTAGTGGTGCAATTAGGTACTATTATCTAATCTAACTGGGCTATTATTAACCTTTTCAAAATCTCTAAAGTTTACCTATGAAGGCAAAGATCTACCAAGTTTATCTAAATCATCATTTAAAAACCAGGAAATCTGAAGCAAACCCTTAAAAGCTCTTGAAATTGATATCGTAGGAATTACCCCTTTGCTTATTTTATGGTATTGAATTGGAGTCAATGTAAATGTCTATTGTGACAGAGAATTTGGTTGAATAAATGGGCAGTTATAATTTGGATATGGAATATCCCCCCAAAGCTCATTGGTCCCTAATGAAGCAATTTCAGTAGTGGGGCTTTTCAGAAGTAATTGGATCATGAGGGCTTTAACATCATCAGTGGATTAATCTATTAATAAATTCATAATCTGAATGGATACTGGGAGGTGGTAGAACTTAGTTGGAGGGAGCAAGTCTTTGGGGGCATGTCCTGTTGGACTCTATCTTGTCCTGGACTCTTCTGCTGTCTCTGCTTCCCAGAGGTAAACAGCTTTCCTCTGCTCTACCCCTCTGCTCAGAAGGACTATGGACTAAAACCTCTGAAACTGAAACCTCTGAAACCATGGACTAAAACCTCTGAAACTAGGAGCCAAAATCAATCTTTCCTTCTAAGTTGTTTTCCCAGATTTAAAGTTTTTTTTAATCCCAGTGATAAAAAGCTAACATACTTATCCAGGTAGACAGAGGGTAAGAAAAAGAAATGCTCAACACCATTTTAAGAAACAGACAGGTGAGCTCTGTGGTGCATGTCTATAATCCCAGATACTCAGGAGGTTGAGGCAGAAGGATCACAGGTTCAAGGCCAGCCTGGGCAACTTAGTAAGATACTATCTCACAATAAAAAAATAAAAAAGGTTGTGGATGTAGCTCAGTGACAGAGCACTTGCCTTGCATGTGTGAAGCCCTGGGTTTGATCCTCAGGAAAGAAAGAAAGAAAGGAAGGAAGGAAGGAAGGAAGGAAGAAGAAAGAGGGAGTTGTTACAAGGCTCTTCTCTTGTTACCACAAGGTTAGCGTCTAACCCATTTTCCAGTATTCTTATCTTTATTCAGATTTCAGTAGTTTCTTTTGGCCTTAGTAATCTCAATCAGTATAATTCTCTATGTTGGAAAATTGAATTATATTGATTTGAAAACCGGAGTTTCCATTATAAAGTGCATATTCTAGGAAAGTTCAGGAGCATGTTGTATAACAATCTTTTTACTAGTATTAATTAAAATAAATTAATTTATCATTTGAATAGCATAGCCAGATTATTTAACAGGGAGGGAGGGAAGTATTTTACCCTGCTGTTTTTAGGTGCTCCAAGAGTGTCTTTATTTTTTCTCACTAACTTTTTAAGAATCATCTCCTTCATTTTGGCAACTGTCATATTGGTGCTAAAATTTATTGCAGAAACTATAATTCCTTTATGACTTTCATCAGTTTTGTCATACAGCTTCTTAGTAGAATTATCTATCATGCAAAAAAAAAAAGAAAGACAAATTGAGAACACTTTAAGAATATTTTTGTTTTAGGCTGTTCAAACATTTGAAAATTATATAATTTTACTATTTTGTTGTCTTTTCCAAAAAACTATTCTGAGAGGAGGAACACCAATTTAGGAATGTTTCCTTACTTTTTCACAGTAAACAGTATCTCTCTAGAACCATAGTCAAATGTAACTTTATGAAAGCTCAGAGACCCTCTTCTCACTTATGCATGTTAGTAGACAGACAGAACTTCTTAAGATCTAAAAGCAGCATGCAGCTAGATCTAGCAAATACATAAAAATTGGCACACATTCTCTGAGGGAGGATCATCCAGAGGGTAATTTGGGATAGTACTATAGCAGCTTAAGAACAAAATGTCTTCTGGCAGGACCTGATGACATGGCTCCCTTTCATTTTCCATAGCTACCTCAGGATAGCCCCATTTTTTCTTCTTGAGAAGTGGAGTTGTTGCTCCATAAATTAGTAAATCAGAATTTTCAAAGATGAGGCTTCTGAAATTCCATGTATGTTTGTATCGCATGGCCTGATTTGAGAACTTATAGAATCATAATTTTCTATTGCACTATGTTTAAAACCATGAAAGTGTGTTCAGTTACTTCCAGATTTCATCTGAGTTCATTGACAAAGGAGGTAAATCTTCTCTACTGTCTCTCCTCTATCTTTTGAAGAGATTAGAACAATTTGAGAGAGTACTGGGTATTTTTTGAGGACTTTTTAATATTAAATTATCAATTTGAATTTTTCCTTCTGAGATTTCTAAAAGAAATGATTTACATACAGTTGAGATAGAGAACTTTTGAAACTGTATTAATACATACCATGTTTTCTACTTGATATCTTATGGGTTTCAGTAAACAAGACGCTGATGTTCTGCTTTAGGCTATTGAATCAAATGTTTTAAAGGTTCAAAATTAGTTTATTTACAATTATATCTATATTAACAAAAAATGAAATAACAACATGTGGCTGATTTTAGTTGTATATCCTCTATAAGAAAACAGTCCCCCTATCCTCCATCCCCATTCATATTTTTACAGATAAAATTAGTATCCACGTTGAAACTGAAACTCAAACTTAACATGGACTTACTTAAAATTGAACTGGGCAAATTCTTAGGATGCCAAGTTATTGGTGTTTTCTAAAGGTAGTAAGCCATTACCTCCCTTCTGTCTTTATAAAATGTTTGCCTTATGGATCATACAGTAAAAGACTTGTCTTTATTTTCATCTTGTATTTAGGTGTTTGATTTTATATGTTTGACAAAATAGTATGTCTTAATAAAGATCCAATTCACTATTAAGCATACCTATTTTTTTTTTAGACTCTTATTCGTGATATTTAGATCAGGAATAATTTCTATTGTATTAAATGCTTAAAAAAGTTATCTCTCTAAATTTTAAAGGTCTTCTTGAAGTGCAGTAAGAGTCTATTCTAAAATAATTAGTAGTGTAAGATGTAGATGATGGTGGCTTGGAAACAGGAGAATTAAAGCAATTTGTGACATGTGTAAAGACAGAAGATTCAAATAATAGGAGACCAAATGTGGGTAATGAGAATGGAGATACAATGATTGTAATTGATCAGAAGGAACTTTAAAGATGGATAGGAAGAAACTCAAGGATGATTCCTAGGTGTTAAGCTTGAGTACCTAGTCTTTTCTGTTAAAGTAAAGAACAGTGGAGGAATATAGGTTTGGAAGAGAAATTAAGAGTTATGTTTTGGATTTGTGAAGGTTGAGATGTTTATGGGATATCCAAGTATGTACATGACATAGACAGCTGGCTACCTGACTTTCATGATTAGAGGAAAGGTCTTATGAACCTCTCCAAGATTTTGCCTTCTTATTCAATTCAAAAGCAATAGGCTTCTTTAATATTTTAACAGAACCAGAATTAACTTTAGAAATTTGCACTTTTTATTTGTATAATTCAGAGTTCCTTTTTCCTCTCCTTTTAGGAAGAGGCAGACAGAATACAGAGTGACAGAAATAAAACTTTTCTTTACAAAAGTCTTTTTGTATTTGTTAAGTAGCTCATATATTTCTAGTACAATAAAAAAAATGTTATACAAAACTTTATTTGCATCTATTAGGCACATTTTTTCTAGGAGAAAAATTATTATTGCTATCTTTTATGCTATATAAAAATTGAGATTTTAGATTTATTTATATTTAAAGTATGTGTAAGAATTCCTTATTTAAAGGAATGAAACTAGTTGTTCATAATTTGAAGATTTTCCTTTAAGTAGAAAATCTCAGTAGACCAATAATAAGGAAGGAGATTGAGTCAGTAATAAGACTCCCATCAAAGAAAAGCCCAGACTTGGATATTTCAACATTGAATTCTACCATTATTTAAGGAGGAACTAATATAAATCCTTCTCAATCTCTACCAGAAAAGTCAAGAAGGAGGAATATTTTTAAACTCATTTTACAAGGCTAGCATTAACTTGATCCCAAGGCCAGAACATGATACTATAAAAAATTAGAGGTACTAACTCTGATGAACACATATGCAAAATCTTAATAAAACTAAATTCAACAGCACATTATAAAGACCATTCAACATGATCAAGTGGATTTATTCCTGGGAATGCAAGGATGATTTGACACACACAAATTAACAAATGAAGGACAAAATTATATTATGGATGCAGAAAAAAACTCAAAACATTTCACAAAGTTCAATACTTTTTCATGATAAAAACTCCAGAGAATTAGGCATAGAAGGAGTGTATGTCAACACAATAAAGTCCACATGTGAAAAGCCCCCAATTAACATCAGTCTGAGTAGTGAAAAGCAGAAAGATGAGGATACCCATTCTTATCACTTCTTTCCAATATGGTACTGAAAGTCACAGAGAAATTAATCAAGATAAAATAAAGGCATCCAAATAGGAAAGGAAGAAGTAAAACTGTTTCTATTTGCTGATGACATACATTTTATGTAGAAAACCCTGAAAATCCACCATAAAACTGTTGGAATTGGTAAGTGAATTCAGTAAAGTTACAGGATACATAATCAAGACACTAAAATCATATTTCTATATTTCTATACATTAGCAGCAAACCATCTGAAAAAGATAAATAATCCAATATGTAATGTCATTAAGATAATTAGGAGTAATTATTCAACTAGAAGATGCAAAATCTATATACTGAAAACTTAAAAAAATTTTTCTGATGAGGAAAATTGAAGAAAATACAAATAAGTGGAAACATATTTTGTATTCATGGATTACAAGAATTAACATTGTTGGGCTGGGGTTGTAGCTCAGTAGTAGAGCACTTGCCTAGCATGTGTGAGGTCCTTGGTTCAATTCTCAATACTGTATATAAGTAAATAAAATAAAGGTCCATTGACAACTAAAAAATATTTAAAAAATTAACATTGTTAAAATGTCCACATTATCTAAAGTAATCTACAAATTCCAATGTCATGTTTCATTTTTCCTATGGAATTGCAAAAGACTCCAAATAGTCAAAGCAGTCTTGAGCAGAAAGAAAAAAGCTGGAGGCATCACATCATCTAATTTCAAAATATGCTATAAATGCATAGTGATCAAGCCAACATAATAGTAACATAAACACACACACAATGAGAAATGGAGCAAAGAGCCCATAAATAAGCTCAGACACTTATGGTGAATTGATTTTTGATAAAGATGCTAGAGACACATAATGGGGAGATGAGAGTCTCTTCAATAAATGGTATCATGAAAACTAGATATCCATACGCAGAAGTATAAAGTTGGACCATTATTCACAACTTATACAAAAATCAACTCAAAATGAACTAAAGACCTAAATGTCACATCTGAAACTATTAAAGTACTAGAAAAAAAAAACTATAAAGAGTATTGGTCGGGGCAAAGATTTTTTATATAATGCCCAAAGCATAGCAACAAAAGCAATAGAAAAATGGGAATGCATCAAATTAAAATGCTTTTAGGGCTCAGGTGGGTTATGGCTCAGTGGTAGAGTGCTTTCTTAGCATGTGTGAAGCACTGGGTTTGATCCTCAGCACCACATAAAAACAAATAAAATAAAGGTACTGTGTCCATCTACAACTAAAAAACATAATTAAAAAACATTAAAATGTCACCCTGATTCCAAAACCAGACAAAGACACCTAAAAGAAAGAAAACTTCAGACCAATATCTCTAATGAATATAGATGCAAAAATCCTCAATAAAATTCTGGAAAATTGGATACAAAAACATATCAAAAAGATCGTGCACCATGATCAAGTGGGATTCATCCCCAGGATGTAAGGTTGGTTCAACATATAGAAATCAATAAATGTAATTCATCACATCAATGGACTTAAAGATAAGAACCATATGATCATCTCGATAGATGCAGAAAAAGCATTTGACAAAATACATCACCCCAATATCTTCAAAACACTAGAAAAACTAGGGATAACAGGAACTTACCTCAACATTGTGAAAGCTCTCTATGCTAAGCCTCAGGCCAGCATCATTCTAAATGGAGAAAAACTGAAGGCATTCCCTTTAGAATCTGGAACAAGGCAGGGATGCCCTCTCTCACCACTTCTATTCAACATAGTTCTTGAAATACTGGCCAGAGCAATTAGACAAAAGAAATTAAAGGAATAACTATAGGAAAAGAAGAACTTAAACTAGCACTATTTGCTAATGATATAATTCTATACTAGAAGACCCAAAAAACTCTACCAAGAAACTTCTAGAACTAGTAAATAAATTCAGCAAAGTGGCAGGATATAAAATCAACACCTATAAAATATAAAATGGAACCACCATTTGACCCTGCTATTGCCCTTCTTGGACTATTCTCTGAAGACCTTAAAAGAGCATGCTACAGGGATACTGCCACATCGATGTTCATAGCAGCACAATTCATAATAGCTAGACTGTGGAACCAACCCAGATGACCTTCAATAGATGAATGGATAAAAAAAAATGTGTCATCTATACACAATAGAGTACTATGCAGCAATAAAAAATGACAAAATCATAGAATTTGCAGGGAAATGGATGGCACTAGAGCAGATTATGCTTAGTGAAGCTAGCCAATCCCTAAAAAACAAATACCAAATGTCTTCTTTGATATAATGAGAGCAACTATGAACAGAGCAGGGAGGAAGAGCAGGAAGAAAAGATTAACATTAAACAGAGACATGAGATGGGAGGGAAAGGGAGAGAAAAGGGAAATTGCATGGAAATCAAGGGAGACCCTCATTGCTATACAAAATTACATATAAGAGGTTGTGAGGGGAATGGGAAAATAAACAAGGAGAGAAATGAATTACAATACATGGGGTAGAGAGAGAAGATGGGAGGGGAGGGGAGGGGGGATAGTAGGGGATAGGAAAGGTAGCAGAATACAACAATTACTAATAGGGCATTATGTAAAATTGTGGATATGTAACCGACGGGATTCTGCAATCTGCATTTGGGGTAAAATTGGGAGTTTATAACCCACTTCAATCTAATGTATGAAATATGATATGTCAAGAGCTTTGTAATGTTGTGAACAACCAATAAAAAAAAAGAGGTTGTGAGGGGAATGGGATAATAAACAAGGAGGTAAATGAATTACAGTAGATGGGGTAGAGAGAGAAGATGGGAGGGGAGGGGAGGGGGGATAGTTGAGGATAGGAAAGGTAGCAGAATACAACAGTTACTAATATGGCATTATGTAAAAATGTGGATGTGTAACCGAAGTGATTCTGCAATCTGTATTTGGGGTAAAAATGGGAGTTCATAACCCACTTGAATCTAATGTATGAAATATGATATGTCAAGAACTATGTAATGTTTTGAACAACCAATAAAAAAATGACTGGAGAAACAAACAAACAAAAATAAAATAAAATCAACACCTATAAATCAAAGGCGTTTCTGTATATCAATGACAAATCCTCTGAAAAGGAAATGAGGAAAACTACTCCACTTACAATATTCTCAAAAAAATAAAATACTTGAGAATCAATCTAACAAAAGAGATGAAAGATCTTTACAATGAAAACTATAGAACCCTAAAGAGAAATAGAAGAAGACCTTAGAAGATGGAAAGATCTACCTTGCTCCTGGATAGGCAGAATTAATATTATTAAAATGACCATACTACCAAAAGCACTATACAGGTTCAATGAAATTCTGATCAAAATCTCAATGACATTCCTTATAGAAATAGAAAAAGCAATCATTAAATTCATCTGGAAAAATAAGAGACCCAGAATAGCTAAAGCAATTCTAAGCAGGAAGAGTGACACAGGTGGTATCGCTAGCTATACCAGACCTTAATCTATACTACAGAGCAATAGTAACAAAAACAGCTCGGTACTGGCACCAAAAAAGGCTGGTAGACCAATGGTACAGAATAGAGGACACAGAGACTAACCCACAGAATTATAACTACCTTATATTAGACAAAGATGCCAAAAGCATGCACTGGAGAAAGGATAGCATCTTCAACAAATGGTGCTGGGAAAATTGGAAATCCATATGCAACAAAATGAAATTGAATCCCTATCTCTCACCATGCACAAAAGTTAACTCAAAATGGATCAAGGGTCTAGGAATTAAACCAGAGACTCTGTGTCTAATAGAAGAAAAAGTAGGCCCCAATCTCCATCACGTGAGGCTAAGTCCCAACTTCCTTAATAAAACGCCTATAGTACAAGAATTAAAACCAAGAATCAACAAATGGAATGGATTCAAACTAAAAAGTTTTTTCTCAGTCAAGAGAAATAATATATGTGAGGTGAATAGGGAGCTTACATCTTGGGAACAAATTTTTACCCCTCACACATCAGATAGAGTGCTAATCTCTAGGGTATATAAAGAGCTGAACAAGATAAGCACCAAAAAACCCCAAACAATCCAATCAATAAATGGGCCAAGGACCTGAACAGACACTTCTCAGAAGAGGATATACAATCAATCAACAAATATAAGAAAAAATGCTAATCATCTCTAGCAATCAGAGAAATGCAAATTAAAACTACTCTAAGATACCATCTCACTCCAGTAAGAATGGCAGCCATTAAGAAGACAAACAACAAGTGCTGGTGAGGATGCAGAGAAAAAGGTACACTCATACACTGCTGGTGGGACTGCAATTGGTGCAGCCAATTTGGAAATCAGTATGAAGATTCCTTGGAAAGCTGGGAATAAAACCACCACTTGACCCAGCTATTCCTCTTCTTGGACTATACCCAAAGGAACTAAAAATAGCATACTACAAGGACATAGCCACATTAATGTTTATAGCAACACAATTCATAATAGCTAAACTGTGGAGCCAAACTAGATGTCCTTCAATGAATGAATGGATAAAAAAAAAATGTGGCATTTATACACAATGGAATATTACTCAGCACTATAAAATAATAAGATCATGGCATTTGAAGGGAAATGGATGGCATTAGACAGATTATGCTAAGTGAAGTTAGCCAATCCCCCCGAAAAAATGCCAAATGTCTTCTTTGATATAAGGGGGGTGACTCAAAATGGGGTAGGGACGAAGAGTATGGGAAGAGGGGTGGGAGAGAAAGGGAGGGAGAAGGGGAATTGCATGGATGGTGGAAGGAGACATCATTGTTGTACAAACTTCATGTATGCAGATGTGAAAAAAAAAGAAAAGAATTTCTTTTCTTTTCATGAAAAAGAAGACTCAAACTCAGAATGCATGTTTAGGCATTATGTTCAGAGACTTTTTTTTTCTTTCTTTTTTGTTTTTTTTAGCACCTAATATATGTTTGTTTTTACAACATCAAAATTATTTCACCTCTATCCAAGAAATGCTATCATATAAAATTAGGGAAAATTTGGAAGCTAGAGAGGAAAAAGGAAAAGAAATGTGGGGGAATCTCAATAAAATCAATGGGAAATCAGTAGAATAGAGGAAAGGGATCAAAGGGAGGGACGACAGGAAGGAAAGGGGAAGTACTTCGAAATGATATTGGCCAAATTATATTGTTGAATTGTGTGCATGTATGAATATGTAATCACAAATCTCACCATTATGTATCATTATGTAATTATGTGCATTACACAATTACAATGCACCAATAAAATATAAAAAACATTAAAATGCTTTTTTATAACAAAAGAAACAACAGAATGAAGAAACAACTTATGGAATTGAAGAAAATGTCTGCAAACCATACATTTGAGAAGGAGTTAGTATCCAAAATATGTAAAGAACCCAAATTACTAGATAAAAAGAAAACAGTTAAAAAATGGTCACAACACATTTCACAAAAGAAGACATACAAATAGCCAATTGGTTTATGGGAAAATACTCAACATCATTTGTCATCAGGAAAAGGAAAATCATAAGGACTGTGGAAGTAAAGGAACCCTTGTACACTGTCCATAGAAATGTAATTAGTGCAGACATTCTGGAAAACAGTATGGAGGCTCCTCAAAAAACTACATCTAGAATTACTATATGATACAGCAATCCCATTTCTGGGTATATACCCCAAAGTACTGAAATCAGTATGTTGAATAGACATCTACATTTCAATGTTCACTGCAGCATTACTTACAATAGCCAAGATATTGCACTAACCACTGATCAGTGAATAAATGGATAAATAAAATGTATGTATACAAAATGGTGTTCAGCCTTAAAAAGGATGAAATCTTGTCATCTGTGACAACATAGATGAACCTGGAGGACATTATGCCAAGAGATACAAGTCAGGCACAGAAAGACAAATAGTGCATAATCTCACTTATATTTGGAATATAAAAAAGATGAAGCAAAGGATAGAATGGTGGTTTCCAGAGGTAAGGAGGTGAGGTGGGAGGGAATGGTCAGAGAACAACGTTCAGTTAGATATAGGAATAAGATTTCAAGGTCTCTTGCATAGTGATGACTACAGTTAATACTAATGTATTGCCTATTTCAATATAGCAAATAAAAAAATTAAATGTTCTCACTCTAAAAAATAGTAGTGAGGTGATAGATGTGTTAATTAGCTGAAGTAATCATTTCATAATGCATATCAAAACATACATCCCACAAATATATACAATTATTATTTTTAAGTGAGAGCATTTAAATTGAAAACATAAAGGGGAGATTAGGAAAATTCTTCTTTTGAATAACTCTGCCTTTTTATATAATAGATTTACTTTTTTTTTAGTTTAATAAAAGTAACATTTGTTACAAAACATTGAGAAAATAATGATAACCAGAAAAAATTATTCATGGTCTTAACATTTTGGTGCATTACTTTCAGGCTTTTTTCTTTGCATATATTTTACACACATAGTTTATATATCATTCTGCAATTTTTCCTTGTGACTTTTTTATTACATAGAAATATATATGGGGCTGGGGTTGTAGCTCAGTGGTGGAGCACTTGCCTAGCACATGTGAGATTCTGGGTTTGATCCTCAGGACCACATAAAAATAAATAACTAAATAAAATATTATTCTGTTATTATACCTAATTAAAATACATAAAAATTATTAAAAATAAAGGTATAAAATAAAAGAAATATATCATGATAGAATTTCAGGCAATTCATTGCATAGATTTGCTTTTTAAAAACAAGGCACACATATGTTAAGGCCAACATTTTTTTATAAATAGAATCTAAATAATAGATGAATAAAATTTAAAGTGTAATATATACAACCTTGATTTTTTGATCTCATTATGTAATAGGACATCTCCTAAAATTGACCCATATTTTATATCAAATGCTCCGGAGTTCTCTAACTTTTCAAGCATTTGGTTAATGGTAGCAGTTTTCCCAACACCACATTCTCCTAAGAGGGAAAAATATTTTAGGTTAGAATTACATGCCAGAAAATGACATATGTTAACATATTAAAACGAACTAATAGTGTAACAGACCTGGTTTATTGGGATCCCCAGAGTTAGACCTCTAGCCTAGGTGTCTGAGGAAACAATAGCATTTTCCTTCATCTGAAATTTACTTGAAAAGTATGTTTTTGCTTTTCCCTTTTTAAAATGTGATACTGGCTAGGTAAGTGAGTTAATATGTATCCTTCTCAGAGTCTACATTATTTACATATTTTACAAAAGAATAGATAAGGAGCTAATGGGTTTTTAAAATTTGTTATTTTTATATATACATGACAGTACAGTGCATTTTGACATACATACATATAGTACAACCCATTCCAATTAGGATCCTATTCTTGTAGTTGTACATAATATGGAGTTTACACTGGTCGTGTATTCATTTAAGAGCAAAGGAAAGTTATATCTGATTTATTCTACTGTCTATATATTTTTATCTAATGTTCATTAAGCCCATCACAAATTGTTTTGCCTATAGCACACTAGAAATACTACATGAAATGAAATTCCTTGAGAACATTTGCTAAGACAATCGGAGGGAGAAATTTGATGATAAATTCTTTATTGAGGCAGAACAGGGACTCATGACTTGATAATTCACTAAATAATAATTCCTTAGATGAAATTAAAGGCAAGCTATGGTTACCTGAGAGTCACCCTGCTGGAATTCTTTGAATATGGAACCGGGAAAATGATAGTACTTGCCTCTGGTGATGGACCATATAAGTTAGAAAACTGGAAAAGGTGATTAAGTTGAAATAAATGTTCAGAAACAATGGAAGCCATAGAGTGATTCCTTTGGTAAAAGTAAAAAAGTGAAAAATTTAGCTTCCAGTTGAGGAATTACATGTGTAGATTTAATTAAACCAATCAATGTTACCATTAGTGGACCTCCAAGGACCTCAGCCCGCAGGCTATGGAGACCAGTTATATATTTGCTCAGTAGTTCTACTGCTAGAATTTTCCTGAAGGTAATGAAAAGATGAAAAAGATTCACAATGTCCTCTAATAGAAAATATGTAGGGAAATGGGCATTTTATACACTGTTAGTAAGGATGTGAATTGATATAGTCACCAAAACTTTTCAGGACCTATTTTTTCCCATTTCACATGTTTGGACCAAGTAATATTTCCTCCTAACTCTAAAATACCCCTTCATTTACATTTTTTAAAAATACCTGTGAGAAGCACAGGGCAGGAATTCTTTAAGAGAAGGCTCATGAGAAAAGAAAGGCATGTTGTGTCTCTGGTAGCAACATAATTAATGTACTCTCCACATTCTATCATCTTCAATATGTTGTCACCAGATTCTCGAATGTCAGTCAGTAATGAAGTCCCTAAGTTAAAAAAGAAAAGTTTCTAATGACTTAGAAATATTAAACTAACATTTTGTGTACTTAATACTTTCTGAAAAAAATTCAACATATTATAAAGAAATTTAACTATTTTAAAGATTGACATTTTTAAAAGTAAAAAATAGCCAAACATAGGCAATTTGATGTAAAATAAAACACACACACAAACATAAATCCAAAAAGAAACTTTCTTATAAGCCATTAAAAGATTTTTTTTCTGATCAGTATCATTCCATTTAACAAATGTATCATGCAAAATTTTTCTTTTTTTTACTCAGTGCTCTAGTTATAGACATTTATGATGTTTTCAATCTTTGTAATAGCAATTACAAACAAGTCTGAGTTAAGTAATACACATATGTTATTTCACATATATGTGGACTAATTTTTTTATAAGTAGAGTTTTGGATCAATATAAACTGTCATATGATATATAATTTGATGGATATTGACAAATTGCTCTCCAATATTTGAGAGTCTATATCTTCATGCCTTCGTGAAAGGTATCAAACTTCTTGATCCTCACCAAAATTACAGGTAAAAATTATATCTAATTGTAGATTAACTTGAATTTCTCATATATGAATCAACTCTTTATATGTAAGAAGTGTTTATTTTTCTATAAATTGTTTTTTTTTATTGGTTGTTCAAAACATTACAAAGCTCATGATATATCATCTTTCATACATTTGACTCAATTGGGTTATGGACTCCCATTTTTACCCCAAATACAAATTGCAGAATCATATCGGTTACACACTCACATTTTTACATAATGGCATATTAGTTACTGTTGTATTCTGCTACCTTTCCTATCCCCTACTATCCCCCCTCCCCTCCCCACCCATCATCCCTCTCTACCTCATCTGCTGTTGTTCAATTCTCTCCCTTGTTTCCCCCGCCCTTTCCCCTCACATCCTCTTCTATGTAATTTTGTATAACATTGAGGGTCTCCTACCATTTCCTTATGCTTTCCCTTCTCTCTCCCTTTCTCTGCCCCCACTCGTCTTTGTTTAATGTTAATCTTTTCCTCATGCTCTTCCTCCCTGTTCTGTTCTTAGTTGCTCTCTTTATATCAAAGAAGACATTTGGCATTTGTTTTTTAAGGATTGGCTAGCTTCATTTAGCATAATCTGCTCTAATGCCATCCATTTCTCTGCAAATTCTATAATTTTGTCATTTTTTATTGCTGCCTAGTACTCCATTGTGTATAGATGCCACATTTTTTTTTTTTATCCATTCATCTATTGAAGGGCATCTAGGTTGGTTCCACAGTCTAGCTATTGTGAATTGTGCCACTATGATCATTGATGTGGCAGTATCCCTATAGTACGCTCTTTTAAGATCCTCAGGGAATAGTCCGAGGAGGGCGATAGCTGGGTCAAATGGTGGATCCATTCCCAGCTTTCCCAGGTATCTCCATACTGCTTTCCAAATTGGCCTTGCCAATTTGCAGTCCCACCAGCAGTGTACAAGTGAACCCTTTTCCCCACATCCTCGCCAGCACTTATTGTTGTTTGACTTCATAATGGCTGCCAATCTTACTGGAGTGAGATGGTATCTTAGGGTGGTTTTGATTTGCATTTCTCTGACTGCTAAAGATGGTGAGCATTTTTTCATGTACTTGTTGATTGATTGTATGTCCTCCTCTGAGAAGTGTCTGTTCAGGTCCTTGGCCCATTTGTTGATTGGGTTATTTGTTATCTTATTGTTTAATTTTTTGAGTTCTTTGTATATTCTGGATATTAGGGCTCTATCTGAGGTGTGAGGGGTAAAAATTTGTTCCCAGGATGTAGGCTCCCTATTCACCTCTCTTATTGTTTCTCTTGCTGAGAAAAAACTTTTTAGTTTAAGTAAGTCCCATTTGTTTATTCTTGTTATTAACTCTTGGGCTATGGGCGTCCTATTAAGGAATTTGGAGCCCGACCCCACAATATGTAGATCGTAGCCAACTTTTTCTTCTATCAGACACAGTGTCTCTGATTTGATATCTAGCTCCTTGATCCATTTTGAGTTAACTTTTTTGCATGGCGAGAGAAAGGGATTCAGTTTCATTTTGTTGCATATGGATTTCCAATTTTCCCAGCACCATTTGTTGAAAATGCTATCCTTCCTCCATTTCATGTTTTTAGCCCCTTTATCAAATATAAGATAGTTGTAACTTTGTGGATTAGTCTCTGTGTCCTCTATTCTGTACCATTGGTCCACCTGCCTGTTTTGGTACCAGTACCATGCTGTTTTTGTTACTACTGCTTTGTAGTACAGTTTGAAGTCTGGTATCGTTATACCTCCAGATTCACACTTCCCACTTAGAATTGCTTTTGCTATTCTGGGTCTTTTGTTTTTCCATATGAATTTCATGATTGCTTTATCTATTTCTACAAGAAATGCCATTGGGATTTTAATTGGCATCGCATTAAACCTGTAGAGAACTTTGGGTAGTATCGCCATTTTGATGATGTTAGTTCTGCCTATCCATGAACAGGGTACATTTTTCCATCTTCGAAGAGCTTCTTCTATCTCTCTCTTTAGGGTTCTGTAGTTTTCATTGTATAAATCTTTCACCTCTTTTGTTAGGTTGATTCCCAAGTATATTATTTTCTTTGAGGATATTGTGAATGGAGTGGTTTTCCTCATTTCCATTTCAGAAGTTTTGTTGCTGATATACAGGAATGCCTTTGATTTATGTGTGTTGATTTTATATCCTGCCACTTTGCTGAATTCATTTATTAACTCTAGCAGTTTCTCTGTAGACCCTTTTGGGTCTGTTAAATATATTATCATGTCATCCACAAATAGCGATAATTTAAGTTCTTCTTTTCCTATTTTTATGCCTTTAATTTCTTTCGTCTGTCTAATTGCTCTGGCTAGTATTTCAAGAACTAAATTGAATAGAAGTGGTGATAGAGGGCATCCCTGTCTTGTTCCAGATTTTAGAGGGAATGCCTTCAGTTTTTCTCCATTTAGGATGATGCTAGCCTGAGGTTTAGCATATATAGCTTTTATAATGTTGAGGTAAGTTCCTGTTATCCCTAGTTTTTCTAGTGTTTTGAACATAAAGGGATGCTGTACTTTGTCAAATGCTTTTTCTGCATCTATTGAGATGATCATATGGTTCTTGTGTTTAAGTCTATTGATGTGGTGAATAGCATTTATTGATTTCCGTATATTGAACCAGCCTTGCATCCCAGGGATGAATCCTACTTGATCATGGTGTACAATTTTTTTGATATGCTTTTGTATTCGATTCACCAGGATTTTATTGAGAATTTTTGCATCCAAGTTCATTAGAGATATTGGTCTGTAGTTTTCTTTCTTTGAAGTGTCTTTGTCTGGTTTTGGGATCAGGGTGATGTTGGCCTCATAGAATGAATTTGGAAGAGCTCCTTCTTTTTCTATTTCATGAAATAGCTTGAAAAGTATTGGTATTAATTCTTCTTTGAAGGTTTTGTAAAACTCCGATGTATACCCATCCGGTCCAGGGCTTTTTTTGGTTGGTAGTCTTTTGATGGCTTCTTCTATTTCTTCCTTTGTTATTGGTCTGTTTAAATTGCATGTGTCTTCCTGACTCACTCTGGGCAGATCGTATGACTTAAGAAATTTATTGATATCTTCACTATCTTCTATTTTATTGGAATATAGGGTTTCAAAATACTTTCTAATTATCTTCTGTATTTCTGTAGTGTCTGTTGTGATATTGCCTTTTTCATCCCATATGTTAGTAATTTGAGTTCTTCTCTTCGTTAGCATGGCTAAGGGCCTGTTGATCTTATTTATTTTTTCAAAGAACCAACTTTTAGTTTTTTCAGTTTTTTCAATGTTTTTTTTTTGTTTCAATTTTGTTGATTTCTGCTCTAATTTTAATTATTTCTTGTCTTCTACTACATTTGCTGTTGTTTTGCTCTTCCTTTTCTAAGTTTTTGAGGTGTAGTGTGAGTTCATTTATTTGTTGATTTTTTCTTTTTTTGAGGAAAGAACTCCAAGGAATGAATTTCCCTCTTAAAACTGCTTTCATTGTATCCCATAGATTCCGGTATGTTGTGTCTGTATTGTCATTTGTATCTATGAATTTTTTTTATCTCCTCCTTTATGTCTTCTGTAACCCATTGATCATTCAGTAACATATTGTTCATTTTCCATGTGATGTAGAATTTTTCCTTCCTGTTTTTATCATTGATTTCCAGTTTCATTCCATTATGATCAGATGTGGTGCATGGTATTATCTGCACGCCTTTATATTTACTAAGAGTTGCCCTATGGCATAATATATGGTCTATCTTTGAATAGGACCCATGTGCTGCTGAGAAGAACGTGTATCCACTTGATAATGGTTGATATATTCTATGTATGTTGGTTAAGTCTAGGTTATTGATTGTGCTATTGAGTTCAATAGTTTCTTTATTCAGCTTTTGTCTAGAGGATCTGTCTAATGGTGAGAGCAGTGTGTTGAAGTCACCCATAATTATTGTGTTGTGGTCTATTTGACTCTTGAACTTGAGGAGAGTTTGTTTTATGAAGGTTGCAGCACCATTGTTTGGTGCATACAAATTGATAATTGTTATGTCTTGTTGGTGGATGGTTCCTTTTAACAGTATATAGTGTCCTTCTTCATCCCTTTTGATTAACTTAGGTTTGAAGTTGATTTTATTCTATATGAATATCGCCACCCCTGTTTGCTTCCGAGGGCCATGTGAGTGGTATGATTTTTCCCAATCTTTTACCTTCAGCCTGTGTATGTCTTTTCCTATTATATGAGTCTCCTGAAGGCAGTATATTGTTGGATTTGTTTTTTTGATCCAGGTTACTAGCCTATGTCTCTTGATTGGTGAGTTTAGGCCATTAACATTTAAGGTTACAATTGAAATATGAATTGTACTTCCAGTCATGTTTATTTATTTATTTATTTTAGTTTGGCTAGTTTTTACTTTTTGGTTATTTTCCTCCCCCTTTACTGAGATACCTCCTGCTGTTAGTTTGGGCACTATTTTTCAATTCCTCTTCTTGTAGTATTTTGCTCAAAATGCTTTGCAGTGCTGTTTTTCTGGCTGCGAATTCTTTTAGCTTTTGTTTACCATGAAAGATTTTAATTTCATTGTCAAATCTGAAGCTTAATTTTGCTGGATACAGTATTCTTGGTTGGAAACCATTATTTTTCAGCGTTTGAAATACATTGTTCCAGGATCTTCTCGCTTTTAAAGTCTGTGATGGAAAATCAGTCGTTAACCTAATTGGTTTACCCCTGAATGTAATCTGCCTCCTTTCTCTCGTAGCTTTTAATATTCTCTCCTTGTTCTGTATGTTGGCTATCTTCATAATTATATGTCTTGGAGTTGGTGTATTACGGTTTTGAAAGTTTGGGGTCCTGTAGGCTTCCAGGATTTGGCAATCCATTCCATCTTTGATCTCTGGGAAGTTTTCTAGAATTATTTCATTTAATATGTTGTCCATTCCTTTGGTTTGATTTTCTATGCCTTCTTCTATCCCGATGACTCTCAAATTTGTTTTTTTATGACATCCCATATTTCTTGAATAGATTGCTCGTGGGATTTAAGCATCTTTTCTGTGTTGACTATATTCTTTTCAAGTTGATAAACTTTGTCTTCATTATCTGATGTTCTGACTTCTACTTGATCTAGTCTATTTGTAATATTCTCGTTTGAGTTCTTAATTTGGTTTATAGTTTCCTGCATTTCTAGGATTACTGTTTGATTTTTTTTAAGATCTCTATCTCCTGGTAAAGCTCGTTCTTTGCCATTTGAATTTGTTTGTTTAATTCATTTTCAAAATAAACTTTTATTGCTTGGACTTGCTGTCTCATGTCTTCTCTAATATTCCTTTCCATCTGAGTTAGGTATGCCTTGAGTTCTTTCCCTATCCCTGTTTCTGATGCTTTTAGGTCCTCCTGTAGAATTAAGTTGTCCTGCATTGTTTGTACTCCTTTTTTCATGATGTTCACGCTACTTTCCATCTCTATTTGATTGCTGTGTTTCTGCTCTCTTCTATAAATTTGTTTTGGTTTTTTATATCTCTGTTGTCTCTCCTTTGTGTTGGTATACTATGCTTGCTAAAGTGGATTCTGCTGGGAAGGAATTCCAAAGGCCTAGCTCCAGTGACGTCACCTCTCTGCTATGGCGGGCCCTAGGCTCCTTACTGGGGTGTCCGAATGGAGCGGTGGGACTGGACTGTCTCTGGTTGGTTTCAGCTCCCGGATGCCAGCCGTCGGGCAGTCTCCAGCCGCCCAGTCATGCTGGCAGCTGGCGGGTGATTGGTCGCCGGCGGGCTTGCGGTTTCTAGCTGCTCAGTCACAGGGGCAATGGGCTGGCTGTCGCTGGTGGGTGGGCAATCTCTAGTCGCCTAGTAGTGCGGTCGGTTGCCGGCGGGCATGCGGTCTCCAGCTGCCCAGTCGCAGGGGCAATGGGCCGGCTGTCGCTGGTGGGCGGGCGATCTCTAGCCGCACAGTTGCAGGGGCAATGGGCCGGCTGTCGCATGCGGGCGGGCAGTCCCCAGCTGCCCAGTCGCACGGGCAGCCGGTGGGCGATTGGTCGCTGTCGGGCGTGGGGTTTCCAGCTGCTCAGTCGCAGGGGCAATGGGCCAGCTGTAGCTGGTGGGCAGGCGATCTCTAGCTGCCCAGTCACAGGGGCAATGGGCCGGCTGTTGCTGGTGGGCGGGCAATCTCTAGCTGCCCAGTCGTGCCGTCGGTCGCGGACTCCAGCCGCCCAGTCGCGAGGGCCTGGCCTCTAGTCCCCTGGTTTCTCCTACTAGTCCAGGTTTCTCCTGCTAGACCATATTTCCCTTGAGTGATGCCTCTCGGCAGTTCAAACTGTACTATGGGCCTGCCGTTTGTTGGGCATGGAGGGTGGCTATTGAGAACCCCCCCCCCGGCACTCTATTGTTTTGATTTTTTCCGCTTGCTCCTCCCCCGCACTGGCAATACAGGTTTCATTTTTCCCACTGATGGGAGGGGGAGTTGAAGGTCGGGTGTCTCTAGTTTTCCCCGCGTCTTTATGCAGGCTTGCTCTGATAATCCCTCCCCCGGAGAGCCTAGGAGAGATTTTATGCGAATTCCCTGCTGTTGGGCGATGAGCTGAGTAACACGCACCTGTTTTATTGTTGCAATCTATTGGAGAGTGGTGGTGGTGACTCAGCTCTCCAAGATGTTGGCCGATGGTTTCCTTGGTGGAGTTTCTGTTGTGGGGGATAGAACCGTCCCGTTTCCTTCCCCATCTGAAATCCCGAACTCAGCCTGGGGCTCCGTGAGTGCTCAGGTGGCAGGATTCCACAGAATCTGCAGCAATCTCCCTGCTTGCTGGTTGCTTCTTGGCAGCTCCCCACCATCTGTAGCCGCGGGGTGGGCCGCTCGGATCAGTCAGCCCGGATGTCCGGTCGCACAGTTGGCTCATGTTTGAGACTCAATTACTGGACCTCGGTGCTGGAAATCCTTCCTCTAGGTTTCAGTGCACCCCCATTTTGCTGTAAGTTCTTAACAAGAGAGTTTTTTGTCATTCTAACTCATTATTCACCCACGCAGTGGCGCGGTACACGAGGTGGGGGTGTGATGCACTCTATTCGTGGCCATCTTGGGGATCCTCTATGAATTGTTTATTCATATTCTTTATACTTTTACTTATAGTTTATCATTTTAAGGTATTCTTGGGTTTCATAAATATTTTAATATCTGCAAATAATAAAATCTAACCATCTCCTTTTCAAATTTACATATCTAATTTTTTTCTCTTTTTTAACTGCATTGGTTAGCATCTTCAAAACAACATTAAGAGGTTGGGGCTGTAGTACAGTGACAGAGTACTTGCGTAGAATGTGTGAGGCATTGAGTTGGATCCTTAGCACCACATAAAAATAAACAAATAAAATAAAGGCATTCTGTCCATCTACAGCTACAAAAAATTAAAAAAAAACATTAAGTTGAAATGTTGGATTTTAATGAAAATGCTTCCTTTTCTCTTTAAGTAGTTGTTTTTGTTGTAATTTTTTTTCTTCATAACTATTTTTATTTGTTCTTTTTAGATATATATGATAGTAGACTGTATTTAAACATGTTATACATATAGAGAGAACAATTTATTCTAATTAGTATCCCATTATTGCAGTTGTAGATGATGTGGATTTACACTGGTCGCATTTGGCTGCATTTTTCATCTCTAGAGGGTCTGTTTGATTCTTTTTCAAATTGTGCCTCATTTTCATAGTTTCTGATTCTTTTCAGGTATTTTCAAGCTTATTTTTTATTTCTTTAAACATAGTAAGTATGGATGTCTCAGAATATATAGCCAGTAATTCTAGTCATTCAAGTCTTGTTAATTTATGGTGATAATCTTGATTCTGCTAATTACCTTTAACTAATTAAATTTGAAAATATTGTTTGTATGAATAATATATGATTTAGGAAAATAGTCCTATTAGTTTTTTAGTGGATGCTAGAAAATATTCACAGATAACCTTAGTTCAAGATTTGAGGTCCCTTAGGTCACTCAGGATAGGGTATCTGGCCATGTAAGGGCTCGCTTAAGGTAGTTCACCTTTCCACAGAGGGGAGAGCCCTTAATCGGTCAGATTAAATTATACATGTTTGTGTGAGAGAGAAAGAGTGGAGGGAAAGAAGCTTTGGTTTTTGTCCTCCTTGAACATTTAACAGTCAACCTGACTGATAAAAAAACATGACTGTTTCAATCAAAATTATGTGTAGTTTGTTAAATAGATATTATATCCTCAGTAAGCTATATAAAGCATAATTTTCAGCACTGTTAATTAATCTTAATTACTACACAATTCATATTTGAACTCCTCAAAGATTAGTGGAAATTGGAGTAAAATATATAACTCAATCCACATGCAAAATATTTTCTTTCAATAACTATTCCACCATGATAGTAGGAAAAGGAATTTCTGCATCATGATTTATCACATCTGTGCTCAGTGATAACCCCATAGAGTTTTAAGTCCAGGAGAAAGCACTTCATGTAGTTGTTGTGGATTTCTCCTTCAGTCAGCTTTCTATGCAATAATACCAAAAGGTGATTTTTTTCCTTAAGCATGTCTAAGATGCCCAATCTACATATTGTGGTTTACTAAAGGGGAAACATGGTATTGTGACATTAAAATTATCATTACAAGTTTGGTTTAAAAGCTCAGGAGGGTTTTAATTGCTTCTATGTCCTTTGCATACAAGTAGGGTAAGTTGTCTCCAGAGAAGTGAATGTTTTAGATTTGGAGAAGGTGTTGAATTATAGGCAAATGATATTCAGTTATATTTCAATCTAGTGGCAAAAAGCTAAAGATAAAAATGCCCCCAATATTAGCATAGCACTAACATGAAATAGAATCTGTGATCTCTCACCAATGCTTATTGTGACAAAACAATGTACAATATAACTTTGGTATTTCCAACAAAAATAAATTTGAAATTAGAACTTTCTGGATGCCTATGATTCTGACAGCTCTGGTTGGTTTCTGTCAAAAACTATTGCAACCAAACTTTGAAATTATTTGATGAGAGAAACCTGACTTCAGTTATTCATTTCAATTTCCATTCATTAAACTTCTTATACTGATTCTCCTCCTTGATGATGTGATTATATCCAAATAAGCCCAAGGTAAATTGAAAATGTTGTTAAGTCAAAAGCATTTGATACACCTTACCTACTTAACAGCATAGTTTAGTAACAGTACACTGTAGAGTATTGGTTGTTTCCTCTTATATTCCTATGACTACTGCCACTGCCCAGCATTGCAAAAGAGTATGATACTGCCTATTGCTAGTCTGAGAAATGATCCAAATTTCAAATTCCAGATCTGAAGTATGGTTTTTACTGATTATGTGTTGCTTTCACACTACCATAAAGTTGAAAACTTGCAAGTTGAGGACCATCTGTATTTGTAATAACTTGACAAGAAGCCTGACCATTAAGTTCCTGCCTTAAACTTCTTCCAAGCTCTTAAAGTGCAACAAGTTTCTATGTCTTTTTTTTGTTTTATGTAGAAGCAGAAGATCGAGAATAAAAATAATTTAGCAAATATGGATGTTCACCAAACAATGTTATTTTTTTCTAATGAGTAGTTTCCTATATAATCAAGTGTAAGTTCTTACATACATACTTTTCCTATTTTACATGTGAACCTTACCATTTTCTTCTTTCAATAATCATAGCTAATTGAAATAATAAATATTGTGATTAATAAGACTTTCAATGAACTCAGTTTTACAATGTGCAAATGACTCAAAATACTCCAGATTTTTCGTAAAGTAGTATTCAAAAGTTATTTTTAAGGCACATTTTGTAAATGTGGATCCAAACTGGTCTCTACACAAATTTGGAATGTATTAATAATTAAATTTGCTGATATATAACTAATTTTACAAATACAGTATCCTCAGCATTTTGAAGAAATTACAAAAAATTACAAATTACAAGAAATTTGTATAATTACCCTTACCTCTTTGAATTAATGTCTGAATATTAGGAACTAAATCTGACCAAGGTATGAATTCACATTGTAGCATGTCCACAAAATACCCAAAGATAGACCGTTCACCAGTTGGTAGACTGATACCTACATTTGAGATTGATAAATAGATCCACATAGGAAAGAGATTTATTTAAGAATATGAACTCTAACTGAAATATATGATTATTAAGAAAAGTATGTCCAAATATATTAAATAAGTCTGTCTTTTTTCATAATATTTAATTGTATAAAAGCAAAAACTGATTAACTTTTTGTCCTTTTTATAATCCAGAAATTAAGGTGAATTTTGATCTGATAGCCTTGAAACCTTACCCTAAAGTTCTGTTTCTTATTATGTAGACATACATGATGTTTTTAAATGATAGAAATGTACTGGTTGTGGCTAAACCAATACATATGAGAATATTGATACTCATTTGTAAATCACATGTATTTTTCCATTTTAAAAGTAATATATTTTCTCAGTAGAAAATTGTTGAAGATATTGAATAATGAAAAGCAAAATAATTAAGCCATTATTTTACCATACAAAGATAACAATGTTAATATTTAAAATGATAAATGTATATGTAAAACAGTGTTAACATACACCTTATAATTATTATTTTTGCCTGTTTCAATCTTTCAATTTCTTATAGAGACAAATTAAAAATCTCTTATAATTTTAGAATTATTTATTACCTGTTAGAATTTTATCAGATTTTGCTATTAAAAGACTATATTGTTATATTTCTATAAGTTCATAGTTGTTTTATGTTTTGTGGGTTTTTTGTTTGTTTGTTTGTTTGTTTTGGTACTGGGGATTGAGCTTGGCCACTGAGCCACATCCCCAGCCCTATTTGTTATTTTATTTTAGAGACAGGGTCTCACTGAGTTACTTAGTGCCTCATGCTATGCCTTTGCTGAGGCTGGCTTTGAACTCATGATCCTTCTGCCTCAATCTCCCAAGCCTCTGGGATTACACCTTGGCCAGCTAGGGTTGTTGTTTTTTAATGTAGTGTTTTTCTCGAATCCTCTTTAATCTTTTGGCATAAATTTTACTTTATCATATAGTATTGCTATTCTTTTTTTGTATTTGCATCACATATAATTATTAATTACTTTCTGTGTGCTTCAAATCAATATGCTATTTTATACGTTGTTCTAACAAATTAAAAGTTGATTTTTTAATCCTATTTTTCAAAGACAACAAATACCTTAGTAAACTTTAACAACTCATCGAAAATTCCTTTGTGTATAGCTTTTACATTTTTAATAAAACATTTCTAGTTTATGATCTGACAATAAATTAAGGTAGTTTATCTATCTTTAAAAGTTAGCAGGTGCTGAGATTGTGGCTCAGTGGTAAAGCACTTGTCTAGCAAGTGTGGGGCCTTGGGTTTGATCCTCACCACCAAATAGAAGTAAATAAATAAAATGAAGGTATTGCATCCAAATACTTCTAAAGAATAAATTTTTTAAAAAAAGAGGCATAAAATTGAATAGTTAACTTCAATAACAAATTAACATGCAATGCTTTGAAATTAAAAGTTAATTTCTATAGGAAATTACATAAAACTTGTCATCCAGATGTTTATATATATATGTGCATTTTTGACTGCTAGGATTGAACACAGGTCCTAGCAAAAACTACACATGCGGTCTCTTATTGAGCTACACCTCTGCTCCCATCCAGACGTCTTAAATGGAAGTGTTTACAGTAATTCTGAAGACTGAATTAGGAATTAAGACTGCATTTATTGAGCACTTAACTATGTACCAGGCAGGCTCTATTCTACGTACCTAGCACATCACATTATTATTTAATTTTATAACTGAGATAATCAAAGATTAAAAATATTTAGTAGCCAAATATATTTGGGATATGGTTCAGTTGGTAGAGTCCTTGCCTTGCATGCACAAGGTCCTAGGTTCAATCCCCAGCACCACAAAAAAAAGATCCCATCTTTGTTTTACAAGGTTTTTCTAAATACATTCATATTTTGTCTCTTTTTGGTACCTGCATTAACAATCTCTTTATCTATTCAAAGTTTCTTTAATCAGCAACAGCTAAATGGGAAGGGTTAGTATTTTAGGTTACTAGGATAGATTCCACCTGTTAGAACTGACCTATAAAGCACAAGACTTTATAAAATAACTCAGAATTAAAATAAAAATATAAGACTAAATATTCTGCTCCTGCAGAAGTTCCTGCTACATGGTGGTGTGGATAGTATGGATCGTTACACAGCTGATGGGCTAAGGCTGAGTTCATAGTTCTAAGGCTTTCCCTTTTGCTTCACTAGTGTTCTAGCTTCTCACTGCATCTGGAACCAATCAGGAATCTAATTTTTCTTTAATCTCCTTTCATTAGCACAAAGGTGTTATTTCTTAATACTATTTTACCTTTAATTTTCACACTTCAAAAGATGGGCCTAGTCAATATAAGTACAATCATTGCTTCTAATTAATATTTTAAAATAAGCAAAATAGAGCTGGGCTGTGGCTCAGTGGTAGAGTGCTTGCCTGGCATGTGTGAGGTACTGGCTTTGATTCTCAGCACCACATATAAATAAATTAATAAATAAAGTAAAGGTCCATCAACAATTTAAAAACTATTTTAAAATAATAAGCAAAATAATGATTCCTCCCAGCCAGAACTTACCTCCTTGTGAATTGTCTTCAAATAATTCACGTACAAGTTTGTCAAAATCATAGGTTACTTCCAAAACAGAATCAGGCTCAAAAGCTGGATAATATAGTGTATCATCTTCATGTTCATCTTCATGCTTTAAACTTCCTCCAAATGCCCAAGTAAAAGCAAACACATAAAGCTTTTGAATCATTATTGTTAATTTATCAGGATTTTTCTCCAGATACCATAGATTTTTATTGCTGGGTAGAAATGAAAGGAAGGGTGAAGGTTTAGTTTTAGAAAGCAGCTCAGAAATTTCTTTCAATATATAAAAGTTTCATTTTTATTAAAAACTATAATATAGTTCAAGTATTGACAGAAAAGTTTTAAAATTAATGTATAACTGTTCCTTTGATAAGTCATGTAAATTAGTTACTATTTTTAAAGTCCCATATGTGTAAGAGATCTGTAGTCAACCTTTATTTAATATATTCCTTTATATATTTTAAAATTTAATTTATTCAAACGTATCATTTTTATATTTTTAAAAGTATGTTTAACATACATTTTAATTTAATACATATATACATGTGTAGTTAATTTATGTACATATTTTAATTTAATGTATACACACATTTCATTTTTATTTTAGGCTAATTAAGTAGCTGCAAGTTTACTTGTCTTTTGAGAGAAAATATGATAATTCTTCACTTTATGTAGATATAACCAAATAGTATTCACTCTATATTCTTCTCAGCCAAATCCTAGAGGTTGATTTAGTTTAATGTGGCTAATCCTGAGGAGGGTGAATCTGGTGAGTATTTTCTAGTCTAGGTCAACTCAAGTCACTCCTTCAAGTCCTACTGTGATAAGGCTGGTGTTGATCAGGCTGGACAGAGATTTAAGCCTGATCTCAACACATTTTGTATATCACCAAACTGAAGTTTATTAGCAACCTTTAATGTACAAGCATTTACACAATCTTGTCTGAAATTTCTAGCCCTGTGCAATATGTGATAGTTCTTTTGGCAAATATTATTGAGTGGCTATAATATATCAGTTACTCTGAACAAAATCAGAATCCCCTTTTCACAGGAAAGGAAAATTAATACTAAACCATGATAAGAATAAAGAATAAAGAGTCAAGCATATCATGAAGAATAATAGCAGGGATAACTAATTTAGATTGCAGAAGTTAGGGAAGGTCTTTTTTGAAGCACCAGTTAAATTGATACCTGAAGAATGATTGGGCTTTGGCAAAACATAGAAGTATAAAATTTTAAGCAGAAGGGACACATGTGCCAAGACCCTGAAATCAAAGGATCATTGCTAGTTTGAGGAAGTGGAGGGAAACAAAAGCCAGTGTCACTGAAGCACAGTTAGAGGAAAGATTAGGTCATGACTCTGGAGAGAGGGACAGGGACTTTTTAAACTAGCCAAGATATTTTTCTTCTACTCTGAGAGTAATGGGAAGTTATTAAGTTTATATTTTATAAATATTCTTTTATGGCTACTCAACTATTTCAATTTTTTTAAAAAATCTCCAATTGTGTTGAGAAATGACTAGAAGAATTGGGAAAAACAATTGGGAGTCTATTGCAACAGTATAGGAAAGAAATGATGGAAGTTTGGGCTCAGATGTCATAATTAAGACTGAGATAAGTGAATAGATGTGAAGGCAGAGCTGACAGTGGAAAGTCTATCTTTTAAAATTTATTTTTTAGTTTTTCGTGGACACAACATCTTTATTTTATTTTTATGTGGTGCTGAGGATCGAACCCAGCGCTCCGTGCATGCCAGGCGAGCGTGCTATCCTTTGAGCCACATCCCCAGCCCCGGAAAGTCTATTTAGAATGTCTTCTTTTTCAAAAGTGAATGTGACATGAATGGTCTCAGAGACTCATAATGAGATGTAGGAAGGCCCCAATAGTAATGCTCATATCATAAAAAAATAGCAGAAGAAATGTTACACTAATCAATATTCAAAGATATCATTTATTGAGCACTTAACTATGTACCAGGCAGGCTCTATTCTACGTACCTAGCACACCACATTATTATTTCATTTTATAACTGAGATAATCAAAGATTAAAAATATTTAGTAACCAAATATATTTCATAGCTAATAAATGACAGATTCATAAATTAAATTCATGTCATTTTATTCATTTTTCCAATATGTACAGAAACTGGACAGAAGTATCCATATAATCTTATTTTTAAAAAATTAGTATAAAAATATGGTGATTTGTGGACTTGAAGTGGATTTTGATATTATAAAAATCACAAAAGTACTGGGGTGTTGACAAGTAATCCTGTATGTATTTGAGTATTTGGTTCCTACTAGATTTGTCAAATGAATGTAGCTGACCTCTTTTCTGGTTCCTTCAATTTGGTAGAATCTTTTGTCTCCTTAGTTGGAGTGTTATTCGGATCACCTTAAAAAGGAAAGAGTATTTTTGTGCAATTAATAACAAACCTAAAATTTAGCTAGTTAATTCATGAGGTTTAATTTATAACACTGTTTAGTGGACTGTCAGTAAGAGAATATCTTTTCACATACATCATTGTAGGCAGATTGTAGCTGTCTCCTCCCATCCCTACAAGTTACCCATTCCATAGAGGAACTCAGTTTAAATGATTATTCATTAGTCTTTTAAGCTTATTTTTTCTTTTTAATATTTATTTTTTAATAATAAAGTAAAATATATTTCTCATGGGACATTGAGAAAATAGATAAAAGTATAAAGAAGAAAATAATGCTACCCATAATGCTATTACCCACCATTTTAGAACCATTAAAGTGTTAGTACCTTTCGTTAAATGGGATGGATTCAAACTAAAAAGTTTTTTTCTCAGCAAAAGAAATAATATGTGAGGTGAATAGGGAGCCTACATCCTGGGAACAAATTTTTACCCCTCACGCATCAGATAGAGCTCTAATCTCTAGGGTATACAAATAACTTAAAAAGCTAAACAAACAAACAAAATAAATAAATAACCCAAATCAACAAATGGGCCAAGGACCTGAACAGACACTTCTCAGAAGAGGATATACAATCAATCAAAAAGTATACAAAAAAAATGCTCATCATCTCTAGCAATCAGAGAAATGCAAATTAAAACTACTCTAAGATACCATCTCACTCCAGTAAGAATGGCAGCCATTATGAAGTCAAACAACAACAAGCGCTGGCGAGGATGTGGGGAAAAAGGTACACTCATACACCGTTGGTGGGACTGCAAATTGGTGCAGCCAATTTGGAAAGCAGTATGGAGATTCCTTGGAAAGCTGGGAATGGAACCACCATTTGACCCAGCTATTCCTCTTCTTGGACTATACCCAAAGGACCTAAAAACAGCATACTACAGGGACACAGCCACATCAATGTTTATAGCAGTATAATTCACAATAGTTAGATTGTGAAGCCAACCTAGATGCCTTTCAATGGATGAATGAATAAAAAAAAATGTGGCATATATACACAATGGAATATTACTCAGCACTAAAAAATAATAAGATCATGGCATTTGCAGGGAAATGGATGACATTAGAGCAGATTATGCTAAGTGAAGTTACTCAATCTCCAAAAAAACAAATGCTGAATGACTTCTCTGATATAAGGAGGTGACTCAAAATGGGGAAGAGAGGAAGAGCATGGGAAGAAGATTACCTCTACATAGGAAAGAGGGGTGGGAGGGAAAGGGAGGGAGAAGGGGAATTGCATGGATGGTGGAAGGAGACCCTCATTGTTATTCAAAATATATGTATGAAGATGTGAGGGAAAAAAAAGAATAGCATTACTCTAGATTAGGTAGAGAGAAGTGATGGGAGGGGAGAGGAGGGGATGGGGAGATAGGAAGGATAATAGAATGAAACAGACATTATTATTACTGTGAATATATGTGTGAATGCATGACCAATGTGATTCTGCAACCTGTGTACTCAGAAAAATGAGATATTGTATCCCATCTGATTCAAATGTATGATATGTCAAGGTTATTGTACTGTCATAAGTAACTAATTAAAACAAATAAAAAAATAAGATTCTACTTTTCAGCTACTGTGAATAATGCTGCTATGAACGTTGGTGTAGAAATATCTGTTAAGAGTATTTGCTTCCAATTATTTTGGGTAAACACTCAGAAGGGAAATTGCTGGGTCAAGTGGTGGTAATTCTATATTTAATTTTTTGAGGAACTGCTATACCATTTTCCATAGTGGCTGGATCATTTTACATTCTCATCAGTGATGTATGAAGGTTCCATTTTCTCCATATGCATGCTAACACTTATTTTTTATTTATAAATAGTCATCCCAACAGGTGGGAAGTATTAACTCATTTCAATTTTCATATCCTTAATGATTAGTGATGTTGTGCATATTTTAATGTGCTTGTTGGTCATATGTCTATCTTCTTTGGAGAAATGTCTGTCATCATTTGCCCATTTAAAAAATGGTTGTTGATTTTTTTTTGTTGCTGATGAGTAATATGAGTTCTTTATATATTCTGGATATTAATCTCTATAAAATAAGTGCTTTGAAAAATTCCCATTTTGTGAGTTATCTTTTCTGTTGATAATGACTTTTTATGCTCAAAAGATTTTAATTCAGATGAGGTCTAATTTTTCTTTTATTTTTTGATTGTGATTGACTTTGATGTTATATCAGTGCTGTACTGTCAGCTTTCTTTTGCTATACTTTGCAAGGTGACAAATAAAATGAATCTGACGAATCTTTGTGCCATCTCTTTGGAATAGGATGTTTCCAATTAATGATCCAAAAGAGAAAATGTGTCAAATATAAAATGAGATTCAGGCCCCAAATTATATATTAGGACTAACCATTCTTATTCAGCAATTATAAGAGATAATAAAACATCCAATATATACCAATGAATGAATTTCTGCAAGGTTACATAATTGCTAGTAGTTGAGAAAGTAAAGGGCAATCTTTGGATTAAATTTCCATCTTCTACTAGATGATTCTACTTCCATGTTCAAGGAAGCCTCCTAATTACATCCTCATTCTTCCCCAAATTTAAGATCATGATTTCTGCTCTCAAATGAACCCTCATTGTAAACAGTAAATTTTTAAAATTTATTCTTAAGGAATATGCTCTCACATCCCCACAATGACCATTCAGTTTTTCCCACATACTTCAAACCAACATTTCACCTCCCTCAACTCAATAGAGATAACTTTGGCTCTAATTTTATGAGAAAAAAATTGAAATCATTATAGATAATCTTTTTCAACTTTCTACCTCCTTATTCTTTTATAAGAGACAGTCTTTCTGGCATTGTAGCTATATTTGGGACTATTACTTAATTCAGTTTGTGTAGCCTATTGTCATCTTCTAGGATCTGTTTCTGCTGGCTGCAGACTAATAAATTAAACTGAGATGCAAAGGAGATGCCATTCCTGAATCCTTAAAATCTTTAAGGGTAGCATTAATTTCTACCATCCTCTCCCCGCAAACCTGAAAGTGACACTTTTAAAATTATTATTTAGAGACAATTCAGATGCAATTTCAGAGATTTCCATTTGACCTTTCCCACTATATATTTTTTATCCCAGACTAAAGACCCCATTTGGTCAAAGGATTAAGTACATTAAATCCAGTTATATGTTTTAGGATCAGGAAAATAACCAGGAGGTGGGGTCCTAGTGAACTCTATCTAGTAAACTGAACTTTGGTCAGAATTCTGTACGTCATTTATTCCCTAGTCCTCATATGAATGGACTCTAATTGAGATGGACATGAAGATGCCTTTGGTTTCTGGATATCAATGTCAAGTCAGACCCTCTGTCCTACAATTCTAAAATTCTTTTGAATATGCTTCGTTCTCTAGTGGAAGTCACCCAAATAAATGGCTGTAGTTCCCTTCGGAGAAGAACCAGTACCATTATTTTTGTAAATGTGTTCCATTTTATTTTAGAGGGTCTCAACCTTCTGTTTTGTCAATGGCTCTAAACCTGAAACATAGCTCAAGTCTGGAAATGGGCAAGAGATTATAATGGCTTACTGGAGCAACTACTCTTAACCTCCTGGACACTCATCCTTGATTTCTTCTCATGACACAAGCTTCTGGTACCTTGTTGCCGGCACATGTTTCACTCCTGATGATTCTATATTCTATTACTTATCTTCATAACTCTCTGAAACTCATATCTTCCCTGCTCCTTTCATCTGTTTCTGGAGGTTAAGGACCACTATTTGGCCTTTATTTTCCAGGGTCCTATTATCTTCATTGCTATCATTAAATCTTGTTCAGTTTCTGGTCTACAGAGAGCCATCATTGAAACTTTTAGTAATGTATTCCTCAGAGGGTTGAAGGAGGTCTGGGGTTTTAAAAACTGGAGTAATTATTTGCTCTTATGCCTCCACCCTAAGTGTTGGAGTTATCCACTTAGTTTTCTCTGGAGTTGACCACTCTGATTTCTAAGTCCTGGTCCTGAGTTTTTATTGCCCTCTGTCTTAGGACCTTAAAAACCTCTTTGTATGTTATATAGGAGGACTTCTAGAGGAGTTTCTAACATCTCTAACTATATTACAGATATGCTTTTTTTTTTTAAATGTTGCTGAGGATTGAACCCAGGGCCTTGTGCATGCAAGGCAAGCACTCTACCAACTGAGATATTTCCCCAGCCCACAGATAACAGATGTGCTTATTTAACCTTGTAGTTCTGTCAGCCATTTTTTCATATATTTTCTTCTCTCTCTCTCTCTCTCACACACACACACACACACACACACACACACACACACATACTATATTCTTAATCTGTCTTTTACAATTAATAACCTCTCTTCTTTATTGGTCAAGATGACTTTCACTCTAAAATAAAATTAGGATGGATATTTGAGTTGCCTTTATTCATAATGCTATACTGATTTCTAAATCTACTGGTTTCTTCTTATATATGTTTTACTACTTTGCATATTTATGCTTTTGGATGATTATAACTTACAATTAGAATTTTTAACAGTTTTCCCTATTAACTCAAAGTATTGTTGAAACATGGCAAAAAAAAATCTTCCCTAATAGAAAACCTCAAAGGGTTCTTCAGGTTTTTTTGTCATCTTATAATATTGTGTATGATTTTAATTTACTTTCATTGATATGCTCCCCATGAAGGATTTTTAGTTTGTTCCATGTGCATATTTGCTGTTGGTCCAAATAAATTGAAAATTTCTGGCTTCATTTTCTTTTACAGAAGATGATAAATTGCTATTGACTGGCAAAGCTGTAATATCATTAATGTGACTTAGGGGGAAAAACGCACCTTCTCCAAATCCTCCGTTTCTACTCATGAATTCAAAGAAAGCATCAAGAATTCTGCAGAGAGTTATAATAACTGTTATGTCCTGTACAGGAAATGGCTGAAATTTCTGATGCTTCTTTATAAATTTTAGTCCATCAGTGACACTTTTGTGAATCAAGAATTCAAGACACTCCACTCCTGATTGATTCATGATTTTAGAGGTTTTTGAAAGCCATGACTTGACATAAGGCTCCCATCCCAGATCAACAGGATCCTAATAATAAAAAGCATAAGAAAATCTTAAGTAAATTAAAAAATATGCTGTCCTCCTACTTCCTTTTTGCTTTATCAGTGTCCTCTGCCAAATATGGCTTAGAGTTATTATTCATTAAAGGGCAAGTGGTCAAAAACAGCTCAAGTAATTATCATTCTCTGGAATGATATATGTTTCTGACCATAGTTTTATCAGACAACAGGCAATTGGAGGAGTATGTGTAGGGAGGTGTATTGAGGCAGTGTATGTGGTGAGGAGAACTGCTTACCTAGAAGTAATCCTGGACTTAATTAGCTATATTATAGCACAGAGCTAATCATAGCTAATAATTAATTTCATTTATAGAATATACTTATTTTTTTGTGGTGTCTTTTACCTCCTCACTACTGTCTTGACAATGTGTTTTCCAAGTTCTAAGAGTAAGAAAAGGTCTCAGGGAAATATTTCTTCTGTTGGAAAATTAGTTCACACCAGCAGCCTAACCTGTCTAATTGAAAGCACTACTTACAGTTGGGGAAAATATTGACACTTCAATTATTGAGAATAATTGAATTAAGTAATAAATGCATTCATATTCAATTCTAGATTATGAGACTTTGGGGTCACAAAACTTCTGAACTACTGGGTTGTGCTTCTGGATCCAGAGGTAAAATTAAAATAAACATTAAAGTGCTATCAATAGTGACTGGCTACTATCCTAAACAACACGTTTTCTTTGTTAAGAAAATTTTTTGAAAACTTACCATATATATCATTGCACACCGGCTGACAGTAGCAGGACTGGCCTGAGAGAGAGTATCCATTTCAAAAATAACTCTTATCTTGCTAGTTAAAACTATTCTCTCACTGTTTGCTAGGAACAGTGTTCTAGTTTCATCAAACACAGAATTTAGATTCTCTATCCACAAAGTATCCACTGGACCATCTAAGATAATCCACTGCCAGTCAAAATCTAGAGAGAAAAATAAGGTAAAAGGTAATATAACTGAGAATAATCTCTATTTTTTATTACAATCTTGCAAATTTTCTGTTTTAGAGAATATTTTCTAAAATGAAAAATTGTCTTAGAAAACACTAGGTATTGTTTAGACATGAATTGGATAATTAATCTTTAAAATGTGGATAGAAGACCGATTTATGATCTTTTTCATAATAATATGATTTGTAAGTATGTCAATCAGCTTTTCATTGTTGTGATTCAAACACTTGACAAAAACAATTTAGAGGAGGTAAAGTTTATTTTGGATTCACAGTTTCAGAGATTTAGTCAATGGTCAGCTGATTCCATTGCTCTGGGCCTGTCAGTGAGGCAGAGCAATGTGGTGAAAAGAGTGTGGTGGAGGAAATCTTCTCAGCTCACGGCAGTTGGGAAGCAGAGAGACTGAGCAAGGAGCCAGGGACAAAACGGCATGCCCTCAGTGCCCTACTCCCTCCTGCCTACAGTTACCACCAAATGATACTTAAATTATTAATCCACCAAATGAACTATTCCACCAATCAGAATTCAGCTCTCATAATCTAATCATTGCACCTCTGAACATTCCTGCATTGCCACATGAGGTGTTTGGGGGTCATCTTGTATCTAACACCATAAGAGTGAGTTTGCTCCTTCCACTCATGAGTAATTTTTAGCATGCTACTCTTAGTAAATAGCAAAGGGAAAGAGATACTCTTCAAATAATCAAATAAATGAAAAGTTTGGAGTATATCACACTTGGAATCCATTTACTCGTCTTTCCACATTCCTCTTTCTAGTCCATCTGGGCCACTTTAACAAAACACCTTAGACCGAGTTACATATAAATAACATAAATTTATTTCTTATGGCTCTGGAGGTTTGAAAGTCCAATATCAAGATGCCAGCATATTCAGTGTCTGGTGAGAGCCATCCTCTTGGTTCACAGAAGGGTGCTTTTTCCTCTTTGTATCTTTTTTGTTTTCCTCTTTGTGTCCTCTTTGTGGTCCCATTAAGTGGCCTTTTTTTTTTTAATAAGGGCACTAATTTCAAACATGAGGACAGAGCCTTCATGACCTAATCATTTCCCAGAAGCCCCACCTCCTAATAGCATTAACTTGAGGGTTAGGAGTTACAAGAATTTGGGATATAAACCTCAGATCATAGAATACACTATATTTCACTGTATAATCAATACAACTGAATTAATGTATGTTTATGAGTATTTCATGCATCCTAATCTTGCACCAAAGATAGCGTGGTAAAAAATAGTTTCTACTATACTGGCACAATTTTTTTTTAAAAAAGCTTCATATAATGTGGTCATATTCTACTTTTTTTTTGCAAAAAAATGGCATAAAATCTGTGACAGTTATGCAATGATATTTAGCATTCCATAGCCAACACAATTTCTACAATTTTAGAAAATCCATTGGTCAGAATAAGGGAAGTGTGAATAGGTCATTCTGAAGACAGAACATAGCTAACCACCTAAGACATTAAAGTATCCCTGAGGAGAGCTAGGATTCATACAGCCATCACTGCTAAGATGGTTTCTGGCTGACTGAAATACCCACCCTAGATATTGTCCTAAAACCCCATAAAGAAAACTTATTATGCTCCAATCATTATATCCTATCGAAAATGACATACAAATACTTGATGAAGTAGAAGCAGCAGCAGAAGTCTCTTTTAAAGTCTGGATCATAAATGTACCAACAGTGGATGTGTTGGTATGAGGTTCAATTGGAGTGGGGAAAACAATGGTTGGGGATCCTCTAGTAGACTGTCAGCTCCTTTGGAGTAGGGATCATGTCAAATACACATTCTGTCACACTGACACAGAGCAAAGTGGCTAGTACATATAAGGTGTGCATTCATTTTAGACAGATTTGCAGAGGGCTACATGATTTTTCCTGGGAATATAGCAATTGTTTGGAGTCCCACTTCAGAGGCCCTGCTGTTTTTCACATCATTATTTATTTTTGCCATTAATATCTACTTGGTTTTTATGAAGAACCAATGGTCATTTATAAAATGAAGAACTATTTAAGCCTTAATATTTCTATATCATAATAATATATATTATAATATATGGTGAGACACACAAAATTTAAATAAACGCAAGAGGAAATAATAAATTGTGCAAGCCAAATAGCACTAGGCAAAATATATTTAAAGATACAAAATAGGTCATATCAGTTTAGAATATGTCTTCTGTATTATTAATCATCTTCATGAATTTAATAAAAATACTTACTTGGAATTTGTGGGCATTTTTCAATTTTCTCTAACTCATTCTGAAAAACAGTATCATCAATATCTGCTGAATCAGAGGAACCAAGTTTGAAAACCTAAAATAAGCAATCAATAATGTTAAAGTTTTTATCTGAAAATTCCCAACCACAATGAGTGATATGTTAGTATGCTTTCTTGAGTGAGAGAAACATGAAAGGCAGGAGGTTCTCCAGCTGAAAAGGCTGACACATAACCAGCATACTATAAGTTGCAAGTAACTGACTTGCAACTACTGCTTATTTCCTTTTAGAATATTATTTTTTTGTTTCTTGCTCCCCATGCAAAAATAGTACATGTTTGTTGTTTAATACTCAAATAATACATCAAAGCACAGGAAGAAAGCATAAGTCTTTGAATTTCCACCATGTATAGACCACTATCATTGATATTTTGGTGCATATTTTTTACCTTGTTAATTTGTAAGGTAAATTGTTGGTGCTAGGATCACTATATTATTTTCTATTTAAAATTGGATTCACTTTGTGTTTCTTTCAAGGCAAAATCTTTAACTTCACTCAATTGTTTACTGACCATTTTAAAGTGCAATGGCACATTTTCTTTTTTTAAAATAATTTATAATTTTCTTTTTTAAAACTGTTCATAATCCTTTAAATTTACTTTTAAACTAAAAGGTATCTAGTGATGTTTTAATATTAATCATTGCATAAGTACTTAATCCATATTAGCAAATAAAAATATTCATTCTGTACTTACAGCAGATAAACCTGAGATTCTTGAATTTAGTCCAATATCCATGTTTTTCTTTGAGTACACATAATTTCGAAATGTTGCTGATAATAAGCCATCAGTCCATTCCATAGTATTAGGATCCAATTGTCCATATAGTTCATTAAGAGTGATGCACTTTGGATTTAAGACACAAAGATCTACTTTTCCTTTTTTTACTGAAATCTGGAATGAATCCTGTGTGGTTTAAAAATACATTATAGTACAACTTTTTGATTTGTGCAGTATTAACAAAATGATTTAGAAGGACTTTTCCATCAAAGAAAAAATCTCTATGAACGTGGTGATTTACAAGAAACAGTAAAAATTGATTAATTAAAGTTATCCACAATCTATAAATCATTATTTTAAAAAGTTCTAAACTTACAAATAATTATCTGAGGTGTGTGTTGCAGGGTGAAAATCTCAATGTGCTGCATTTAGGAACACAATATTTAAGATGGGATGTGATATATCTGGAACCAGGGTTGATGTACAAATGAGAGAGGGAGTAGGAAACTTTGCCAGAATAGTCACTCAAGTACATCATATTTGCAACATTATAATCTGTCTGGGTATTGCCTGAAGAACTGGTCTCTATTTCATCTACGGTATTTCACCGTATAATCTTCATTACCACATAATTGTCACATCCTATTTTTTAGTCCCCCAAATTGGCTTATGACTTTTTTTTTGCATGATTTGCATGGAATAATTCTGTTCATCACACTGTTAAAAGATAAATAGCAGCAGTGTATTTACCAGTGGCATATGGATACACATTTGCCTTCTCCTGCACTATGAAACTTAAGCTTGGAATTCTTGGTGTTGGTGCAATGTCAGTGTATTTCTGAAAGTTGATTGTGGCTTGTTTAGAGCACTGCAGTATTAAAGGTAAATAGATCCTATATGAGTGACACTAAGGACAGCAGTTCAGATAATGATAGTAGCTCAAAATTTTCAAGTGCAGAAGATTAAATTTTCTAAGTGAATACTTTTCAAAACTGTAGTAAAACAAGAAAAAATGTTTTCAGTTCATTCTTTCTTGGTCATTATTATTTATTTATTTTCCAAACTTCTCACAATTGTACATACTACTTTTATACTAAAAAACCGTTTTAAATTATTACCTATAACATTGTTGTGAGGATTAAACGAGATAATTTAAACAAAAGTGCTTTAGCACAGTACTGGACCCATATTTAGTACTCTGCAAATATGAGTTATGATTATTATTATTATTTCTGAGATAATGTACCTCTTTAATTATAATATTTTCTTAAGAACTTATTGAAATCTGTTGAGAAAGGAAATTTAGAGGAAAGGATAAAAGATAAAGTACTATACAAATGATTTTTAAGCAGGGTAGCTTATACTAACAGAGAAAAAGATTCACACAACTCAGAACCTGACTTTCTAAAATTTTTAGAATACATTTAAATTAAGTAACTCAATCATATAATGTTTACTGGAGTCTATTTTTACTGGAGCCATTCTAAAAACTCAAGGATAACCATGTTTGTAAATCCATCAACATAGCTTATTACATTAACCAGTTAAAATATTTTAACTGAATATTTTAGCTGAAAATCAGTTAATAAATTCTAACAACAACAACAACAACAAAGTTTTGGGGAATAGAAATTTCCAAAGTATGATAAAAAATACTTGTCAGATGTCAAGAGTAAGCTTCATATTAAATGCATTCCTAATAAAGTAAGGAACATATCCTATAGTTAACATTGTTTTGGTTAATCAATTTAGTAAGATAAGCATATAAGTAACATAAATATTAGAAAAGAGACAAAAATTATTTTGATTTGATGATGATTTAATTGATACCAAAAAAGAAACTTACAATCCATTTAGAAAAGTGACTAAGTACAAAACAAATATACAAAATATACAATTCAAAATATACAAATATACAATTCAATAGTTTTATTTCACACTAGTTTGTATCATTACAATGATACATAACTATCAAATTACTAGCAATAAGTTTAATAAGTAATGAAAATATTTATGGAAAAAAATAAAATGTTAATATAAGTAGAAAATATGAACATAGGGGAAACATTTTATTTATAGGAACATTTACCTTTGAATAAGATTCCCTTTGCTTAATTGATAACATGTCTACAACTGGTAATAGTATTAGTGCTTTTTCTAAAATTCTTCTGATTGTTGTTTTTCCTCCACCCGTTGGGCCCACTAACATCACACCAACGCAAGCCTAAAACAAAATTAACATTAATAAATAATTTAAAGTTTATTTAAAAAAATCTGCTTATATCCGCAGATTCTTCCTTCAAATTGCTGTTCAATCCATTATAATCTGACTTCTGCTTTTACTTAGATAGGCTAATGCTAAAAGCATCAGGAGTCTTCTGCTCTTGCATGTGTCCTATCTTACTCTGCACTATATGAGGACGAAGCAAGAGTGAGGCCATCTACAAGCCAGGATGAGGATCTTACCATACATGGAATCTGCCAGTACCTTGATATTGAGCTACCCAGCCCCCATAACTGTAAGAAATAAATGTTGTTTAAGCTACCCATTCTATAGATTTTTGTCATAGCAACCTGAGATGACTAAAACATTTGGTTGTTACCATGTCTTCTGGAAGATTGTAATAGCAGTAAGAAAATTATTATTTTTTAAAATAATGACATAAATATACATTAAAATTCAAATATGGATAAACATAGAATATATATTCACTAACTTTACAGTCTCTGTAGCCTCACGGAGTTCTTGTAATTCTCTGATCAGACAGTCCTGGATGCTACATTTGGCAAGGTGAGAATGGTCCAAAAAGCCTTTCTTATCAAATGGAAATTGAATATTCAAGAACACAGCTAGCCTTGTTCTAGTGAATCATGAAAATGTGGCAGTTATCTCCCTGGGGTAAACTTCATCCCCCACTTGACTTTTTAGAATAACACTGTTGGTTCAATGAGATCTTGATTCATAAAGATTCCCTGGATAAAGTGCCTGGGTCTGGTTTACTGATGGTTCAGCTAAACTGAACCCTTAGGCATCTCACTGGTCAGATTCAGAGCCAGAAGATTTGTTCACTTTACTTGGTGGACACAACTCTCACTCTTGGGTTTTACCAATGGCTTAGATATTTGGTCTGCCACTTGAAAAAAAATTTCAGTCTAGAAGATTAAACATGCCCCCGCCCCCCGCCGGGCTTGAGGCTGTGAAGTGTGGAAATAAATGATGATTGATGACCAACTAATCTAATTCACTCATGGGCCCATGGTTCATTTTTGATGATATTGCCTAGAACCAACCTGCTAATTGAGCTTACCCTGTCCAGATTGCCATAACCTCTATGTGAATCCAACATCTGAACATTGCAAGTGAACATTCTAAAATTTTCACCTTAAAACAACACCATCATAAAAAAGAACTGTGTGTTTCTGATGCAGAAGCTACTACCACACTTAATGACTCTTGCCAAAAGTTGATATGGGTGGGAAGCCACAATGAATAGGGCATGAACTCAAAGAGAGTCCTGGCACATTGACAACATTAGATCTCTATTCCCCAAAGGGCTATTGATGATATCTCACTAATGTTGAAATTATTTAAGGTATGGGGTTGATATTCCTATCTAATCAGCAGACTCTGGCCATATCATTGTTTCTTGAAACTAATTTATATTACATGTGTAGATTTCTGGACCATTTGCAATCTGACAATGGAGTACCTTTTATCACAAAAGTCACTAAACAATGGACAAATGATCAAGGGATTTGATGGACCTTTCATACTCCCTAAAGTCCACAAGCATCTGGTATTATTAAGTATTGGAACAGTCTCCTCAAAAATTTACTCTGTTTGATTCTATCTCCCCCACATTCTCTTTGCCTGTATATCTTACCAAGGAAGTTCAATCACTGAATGTAAGTGTCTTCAGGAAAAGATCATGTCCTTTCATCTGCTTCTTGAGTAATGATTAATATAAAAGATATGGGGAATTATATAGACATATTCTGAAAAGTTGGGATTCAGTCCTGAAAATTCCTGGGCATGGTGCTTCTTTCTTCTCCCTAATGACAACACCATGACACTCTAGTTGATACATATTCCATGCGATAGGATGATAAAAATGAAGACTAGAAGGGTCAAATTTAATCCTGTTTCAACTATCTAGATTCTCTTAGATTGATATGGTATTAGATCACAAGGATAATGACAACTTGACTGATTACATTACCAATGTAAATTTTATGAAAATATCCCTCTTCCTCTTGCATATAATCCTTCAAAATGAGAGGTCTGGGTGCAAGCAGGGGATGCTTGGAAAATTACTATGGTTAAATTACTGAAATGGGATACACCAGTGTTGTGGTAGTACAGGAACAGAAAAAAAACCTAGAAGAAATGCCTCAGATTCTGGGGGGATCAGAGGGCAAGAAGGGATATAGAATATCTTTTGTCTTTCATATGTGTCTTTCTAACCTTCTTCAAAAAGGCAAAATCCCTGATGGGACTATCTTAATTCAACTGACAGGATTTAATTATTATTCTGCTTAACTTTACTGGAGAGTCTATTAGAAATAGCAGGGATGGGCTCAGCTCTTGCATCTCCTGAGCAAAACTCTGTCAATACCTCCTGATGTCTTGAATGTCTTTCTCATCTCTGTTCCCAGTGCTAGATCATTCCATGGAATGATAAATGACATGCTGACGGCATGGCAAATTGATTGTCCATCCAGTCACTTCAAAAATAAGAACCAGATTTAATTATTAGAGTTGAATTGAGAACCCATGTTGGAGGACAGTCAACCTGTACCATTCCTCACCTTAAAGTGCTATAGGTTCTACTTAGGAAACCCAGTAACTGTAAAAACCCACTTTCCTTCTGAGTGAAACATGTGCACCCTTAGTGTTGCATTTCTCCCATAAAAGTCAGATATTAATCTGACTCCTCCTTAAAAACAATGTAACTACAATTTAAGGGTAGTTATGAATGGCAAGCATCCAGGATTTAAGAGAATAGCACCTTGACCTTGTAAGGCATTCAGATCAGCCTCAATTCACTGGCCACTATTGTTATGAATGATAAAATTGTACTAGACACTTTCTCCTTGTGGGTAAAGGCAAAAATCTGTGCAGTTGACAATAAATATTGCTAAGTATGGATCAATGCTTCAGAGATCAACAGGTATGGTCAATACAGAAACTTAAGGAGAAATCCATCTGACTTTCTAAGGTAGATTCTGATGGTTTATGGAATATGTTCAACTGTTTGGGCTTGAGACCTTGGATAGGAATGATTGAGATCAATACTTTAGGTTGGCCTTATCCTGCTATTTGGTATCCTATTAACAGAAGCCTTAATTTTGTCTGGTATGAGCTAAAATGAATATACTTTTGGTCCTAGTCCCTGATAGTAAGATTAATCAGAGTGGTCAACAGAATAGTGTACTCATGAGGAAATTTGATCAGAAGCCAAGTGGATGTATAAATGAGGAGCAGATGTTGTTGGGAGGCAATGCTTTAGGTGTTTCTGAAAGATTTCTAAATATATTCTGAGCAGAAGCATTGGCAGTTTTATCCAGAATTTATCTTTTCAAAAATATTTGTATACCAAACAGTGTCTCCTATCAGGATACAGGATTTATTTTTTGTGTGTGTATGTGTATGCTAGGAATTAAACCCATGTATTCTACCACTGAGCTACATCATTATATGAGGGCAAATTTATTTGCTACCCAGAATTTAAGAATAATGTCTCATCCAGGGACAAAGATTGGGCCTTTTTTTGCCCTTAGTACCCTTCTAAAATTGGGGGGTTCCTAAGCTCAGGGGTCTTCTGTAACCCAGCTTACCACATGTGCAGGTATGACCTACCTGCAGGTATGACTTACTGTGGGAAGTAAGTCTTAAGGAAATGGCATGGAAGATATTATTGTGGCTACTGCTATTGTTGTGTATTTTGTCTCTGACCAAGGATTCTACTCTCTTTTGCCAATATGAACCAGTGAGAGGTTAACTTGACAAGCTACATAAAGTCTTGACTAAATATGCGTATGGAGGAAAAGATGTAATATCACAAGTTGAAAACTCTCGCCATAACTATTAGTTAAATTCTACCTCAAAATCTGAATAGGATATTTTGATAGAAGTCCACAGACAGGTTTTAAGAACTCTTAAGAAAGAGAAAAGGTCGAAATTTTGAAGAAAGAAAACTTCAAAAATAACAAAGGTGGGAAATTAGTTACCACCAGATATGAAAAACTATAATATTTAAGCTATTAAACAGTTATGATATTTAAGACTATGTGGTATAGGGATAGAAACAGAGAAATAGACCAAAGAACAAAATATAGAAAAAAGCAATAAAGAAAACCCTATTAGACATGAAGACTTGATATACTATAGAAGTAGCAAATCAGTGAGGAAAACTCTTGGGAAAGTTGATTATCCATTTTTGGATCCTTATCTGATGTCTTTAAGAAAAATAAATTTTGAAAAATAAATAAATATAAAGAAAGAAAAATAAATTTTGTACAATTTAAAAATGGAAAATACAAATAACTTAAAACTTTTAGAAAAAAAATTACAGAAAATATATATTTCCAAAAATAGTGTTAAAAATTTCTAAAAATAGGATATGAAAAATGCAGCTCATAAAGAAAAAGAGTGGTGGACCTTATTGCATTAAAAGTGTCTTCTTATAAGTCAACACCATAGACATTTCAGAAAAGCCAATTATTTAAGAGAATGTGTTTGAAGTGCATATAACCATAGAATTATGATATAAAAATATGTGATGAGGGGCTGGAGTTGTGGCTCAGTAGTGGAGTGCTTGCCTCACATGTTTGAGGCACTTGGTTCAATTCTCAGCACCGCATATAAATAAATGAATAAAATAAAGGCCCGTCAACACTAAAAAATATTTTTAAAAAATGTGTGATGAAAAAAATCTATGTTTATTAAGAAAAAGATGAACAACCCAATTGAAAAAATAAGTACATTACATAATCTGAAAAGTCAGGGCTAAAAAACATTGAAAGGATGTACAGTTTTAACTAGTAATCAGAGATAGGTACATTCTACTGTTTTTGCAAATAGTTCATTCATGGATGAATCAAAGAAGGTGTAGCAATGGGATTTAGAATATTTAACACCATATTTGTAGGGTTTTTACAAAAACTTGTTAAGGGGATAAAGGTGAAAAGATTAATTTGTTGAGAGTTATGATCAGGGGTCAAATGATAAAGACTAAGGGGACAGTTAATCAATGTCCCTCAGTTTTAAGAATATTATGATAGCCCTCTTTCGTTATAACTGTTGTTATTTTCCTCCTTGACTGTACCTATTAAAACCCAGGCAAAATTTACCAAATGCTATTTTGCACTTACCTGAAGTTGATTATAAAACTGAACGATCTTCTCTTTCTGAGGTGACCAGTGTTGTAAGCCTAATTGTTGTGTTGCAATATATATCACTTTCTAAAAGGAAATAAATACATAAATTTAAAAGGCATTGTAAATTAAGCCAATCACCATTCGTTTATTTGTTTGTCTTTGGCAGTGCTGGGGATTGAACTCAGGAAGTCTTGCACATACTAGGTAAGTGCTCTACCACTAAGCTATAACCTTAGCCCAAACCCTTACATTTTAATTCTCTGATATTTCTCTTAACTAGTTACCAATTACTGTAAGACAATAGTTACAAATTTTTTCTAGTTCAAAAACCTCTGACTCTGAGAATAATTAAAGCTACTATTATTCTTTCTAGAAAACAAAATATAATACACACAAAATTTCATGTTCAGGAGACATCTGGTAGCAAGTTCATAGAACCTCTCCCAGCTTAAGAAGCCAGATTTTAAGATATATTTAAGGACTAGCAATTACTAGAGTATAGCTGTTTATTCTACACTAAAGGCAAATGTAAAAGGTTCTATACCTTTTTATAATTTTAATTACATTTAGATAGTTTATCAATTTCCTAATAATTATTTTAACGTTTCAAAGTTAAGAATATTCTAAGACAGCAAATAAAATTGATAGGATTGAAAAGATACGGGGCTGGGAATGTGGCTCGAGCGGTAGCGCTCTCGCCTGGCATGCATGCGGCCCCGGTTTGATCCTCAGCACCACATACAAACAAAGATGTTGTGTCCGCAGAAAAACTAAAAAATAAAATATTAAAAATTTTCTCTCTCTCTCAAAAAGAAAAAGAAAAGAAAAGAAAAAAGAAAAAAGAAAAAGACAAGACAAGACACCATGTGACTGATTGTACATTAAAATACTCCAAGGAGTAGTTGTGACTTGGAAAGATACTTAATATTCTAGTAAAGAATTATAAGGGGAACCTTGCTTCCTACTAAAGGAGGGTTTATTTCAGTGTGGATACAACTGGTAACTATACCTACAGAAAAAAAGTGTATTTCTCCTTTCTTTTTCACTGAGCTCTTCCACTTCATTGCTCATTCCTCACATCCTTACAACTAGACAACAAAGCAGCTGAAGGAAATTCAGCAGGACTTTTCAATGGAGAAAAAGGCACCTCCAATGGCAAGACCAGCTGGAGGTAGGCAATCAGCTGAGAGGAGTTGTTAAAGAGCAACCGCTTTATTTAAATAGAGTTGACAAGATCACTTACTTGAAGGCCTGAATTTTGGGCAGTGTTAGGCATAAAGTTTATGAATTCTCTGCTGTTAATAATACCAGCCACACAGATGTGGAATAAAAATTGCTTGGATGCACAGTAGTTCAACATAATGGGGAAAATCAAGGACATATTCAGACAAGTCATTCTCTTGATTAAGTATTTCAATAAATTCTTAGGAAAGTTTTGAAATAAAATCATAATCTTATTTTAAAGTATTCAAAGCTATATATGTTGTTCCTTGGAGTTAACTGGATGGCCAACTACACACAGCTTTAATTTGATGACATGGTTTCAGTAATTCTCAGTTAATCTTTTGGTTACTCTGAGTTAATGTCTTCTATATTTGGACAGTGTTAGAGACAGATGCAAATAAATTAGATATATCACAATTCCCTATTACACAAGATTTACATTCTTGCATCTCAAATAGTATAAATAGCAGGCTTACGGTATATTTCTTTAGTAAGATATGTTCTTATGCAGAATATACAGCCTATACATAGCTGTCACTGTGTAAACCATCAAAACTACAACATTAAAGAGAAGATTGGTTTGGATATGAAGTGTCCGCAAAAGCTCCTATGTTAATGCAGAAATGCTTGGAGGTGAAATAATTGGATTGTGAGAGCTATAACTTAATCAGTCCATCCTAATTTGAGTGGACTGACTGGGTGGTAACTGTGGGCAGGTGGGGTAAACCTAGAGGAGGCGGGTCACTGGGGATGTGCCCTGGAAGAGTTTATCTTTCCTCTGGCCTCTACCCTCTTCTCTTTACTTCCTGGCCACCACCAGTCAGATGGGCCCAGAGTATTGGATTCAGCCCACCATGATCTAAATCTCTGAAACCAGGAGCTCAAAATAAATTTATCCTCCTCTAAGTTATTCTTGTCAGGTGTTTTGGTCACAGCAATTAAAAGCCGACTAATACCGGTATATAAAGAGGCTCAAAAGTAAAGTCATTGGGCTTCAGTTGTAGCTCACTGGCAGAGCGCTTGCCTAGCTTGTGTGAGGCACTGGGTTCGATCCTTAGCACCACATTAAAAATAAAATAAAATAAAGGTATTGTGTCCATCTACAACTTAAAAAATGTAAAGTCATTAATATACATGCAAGAATGCTATTAGACAGGTAATGCTATTTTTAAAGCTATGACTTGAAAAATGTTAGAGTTAACCTGGAAAGTGTCTAAAACTTATAACTAGAGGAAAAAAAGGGGATTTTGTAGGTTTTGCCTCCGAAAGATAGGAGGATGCTCATGTAAAACAGAGAAAAGCTCATCAACTGACATTTCTCTTCTTTTTATCCTATTAAAATAAAACCCTCAAAATGTAAATGTAAATGAAAATCTTCAAAACTTAGGTAGTAGTTGAGAGACAAATATTCACTGTGTTTCTCCTGGAAACCTCACAAGCAAAAAGGAAAAAAAAAACACAGATTGAATTTTATTAGAATAAGGAAATGAAGAAAACCTACAAAATACAAAACACATGGAAATACCAAGAAAATAGCTAAACTTAGATAGATTAGTGCTGGAACATGCAAACTGTTGGATCAGAAAAGTCAAACTCATTAAATCATGTGGAACAAAAGATCACACATTATATTGCTCTTGTTAATTCAGAGAACTAAAAAATAAAATATTGCATGTTAAAAAGGCTGAGTACCCAAACTCATAACTACAGAAATTATAAATATCAAAGACAAAGTGAAAAATTTTAAAGTATGTGTAGAGAGAATACAGAGGAACAAATATTGAGGTGACACTGACTGAAGAGTGTCCTTAGAACAAAAAGAAAGAAAGAAAGAAAAAAGGAACAACAACAACAACAAAAAACTACTGGAGAGCATTGCTCACTGAGGTAAGTGACTGTGGGAAAATGCTGAAGTGCACACAACTAGCACAGAATTTGGCACGGTGTGAAGGGATAATGAGAACACAGCTGTTTGGGGATTTGCAAACAGGCTGGTTTCAGAGAAATTCTCAACATATGCTTGTAGTACTATACCCGGGAGTGCCTTGAGAGGTCGTATCTGAGCTTTCTTCTCTTTCTCCAGGAACCCAGAGCAGGCATTGCTGCACTGTCTTAGCTGCTGACTATCATTACCCAGTTTGACCCTGGAGGAATGTAACTGAAACAATCCTGCTGAAAAATCTGTTTAATGAATGGATGACCAGTTAATGACACAGAAGAAAATGGAACTCACTTCCCCATTAAGCTGGTGGTTTGGTGACCTGTTGAAGAACAGGGGACTGAGCAGGCACATGGGAACTGGGTCTCAGAGTGTCAGAGTTGTGGTGGTGGATTGTAGAAGGCCTGCCTGTGCCTCCTGACCCAGTGCAGAGTTATTCTGACTTCCGAATGGCTTTCACAAAGGGTTCTGGAGACTCAGATGTGCTGTAATACTCAGCATTAGCTTAGCCCTGGGTGTGTGATGAGAAACACTCCTTGAATGCATTTCTGCTGGGGGAACCTTAACAAATATTTCAACAAAACAGGAGATATAAAAGTTCCTGCTCACAACCCAGCCCTAAGAAGGCATGGTTGGGACTGGAGGCTGAAGACATGATCCTGCACATCTACCCCCTTAGTTTCAGCAGAGAGAAAACAACACAAAGATTAAGGAGACTGCACCTACAAGGGACCTTTATATAGGTTGTTCCCATGCCTTTTCAGACGGTATACTGCTGATAAGATAGGTGGGATAATCACAGAGGGCATCTTCACATTTTCTGCTGTCTATAACATACAACCGGAACTGCCGGAGATTCAACTACAGGGAAAATGTGACCCTCGGGTTCTGACCCAGTATGATCTATGTCAAAACCTCCTAATCACAGCCAAGAAGTAACAAGGAAACTAGTACAAAGTCCAGATGGAATTAAACACAACACTATACAACCAAATGACACCCCAGGACACATAATCAAGAGACAGCTGTTCCTTAAGAGGGCCCACACATAAAATTGGAAGAGAGATCCATCCCAGCAGAGATACGAATCTCAACGTAGAAACATAAGAAATGTGAAAAAAACAAAGCAACATGACTCTCTCAAAATTTATATTTCTCTAGTAACTGACTTTCAAAGATATTGAAATGGATTAAAAACCAAAGAATTCAAAAGAATGATGTTAAAAATGGTCAAGGGCTGGGTGTGGTGGCACACACCTGTAATCCCAGCAGTTCAGAAATCTGAGTCTGACAAATCCAAAGCCAATATCATACTAAATGGGGGAAAACCAAAAGCATTTCCTGTAAAATCAAGAACAGGATAAGAGTGCCCACTCTTACCACTCTTATTCAATATAGTAATGGAAACTTTGGCCGGAATAATCAGGCAAGAGGGAGAGAAGGGATACAAATAGGAAATGATGAAGTCAAATTATTCCTATCTGCAGATGACATGATTCTACACCTAAGAAATCTTAAAGAATCTACCAAGAAATTCTTAGAACTGATAAATAAATTCATCAAAGTATCAGGAATTCAAAAATCAACAAACAAGTTAGTAGCTCTTTATACACCAATAATGAACTTGCTGAGAGAGAATCAGAAAATGAACAAACAAACAAACAACAACAACAACAAAACACCTAGGAGTAAGCCTAATCAAGAAGATAAGACCTGTACAATGAAAATTATAAAACACTTAAGAAAAAAATTGAAAACAACACCAGAATATGGAAAGCCCTCCCATGTTTCTGGATTTAGAGAATTAATATTGTTAAAATGGTCATACTGCCAAAAGTGAGTTATAGATTCAATGCAATTCCCACAAAAATACCAAAGACATTCTTTACAGTACTAGATGAAGCAATCTGAGAATTCACACAGAAGCACAGAAAACCCTAAATAGCCAAAGTAATCCTGAGCAAAAAGAACAATGCTGGAGGCATCATAATACCTAATTTTAAAACATACTAAAGAACCATTGTAACAAAACACCATGTATATTAGCACAAGAGCAGAAACATGCAACCATGGAATAGAGCAGAAATGAACCCAAACATCTATGGCTATCGGATTCTCAAAAAAGTAGCCAAAAACATGCTGAATAAATGATGGCCTTTTCAACAAATGGTGCTGGGAAAAATACCTGTAGAAAAAAAACTAGATCCCCCTCTCTCAATCTGTACAAAAATAAATTCAAAATGGATCAAAGACCTTAAAATTATACCAAGACCTTTGAAACTACTAGAGAAAATGTAGGGAAAATTGGTACAGGCAATGTTTTCCTGAATAGGACTCAAATAGCTCAAGAAACAACAGCAAGAATTGACAAATATAATGCCCTCAACTAAAAAGACTCCTTTACAGAAAAAAAAAAAAATGAACAGAGTGAAGAAACAGCCTACAAAATGGGAGAAAATCTTTGCCAGCTATTCATCTAAACAGGATTAATATCCAGAATATATAAAGAACTAAAATAATTTAACACCAGAAGAGCAAGTAATCCAACCAATAAATATACAAAATGAGCTGAACAGGCACTTCTTGAGAGTACTACAAATGGCCAATAAGTATATATAAAATGTTCAACATCATTAGCCATCAAAGAAATTCAAATCAAAACTATTTTGCAATTCCATCTCACACCCAGTCAGAAAAAGAAACACACACTGTTTGTGGTAATATGAATTAGTACAGTTATTTTTCCTCAAGAAACTAAAAATAGAACTACCATATGATCCACTCCTGAACAAATTCAGCAAAGTATCATACCCATATTTATTGAAGTACTATTCATAATAAACAAGTTATGGAATCAGCTTAGATACCCATCAATGAATGAATGGATAAAGAAAATGTGGTATATATATATATATACATATATATACACACATACACACAGTGCAATACTATTCAGACATAAAGAAGAATGAAATCGTGTCATTTGTAGGTAAATGGCTGGAACTGTTACACAAAATAAGCCAGTCTCAGAAAGATAAGTTCCACATGTTTTCTCTCATATGTGGAAGCTGGAAAAAGAATAAAAAAATTTTAAAATGACATGAAAGTACAATAGGGACTACTAGGGTAGGGGGACCAGGATAAGGGAAGAAAGAGGACAAGAGAAGGTGGTAGGGAGAGAGGATATGATCAAAGCATATTATATGCATATGTAGTACAATATATAATGTGCAACTTAATTCATTATAATTTCTGCTTTTGAATTATTTCTATCAAGTCTAATTTTCCCTGACTCAATCTTCATTTTTTTTTCTTTTTTAAGTTCCTCATTGTGCTCAAAAATAATATTTATTCTGTACTTTTTGGGTAAAAAGTTTTACAAATAGCCTGCCAATTATATATTTTTTTAAAAGAATAATTATGAAACTGTTTAAATCACATTTTCTAAAGTAAATTTAAGAAACAACATCCCCCCAAATAGAGTCTGAGGGAAAGGAATAAATATGCTTAATGGCCTGAAACTTGTTAAAAGGTTGGAAAGCAGAAAACAGGGAGAAGTTTGTGGTTGAAAGAACAGGGAGGAGAGGGGAAATGGAAGGAAGGACAGAATATATTCAAATGACAACCTGGTGCAGCCAGATTGTAAAAGCTTTTATAAGTCAAAATACTTTACTTTGATTTTGTACTGAAAGCAACAACGATCCACCCTGGCCTTTTTAATTTCACCAAACTTATGTTTTAGGGATGCAAATCTGGTGGCATTATGGAAACATACTAGAATTCAGGGAGTGGTAGGATGCTATACAATAGTATTAGAAACAAAAACACTGATATCCTACGAAACCAAGACAATAGCTATGAGACTAAATAAGTAAAAGAAACAATAAAGGGCTCTATAATTATAACATAGTTTTAATGATTGCAAAATAACTTTTTCATAATTCTGAACTAATTTGATTTTCTTTTTCTTTTGGTACCAGAGAATGAATCCAGGGGTGCTTAACAACTAAGCAACATCCCCAGATCTTTTTATTTTTTATTTTTTAGAGACAGGTTCTCACTAAGTTGCTTACAACCTTGCTACTTTGCTAAGGCTGGCTTTGAACTTGGAATCCTTCTGCCTCAGCCTCCTGAGCTGCTGGGATTATAGATCTGTGCAACTGCACCTGACTCTAAATTGATTTTCAAAATACCTCTTCAAAGTAGGAAGAACCAACACAACATCAACATTTGAAAGATGAGAAAATTGAGAATGAAAAATGTAATAGTTCTCCTTGTCTAAACAGTTACATTTAGTCTAAAATTCCTTTTCCCTAAAAGGATATGCATGTCTCCATTTTTGTCTCCCCTATTATAATATAAATAGAGCATTTCAGGAAGAACATAGTATATTTAATCCACACTTAGTATAAATTGATATTCCACAACTAAATAATCTGTGATGATTTTCAAAGATCTTATTACCTCCAAGGCAAGTTGATTTACTTTTGAAACAATCACTCCAGGAAAAAAATCTCCTATAATCATTTCAAAAAGTGCATCATCTTCAGGAATGAATTTTGATGAACTAGATTCTCTTATGGCCTCTATAACAATTGTAGTTTCATCTACTTCAGAAGGATTATCACTGGTGTCACTTGAATGGTTGAAGAAAAACATAAAGGACAAGTTAGCAAGTTTGCTGACATTACATTGTCGTTTTTAGAAGTGGCTGTCCCAATAACCTTTCTCCCTTTGCCTCACTACTAGAAGCCATGTAGTTTGGGTGGGATTAATCAGGTACCCAGTTCCAGGGAGCTGGTCTAGAATAGTAAGATTAAAGCCATTCGTGAGTCACTGATTCACGGATGGGCACGAGCAGTAATGGTTTTTGGTTGTAAATAACAAAATTAATTTAGTCTAATATGAAGTGAAAAGGTTGATTTATTAAAAAAAAATCTCTAGTACTAGAATCAGGCTATCAGGCTATGCAGCTGGGAACATTGGCCAAAATTATGCTATAAGACTTGTGAAGAAATGACTGCTACCATTAACAGATCCAGTCTGCAGTGTCTGTCCCACCAATTCATCATTGATGTTGGCACTAGAATGGCTCACTGCCTCTGTTATTGCTGGTAACTGGCTGTCGATACTGTCACTGTTGTCACCCTTATTGGAATGTACTATTTTAATTTTTACTAGCGTCATGTTCAAACCATGTGATATCTGCGTCTAATTTGCCAAGGATGAAGGACAAAACCATAACTGGGAGAACGTATGGAGAATCAAGTTATGTGGCATTACAAATATTCGCTTAAGGAACATAAACTCAGCTCAAGTCTGAACATTCAAGAGGAGAAAGAAAGGATCTGTCCATTCAGAGTGAAGTTCAGGACTTCAGTCCAATGGTATGGGTATATGAGATACCCCAACCGCAGCCAGTCTGAAGTTCCATCAGTAAGGAACTGCAGTGTTAAGGATATCTCAGGTATTAAACTGAAATCCTAATCCAAGTAATCCTATCCTGGTCCACCTCTGAATTTTCTAATTAGATGAAGCAACAAATTGCCTCTTCTATTTGAGTCTTCTGTTATTTTTAACAAAAGTGGGTTCATAAAAAACACTATTTTTATACATTAAACATTTCAGTATATATTAAACTAGTAATCAAAGTGACAATAAGTAACTACAGGAGGTTTGAAACATTTTAGAGTTTTCTCTATGTAAATGTCCCTTCCATTCTTTATTTATTAACTATCTGAAAGTTTCTATCAGGATTGTGGTGATAGTTGATAATTTCTTCCTCTTCCTCTTCCTCCTTTTACTCCTCTTCTTCCTCTTTTTTTTTCAGTGCTGTGGATTGAACCCAGGGCCTTGCATATGCTAGGAAAGTGCTTATACCTCTGAGTTACACTCCCAGCATGGTGAAAGTTTTTGTACTGTTTTATTTTGTATTTAGGTCTGTGATTCATAATAAAAAATAGCTAACATTTATTGAGTACTCTTTTGCAGGAAGTTTGCTTGATATTCATAAAAATTAACATGGCCAGTGTTATACAACTGCTGAGTGTTGGACCTGGAATTTACTGAGGTCTGACTTTGAAGGCCAAGTTCAACTATTACAATGGAAACCTCATATTGGCTAGAACCCATGTTAGTCATTTATGCTCCCCTGAGAAGAAAGCTCTCATTCTTTATTCTGAATGTGTTTTGGTAGAGAAAGGACAAAAGTCCATCTGACGTTAAAGGACCACACCAGAGGGAAGGAGATCCAGACTTCCCAGCTGATATCCTAGGGACCAACCTTGACCTTTTCATATTTTTTCCCAAGACAGATCTTCCTTTATTTTAAAAGAAAATGAAAAAAATCAGGGAGTCCAGTGTCTTTTTGGGGCACAAATGCTAAATACATACATGAAGAGATAATGGCTTTTATAAATATAATATTGTTGCAATATGCTGTTGTCCAGTATAAAGGCAACTCTTCACTAAAAGACTAACTTTGAAGGTGACATATGATATTGTTTTAATTTAAGAATAAACAATGAAAGTTTTAAATGAATTTTTAGTTTACTAGCAATTTTTTATTTGTTTTTAGATATACATGACAGTAGAGTGCATTTTGACATATTATACATACATGGGGTTCAAACCATTACAATTTCAAATATGAGCTTAGGAAAGTTATGTTGAATTCATTCTACTATTTTTCCTATTTCTATCCCCACTCTCTTCCCTTCATTTCTCTTTGTCTAATCCAATGAACTTCTATACTTCCCCTCCTTATCTTCCCTTGTTATGGGTTAGCATCCCCATATTAGAGAGTACATTTGGTCTTTAGTGTTCGGGGACTGGCTTATTTCACTTAGCATCATATTCTCCATTCCATCCATTTACCAGAAAATGCCATAATTTCATTCTCCTTTATAACTGAATAATATTCCATTGTGTGTATATATACAACATTCTCTTTATCTATTCATCTGTTGATGGGCGCTTAGGCTGGTTCCATAGCTTGGCTATCATGAATTGAGCTTCTCTGAACATTGATGTGGCTGCATCACTGTAGTATGCTGATTTTAAGTCCTTTGAGTATAAGCTGAGGAGTGGGATAATTGGGTCAAATGGTGGTTCCATTCCAAGTTTTCTGAGGAGTCTCCATACTGCTTTCCAGAGTGGTTACACCAAATTGCAGTCCCACCAGCAATTTGTGAGTGTGCCCTTTTCCCCACATCCTCACCAACATTTATTGTTCCTTGTATTCTTGACAATTGCCATTCTGACTGGAGTGAGATGGAATCTCAGTGTAGTTTTAATTTGCATTTCTCTAATTGCTAAAGATGTTGAACATTTTTTCATATATTTCTTGACCATTCTTATTTCTGCTTCTGTGAAGTGACTACTCAGTTTCTTTGCCCATTTATTAATTGGGTTATTTGTTTTTTGGTGTTAAGTTTTTGTATTCTTTGTATATCCTGGAGATTAATGTTCTATCTGAGGTGCAGGTGGCAAAGATTTTCTCCCACTCTGTAGGCTCTCTGTTCATGTTCTTGATTGTTTCCTTTGTTGTGAAGAAGCTTTTTAGTTTGATACCATTCCATTTATTGATTCTTGATTTACTTCTTGTGCTTTAGGAGTCTTATTGAGTTAGTCTGTTCCTGAGTGGATCTGAAGTATGGGCCTACTTTATCTTCTAGTATGCACAGGGTCTCTGGTATGATGCCAAAGTCCTTGATCCACTTCAAGTTGAGTTTTGTGCAGGGTGAGAGATAGGGGTTCAATTTTAATCTACTACATATGGATTTCCAGTTTTCCCAGCACCATTTGTTGAAGAGGCTATCTTTTTTCCAATGTATATTTATGGCATCTTTGTCTAGTATGAGATAACTGTATTTATGTGGGTATATCTCTATATCTTCTATTCTAATCCATTGATCTTTAATTCTACTTTTGTGCCAACTGTGCCATTTTTGTTACTATAGCTCTGTAGTATAATTTAAGATCTGGTATTGTGATGCCTCTTGCATTATTTTCCTCACTAAAAATTGCTTTGGCTATTCTGGGTCTCTTATTTTTTCCAAATGAATTTCATGATTGCTTTTTCTATAAGGAATGACATTGAAATTTTAATGGGAATTGCATTAAATCTGTATGGCCATTTCAAAAATATTAATTCTACTTATCCAAGTATATGGGAAGTCTTTCCATTTTCTAAGGTCTTCTCTAATTTCTTTCTTTAGTGCTCTGTAGTTTTCATTGAAGAGGTCTTTTACCTCTTTTGTCAGATTGATTTCTAAGTATTTTATTTCTTTTGAGGCTATTGTGAATGGAATTGTTTTCTGATTTCTATTTTATCTGATTCATCATTGGTGTACAGGAACACAATTGATTTATGGGTGTGCATTTTATATCCTGCTACTGTGCTGAATATGTTTATTAGTTTAAGAATCTGGTGAACTGTTTTGAGTCTTATTTATAGAGAATCATGTCATTGGCAAATAGATATAGTTTGAGCTCTTCTTCCTATTCATATCCCTTTACTTTTTTTTTTCTGTCTAATTGCTCTGGCTAGGGTTTCAAGGACTATATTGAATAGAAGGTGCTGGGAAAACTGGACAGGCATCCCTGTCTTGTTTCAATTTTTAGAAAAAATGCTTCTGATTTTTCTCCATTTAGATTGATGTTTGTCTTAGGTTTAGCATATATAACTTCTAAAATGTTGAGGTATGTTCCTACTATTCCTAGTTTTTCCAGTGTTTTGAACATAAATGGATGTTGTTTTTTGTCAAATGTTTTTTCTGCATCTATTGAGATAATCATATGATACTTGTCTTTAAGTCTGTTGATGTGATGAATTACATTTATTGATTTCTGTGTGTTGAACTGGGCTTGCATCTCTGGAATGAACCCCACTTGATTGTGGTGTACTATCTTTTAAATAAGTTTTATATGTGATTGCCAGAATTTTGTTAAGACTTTTTGGCATCTTTGTTCATGTTGATCTGAAGTTTACTTTCTTTGACGTGCTTTGTTTGATTTTAGTATCAGGGTGATACTAGCTTCATAGAACGAGTTTGGAAGGGTTTACTCCTTTTCTATTTCATGGAATAATTTGGGGAGAATTGGTGTCAGTTATTCTTTGAAGGTCTGATAGAACTTGGCTGAGATTCCATCTGGTTCTGGGCTTTATTTTGTTGGTAGGCTTTTGATGGCATCTTCAATTTCATTGCTTGAAGTTGATTCATTTAAATTTTTGATGTCTTTCTGGTTCAATTTGGGTAGGTCATATGTCTCTAGAAATTTATCAATGTCATCATGATTCTCTTTTATTGGAATAGAGATTTTCAAAAAAGTTTCTGATTATCATCTGCATTTCAGGAGTGTCCATTGTGATATTTTCTTTTTCATCATAAATTTCAGTGAATTGAGTTTTCTCTCTTTTCCTTGTTAGCTTGGCTAAGAGGTTATCAATTTTATTTGTTTTTCCCAAAGAACCAACTTTTTGTTTTGTGTATAGTTTTGAATTTTTTTTGTTACTGTTGCTTCAATTTCATTGACTTTGGCTCTGATTTTAGTTATTTACTGTCTTCTATTGCTTTTAGTTGATTTGTTGTTCTTTTTCTGGAGCTTTGAGATGTAATGTTAAGTCATTTTTTGGATGACTTTCTATTCTTTTAATGAATGAATTTAATGCAATGAACTTTCTTCTTAGCACTGCCTTCATAGTGTTCCAGAAATTTTGATAAGTTGTGTCATGATTCTCATTTACCTATAACTATTCTTTTTATTTCCTTCCTAATTTCTTCTACAATCAATTTGTCATCCAATAGCATATTATTTTGTCTCCAGGTGTTAGAGTAGCTTCTATTTTTTGTTTTATCATTTGATTTCTAATTTTATTCCATTATTATCTGATGGAATGAAAAGTATTATCCCTATTTTTTTTTTTGGTATTTTCTAAGAGTTGCTTTGTGGCCTAAGATATGGTCTATTTTAGAGAAGGATCTGTGTTCTTCCAAGAAGAAAGTGTATTCAGTCATTGATGAATAAAATATTCTATATATGTCTGTTAAGTCTAAATTATTAATTGTATTTTTTAGTTCTATAGCATCTTTGTTTAGTTTTTGTTTGGAGGATGTATCCAGTGATAAGAGAGGTGTGTTAAAGTCACCTAGTATTATTATGTTGTGGTCTATTTGATTCTTGAAATTGAGAAAGGTTTGTTTCATGTATGTAGGTGCTCTATTGTTTAGGACATAACTATTTATGATTGTTATGTCTTGTTGATGTATAATTCCCTTAAGGAGTATGAAATGACCATCTTTGTCCCTTCTAATTAACTCTGGCTTGAATTACACCTTATCTGATATAATGTTAGAAACCTCTGCTTGTTCACAAGATCCATGTGAAAAGATATGTTTTTTTTTCATCCTTTTACTTTCAATCTGTAGATGTGTTTGCCTATAAGGTGAGACTCTTGGAAACAGCATATTTTTGGATCTTGTTTTTTTAATCCAATCTGCCAGTCTATATCTTTTGATTGATGAGTTTAGGCCATTTAGATTCAATGTTATTATTTAGAAGTGATTTTTATTCCCTGTCATTTTATCTTGGGTTTTTAATTTGAATTAATTTCTCCTTTGATTAACTATTCTTCTACTGTTGTTAATACCTTTGCTGGTATTTAAAATTTTTTTTTAGTTGTTGATAGACCTTTATTTTATTTATTTATATGCAGTGCTGAGAATCAAACCCAGTGCTTCATACATGCCAGGCAAGTACACTACTGCTGAGCCACAGCTCTGGCCCCCTTTTCTGTTTTCCAGTTTTATTTTTCATTTCTTGTTCACAAAATATATTATTGAGTAGGGTTTGTGGGCTTTCTAGTTTTAAATTCTTTTAACTTCTGTTTATCATGGAAGGTTTTTATTTCATAGTCAATTCTATAGCGTTTTTTTGTTTTTGTTTTTGTTTTTGGTATGTGTGTATGGTGCTGGGGATTGAATCCAGAGCTTTGTGCATGCAAGGCAAGGACTCTACCAACTAAGCTATATCCCCAGCCCGGTACTTAATTTTGCTGGGTATAGTATTTGTGGCTGGCCTCCATTCTCTTTCAGAGTTTGGTATTTATTATTCTAATACCTCCTAGCTTAAAGGGTCTAGGTTTAGAAATTGGCTGAGAGGGCTGGGGATGTGGCTCAAGCTGTAGCGCGCTCACCTGGCATGCGTGCGGCCCGGGTTCGATCCTCAGCACCACATACCAACAAAGATGTTGTGTCTGCCGAGAACTAAAAAATAAATATTAAAAATTCTCTCTCTCTCTCTCTCCTCTCTCTCTCTCTCTTTAAAAAAAAAAAAGAAATTGGCTGGTTTGGATTCCTTCTAAATGTTACCAGTTGCTTTTCTCTGGCAGCCTTTAAAATTCTGTCTTATTCTGTATGTTAAGTATTTTTGTAATAATGTGCCTTGATGTAGCTCTGTTGTAATTTTGTATATTTGGGGTCCTGTAAGCCTCTTGTCTTTGGTTTTCCATTTTGTTCTTAAGGTTTGGGAATTTTCTGATATTATTTCATTGAAAAGATTGCATATTCCTTTGGTTTATATCTCTGAGCCTTCATTTATCCTAATAAATTTTAAGTTTAGCCTTTTCATGTTATACCATATTTGTTGGAATTTCTCTTCATGGTCTCTTAACATTTTTCTCCAGGGTCAACTTTATTTTCTAGATTATATACTTTGTCTTCATTGCCTGAAACTCTGTCTTCCAAATGGTCTAGTTTATTAGTGATGCTTTCAATTAAATTTTTAATTTGTTTTAGTGATTCCTTTATTTTGAGGATTTCTGATTCTTCTTCAAGATCTCTATCTCTTTGTTGAAATGTTCTTTGATTCTTGTTTTTCTCTCTGATTTTATTTCTTATGTCACCTTTTACTTTGTAGATCAATTTAACCACGAACTTTCTGAATTTTATCTCTGACATTTTCTCCTCTATGGTGTCATTGGAGTCTACTGTTGAGGTATTTTGGGTTGTTTGTTTCCTTGCTTTTTCATGATTTTTGTGTCTGCATGTTTATCTAGATGGATCTGACGCTGTAGAGTTTATACCTTATGGGTTTAAAATGTCACTTTATGTTACTAGTACTTCACAGATTGGGGCAGGGGAGCCCAATGATAGCAACAATGTATGCAAATAATATATAGCAGTAGCCTTGATCCTTTTTTCTTATTTTCATACCAATATAATTGGTACAATATGTAGGGGCAGTGGGATCAGAAATTTCCATCAGTAAAAACAGTACATTATCATGTATTATATGTGGCTTAAAATCAAACAATAAGTGTTGTGTATGCTTTCCACTGTATTAATTATTGATGTGACATTGGTGGTAGGTGTAGATGTTATACACTTCAATTAGTATTAAGAAGTATTAAGGATAGAGTTGAGTATGTGTGAAGAAGAAGAGATAGGAGGGTACAAAAGTGTTTGCAATGTCAAAGGGTGAATAGGGCAGATGCAGTGGTAACTTAGGATATGTTTGTTAGTTTGAAAGGGGATGAAAAATAGAATATAAAGGAGGAGAAAGAGAATGGAATTTGGGTGTCAGGAATAGAGAAATGAGAGAGGAAAACAAGGGAGACAGAGCAGTGATAAAGATGATACAAAACAAAATCAAAGTAAGCTAATCATAAGCCCTAACCCTCAAAATACAGAGCATGGGAAAATAACACCTTGAAAAAACTCAAAATAACAACAACAACAACAAAAAGAATGAAAGAAAGGAAAATAAAAGAAAGAAGAAAAAAGAAAAATAAGGATAGAGAAACAAATATGAATATGTGTAGGAGTCCTTGAATCAGTCAGTAGTCATTTAAATAAAACAAGAATCCAATATGGAACCCCCAAATCAAAAAACAAAACAGAAATGCTGCCACAACAAACAAGCCACAACAACACAAAGAGAATTTTTGTTAAATGTCAATAAATTAAGGAGTCATATCTATTATGGTGGACAAAATAGTCAGTTTCTGTATGTGTTCACTGACTGTGCCCACCTGCTTTTCTTTTTACTTCTTCTTGAGGTATGATCAAACCTTGCAAGTACGGGCCATGGATTGTGTCTCCTTCCTTTTATTGTATTGCTGTGTTGAAGGTTTGAGTTTTAGACTTCCTAATTTACCTTCTTGGGAGATTTTCCTTCTTTGGGGGCAAGTTGAGGCCCGGTCACATAAGAGACCCACCTGTTTTATGCCAGGTGGATTTTAGGCCAGGCACTGGGACCTGTCGGCTGGCTGCAAAGCTGAAAGCAGTGGGCCAAGTCAGGGGCCAGGGTGGGTTTGGGAAACTATGGAGTGGGGCGCCAAGGGCCCTGTTGGGTGCCAGACTGATACTGAACCTGGTGGGTCTCAGGGACTAGCTGAACTGGGGAGGGATTCAGGGACCAGGCTGGTGCTGGGACCTGGTGAGTGCTGGACCAGCTGGCTGGCTGAACCGAAAGCAAAATGTCCTCTTCCAGCTTCCCACCCACATAAATGGACCCATCAGTCCCCATGAACCTCAGGACTTGAGAAGTTGGGGAGAGCCCAGCTCTCTCCAGCCCCTCTAAACTGGTTTCCCTGGGTGAAATGCTCCCAGTTTCTGACTTTCCACAGGTTTGCTAGGCTCAGAGAGACTCACACAGACCTAGCTGCAAACTCACATATCTATTTCTGTAGGTTCTACCACAAGGAAGTCCCAAGATGGCTCCTGAATCAGCTTTAAATGGAGGATTGATAAACTCTGGTGGAGAGGTGTTTTCTTTTTTAAAATATCTGATTAATGAGTCAAACAGTCTCTGGTTTGGCTAGGGCAGACTGCCCCTCCAGTCTCAGGACTTTTCACTCTGAGCCTTGGGGAGATGTAATATTTCTGCTGTTTGAGTTCTGGGTAGCTAAGAGAAATGCTGTCTCATGATAATATGCCACCTTGCCCCTCTGGTTTAAATGAATTTTTTTTTTAGAGAGAGAATTTTAATATTTATTTTTTAGTTTTTGGCAGACACAACATCTTTATTTGTATGTGGTGCCGAGGATCGAACCCAGGCCGCATGCATGCCAGGCCAGGCGAGCGTGCTACCACTTGAGCCACATCCCCAGCCCTTAAATGAATATTAACATCTAATTAAAGATTCAAGTAAAGGATGACTAATGTAATCTTATTTTACTCATTTACTTATTTTACTCAGTTCTTTGGAATTAGTTGACACTTCCTTTGTGGCTCAGTACTGTGGTAAGTCTTGTAAATGCTAAAAGTGTATACTTGAAAAGATACTAATTTTCCAGATGTTAACAAGCAAGTCTTTCCTAGGACTCTAACTGTTGAACAGTTTGTTTTATGAATGAGAGGAGAGTTGGAAAACTCTTTTATGGGAAAGAGGGAGAAAACTGCTTGTAGTGGATAGAAACATGAATAACCCTCAACGATATACTCACTTTTTAACCCCTAGAAACCTTGAATATCATCTAACATGACAAAAGAATAAGTATTGTATTATATGGAAAAAGATGTGATTAAGAATCTTAAGAGGAGCTTATCCTAGACTACCCAGATTTTAATGCAATCACTGCTATGTGCAATTATCTTTTACCCTAGTTTGTCATTTGTCTTTTAAATTCATAAACTGTACTTTTAGCCACTTAAAAATCCTTTCTTTGGTGGCTTCTGGATTTTGAGACTGAATTTTAAATGCTTTTGTACTCTAAGGAAACAAAGGACATTGTGTTTCTTTTAATATATATTTAAAAATATTTTTATTTGTAGATAGACACCTTTATTTTTATAGGTGCTGAGATTCAAACCCAGTGCCTCACCCATGCAAGGCAAGCTCTCCACCACTTGAGCTACAACCCCAGCCCTTCAATTATTTTTATGTTTTAATTTTTTTTGCATTTAAATTCTTTGATCCTTGTAGAGTTTATCCTGGTAAATAATGTGAACCATGGTTCCAACTTCATCTTAATCTAGATGGCTGGGTAATTTCCCCAATAATATTCATTAAATAATTTTTTCTTGCCTCCAGGCTTATGATGTATTAAATGCTCAAAGAATACAGTTCTATTTCTGGTCTTTCTACACTGAGGCAGTACCACAATATTTTAATTATTGCAGCCTTATAACATATTTTAATTGTTAGGGGGATATTTCTCCTTTATTGCTGTTGCTTTTCAATATTTTTTCTAGCTAGTTCTGTTTATTTTTCCATGTGAAGCTTAAGATCCACTTGCCTAAAAACAAATTTAAAGACCCTTTTCAGGTAGCATTTTCATTCATAAATTAACATTTAGAGTATTTAAATATTTATGATGTTAAGTTTTTTTCAGATGTTATAATACTAGAAATGTGTTGTACTATTCAGTCATTTATGTTTTTACTTCTGCCCTTCAGTCACATTATAAAGTTTATCTCAAACAGGTTTTATACATTTCTCATATTGGTGCAGTGGTCCATTGGTATCTGTTCCAGAACCCCTGAAGATACCAAATTCCATGAATCCTCAAGTGCCTTATAGAAAATGTCATAGTATTTGCATATAACCTTTATACATCCTTCCATACTTTAAATCATGTCTAATTACTTGTAACACTTAATACAATGTAAATGTTATATTAAGTAGTTGTTATACTATAATATTTAGAGGATAATGACATGAAAAAAACTATGTATTTTCTGTACAGATGTAATCTTCCTTTTCAGATATTTTAAAATCTGCTGTTCATTGAATTCCTGGACACAGAAGTCATGGATACAGAGGGCTGATTATATGTTCACATAAGTTTTCTATTTCTCATTAAGTTATTGCTCTTCTAAATGGGGTCTTTCATTTCCCTATATATTTTATTATGTAAATGTAAAGTACATTTTTAAAAAGAATGTATTCTATTGGGGAAAGATACTCAGCAATTTTTGCATATTTTACTTCCTCTTCTTTCATATTCTTAAATAACCTCTACCACGTTTTACTGTGACTTTCTGGCTGTTCCCTGTTTTAACTTAAAATTCTACAAAATATTTCCCCATAGGTATATAACTCCCTTTGACTTAACATTAAATTCAAATTTCAACTAACCACTTAAACTCTTCTTTCTTCTTTTTAGCCATTATTAAAACTCTCTTCAGAGACCTCAGGCCAAAATCATAATGATCCTATCAAACAGTAAAATATTTGAGTTATTAGAGGTTTTCAAGGAAAAAAATAGAACAATTTGAAAACAATTACATAGATTACTGATTATCTATACTGTAAAGGGAAGCAGCAATATGATTCCAAGAAACCTTAATTCTACTTCCAATGTTCTCATTTCTCTTGCAAACCGGTGCTCCTAAAAGTCCATTTCTTTTCTATTCCTCCCTCTCTCCATCCATCCCTCCTCCTTCTCCTCCCTTCTTTCTCCCTCCTACCTCTCTCTCTCCCTCTCTAGCTAACCCTTCCTCCTCCCTCCCTTCTTTCTTTCCTTTCCTATCCTATCCTCTGGGGTCTTACATTTTGCCCAGGCTGGTCTCGAGTTTCTGGGTTCAAGCAATGCCCCTATTTTAGCCTCTTGAGTACTTGGGTCTACAGGCATGTGCCACCATGCCCAGCAAAAGTCTCTTTCTTAAAAGAAAGAATAACAAGTGTGAAAACCTATTCACATCTGAATTAAGTTTTCTCTGAACTGGAAAGAGGAATTGGAAGAATATTAAAAAGAGAAATGTGATTATCTGCCTAAGCCATCTTAGATTAGAAACAAATACTCATATCCTAGAACAATAATTCTCAAAATGTGGTTCTCACAACAGCAATGTCAGTAGCACTTGAGATGTTCTTGAAAATTCGTTTGTTTCATAGCAGACATAGAAAATTAGAAACTTGGGGTTTAGGCCTAGCACTTGTGTTTTAACAAGTCCTCCAATTATTTTGATGCATAATAAATTCTGAGAACACTGCTCTAGATATTAATTTTCTTGTATAGAGACAGCAGTCTATAATTTGAGATAATAGTTGTTCCATCATTCTTTCCAGATATTGGAGAGCAGGTTTGGAATCTTGACTGGTTTTGCATTTTGTATTTGATTTGATATGTTGATAGAAATTTGAGCTCTACTTATGTGGTATGGTCCCCAGGTCATTCCTTAGCCAATACCAGTAAAGTCTTATTTAAAGTTATTTGTATATAAAGAAAATAAGTTACTTACTTGTTGTGAGAGCTGTTTGCTAGCTAATTCATAAAGGCTAGCTAGCTTTCCAGAGATTGATTTTGCAGATTTGAAACCAAATGAAAACAGTATTATTTCAATAATCATTTGATAGTGGGGCACTATCATAGCCACTGGGCGAAACAGAGATTTTAAATTATCTGGGAGTTCTACTCGACCTCCAGAGCTTAAAAGGAAAAGAAAACAACAATAAGCCCACCATTTTTCAATAGTTCAAATAAGGGGCCACATAAAATATATACCCCCCATTTTATTGGCTTTCTATGTGTCCTCTATCTCAAGATTAGTTTATAAGATTTTTTTTGTTTTCTTTTTTTTTTTTTTTTTGTACTTGGGATTGAACCCAGGGGCACTCAACCACCGAGCCACATCCCCAGCCCTTTTTTTGTATTTTATTTAGAGACAGGGTCTCACTGAGTTGCTTAGAGCCTCATTAAATTGTTGAGGCTGGGTTTTGAACTTTTCAATCCTCCTGCCTCAGTGTCCCACCCTCCCCCAGCTGCTGGGATTACAGGCATGCATCACTGCTAAGATGGTTTTTATTGTACTTTCCATCTCACAGAGCAGCCTGGCTTGTTATCTTTTCTTTCTGTGCCCAATTCCACAATTCATATCAGCTCCCTCTGATTTCCTGAACTAAGGTAGTATTCAGATATTTAATGAACCTGCCCAACCTGACTCCCTATAACCACCAGGGAGAGGTCAGAGGGCAGTAGAGAGTTATGATATATATACAATGCCAGACAACTCCATCTGTGGGTAAGATTTAAGAAAAGGATTTTGGTCTATGTTCACTCCCACCACATTCACTGATACTTACACAGGATTCAGGGTGATAAAGACTGCACAAGACATATTGATACGAATTTCTTTTCCACCCAGTACAAATCTATAAGACATTATAGTATTCATAACTAAAACTGTTTTCTCTAGGATGAAATATGTTAAAACTACAAATGAATTTGGGAACTTTCTTATGGATATGTTACATTTAAATCCAAATAGAACATACTGAAATGAACAATAGTAAAAGAAAGAGGAGAAGTAAGAGGCTCATTTGAGCCAAACTGTGACCCTTTGCTGGGGATTCAGACATATTTGATCATGTCTGAAGAAGTCTGAGGAGCTTTGTGGGATCTAAGGCTGGAAGTTACTCATCTGAATGAATAGACTTACACAGGGAAAGGAACCCAATGAGACCCATAAAGAATGAAGAGCTGTGCCTGGATAACAGAGTGGGACTCAGCATAGAGTCCCTACTTCAGCATGGAACACAGCCCACCTCCCAAGTGTCCCCTCTCCCCATTTTAAAACTTTCGAGCCATTGTGAAATAAAACCCTTGGTATTTATGTCAATTTGGAACCAGTGGTAGAGACAATGAAGAGAAATCCTGTAGTGGTTTTTTTATAAAAATTTTATTTTTTGACAGTTGATACTAAAGAGAGTTGTCAAAACCTGCAAAAAAGAATAATTGGGACAAACCTGGGGAAACTTTGGACAAAAATGGGGGAAACTTGGCAGAGGCTGAGATAGAGAGAAGATGAGATGTGGGATGCTATGACACCTGCCCCATCCCCCCCATAAACTTGTGAAGCCTGATAACACCAGCTTTAACAGTTTGAAGAAAATCCATGAGAATAAAACCACAAGTTAGTATCCATTAGCATGAGTTAGAAATGAAATAGAAATTTTAAGCCCACAAATCCATTTTTGTCTGTAAAGTAAATGGTGATTTCCTAATAAATATCTAAAGAGAAAAATTTTGCTTATATTACTAATAATTGTTATTGCAGAGGTTTTCAATAAAAGCACCTTAATTCAGAGTAATGAGACAAGATGGGTGGGAGGCTTCAGGTATGTGACTAGTATGCCTTTCTAAAAAGGATGTAGAATTAAAGAAATAAATATTTATAACTTTTGTTTTGTTTCTTTAAATGACATATCCCAAGATAAAAAAGCAATAAGAGAACTTAAGATTGAAAAACAAAGTAACTAGGATATATTTCCATCAGAGTCCTGGTAGCTCCAGAGACTGTTTCAGAGCAAGAGTTTGGATACCTCTAAGTTGGCTTGCAAATTACAGTTATATATATTTTCACATTATTTGCAGAACAAAGGAAACATGCCAGGTACATGCCATTCCTTTTTATATGTGTTTTAAAGTAACTAATCAACTAACCAAATACCCAAACACTTATTGGACAAAAAGCAAATAAACAAACAAAAAACCCCTCCAAAAACCACTTAACGTTAAAGAAACAATACAAGTATATCAATTTCCATTCAAAATATATATCTTATTTTCCATCCAATAACACATACCTGACAGAATAGCTGTCTTTTGCAGCCTTAATTGTTTGTATCTGTGAGGCAATGACAGAGACAACTTCCATATCAATTCTATTGAATTCATCGAAACAACACCAAACACCTGACTGAACTAGTCCAAAAAAGAATTTTTCTACTATCTTTAAAAAGAAAAAGAAAAAGATTGATTACAGAAATTATTATGATGAAGAATTTTACTGGGGTATTAAGTTGCATACGTTCTTCCCATCTTGCTTAAACCAATCAAATACCTTTCATATTTCCTCCCCACAGGCATTTTTGTGGTTGCTTAGATTTCAGATAAGCAACTACTTTACCTGTTTGTAAAAAGCTAAGCCTGAAGTAGCAAATTCTGAGGCTCACAGGGACCTGGCAGACAGGACATAGATGATGACTTCAGACTTCTCCCATTTGGCTCAACGAGCTGCACCCTTGCATAAAGAATCTTTAGGACAACATTCAGTATATAGTCAAAACTGCCTGACAGTAGGTGTCTCCTTTTCTAGAGCAGGCACAGACTCCTTAAGAGTTAGTGAATTGGGGCTGGGGATGTGGCTCAAGCGGTAACGCGCTGGCCTGGCATGCACGGGTTGCTGGGTTCCATCCTCAGCACCACATAAAAGTAAAATAAACATGTTGTGTCCACTAAAAAATAAATATTAAAAAAATAATCTCTCTCTCTCTTTAAAAAAAAAAGAGTTAGTGAATTGTTTTATGTGTGCTGCTGGTAGATAACACAGATGAATAAACCAGGTCTAGTATGAAACAAGAGGTAGATTCTGCGTTAGATTGGAGCCAGCCTCATGAAAGCTCACAGTAGGTGTTACTGGGCTTTGCCTGTTGTCAGGGTGCAGGACAGGGTTGGCCAGATGCTATGCTACAGTGTCCTGTGAGAGGCTAAAAGTCCTGAAACAAAACAGCAAAGCAAACAAAAACACTTTCAAGCAAAACTGAACAAATTCATGGGCTGAATACAGGATGCAAGATGCCTAAGATTTGCCAGGTCTGTATAAAGGGAAGAAAAAGGGATTAAGAAAAGTCAAGAGAGAACCTCAGACCAGGAAGGAGATAAAAATTGGTTCCTCTCATGGGTAGCAGGAAATCCAATCTTGCCTTTATTCAAAATTTTGATATTTTTTTCATCATTGTTTTTTTTGGAGAGTGGGAGACAATAATTAGCATGAAAAACAAGCTGCAGAGCTGGGAATATAGCTCCATGGTAGAGTGTTTGTCTAGCATGCTCAAGGACTTGGGTTCAATCCCCAGCACGGAAAATAAAAATAACCCCATCTTCCCTCTATTAGCAGTGTTTGGAAACTGAGTTAAATTTGCAACAGACACAGAAGTATATTAAAATTTAATAACAAATACTTCAGGATCTTATTAGAGATGTCCTAGATAATTTGCAACTAAAACAAAGTAAGACAAACATAAACTTGCAATTATCATATATAGGTTCTAATTTTTTGTATTAATCATAATTACCTTATTGATCTTAATAATTAACTTTTGAATAAATAAATTAGCTTTCTTAATTGTTTTATATCTTCATGTTCCATATAAAATTTTGTTTAAAAAGAATCCCAATGTAAGGGAGTTGTGGCTCAGTGGCAGAGCGCTTGCCTTGCACACTGGGTTTAATCCTCAGTACCACATACAAATGAATAAACAAAATAAAGATATTGTGTCCTGGGCTGGGATTGTGGCTCAGTGGTAGAGGGCTCGCCTAGCACATGGAAGGCCCTGAGTTTGATCCTCAGCACTACATAAAAATAAATAAATGAAGATATTGTGTCCAACTAAAAAATAAATATTTAAAAAAAAGATATCGTGTCCCTGTATAACCAAAAAATATTCAAACAAATAGAATCCCACTGTCAAAAAAATTTAAAAACCACTGTTTTAAGGAATTCAATTGAACTTAAAGCAAAGTGTATACTATTTTGATTCTACTACATCTAGATTTGTATTCTAATAGTTTAAAAGAATTAATGATATTTATAATTCTATTAATATCTATATATCTATAAGATAAATATTTTTCTTGTTTTTTCATTTCTTAACAAATTGTTTTATGTGTAAAATTTTTTTTCCTGAGTGTATATGTTTAAGCTTTACCTTATAATCCAAATCTTCAGAACAACTGCAGACTACACAATATTTACCTAAGGCCTGGAAAACAAAAATATTATTTTAATATATTTCTTAAAATATGACGAAAAATACTAATATTAAAAATGATAGAGTAACCAAATGTCTTTATTAAATTTTTGAGAAGATATTTGCAATATTAAAAGATGAATTAGATTCCAAATTTAGCTATTCAAAAAACTCAAAATAGTACAAACGTATACATATTGCTACATATAGTTGATTAATTCATGTATAATTGTCATGTTTTTACATAAATATACAAATAAAATGCTAGTGTCACAAACTATACCCTTTTCCTTCATCATTTACTACCCCCACACACAGACATACACACACACACACACACACAGAAATATTAATCGTTTATGTATCAGTCAGTTCCTATAGTAAGTCTCCAAGTTAATACAAAGTATATGTTAGCTTATTGAGATCCCAAGTCCTCACACACAATAGGCATTCAAAAATTAATGAATTGTATGAACTAACAGATGTGATTGTTGAACGCAGTGAACATGTGAGCAGTAGGAATGATGTAAATTTTAGATGCCATTAAAGTTAAGGCAACAATCAAAAATAGATGTTTTTATTCTGGATATAGAAACTACTTACTTTTGCCAGATCTTTGACAGTCTCAGTTTTTCCTACACTAGCTGGACCAGCAGTACAGCCTCCAAGATTCAAGTGTAGCGCTGCTGTGAGGGTTAGCCAGCATCGGTCTGTGAGGGGTGTAATAACCAACCTTGGGGTACAGCCCAAGTATTCATAGCCATAAGTAAAACTGGCATCTCCTTGACACAGGTAACACAACTTTTGCTTTTCATTCCATTTATACTGCAAATGTCTAAAAGCAATATTGTTAATAATACTCATACATTTGGGTAAAATTATTTTTATTTTTTTCACATTCAGAAACATGATTAAAAATGGTTAAAAAATAGAAATCCAAATGTTAAATGAAAAGTGACATAAAATTTGACAATGACTATTAGATATGAAATATTAGGACTTGGAAGATGTGAGGATGGCCTTTGGCCTGAGCCTAAGCAACTCCATTTTAAAAACTCCAGTTTGAAACCTGCAGTCTCGCCAGGCACACCTAACAGAGCCCTCCAGTACGGCTCTCAGGCACAAACAAGTCACTTCCCCCAACCCTGATAAACTCAGAGTGAAGCCTCTGGCTGGCTGTCTTCCAATAAGAGGAAAGGCAAAAAGATCAGGGTGAGGACCACCAGACCAGTTTTTTAACCCCAGGGTAAATGATGTCACTGAGAAATCCAGTGGTAGCTTATAAGGATTGAAAGGGGTGTCAAAAGTCCCAAAATTTAGTATAATAATAGAGCAAATGAACAGACATTCAGCCAGCCAATACTGAGGCTCACAAGCTGGAGAGCCTGATGAGGACCTGGACTGACCTCCTTTTGCCTGATCCTCTGCTTGGTCCTCAACGCTCTCAAACTCCACAGCCACTTCTCCCTACGTCCCTCTCCTCAACTGGCCATCAGCTCCACCCCAGGAGAAGCCTGCCTTGGTTCCGGACCTGGTCACCATGGTCTGAGTGAGTGTGCATCTGCTGGACTTAAAGCCTAAGGCCTGAGACTTTTGATCTGACACTTGAATTTAGCACACAGATTGAATGTCTGTTATTAGCCTGTTATGATTAAGAGTGTTTGCAGTGCTTAGAACTAATTAATCTAGAATTGTTTGCTGTGAATTGATTATGTCTATTGCAGTGCCTAGCATTAAGGATTGTTGTTTTCTTGATTAAGAGCCTAAAGTGTTTCCAATCTCAAAAAAAAAAAAAGAACCAATAGAGTGAAATTGTATTGAGTGATTTGAGTGAATAAAGCATTGAAAAAGGCAGAAGCAGCGTGGACATTCTTTATTTCTCCCCTTTGACTGTGTAAGTCACATCTTTTGCCAATCACAACAGAAGACTATAAACTTAAGAGCACTCTTCCCTCTGAGGCAAATGACCTTGGTGAGTCTTGCTGTTTTGGTGTGATGTCAGCCTAAATGGAGGATTTATGTAAGAACCATCTCTATGCAGTTTACTATAGTTTCCAATAAGAATGCAATTGAAAGCATTGTTCATTAAATCTGGATCCTCATTAGAGTACTTGAGAGTACTCTATTATTATTTAAGTATAACATTAAATATTAATTAATATTAACATTATTAATTATTATATTAATTTTAATAACATCATTTAAGGATAAATAATTGAACTTTGGAGAAATTGATTTGTATTTATCCTATGAACACATGAGTTGTGTAGTTAATGATCAATTTTCTCCTCTCCAGGCTTTGAATTCAATCTGTGATCCACTTATAACTTTACAGTATGCATTTTTTACTCTATTTTATGTTTTCATCAGTACTGACTCATTATTTCTCAAAATAAACACACATGAAAGAATATTTTTGGAATAAATTTTAGTTTTGATATTTTTAAAAACATCAAAACAATGCCATGGGAAAAATCATCTCAAAACATTTTTAATAGCTGAGTGATGTTCTGGTTTTTGAATTATAAAGTGGAGGCAGGCACAATACAGAATGACTAAATGTCTTCACTGGTACTGTTTTTGACCTTTTTTTTTCTTCTTTCACTGCACTATGCTATCATGCAGTCATTTTATATCCTTATAAGCTCTTTCATAAAACCTTTCTGATAAAACAGGGTAGATTATAAAGAAATCTTTCAAAAGCAAGTACATTTTTAAAATGAAATTTCAAATAAAAGAAAAATTTTAAATGGTCTCACTACAACCACCTTCAAAAGTCTTAACTTGAGCGAACATACAACCATAAGCAAAACCAGAAAACTTCTAGAAAGTAACCTCATTTAAAAGTTTGAGACTTCACATTTAGTATAATAATCTTATGCTCAAAGATAGTGGCTCTCTTTTTCTATACTTTCATATTTCATATTTTGACTCTAGGTGGGAGAAAAGGAGGTTCTGAGTTGGGGAGGTAGCTTGAAATGTTGTCCAATTTGTTTATCCAATCTAGTCTGTTCCAGAATTGACAGCACAGGGAAAAGAGGAGGCACTACCTATTAAAAAACTGCTCCTTGGCTCAGAGGCAAAAGAGAAAATGCAACTACAAAAGAGGATAATAAAGACTGAAAGATAAGGCAGAAAGAAGTAAAAACCAGGGGAAGGGACGGTAGAAAAGAGAGATAAGAAAGTACAGGAATAGGGTAGCAAATCCCTGAAAATTAAAACTTGAGTTTGACAAAATTTAGAGAATGGATTTACCTAAAGATATATATGTGAGACATTATGTGTATAGTTATAGTTTATATCTACTTACCTCGTCCACTCAAAATCTTCTGCATTGAAGACATTTGTAAGTAGTAGATCCATCACAATATCTCTGCAGTGGACATAAAGAGTAAGAAATGCTCCTAGTGCAGTTTTTGTTCGAGAGGTGTTAGTATGTAACACTACTAGTTCTGCAGCCTCTTCTAGATGACACATCACATTAGAATGGACTTGTTCCAGCTTTTTTTTTGAGTGAGAACTCATAAAACTTTTGATACAATCATTATAGAACATGATTTGACTCTGAAAAAAACATACATACATTAATCAAAACATACATTTTATGTTAAAACGTGAAAGATAAGTTTTCATGAAGTATATGTGGTATGTGTATGCATGAATGCATTTGTGTATAAAAGCAAAAGCTTAAACATTTATATGTATTTGAAAGAGAAAGATTAAATTTTTATTGATACTTATGGGGACCTTATTTACTTATACTTTCTAAATTTTATATTCTTGACCCATTGTAATTAACCTGAGGACATTAACAATGGTAGAAATCTCCAAGATAAAATTGTTGTTTTCTCCATTAAACTAAAAAATAATATTTGTAGAATACATTGCCTATAATTGTAGTTGTCAGGAATATGTATAATTTTTGTTATTTGATGAATCTTTTTGCATTTACTCTTCCCATACACATAAGAGCTGTTTTAAGAATGCAACTAGATTAAGTGAAGATTGACTCTGGAAATAAAGGAGGGCAAGATATCAGGAGAGCTTAATAGGGTTGTGGCCTGTACAACTCGGTAAACTGTGATTCCAGTCACTCACTAAGTGCCTTCTGGAGAAAGAACATGTGGATGAGGGGCACATAATGAATTCATTTGTGGATATACTGGATTGGAAGTGCCCAAGAAACACATAAATAAAGCTATCAAGTGATAAAGTTATAAATAAGAGAAAAGTTAGCGTAGAGGCCACATATCATTGTGAGATTTTTCCAAAGCCAGATAGGAAGATACAGGATAGGAAATGTGGTACATCAGTCAGCATTCTGGGTTGCATGCAACAGAAACTAAGTGACTTTCTAAGAGGATGTAATGGATTCATAATCATCAGATCAACAGAAAGCTAGAGACTGAGGCTTGGGAAGTGGGCAGGAGCAAGAATTTAGGACAGACTGTGGGAACTATAGTCAAGGTCATGTCACAGCAGAGTCTGGTCAAATGCCACTGTACTGTTGTCAGTTATTCAGAATGCACAGCCTCAGGTGAGAACATCCATGGTGAGGGAGATTGTGAACCAGATTTTAGATTTGTATTTATCTGTTTATTTATAGAGGAATGAATTATAACTCTATCTTGGATAAATCCATATTGAAATTCTCTCAGTGGTCAATGCATATAGACATCTCATTATACCCACTCTCTTACAATGTCTTTTTACATTCATTGAAAGACAACTCCTAGTCATGTAACACATGCAAAAGACAAGAGGAAAGGGAGTTGTGAATTGCATTCATGGGATAGGAAATTAGCAGCTGCTAAGGCAGATGTGGGAAAATTTTTGGCAAAAGTACATGCAATGATTGAAGCTGACATCTACCATAAAGGACATCTGGAAATAGAATACAGATGGCTTCTTATTGTTAAGCATATTTGAAGCATAGGGATCTGAGAAAAATCTTTTTTGGTAGAGCAGATCTAATGATTTGAATTTCTGTTAAACTGCAGAAATGTGCAGATCAATTCATTGTAATTTTGCCACCTTTGTCATGAACAGTTTAAACAAGTCATTCAGTTTGAGATATAAGAGTTAACATTCAGTCAAACGGATAGCAAAAGGAACAGGAAGATTTGATAATCATAATTTGTGTGTACAATGCCAGATTATCGTAACAAAGAAAATTATGGTGGGTCAAGGCAAAATAAAAAGATATGATTTATTTATTTATTTTAATTTAAAAATTTGTTTTAATTAGTTATACATGACAATAGAAGGCATTTATATACTTCGATATATCATACATAGATGGGATATAATTTCTCATTTTTTAATTGATTTTTTTAAAAAAATAAATGACAGCGGAATGCATTACAATTCTTATTACACATATGCAACACAATTTTTCATATCTCTGGTTGTATATAAAACATGTTGACACCAATTCGTGTCTTCATACATGTACTTTGGATAATGATGTTCATCACATTCCACCATCCTTGCTAACCCGGAGCTGGAGTTGTAGCTCAGTGGTAGAGCACTTGCCTAGCACATGTGAGGCACTGGGTTTAATCCTCAGCACAACATAAAAATAAATAAAATTAAAAAAAATAATTTCTCATTTTTCTGAGTATATATGTTGTAGAATCATATTGATCATGCAGTCACATATATACATAAAGTAATAATGTCTGTTTCATTCTAAGATATGATTTGTTTTCAAGCTAAATAGTCAAGTATGTTTCAAAAATACTTGATAATGGTAACTTGGGGCAATATGGCTTCAGAAGAAACACTCTCTCCAAGGTTCATATTGACCCTGATAATTGACAGATTTAATAGAGTTTTCAGACATCTCCAGAGCCTTTAAAAATTATGACTAGACACATTTTTTTCTAGAGAAAATTAGAGAATCAAGCAAAAATGTGTCTTTCTTCTGTCTCAGCTTCCTTGACAACTCTAAATTTTACTTTTTTTTTTTCCCATTAGGTCACTTTTTTTCATAGACTCCCTGTCGTTTGCCTACTCCTTAAATGTTGATGTCCCTGTGTCTTTCTTTATCGCTCTTATTGTAGACATTCTGCTGGGAAAAATTTTACCACTCTCCAAGTTTCAACCACTACCTCTACCTCTGAAGAAAACTGCCAATTTTAACTTTGTCGATATCACACTTTCCTAATTTTCCTTCTATTTCTTTTTTGAGTTCCAGAAAAACAATAATTAACATTAACAAATATGCAGAGTAGGCAAAATAGTGGATTCCTAAAAGATATCCATGCCTAATCCCCAGAACCTGTGAACATATTACTTTACATGGCAAAAGGAACTTTGAAGATACAATTTAATTAAAAATCTTAAGATGGAGGGATTATTCTGGATTATCCAAGTGGGTCCAAAATAATGACATTTTTTTTTCCATCTGTGAGCAGAGGGCAATATGACTATGAAAGAATAGCCAGAAAGATGTAACACTGCTGGTTTTAAAGACAGAGAAAGAAACCATGAGCCAAGGAATGCTAGAGACCTCTAGAAGCCAGAAAAGGAAAAGAAATAAATTTTCCTCAAGAATCTCTCACAAGGAACATAGCCCTGCTGTCGCCTTAATCTTAGTCACCAAATTTTAGTAACTTCTTAATGAGAGCAATCAAAAAGTAATATAATGCAAAAACTAATTCATGATTTAGTTTCAATGTTATACTTGGAAAATTTTTAAACAATAGAAAAATTGAAGAATTAAACAGTGATACTTATATACCCACCACCTATATTCTATATTCTGTATAACTTTTTGTTACATTTACTTTATCACTTATTTATGCATCTGTCCATCTCATATTTAATGCATTTCAAAGTAAGAAACAAATATCAGTAGACTTTTTTTTTCCTTTTTGCAATACTGGGGATTGAACCCAGGAACATTCTACCACTGTTTTTATATCCCTCCCATTTTTTTTAATAGAATCTCATATGTTGCCTATGCTGTCATCAAACTTGCAATCCTTCTGACTTCATTTCCCACATTACTGTGATTATAGGTGAATGCCACTGTGCCCAGCTCAGTAACCTTCTTAATGATTTAGTTTCCAAATATTAATTATTTGGCAATGTAGCATGATCTATATTATATTATATTATATACATATATCAAAGTAATGTTAACTTACCACAATGAGTACCACTTGTCCTGGATGAGATACCACCCACAGGGAAAAATTTTGGTGGGTCCAGTCTTCAACTCCTTGATTCACAAATCTATTAAAAATGTATTTATATTACCTACATTTAATCATTGATCATGGCCATTAAATAATTGAGTGTGGCAAGGCCACAGGAGAATTTTTCTTTAAGATCTCTGATTGTTTTGTTCTAATTTAGGCATTTGTATGGTACCAAATAGAATTAACAGAGCTTTAATCCATGCTTAATGAATATTCCTTAACTTCCTCTTTAACATTAGCTATACTTTTCTAATGAGGTTATTGAATTTCTGGGAATGGTAAAAATATATTAAATCAGAAGAAGATATACTAGCTTTGGATTGCAAATACTATCAATGGCAAATATGTATTTAAATGTTTTGTATTTAAAATAATTTCTACAAAATTGAATATTGGGCTGAAACCCTCAGATGAATTTTAACAGTAAAGTCCTGCACTAACTTTAAAATTAATTATAAGGGAGAGGATATAAGTTATAAAAAAATCCAGACAGTTTTATTTAAGATCCAACTTAATATATGCCAACAGCATGTGTTTTGATAGAAACTAGTTGAAAGAATCCTACACACCAGACTACTGAGAAAATATACACATTATAACGGGTAGGAAAAGAGGAGACACATGAACACAAACCCAACTCTGAGCCTAGAATCTTAACAATCAGGAAGGAATCTTGAACTTCCACCTTCTTCCTGAGGAGTGAAGGGTTTGTATCATACTTATAGCACTCCAACTTTTATGATCCTTGCTGGAGAGTTTGGCTCTTAAATCACTTTGTATCTTAGTCTGTCATTATTGTGACCAAAACACCTGACAAGAACAACTTAGAGGAAGAAAAGTTCATAGTGGGCTCATGATTTCAGAGGTTCAATTCATGATTAACTAACTCCTTTGCTGTGGGGCTTCCATGAGGCAGAACCTAATGGAGGAGGAAAGCTTCTTAGCTCATGGCAGCTAGGAGAGAGAGAGAGAGAGAGAGAGAGAGAGAGAGAGAGAGAGAGAGAGAGAGAGAGAGAGAGAGAGAGAGAGAGAGAGAGAGACACCAAGGAAGCCAAGTGACAAGATATAGTCCAAGGTCATGCCCCCAGTGACCTACTTCCTACTACCCCACCTATCTACAGTTACCTTTTAGTAATCCATTAATTTATTAATCCATTGATGGTTTAATCCACTGATGAGGTTTCAATTCTCAGAATCCAATCTTTTCACCTCTGGACATTGCTACATTGCCTAACACCTGTGCTCTTTAGGGGACATTTTAAAATTCAAATCATAACACCTTACTTAGGAAGCAGCAGAGTCTTGGCACTGAAAATTTTTCTTGAAGCATACATAATAGAGGTGTTTTTAAGTAAAAAGAGATATAATAAGACTGTTCTAATCAAATTAGTTTTAAAATTTCACACTCTGAGGTACCTTTTTCATTCTAAGAAGTGATAGATTAAAATATAAAAAGACAACATTAAAAGGACTAAACCAAGTACAGAGTCCAAGGAAGTAAAATGAAACAGAAGTGCAAAGTAGCAATATGGACTGAAATTGGAGGTTGCCTGACATTGAATCTTTTGAAAAGAGGCAGAGGTGGAGATGAGTTCAGATCCTGGCCAGTTTTCAGATACACACAAAACTCAGCACACATAAAACTGTTCAAATGTCATCACGATTACACTCTCAAATTTATATTTACATTGTAAAATTATTATTTTTCATTTAGTCACGTGCCATCATCCTCTATCAAAACTCACTTTATAAGGGGCTTTACTTTATAAATTCTCTGGTTATTTCCTACCTACATTAGTAGCTAACCAAGTTTAATACAGACATAGACATACATATATATATATAGAGAGAGATATATACCTATATATTATAAAGTTTTAAGATTTAAAAATTGTACTTGCTTTTTTAGCACATCAAACATGGCTTTTTCTACATTTACCAGCCACTGTTCTACAGCACTTCTTATACGAATTTTCCTATGATTTAAAAAAATTATGAAAATCATTTTAAAAAAAGAAGAAAATCATTAAATATTATAATATTATGAATATTATTTTGATTCATGTTTAAGCCTGTAGACTTAATTTTATATGAACATTTATAATAATCATGGGCTAAGAGGCTATAATTCTATATCTTCTGGCTTTTCTAGATTTTTACTTAGAAAATTAAGCAGAAAACATATTACCTAGCTTTAGGAAATTCTGATATCAAAACCATGAATAAACACAGTAGTTATATTCTGAGTAAAATATGAATGTATGAGATTGATAAATTGTATTAAAAAACATCTTTGTATGCCTCACTGAATCTTTTTAAGAGCATTATGTGCTACTGATTGAGCTAGCCAGACACTTTGTTGGATCTTTTTTAAATAGCAGGATACGGTTAGGGGCTTTTGTGGATAAAAAGGCCTGGCACAGAATTTTGTAAATGACCTTTATATGGGAGGCCACAAGCCAGCAGTTAGAGAGCCCTCACTGGGGCTGTCAAGTTAGACCAGTATCAAGGAAGGGCCTAGCTCATTGCCTGGGAGCTCACCACCATGAAACCAGAGATGTGTGAAAACAACAATGACCCCAAATAGTAAACCTTCCCATCCAGAAAAAGGCAAGTGCTAAAGAGAGTTGAGAACTTAAGGTAGAATTCAATGATGGAGCAAAAGGCAGGTGAAAATTAGAAAGCTCTCAAGAGTTTGAAGATTACTTTTTTTTTTTTTACTTTTAATTAAAGCTAAAGTGAGAAGAACATGTACTATAGAAAGTATTGAAAGGTAAAAGTGTATTGATGGAAAAATATTATCTTTGAAGATAGTTTGCTTGGCAAACTTCTATGAAATATCAGAGAATTCAAAGAGATTTTGAAATTACGAGGTGTTATGGGACCTAAATGTTTAGTTTTAGGATATTTATCATACTTTGGCAGCACAAGACCTTCTCCTTCAGCAGATATGAGCATTTTTACAGCAGGAAGGCCAATTTCTTGTTTCCATATCAACACTCGTTTTATGTTTTCAAAACATTTCTTAAGATGGGGCTGTGAACCAGAAACAAATGTCAGTAACATTATAAAATCCTGATCTGGTCAAGAAATAATATTGCTGAACAGAGAATAGTGTTGTTACCTGTACAGACTCAGGATTTTCACTGCCACCTAGAATATCAAGAAGTGTAGCATTGCTAAGAAAGTAAAATCTTGGGAAAATCGTTCTTTTGATTTCAAGGTAATCCTGTCCGGAATGAAAAGAAATGTAACTCAGAATATATGTCCAATCATGATATGAATCCCATCCACACTTGGACTACATTTACACACTGTCACCATGACATTAAAAGTATAGTATAATAGATGTGGTAGTATCGGTCAGAATGATATAACATGCTCAATTAAAGATATACTCGAGTTGCTAACAGACTTTTAACAGAGCAAAACAAATAAATAGAAATTCCAACTAAAAGAGAAACAAATGAAAACCCCACATACACCATTTCATTATGGATCATTGATAAAGCCCTGGATTTTGGTGTTATTAGCAATGCTTTTGCATGCTCCCACTTTCTGCTCCTTTCCCTACATTTGAAATTATCACCTTGGAAAATTAGTCATCATTTCACAAATGACCTCTCATTCTACAGTACAGAGAATTCCTACACTTCCCACCACCTCTCTCACAACTTCACGCTAGCCTTAAGTCTTGCCTTCATTTCAGAGAAAAAGGCATTCAGTTGCGCCAGGTTAAAATACCTTGTTTTCTTTATTACCCCACTGTCTTCCATCTCTCCCTTGCAATAGGCCTCCACCTTAAATTTCTCTCACGAAAAAGTACAGGAAGCCCTCCCTTTCCCTTTGCTTTCTTCTAGCTACTGTTACTTGCCCATTTCTTCTTTATACCAAAGTTCTTGAAAAGACAATTTATTAACTCAAAAGCTATATTCTCTGTCAATTCACACTCTGCCTGCCATCTGGCCACTACTATTACCAAATTGACAGGGAGTGACATTTTCAAGGGTTTGTTGCCTCTACTGTTTTTGTTTTTATTTTTAATTTGCCCTTTGACCTCTATAATTTTACTTGCTTTTCTTCTGTCTCTTGGCCACTTCTTAATCATTTTCCTTCAAGGGACCCTTTCACCTCTATACCATAATTTTGACGTCTCTTGAGTTCCATCTTCATCACTCTTCACTCATTTTATTCTTCTTGAGCTATTTGATACATATCCCTTTGCTTTTCAGCTCAGATCATTACTCTCTACCCTAGATTAATATACAGTTATATCCCCTTATCTGTAGGTGATACATTCCCTGAACCAATCACTTAGTTGAGGTGGCAACTAAGTGATTAGTGGGCAGGGACTACACAAACTACGGGCATATTGGACAAAGGGATGATTCAAAACCCAGGAGGGATGAAGCAGGATGGTGTGGGATTTCATCACATTGCTCAGAATGGTTCATGATTTAAAGTTGTGAATTGTTTATTTCTGGAATTTTCCATTTGTAGTTTTAGACTCTATGAATAATTAAAACCATGGAAAGTGAAACTGCAGATAAGGAGGAGCTATTGTACTCCATCGCCCATTGAAGGTGTTCACCTGAATGTCCCACAACTATTAGATTTAGAGTGTAAACAAAACTTACTTGCTTCCACACAAGCCTCATCCTCTTCTGCTCCTATCTCTCTAATATGATTATCTTCCACCCTGTTGGCCAAGTTGTAAATCTAGACATGATCTGGGGCATCTTTATTTTATCCTCCATTTACCCATCCAATGCTTTTGGCTCCACTTTCTTTTGTTCTCACCACAGCATTATGTTAGCTGCCCAACATTTCTAGACTTTTTACTTGGATTTTAAATAACCATTTCCACTGCCTGCTATGGTTTGGCTAAGGTTGGAGTGTGTTCCCCAAGGCTCCATTTGCTGAAATTTAATCCCCATTGTGAGGAGTTAAGAAGAGGATGGAAACTTATTCTGAATGTGCTGTTTAGGGAGGTGATTAGGTTTAGATGAGGTTATCAGGATGGAGCCCCCATGATTGAAAGACCATAAGAAATGCACAGGCACACATGTATACTCCTTGTCTCTTAGCATATGATGCCCTATGCTGCCTTGGGATTCTGCCAGCAAGAAGGCCATCACCAGAGGTGGCCCCTGATCTCAGATTGGAACCATGAGCCAAAATAAATTCCTTTTCTTTATAAGTGCACAACCTCTGGTATTTCATCTCAGTGATGAAAAATAGATGAATACATTGTCCCCACCAGCATATCAATGTTTTGTCACCTCTGAAACTCATTTTGAAATTGGATTTCCAATGTGATGGTGGCAAGAGGTGATGGGACCCTTAAGAAGTCATGAGGTCTCCACTCATGGAAGGGGTCAGTGTTGCTTTCTGGAGACTGGGTTAATTCTCCTGGGAGTGAGTGAATTCCTGCTCTCCTTGGGACTAGATTAGTTACCACCCGGGGTTCCCTTTGTGTTTTAGCTCTTATGTTCCTGTTCACTTGCCCTTCCACTTTTCTGCCAGGAGGTGAAGAAGCAGGAGGCCCTTGCCAGATGTTAATGCCATGCTTTTGAATCCCAGCTTCCAGCTTCCAGAGCCAAGAGGCAAAATAGATTTCCATTTAAATTTAAATGGTTCCACTTTAAGTTACCCAGTCTTGTGTGTTCTCTTACAATAAAACAAACTAAGACAATGTCCAATCCATACTCTATGCTTTTTCGCAGAAAGATATTTCTGAATTAAATTATCTCATTCTTCTATTTAAAATTCCTCAGTGGCTGCTCATCAAAGTAAAAACTCATTACAATCAATGTTCAAAGCCCTTTACTGGCCGTCCCCTGACTCCCTGGAGAATGCAATCTTTCCCTACCAGTTTCCCATTTGTTACATTTTATCTGTAACATATTTTTCATCAGAAGGTACCATAGACGGTTTTGTGCCTTTGTACTTTTTCCATTTGCCTAAGAGACTCTTCCCATCGACCCATTTGAATTCTGACTCTTACTTAGCTAATACTTCGTTTTTAAAACTTTATTTTTAAAAATATTTAATCTTTATTTGTAGTTGGACACAATACCTTTATTTTATTTATTTATTTTTATGTGGTGCTGAGGATCAAACCCAGGGTCTCACACGTGCTAGGCAACACTACCTACCACTGAGACACTACCTCTGTCTCCAATACTTACACTTCTTTTAAGATCTAGGTCAGTTATAGCTTCCCCCATGCGGAGTTAATTTCTCCTATTTAAATATAGTCATACTACCAAACTTAACTTAGCATTGCAATAGTTCTTTACATTTTTTTTTTCCTTTTTGTAATATGTTTTGAGTTCTGTGACAGTAGGGAATATGTCTTTTATCTTTGTAGTCCAAGCACATAGCAGTAGTGCCTGGTATAAAGCAGGCATTCAATCCATGAAGAAATTAAAGATAAGTGATTTGTAATGACTTTCAGATATAATCCAAAGATGTGCCAGAAATAATTGAAATTCTTATCTCAAAGATTGTCTGGTAAACTTTATCACTCTGGGCACAGCTTTTTTGCCTGCCCCAGAGCATGAATTTGTACAGAAGAGATCCTCTAGAACTTTCTAGAGGCTGTGACTACCTAGGGGTAGTCTGCAGGAGTCGTCACTACCACTGTGACTTGTGTTCAACAAACAAAAACAAACAACGCTGGAACAAAAACTTGGTTTATGAAATGAAGTGAACACATGCATCTTGAAACTCAAATACGAAGACCCAATATTTAAGGATATGAATCCAGCTGATGATTTAATGTTCTGGCAATTTAAGAATATGTGGAATCAGGGCTGGGGTTGTGGCTCAGTGGTAGAGTGCTCGTCTAGAATGCACAAGGCACTGGGTTAGATCCTCAGCACCACATAAATATAAGGATACTGTGTCCACCTAAAATTTAAAAAAATAAATATATTTTTAAAAAAGAATATGTGGAATTAGTAATTTATAAGCTCATCAAAGTATTCTATTTCAACTTTTGCTGAACTTATCAACTTAATAATAATAATAGTAATGTTAATAAAATAATTAACCTTCTTTAAGTACTTTGTGTTAGCTCTTGGTGCTGTAGATGTATTATCTCATTTATCACAGGGGGCACTGTCATTCTCAATTTAAACAGTGGGAAACCTGGGCATTCAAAAGTTTGGTAATTTGCCTGAGTATCCTTTAGATTAGCCCATCCATTTTTTTTTCTTTTGATAGTATTTTCATTAACACTATAGATTATGAGAATTGAAAAAATTGTTGGTAGCTAAAGTTAAGGAGAAAGTCTTCACTGGAATTTGTTTTTGCAGTGTATTACATTAGTTTTGTAGATTTAAATGAGGTCTCATTTTAGGATTGCTATAGTTTTACCTCTAGACTTTTCTTTATATGCTCAAGATGTCTATTGCAATTTTGCAGAACTTCAAGAATTCCTGCCGAGATGGTTATTTGCAAAGCTTCCAGTTTGCCATGTATTTTTGACATTATTTCTTTCCATAGGGAGAGCACCTCAGAGAAAAGTTTTGTTTCTGCTGGAAGCTGCCTTTAGAAATAGAATTAGACGTAACTATTTTTGAAGCTGCTATAATTAAAATCTAAAAATCATTTGCCATAGAATATTGTAAATTTATGAAACAAGCTTGGTATGTTTTCTTTTACTTGATCAATCATTAATTAAAGATATCTTATTATCTATTATATACAAGTGATATATATGGTAAGAAAACAAGATAAATTAGACTACAAGTGTCGATAACAAGATTATATTTAATGTGTAGTGGGAAGTAGATATAACAAGTTCTACATAAAGTAAGTAGAAGCAGTTTGTGTTCTAAGAAATGTAATAAAAATAAAGAGTCCAATAGTTTTGATTTTGAATTTCCCCTTGGCCCCCATTATGGCACTATTGAAAGGTGGTAGAATCTCTAGGAGGTGGAGACTAGTGGGAGAAAGTTATGTAATGGGGGAGTGCCCTAAAAAGGGATATTTATGCCTCAGTTTCCTCCCCTCTCTCTCTTTGCTTTCTGATTGCAGCTTTGCTCTACCATTTGCTTCTCACCACAATGTATTTCCTAACCATAGCAACAAGACCAAGTAACCATAGACTAAAACCTTTGAAACCATGAGCCAAAGTAAACCTTTCCTCTTTATAAATTGATTGTCTCAGGCATTTTGTCACAGTGGTAGAAAGTTAACACAAATAACTAGTGGACATTTTAGAGAAGCAATGGGATTTTTTGAGATCTGAGTTTTAAAGGAATATAGCTTTGATGTGAGGAGAAGGCAGAGAGGACATTTTTCTAAGAGCAAGAGCATAGAGGTGTACATAATACAATTGGAAGTTTTGTTAATGATTATCTAATCTTAGAGAATAAGGAAATGTAATACAGGTGTCAGCCTTGGTGTAGAAATTTTACTTTACGGATTATTATCATGGTTTTTACACATTGGAAAAGAAAGGCAACACTTATATGTGGCATGACAATCCATTAATATATTAATTTGAGTTTTATTTCTGTTGTTGTTGAGGTTAACTGAGGGAAGTACCTTCAAAAGTTAAGTTTGCTTCTCACCTTCTCTGATCACTTATATTTTCCACTCCCATCCCTGTAGCCCCAACCTGATTCAAGCTCTTCATGGCTTGGAAGTTGAAGTGAGGAATAAAGGTCTTTTTAATTTTTATGAGTTAGTGTGACTTTGAGTTCTTTTTTGCTTCTTGAATGCTTTCTGGCATTGCAAGTATTTATGGAGAATATCACTGGGGTTTTGGAGACACCTCAACAGGAACCTCTACTTTGCCCTTAATTTTCTTTCTTTTCCCTGCTGACCTCTTACAATCACTCTTCAAGCTCCTGTTCTAAGTGGTATAATTCTGGTAATCTCTTGTTCTGACCAGCAGCTCTTTAGGGTCAATATCTTTCAAGATGGCTTTAGCTTGGAACTTTCTACTGTGTCTGCAAAATCTGTCAGAATTTTTCAACTTCCTCAGGACTGTTGACATTCTGTACCAGATAATTTGGTGGTGATAGTGGTGGGGTCCTGTGTATTGTAGGATGTTTTATAGAATCCCTGAACTCAACCCACTGGATGTCAATAACACCTCAATTTTGATAACTAAAAATGTTTCCAGGGTTTGCAAAATATCCACTAGAGGGAAAAATCATTTTTGTTGAGAACCACTGGCATAAGATAATCATGAATTCTTGCACTTCTTCCTTATTTTGCTAGCGAAGGCTACTTCAGAATTCTCTGGAGAAGAGGCAAGCCCTTGTTTCTAATGCTTGACTAGGCAATAAATGTCAAATTCTCCAGAGAACCCTTCCACTATTCTCCTATTCCCCATCTAGGGTGATAGGCCCTAAATGTTTCTGCAGTTCAGTAAAACTTCTCTCATGGAGATTTCGATCTCCCCTTCTACTAGTCTGGAATCTTTCCCAATCTCTCTGGAAGGAATGAATGCAGTCCTTACAGCTAACTTGGAGTGGGGGGATAAATTCTCCATACAGAATTTTCCCCTCTGATGAATCTATCACTCACCTCTTCTTTATTCAGATCTTCCTCACTGATTTCAAGGCCCATTATTCTTCCCTAGCTAAAGGGAAGTCCATAACTGATGGGTTTTTTCCTTATCTTTAGATTTATTGTTTAGGTACTTTCAGCATCTGCTCATTAAAAGCCTCCTTTTCAACCTAAGCACACTTAGTAAAAAGACAACTTGGTCACATTTTGAACTTCCTCACCAAGGAGCATGATCTCTCCATTAATGAGGAAATCTTTGGTAAAATGTAATATCAAAGTTCACTTTATTTATTTATTGATTGATTGATTGCAGTGCTAAGGATCAAACCCAGGACCTTGTGCCTGCCTTCTGCTCTCCCACTGAGCTGCATCACTAGCTGTAAAGTTTGAATTTAAGGCTCAAAGTCATAGCAACATAAAGAATTTTCTCTTTAGATATAATGTGGTTTCACCTTTGAAGACTTTCAGAATGACTGTAGGTTAATATAATAGAAGATTGTACGATTATTTTGTCAGTAGTTTAAATTCTGTCTAGATAACTCATTTGTCTGTACCAATCATTAAAAAAGTTAGAAGCCAACTAATTTGAATGCTGTGATTGAAATTTGTCAAGGCCATTTCTTCTTCCAATTGGTTCAAAGCAAGAAATTCTCATTCATGTATAAATGCAACTGCATGTTCATCATTCACACCAAAGTCACATTAATATTCTAGAACCGAAAAAATAAATAATATTGTGGCTTCAGGATTGTAATGATATATCTAACATTTCTTTTCCAGTTGTTTATATCTTTATGTCAATAATTGAGAACAAATGCTTTCTGATATAAAGATGATGCTTGTACTGTTTTATGAAGAAAAAAACTAATTAATGGTTCTGCAGACTATACTATTTTGTTCAGTGAAGAAATGATTTATCAAGAATTGCATAAAAACACATTCCCAACCATGCTACATTTGGTATATTTTGATTTTTTACCTTTGTATTTCTAAAGAATGGAAGATTGGTTCAAGATAAAGCCATTGTTTTTGACAGTTCATCCATACCTCAAGGGTATGAGAAAAGAGTTTAAGGTATTGATCCCATTCATTCACAAGATCCTACAATGATAAAAGAAAACATATACACTTGCAAATCTAAATATATAAAATTACTCTAAGAGTCATATACCAGAAACTGAAATCAAAGCTCATTACCAATCACTGACATAGAGAAAATTATTAATAGAGGGTCACATAAATAAATATAAACTCATTAAAAATTTAAAGAATGTTTTGAAATTAATATTTTTCAATCCATAGAGTAGTGTAAGGAGAGCTCTAGTTCCTCTACATCCACACCAAATACTAGGATGATCAATCTTATTAATTTTAGTTATTTCTTCACACATGTAGAAGTATCTCATTTTTACTTTATCGTATTTCTAATAAGTAATGAAGTTAAGCATCTTTCTGTGTTTTTTTTTTCCCTCCATATATGTATTTCAATCTCTGGCACATTTCCTTATTGGGCTGTTTTGTTTTCTTATTATTGCATTTTGAGAATTCTTTATATAATCTCTATATAAATCCTTTAACAGATACACACTAATATTTTCTGCTAGTTTGTGGCTTGTATTTTTGTTCCTTGAACAATGTCTTTTGAAGAGTAAATTTTTTAAAATTTTAATAAAATACAGTTTTAAATTTTCCTTCTGTGGGTTAGTGCTTTTGGTGTTATATTAAAGAAATCTACCTAAAACAAGACAACAAAATTGTTTCTCCTATGTTTTCTTCTCAAAATTTTTTTAGTTTTAGGTTTTACATTTGGTCCATGATCTTTGAGTTAAATTTTGTGTAGGCTGTAAGATATGACTTGTTTTTTATTTTTTGCATGATTATACAGTTGTGCCAGCACTATTTCTTCAAAAGAAAATTGTTTTTACTAACAATTATTTTTGTACCTTTGTTGAAAATCAGTTGTCCATATTTATGTGGGTCTATTTCTGTACACTCTATTCTGTTCTATTTATTTGTGTATCTATCTTATATAAATATAACCCTCTCTTGATTATTGTGGTTTTATAATACATCTTGAAAACTATGTAGTATTAATCATCTAGCTTCTTTTTAAAGTCTTGCAAACTTGCTAAAATAAGTTTGGTTTACTTTTAAAAAGATTTCATTAAATTTTCTTACATATGCTCTCCCTTCTTGAGTGAGCCTGGAGCCTCAGCGCGCTGAATTGGATCCTCAATAAATCCCCTTCTGCAATTGCATGAGTCAGTCTCTTGGTGGTCTCTTCCTCCAACTTTTCGCCGGACCCTTACATGTGGTGCTGAGGATTGAACCTGGGCCACACGCATGCTAGGCGAGCGCGCTACCACTTGAGCCACATTCCCAGCCCCCTAAAGGATTCCAACATGGCGGCGGGCGCGGAGAGATCAAGTCTCTGACCTCTTCAGTTGTGCAGGCATAGGGAGTCATAAACAACCTAAATCTGTCTGCTCAGGATCACTAGGCAATGTTGAGCTGACGTGAATCTGGGGCGAACAGTCTGGGCCTCTCAGAACACACTGAGCCCGGATCGGCTGAATTCAAGCTCCCGTTCGCCTGCTTCCCACAGACAAACAGCTGTGACTCAGCACTAATCCATCCGGCTGAAACAACTGGTCAGCACTTCTGATCCTACGGAGGTAAATGCCTAACGAGCCTTCATAGGTAGTGGCCACAGGTTTGAAACGGGGCTTGGGAGAGACAGTAAGGACCCACCCGTTGCATTGGTCACCCGGCAAAGGGAAACGAACTGTCGCCATTTGCAAGAGATACCACCATGGCAGAGAACTGACGTCATCAGACTGCAGCGGAGGAGATACCTTCATTGAAACCTGCGGCTACAGGTGTGTAGTCCCCTAGCCTTCCCTCTCCACACATCGGGGAAACCTTAAGGGCCCCTCCCAGCTCTCCTGTAAGGGCCCCTCCCAGCTCTCCCGTAAGCGTGATAGCCAGACCGAGGGAATCAGAGGTGGCACGGGACCCGTGGCGCGGAACTACCGCTCTCACCAGTGCTGACAGCTGAGGTCTCTTGCACCAGCTACCGGGGGCATGGCTACCAGAGGGCAAGTAAAATTCGCTGAGGACTCTCAGCCCCAAGCTCTACAAACTTAGGGTCTGAGGGAATGGCAAACAGGGAGAGTGTGCCCAGGTGTTCATGAAAACAGGGCTCCCGGGAACAGCAGACCTGGCGTGTAGCCAGTATTGTGGTGAGCGGCACCCGTGAGAGGGGCCTGGCTAGAGGAAAAGTGGGGAAGTGACTACACACAAGAGGAGGTCCTAGGCACTCAGGATTGGAGACTCGCCCAGTCTGGGAGGAGGAGCTGCTGCAAAGTGATTGATTCCCGCTTATTGAGAGGGCACAGCTCCACCTACTGGAAGAGAAGTTAATCAAATTCTAAGACTGCATTTATTAGTTTTTTTTTTTCTTTTTTCCTTTCTCTTTTTTTTATTTGGGTTTTTCTTTCATTTTCATTTTTCTTTCTTGTTGTTTTTTTATTTTTTTTTTACAATTTTAAAAATTTTTTCTTCTAATTTTAATTTTAATTTTTTTTTATTATTTTTTAAAAATTTTTTTTCTTTTTTTATTTCCTATTTTTTTCTTCTTTTATCTTTTCATTTCTTTTCAATTATCGTATCCCCCCTTCCTTGAATTCTACCTGCTTACTCTCATTCTCTTTAGTGACTTCTTCCCTTCCCTTCTAATACCTTTCCTCCCAAGCATCAAATAAATTTATAGGACTAAACAGTAGCTCAGCAGTCAAACAGAACAGGAAGTAACATGAGCACCTTCAAAAAGCAAGGAAGAAAAGGAGTACAAACAATGCAGGACAGCCTAAATATTCAGGAGGACCTAGAGACATCAGAAAAATGGTCATATAAAGAACTCAAGGAACACCTTAGACAGATGGAATGGAACCTTAAAGAGGATACAAGACAGCAAATTCAAGCAGCGAAAGAACACATTGAGAATGAATTACATAAACAGATAAAAGAAGAAGTTAAGCATCTTTATCAGGAGATATAGATTATAAAAAATAATCAAACAATAATTCTAGAAATGAAGGAAACGATAAACCAAATTAAAAACTCAATTGAGAGTATCACTAACAGAGTGGAGCAAGTAGAAGCCAGAACATCAGATAATGAAGACAAAATATATCATCTTGAAAAGAGTCTAGCCAACTCAGAAAGGTTGGTAAAAAATCACGAGAAAAACATTCAAGAGTTATGGGATAACATAAAAAAAACAAACTTACGAGTCATCGGGATAGAAGAAGGTACAGAGATTCAAACCAAGGGAATGAGTAACCTGCTGAATGAAATAATTACAGAAAACTTTCCAGAAATAAAAAAGGAAACAGATATACAAATTGAAGATGCATATAGGACACTGAGCACACAAAATCACAGTAGACCACCGCCAAGACACATTGTTATGAAGATATCCAATATACAGAACAAAGAGAAAATATTAAAAGCTACAAGAGAAAGGAGACAGATTACATTCAGGGGTAAACCAATAAGGTTAACAATGGATTTTTCATCACAGACACTGAAAGCAAGAAGGTCATGGAACAATGTATTTCAAACACTGAAAGACAATGGATGCCAACCAAGAATTCTGTATCCAGCAAAATTAAGCTTCAGGTATGACAACGAAATAAAAATCTTTCATGATAAACAAAAGTTAAAAGAATTTGCAGCCAGAAAACCAGCATTGCAAAGCATTTTGAGCAAAACACTACATGAGGAAGAAATGAAAAACAATAACCAAAACCATCAGGGGGAAGAGCCTCGGTAAAGACAGAGGGCAAGGGGAAAGATAATTATGGAGAAACAAACTAAATTTTTTAAAAAAAGGATAAATAATCAAACATGGATGGAAGTACAAACCATATATCAATAGTAACTCTGAATGTGAATGGCTTAAACTCTCCAATAAAGCGACATACGCTGGTATCATGGATTAAAAAAACAAATCCAACAATATGCTGCCTCCAGGAGACACATCTGATTGGAAAAGACATACACAGGCTGAAGGTGAAAGGATGGGAAAAAATATTCCATGCACATGGTCCTCGTAAGCAAGCAGAGGTGGCCATCCTCATATCAAATAAAATCGACTTCAAGACTAAGTTAATCAAAATAGATAAAGAAGGACATTATATACTGTTAAAAGGAACCATTCACCAACAAGACATAACAATTATCAATATTTATACACCAAATAATGGTGCTGCGACATTCATAAAACAAATTCTCCTCAAGTTCAAGAACCAAATAGACCACAACACAATAATTATGGGTGACTTCAACACACCTCTCTCACCATTGGACAGATCCTCCAAACAAAAGTTGAATAAAGAAACTATAGAACTCAATACCACAATCAATAACCTAGACTTAACTGACATATATAGAATATATCAACCATCATCAAATGGATATACTTTTTTCTCAGCAGCACATGGATCCTTCTCAAAAATAGACCATATATTATGCCATAGGGCAACCCTCAGTAAATATAAAGGGGTGGAGATAATACCATGCTTTTTATCTGATCACAATGGAATGAAACTGGAAATCAATGATAAAAGAAGGAAGGAAAAATCCTACATCACATGGAAAATGAACAATACGTTACTGAATGATCAATGGGTTACAAAAGACATAAAGGAGGAAATCAAAAAATTCTTAGAGATAAATGAAAATACAGACACAACATATCGGAAACTATGGGACACAATGAAAGCAGTTTTAAGAGGAAAATTCATCGCCTGGTGGTCATTCCTCAAAAAAAGAAAAAACCAACAAATAAATGAGCTCACACTTCATCTCAAAGCCCTAGAAAAGGAAGAGCAAAACAATAGCAAATGTAGCAGAAGGCAAGAAATAATTAAAATCAGAGCGGAAATCAATGAAATTGAAACAAAAGAAACTATTGAAAAAATTAACATACTCATCTAGGTGGTTATTTTTATTTTTTAATTTTTCTGTATATTTTTCTTTGTTTGTTTGTTGTTGTTTTGCTATTTTTCTGTGGCTCATTTTTTTTGTTCCACATTGATAGACCATGTAAGCTATTTGACTTATCCCTTCTTTGTAATTCATTGAGTTTTCTAAGGCCCACCTAACTGACACTTTCTCTAAACGTTTGTGTATTTATGAATAATGTGATTTCCATTTGTTCAGTGTATACATTCTCTGTAACTCTATATGTCAATATATTTATATAGATTTATGTATATATATGATCTATTATCTTAATTTTATTATTAAATATTTATATTATCACATCTTATTGAATCTCTTGAAGTTTTAAAATGATTTTTTAGATATTTATGTGTGGCTACTCACTGAAGAATTATCAGGATATACTGAACACCGCTGGTAAAAAGTCATGGCTTGTAGGGTCATATTTTTATATGATCTAAATTTATCTTTTCTGTCCCAATTAAACATTCTGACACTTCCTCATGAATAATCAATGTTCCCATAAAATTATTTCTAGTATTCAAACTATTAAATATTCATTCTCACTTCTATTTAAGCATATGAAAGACTTATGTAATTTAAAAGCAAGTGCAAAACTGTAGGATGCAAAAATTACTTAAAGTGAGAAACTGTAGAGAATAAAAACATTTTATCTTTGCCATAAAATTTACCTTAATGGGTTCGAGATAGGGAGATCCTTTAATTGTTGCAAGTAAGATTTGAGATTCTTCTAACTGAGCAAATATATCATCTATGAAATTAGATGAAATTATTAGGATAGAGTACATCTCTGTGTGATGAAGAACTACACGTAAAGGGGTAGTGTTCCAAAGATTGATAATCTTGAATAGCATTTTTTCAAGAGCAGCTTCATTAGTTGCTGAGTTTGATATTTCATTTATTTTGTTTTCAAACTGAAATATCTGAAATGAACACATTATTATTTAATATTAGGTGGAGCAAACAATTCCTGAAACATTTAACATGGACGATCTAAATGTATGTTTTAAAAGGTTCATCAGAAGAATTGAAGAACTGATTCCAGTTAAGTTTATATCTTAAATTGAGATTTAATGGCAAAACCTGAATGACATAGTGCTTTTCAGTTTTTAATTATTCTAACTATTTCACATTCTTCATTCTTAGTGAAAATTAATTATTTTTTTCTTATTGTAGTCAATGTAATAATATATACCTATTGTGTATGTGTAGATGGCATTCTTTTTTATGCATATACTTTTGGTTTTTATTTTAAAGAAAATTATATAAAAGATTCCTATCATTACTGCTTTAGTAGTTTACATTTTTATTAACCTCAATAAATATTGAGATGTAAGTGATAAAGTATGTATTGCATGTATGAAATATATTTTTGTTATTCATGTATGTATTTATAATATTTTGTATAGTTTATAATGATTGATTTTTTTGAGGAGCAAATTTTTACCACATGCACATCAGATAGAGCACTAATCTCTAGGATATATAAAGAACTCAAGAACCTTAACACACATACAAAAACCCAAATAACCCAATCAATAAATGGCCCAAGGAACTGAACAGATGCTTCTCAGAAGATGATATACAATTAATCAACAAATATCAACAGAATCTACCACTATTCCCATGTGTCACCTTCATGGGACTGAAGAATGATATCTAATCTCTATGTTTTGATCATGCAGCTCAGCAGGGATTATGGGCAGGCATGATTAGTTTTCATAATTTCTTATAAGCCTGCCAAAGATGGGGTAAGGATGGTGAAATCAGCTGACTGCTTATGGTCTTAACAAATAGTTTCAGGAAAGAGGCTTACCTTTTAACATACATTATTCAGCCAAAGACAGATAAAAAGCCATGGGACTATCAGAAAGAAAGGACTTTTTAAAAAATATTTTTTTTAGTTGTTGATGGACTTTATTGTCTTTATTTTTATGTGGTGCTGAGGATCGAAACCAGTGCCTCATGCATGCTAGGCGAGCACACTACTATTGAGCCACAACCCCAGCCCCAAGAAAGGACTTTGTGACTAACACTCTGAGATTATTCAAAACTAAATCCAGATATTGATCATGTAAGGCAAAATTTCAACCAAGTGAATCTAACACTGTTAAGTCTTTATAGTCAAAAGTTTGGAAACTGATTTACAAATAGTTTTGTTTTCCTATTTGAAGAATCTGAGAAGTTTCAGATGAATCTTAATGCTTATAATGAACCATCTTGTGGTGAACCAGCTATGGGCTGTATGTGTGAACTATGAGCATGAGTATATTTATGGACTGGACTGATGTTGCCTCTCTGTTTGGGCTGGCGATATATGTGTCCTTTTCGCTTGCTCTGCCTATGATCCCCACACAGCATCTGAGATGGGTGTGGCCTTCCAAGATGTCAATCTGCTGACCATAAGACATCACGAAGCTAGACTCAATCCCTTGAAACCTGACCTCTCTCATTAGGGTGGAACTTTCTCCAGTGTCTTCCCCTCAATAAAAAGGGGCTTCAGAGCATCTTCCTCCTCTTTTTTCTGCCTCCCTTGTGGGAACTAGAGTAGAGGAGCCATCTCTGAAGAATACCAAGGAAAAGTTATTTTCTCTGTCTTAGTGTAGTTATTTCGTGCCAACCCAAGTTCACCTGGAGTGACTTTGAATAACTTAGTTGCATGTTGTGGCACCATCTACCTGTATTATAAAACACAAAGCTTTCTAAAGTGGAAATGATTAACCATAAAGAGATAATGTTCATTTATGTAAACCATTGACCTCTTTCTCTTAACTTTATGACATATTTTCATGTGATTGGCTTCTCAGAGCTTGTATGACATCTTGGACAGAATGGTTGTCATATGATATCATGATATTGACAGGATTAGGACCTATCCTAGAAAGTTTGGCTGCATGACTATTATCTCTGGGTCAACCCCAAGAAACTCAGGTTTTAAAAAATTAGGGATGAGTTTCTAGGCCAAACCCTGTCCATCTATGCACCTATAGATATTTGATAAATTGTTCAATTTCTACAGGATTACCCAAACCATCCAGGAACTCTCAGAGTTCAGTTGAGGTTGCCTGCTGATGGCCACTTCATTCCCTCTATTATTATAGTTCACTTTAAGAAGAAGAGTTCCTTTAGTGCCTGGCTACAAAGTACTTTAGGATTGAAAATATGTTCTTTTTTGTTCAGATGTCCTGTTCAACTAATTTGGATCCTCCCCAGACTGCAAAGGATATCCCTTTGAAGCTAACCATTCAAGTTAGAAAGGTGAGGATAGCTCACTGGAGCCCTCTGGGATATTATAGGCCACCAATCCCATGTAAGCCTCTTGCTGCTCCTATCTCTGTCTAGCCTAATTTTATTTTTGCTGCTTCTCTCAGTTTTATAAATTCTTACTCTCAACTTAACTTGCCCAGTTATAGTTCCATTAATCCAAGCCTTTGAAAATGGAACCATCAATGAAATTGTGCTTTATTTTCAGCATGGTGGTCTGAGGATTCCCCTGTTGGCATTGACCCTGAATGTTCTGCAATTATCTAGATATCTGACTGAATTTATCTTTGGCATATAGATTGTTTAGGAGGCTAGAGCAATAAGAAAGTATGATAGATTCAGATAGGAAGCAGAGTAGAAGAACAAGAGAAGATTTAATAATTACTTCATGATTTTTGGTGTAAGTAGTTGGAAGAATGGAGCTGCCATTAGCTGGGATGGAAATGCTGACCGAGGAAAAGTTGAATTGGGGAGATGGAGAATAAAAAGTAAAATTTACGACAGGTTAATTTTGAGATATCTCTTAGAGAGGTCAATAGAAAAACTGGATATACAAGTCTGGAGTTCAAGAGAGGTTTAGATTAGGACTGGAAATATAAACTAATTTTAAAAGTCAAAGTTATCTTTAAAAATTCTTCTTTTTAAATTCCTTAAAATATTCCCCATGTTCTTCTGTGCAATAGAATTATAGATGCAATGCTGGGTTTGATTATAGTATGTATACTTCAAACATAAAAGAAGCATATTATAACTTAGGAAGGAAAATAGGAAACTTTTTACCTCCAAAAAAACTGAAAAAAAATCATAATTTTGTGGCAAATCAAGTTATTGCTAACTAGACATTTCAGATATAATATCAAATTATTGGTAGTGCCATCCTAATACTCTTGATATACTTACATTTTATACAAAATCAGATGCAGTACTTTTGATTTTTCGGTTCCTATAAATGTATAAATTTCTGTTCTATAAGAAGTAGCATTGTTAAATTATTGAATTTGTCACATATGAGAACCAGTATTACTATTTTCTAATCATTTAGATAACAAGAGCATAAATGAGTAGCTTACCCACTACTTCCAATTATACATAAGATCCTATCATATATTATCTACTATTTTCCCAGACATGTTATACACTTTTATCTTTTCTAATTCCAATTCCTTATAAATTTACTTGCCTACTTACAATTGGCTGCTCTAGGATTTCATTCTATTGCTTTCCAACTGTATTTACCTTGAGGCTTAGAAGATTCTCCACAGTACAGTTTTTATCTAGGTTAATTGACTTTCCAATAATCTCCTGGAGAGCCTCCCAGTGCCTCTGCTTGAGACACGGGTTTCCCAGTGCTGTGATGATTGGTAGATGTTGTTTAAAATTCATCACCGATTGCTTAAGATGTGTTAACAAATCATTTTTAGGTAAACCTATAAATAACAATATAAATCGGTAGGCTTCAATATGTTTATGTTCATATTTTTTAACCAAATGAATTTAAAAAATAAAAATTTCCCTTTAAGATTTACTAATTTAATGTAATACTACTCTATCAGTTTTGTGTCTGCATTATAATATAAGATAATGGCCTTTAACATTACCCTTTCATATGAATCAATTATGGATTAAAATAAAGAGAAATGGTTGTCAAGAAGAGTAACTAAAACCTAAGACTATCAGAGCCAACTTACCTTGGAAATGTGATAAGAAGGATGCCCACCTCCACAGGATTTCCCAGATTTTTACTGACAAGATAGATATACAGATGGAACAAAAATGGACATTCATAAGTCTGTCATAGGTTTGGGGACTTTGAAAATTTTCTAAATAAAGAAGAACGTCGAGGGGAAAAAAATCCACCATTTCTATTATTTCACAAAGAAAATATTTTAACACTGAAATGTAGGTGATGACTTGTTCATATGTCATCATTGGTTGGTCCTTGAAAACAACTGAGGTACAGGACTCAAAGCCTAAGCAGTTGAAGGTTCATCTCTTATAACCTTTTACTCAACATATAAAAGAAATGGGGAGGCAATAGAGAAACAGCCCAAGTTGGGGACCCTGAAAAACTAAAACTATACCAATAATCTTAAAAAATCAAATTTGTACAGATGGAGCTTCTTCTATAAACCTACACTGAATAGTATAATGTTTTACAAGACCTGGTTAAATAGGAGATCAAGAGAAGAATTTTTATATTTGACAACTTTTGTGTATTTCTTCCTTTGAGAAGTGTCTGTTTAGTTCATGTTCAACATATCTAGCAATTAGAGAAATGCAAATTAAAACTACAATGAGATTCCACCTCACTCCAGTCAAAATGACAGTTATCAAGAATACAACTTACAATAAATGTTGGTGAGGATGTGGAGGAAAAGGTACACTCATACAGGGCTGGTGATACTGCAAATTGATGCAACCACTATAGAAAGCAGAATGGAGATTCCTCAAAAAAATTGGAATGGAACCAGCATTTGACCCAGTTTCCTACTCCTTAGTATATATATCCAAAAGACTTAAAATCAGCATACAACAGTGACGCAGTCACATCAATATTTATAGAAGCTCAATTCACAATAGCTATGCTATGGAACCAGCCTAAGTGCCCCTCAACGGATAAATGGATAAAGAAAATGTGATATACATGGGCTGGGGTTGTGACTCAGCGGTAGAGCGCTCGCCTCGCATGTGTGAGACTCTGGGTTTGATCTTCACTTATTTATAAGTGAAATAAAAGTATTGTATCCAACTATAACTAAAAATTAAATATTGAAAAAAGAAAATGTGAAATAGAAACACACACATCACATTATACACACACATACAACACACACACACAGTCATAAAGAAAAATGAAATTATGGCATTTTCCAGTAAATGGATAGATCTGGAGACTATCATGCTAAGTGAAATAAGCCAGTCCCCAAAAATCCAAAGGTCAAATGTTTTTTGCTTATATGTAGACGCTAAAGCCACAATAAAGGGTGAGGGAAAAGAGCAGTTTGGTAGATTAGACAAATAGAATGAAGGGAAGGGAGGGGAGATAGGAATAGAAAAGGCAGTAGAACTAGGTGTGGTGACACATGTCTGTAATCCCAGCAGCTTGGGAGGCTGAGAAAGGAAGATAGTGAATGCAAAGCCAGCCTCAGCAACTTAGTGAGGTCTTAAGCAACTCAGCAAGACCTAATCTTTAAATAAAATATGAAAAGGGCTTGGCATGTGGTTCAGTGGGTAAGGCCCCTGGGTTCAATCCCTGGTACCCAGAAAAAAAAAGACAGTAGATTGAATAATTTTCCTGTGTACATATGTGAAAATACTGAAATGAATTCCACCATCATGCATACCTACTAATTAGAATAAGGTATATTCTATGCTTGTATAATTATATCATAATTGATTTTACTGTCATGTATAACTAAATAAATAAAAATAAAAAGGAGAGACAGAAAGAACAAGCAAACTTTAGATTTTGCCAGTTTCAACTTTGGCAAACAACAATATTATTTCTGTGAAACTATGGCTATAAGAATGTGTTGTCTACTTGTTAATTCATATATTGTTCTCTGAGACATGTACATAGCAAACCACATTGAGAATGCACACAATGAGTATTATTTTAAAGCAGTGAGACTGATGTGCAGCTAGTTTTTCTTTTTTTCTAAAAAATTTGTGATAGCTTTATTTCTTCTATAGTTTAGGGATAAGAAAAATAAAATTTTGTATTGCTTGTTCAGGGTTTTTTGTTTTTGTTTTTGTTTTTTTGGTTTTGCTGAGTGATAAGCTAGGAGTCTAAAAAAACAAAACAATCTCTTAGCTAGGTGAAATAAAACTTTCCTCCTGGAAAGGACATAATCTTATAGAATCCTCTCAGAAAGAGTCTCTCTCCATTGGCAAAATTTCAAATTTGATGATTAGCACCAGGGAAACCTCTCAGAATGACTTTTTAGCTGTTTCCCACACTGCCCAAAGGATACCATAGGTATAGAAGAGAATTTGGGTAAAGATTCTGAAGGTGGGCCTCTATCATTAAAATAACTCTGGACAATACTCTAGCAAGAGTTAGAATCTGAGTCAAGTGTCTGGAGTTCTACCACAGAATTGACTTTTGTTTACTTTATTAAAAAACTCTTTAATGTTCTTATTGGTGCATTATAATTATACATAATGGTGGGGTTCATTGTTGCAAATTCATATATGTACACAATATAACAATATATTTTTTGTCCAATATTATTCTCCAGTATTTTCCCCTTTTCTCTCTTCTTCTCTCCACCTAGCTCCTTTCCTCTACTCTACTGGTTCCCTGGATTTTCATGCAGTATCAACTTTTAAAGGAGACAAAATTTGTTATTACTTCTTCTTATTATTATTGGCAAAGCTTTAATCTCTTGTTTCAGCAAATAATTCCTACCTAAACTACTATATTGTTCCTCTAGCCATAATGGTCAACCAAAGACAATGATTACATTGCCCAGAGGCCATATTTTATGTAATCCTAGGTGAGTGAGAAAATTTGAGAAACACATTTTTACCTTTTTCTAGTACAATGATTATATTCAGCAATTTTGTAATAGTTCTCTGTACTAATTCTACATCAATACTTTGAAGAGAACACTTCCTCCATTCCCAGAAGTACTTTTCCCATTCATCTTGTGCTTCCCATAACATTTTCCTCAAACTTAAGTCACATTCAATGTCAGAGATTTCTGAGAGCACAATATTTGTAATTTCTTCCATATTAAGAGAATGCATATGATATTGGTGATCGTCAAAATGATCCTGATAGCTTGAGTAGGTTTTAATTTTGTTAACCAAACGTGCAGCTTCCTCTGAGAAAGTCCGAATCATTTCCATTGCCATTTGCACTCGAGTACCAATAAAAAACAGAACAGGAGTTCCTATCTAAAAAACAACAGTAGTCAGACATTTTCAGAAACCAAAACATTCAGAAATTACACATTTTGCTGACAATTACATTAGTATATAATCCAAGATCTAACATGATAAGTGAAGTTGGAACTATCATTACATTAGGCTCAGGCAAAGACCTAAAAAGGTTTCAGGGGGGTTTAGCCCTTTTTTTTATGCTAAAGGTTCCTTTGGGACTCTTGAAGCCTCTGGTAAGTTAGCAGCTCTGCTGCTGATGGTTGCCTACATTCATTCATAGATGAAGAAAATGCTAAATTCCAGTTAGAGGTTACTGAAAATAGAGATATAATTTTATTTCCCATTGAAGTTCACGTATTACTAACATTCTGTGAATACCAGGTTAAGAATACTGGATTAAAATTTTTTAGTTATGATACCACAGAAAGCAAATATCTATTTGCATAGTAAGGGAAGATCAAGTTTTTGGTGAGAATAAACAAAAAACTTACGTTGGCTTTTAAATTACTAACGTCCACTCGTAGACCAGCAATATTTGCTTCCAATTTTTCCCTGAATTTTGTTATGGCAGCCTCCCTGTTTGTTTTATTTAACTTTATAGTTGTTTTTAGTTGATGAAACTTGGCAAAAAGAATTTTATATATGGCAATTTGCTCTTCTGAAATATATAAATGGTAATATCTCACAACAGAATACAACTGATTAATTGTTAAGTACTCATCTTCTAATTGAAATATTTTGGATGAAATCGCTTCCAAAAAAGTGAAGTGTTCCACAAATTCTTCTACTTCAGTGGGCTTGGATTCCAGCTGTTGCAGTGCGGATTCTATGATCTGAAGTCATCAACATGTTAATTATAATTAGGCAATAATTTTTCACCAATTTTGAAGACTAACTACTCTTTTCTATTTCTCTGACTTCTATTTCAGAAAACAATGAAAACATCTTCTGGACATAATTCTAAGTGTGATTTAAATCTTAGGGCATTAACATGTTAAGTCCTTCTGTTGTTGAAAGAAGGCATTTGAACATATGTAAAAAGAAGGCATTCTCACATGAAAATAAATGCTACTCACATAATGAAAGAACTACTGTGAATAACTGTTTTCAAGAAATAAAAGCAATGTAAATAGTAAGAGTATTGAACATTTGTGTTCTAGGTTCTTTAGGTACCTGATTTATTAAGATAGTGTGTTTGCTAATTAATTAGTCTTATTTTCTCTAGTTTATACTGGAAACAAATGAGTCTCAATGGGAATAATTAGACTAAGGTTAGAAATATGGCAAGTTACAGAACTATGATTTAAATCCCAATCTAATTCCCTTTTGTATTATTTTTATCATAATTATGTCCATTATATGTATCAGATCTACACTCTTTTCAGAAGTATTTCATTCCATGCAATTTTTGAAGTAATTATATCTCTGTTCTCAGATTATCATTTTTTCATTGTTTTGAGGACTCTTGATGAATATTTATGTATGATTTTACATAATTTTGGAATCAAAGTCAGTTCAGTTTTCATTCTTCACAGGCTTGTATTGCTTTTATGTGACTATTTCATCATAAAAATTGCATGTAAAACTTGCAATATAAGAAAGTTCATAAATTAGAAAGTGATCTATTATTTCATCACACAATGATAACCACTGTTAATACCCATTGGAGTTTTTCTCTGTATGTGTCTCTTTTATCATAGAGTTTATATAAATAGGCTTTACATTCAGAGAGATGTGCTTGATTCTCAGCCTTAGTATTTACTAACAGTATGAATCTAAGCAAAATAGTTTTACTTTAGGAATGTTGGTGTCCTCATTTGTAATCCTGAGTATCAAATAAGATAATTTAATAATGGGCTTATAATAGTGTCTGGAACATAGAAAGTACATCAATAATGACTGGTAAAATAAAATCGTAGAAAAGTTTTCCTTATAAATGCAAAAATATTACAAAATAACATTTATTTGTATGCACACGCTTGCAAGCAAAATCTTCAATTTGGATGGGAAACTAACCTTAGAAAGCCAATTAATATGATTCCTCACATTAAAAGATTAAAAGCTGAGAGTTTGTGGTGCATGGCTCTAAACCCCCTTTTTTATATACATATATTTTTTATTGGTTGTTCAAAACATTACAAAGCTCATGATATATCATCTTTCATACATTTGACTCAATTGGGTTATGAACTCCCATTTTTACCCCAAATACATATTGCAGAATCACATCGGTTACACACTCACATTTTTACATAATGGCATATTAGTGACTGTTGTATTCTGCTACCTTTCCTATCCCCTACTATCCCCCCTCCCTGCCCTCCCAATTTCCCTCTCTACCTCATCTGCTGTTGTTCAATTCTCTCCCTTGTTTCCCCCCCCTCTTTCCCCTCACAACCTCTTATATGTAATTTTGTGTAACATTGAGGGTCTCCTACCATTTCCATATGCTTTCCCTTCTCTCTCCCTTTCTCTCCCCCCACTCGTCTCTGTTTAATGTTAATCTTTTCCTCATGTTCTTCCTCCCTGTTCTGTTCTTAGTTGCTCTCTTTATATCAAAGAAGATATTTGGCATTTGTTTTTTAAGGATTGGCTAGCTTCTCTTAGCATAATCTGCTCTAATGCCATCAATTTCCCTGCAAATTCTATGATTTTGTCATTTTTTAGTGCTGTATAATACTCCATTGTGTATTTTTTTATCCATTCATCTATTGAAGGGAATCTAGGTTGGTTCCACAGTCTAGCTATAGTGAATTGTGCCGCTATGATCATTGATGTGGCAGTATCCCTATAGTACACTATTTTAAGATCCTCAGGGAATAGTCCGAGAAGGGCGATAGCTGAGTCAAATGGTGGATCCATTCCCAGCTTTCCCAGGAATCTCCATAGTGCTTTCCAAATTGGCCTCACCAATTTGCAGTCCCACCAGCAGTGTACAAGTGTACCCTATTCCCCACATCCTCGTCAACACTTATTGTTGTCTGACTTCATAATGGCTGCCAATCTTACTGGAGTGAGATGGTATCTTAGGGTGGTTTTGATTTGCATTTCTCTGACTGCTAGAGATGGTGAGCATTTTTTCATGTACTTGTTGATTGATTGTATGTCCTCCTCTGTGAAGTGTCTGTTCAGGTCCTTGGCCCATTTGTTGATTGGGTTATTTGTTATCTTATTGTGTAATTTTTTGAGTTCTTTGTATATTCTAGATATTTGGGCTCTATCTGAAGTGTGAGGGGTAAAAATTTGTTCCCAGGATGTAGGCTCTCTATTTACCTCTCTTATTGTTTCTCTTGCTGAGAAAAAACTTTTTAGTTTAAGTAAGTCCCATTTGTTTATTCTTGTTATTAACTCTTGGGCTATGGGCGTCCTATTAAGGAATTTGGAGCCCGACCCCACAGTATGTAGATCATAGCCAACTTTTTCTTCTATCAGATGCAGTGTCTCTGATTTGATATCTAGCTCCTTGATCCATTTTGAGTTAACTTTTGTGCATAGAGAGAGAAAGGGATTCAGTTTCATTTTGTTGCATATGGATTTCCAGTTTTCCCAACACCATTTGTTGAAGATGCTATCCTTCCTCCTTTGCATGTTTTTAGCCACTTTATCAAATATAAGAAAGTTGTAACTTTGTGGATTGGTTTCTGTGTCCTCTATTCTGTACCATTGGTCCACCTGCCTGTTCTGGTACCAGTACCATGCTGTTTTTGTTACTATTGCTTTGTAGTACAGTTTGAACTCTGGTATCGCTATACCTCCAGATTCACACTTCCTGCTTAGAATTGCTTTTGCTATTCTGGGTCTTTTGTTTTTCCATATGAATTTCATGATTGCTTTATCTATTTCTACAAGAAATGCTGTTGGGATTTTGATTGGCATCACATTAAACCTGTAGAGAACGTTGGGTAATATCGCCATTTTGATGATGTTAGTTCTTCCTATCCATGAACAGGGTACATTTTTCCATCTTCTAAGATCTTCTTCTATCTCTCTCTTTAGGGTTCTGTAGTTTTCATTGTATAAATCTTTCACCTCTATTGTTAGGTTGATTCCCAATTATCTTATTTTCTTTGAGGATATTGTGAATGGAGTGGTTTTCCTCATTTCCATTTCAGAAGTTTTGTAGCTGATATACAGGAATGCCTTTGATTTATGTGTGTTGATTTTATATCCTGCCACTTTGCTGAATTCATTTATTAACTCTAGCAGTTTCTTTGTAGACCCTTTTGGGTCTGTTAAATATATTATCATGTCATCCACAAATAGCAATAATTTAAGTTCTTCTTTTCCTATTTTTATGCCTTTAATTTCTTTTGTCTGTCTAATTGCTCTGGCTAGTATTTCAAGAACTAAATTGAATAGAAGTGGTGATAGAGGGTATCCCTGTCTTGTTCCAGATTTTAGAGGGAATGCCTTCAGTTTTTCTCCATTTAGGATGATGCTAGCCTGAGGTTTAGCATATATAGCTTTTACAATGTTGAGGTAAGTTCCTGTTATCCCTAGTTTTTCTAGTGTTTTGAACATAAAGGGATGCTGTACTTTGTGGAATGCTTTTTCTGCATCTATCAAGATGATCATATGGTTCTTGTCTTTAAGTCTATTGATGTGGTGAATAGCATTTATTGATTTCTGTATATTGAACCAGCCTTGAATCCCAGGGATGAATCCTACTTGATCATGGTGCACAATTTTTTTGATATGCTTTTGTATTTGATTTGCCAGGATTTTATTGAGAATTTTTGCATCCAAGTTCATTAGAGATATTGGTGTGTAGTTTTCTTTCTTTGAAGTGTCTTTGTCTGGTTTCTGGATCAGGGTGATGTTGGCCTCATAGAATGAATTTGGAAGAGCTCCTTCTTTTTCCATTTCTTGAAATAGCTTGAAAAGTATTGGTATTAATTCTTCTTTGAAGGTTTTGTAAAACTCCGCTGTATAACCGTCTGGTCAAGGGCTTTTTTTGGTTGGTAGTCTTTTGATGGCTTCTTCTATTTCTTCCTTTGTTATTGGTCTGTTTAAATTGTGTGTGTTTTCCTGACTCAATCTGGGCAGTTCGTATGACTTAAGAAATTTATCGATATCTTCATTATCTTCTATTTTATTGGAATATAGGGTTTCAAAATACTTTCTAATTATCTCCTGTATTTCTGTAGTGTCTCTTGTGATATTGCCTTTTTCATCCCATATGTTAGTAATTTGAGTTCTCTCTCTTCTCTTCGTTAGCATGGCTAAGGGCCTGTCAATCTTATTTATTTTTTCAAAGAACCAACTTTTAGTTTTATCAATTTTTTTCAGTGTTTTTTTTGGTTTCAATTTCATTGATTTCTGCTCTAATTTTAATTATTTCTTGTCTTCTACTACATTTGCTGTTGTTTTGCTCTTCCTTTTCTAGGTTTTTGAGGTGTAGTGTGAGTTCATTTATTTGTTGGTTTTTTCTTTTTTTGAGGAAAGAACTCCAAGAAATGAATTTACCTCTTAAAACTGCTTTCATTGTGTCCATAGATTCTGGTATGTTGTGTCTGTATTGTCATTTGTCTCTAAGAATTTTTTTTTATCTCCTTCTTTATGTCTTCTGTAACCCATTGATCATTCAGTAACATATTGTTAATTTTCCATGTGATGTAGGATTTTTCCTTACTTCTTTTATCATTGATTTCCAGTTTCATTCCATTATGATCAGATATGGTGCATGGTATTATCTCCACACTTTTATATTTACTAAGAGTTGCCCTATGGCATAATATATGGTCTATCTTTGAGTAGGATCCATGTGCTGCTGAGAAGAACATGTATCCACTTGATGATGATTGATATATTCTATATATGTTGGTTAAGTCTAGGTTATTGATTGTGCTATTGAGTTCTATAGTTTCTTTATTCAGCTTTTGTCTAGAGGATCTGTCTAATGGGGAGAGCAGTGTGTTGAAGTCACCCATAATTATTAGGTTGTAGTCTATTTGACTCTTGAACTTGAGGAGGGTTTGTTTTATGAACGTTGCAGCATCATTGTCTGGTGCATACAAATTGATAATTGTTATGTCTTGTTGGTGGATGGTTCCTTTTAACAGTATATAGTGTCCTTCTTTATCCCTTTTGATTAACTTAGGTTTGAAGTTGATTTTATTTGATATGAGTATGGCCACTCCTGCTTGCTTCCGAGGGCCATGTGAGTGATATGATTTTTCCCAATCTTTTACCTTCAGCCTGTGTATGTCGTTTCCTATCATATGAGTCTCCTGAAGGCAGTATATTGTTGGATTTGTTTTTTTGATCCAGGTTACTAGCCTATGTCTCTTGATTGGTGAGTTTAGGCCATTAACATTTAAGGTTACAATTGAAATATGATTTGTACTTCCAGTCATGTTTATTTATTCATTTATTTTAGTTTGGCTAATTTTTACTTTTTGGTTATTTTCCTCCCCCTTTACTGAGAAACCTCCCGCTGTTAATTTTGGGCACTATTTTTCAATTCCTCTTCTTGTAGTATTTTGCTCAAAATGCTTTGCAGTGCTGGTTTTCTGGCTGCAAATTCTTTTAGCTTTTGTTTATCGTGGAAGATTTTAATTTCATTGTCAAATCTGAAGCTTAATTTTACTGGATACAGTATTCTTGGTTGGAATCCATTATTTTTCAGCTTTTGAAATACATTGTTCCAGGATCTTCTCGCTTTCAAAGTCTGTGATGAAAAATCAGTCGTTAACCTAATTGGTTTACCCCTGAATGTAATCTGCCTCCTTTCTCTCAGAGCTTTTAATATTCTCTCCTTGTTCTGTATGTTGGGTATCTTCATAATTATATGTCTTGAAGTTGTCTATTACAGTTTTGAAAGTTTGGGGTCCTGTAGGCCTCCAGGATTTGGCAATCCATTCCATCTTTCATCTCTGGGAAGTTTTCTAGAATTATTTCATTTAATATGTTGTCCATTCCTTTGGTTTGAATCTCTATGCCTTCTTCTATCCCGATGACTCTCAAATTTGTTTTTTTATGACATCCCATATTTCTTGAAGAGATTGCTCGTGGGATTTAAGCATCTTTTCTGTGTTGACTATATTATTTTCAAGTTGATAAACTTTGTCTTCATTATCTGATGTTCTGACTTCTACTTGATCTAGTCTATTTGTAATATTCTAATTTGAGTTTTTAATTTGATTTACAGTTTCCTGCATTTCTAGGATTACTGTTTGATTTTTTTTTAAGATCTCTATCTCCTGGTAAAGCTCGTTCTTTGCCATTTGAATTTGTTTGTTTAATTCATTTTCAAAATATACTTTTATTGCTTGGACTTGCTGTCTCATGTCTTCTCTAATATTCCTTTCCATCTGAGTTAGGTATGCCTTGAGTTCTTTCCCTATCCCTGTTTCTGATGCTTTTAGGTCCTCCTGTAGAATTAAGTTGTCTTGCATTGTTTGTACTCCTTTTTCCCCTTGTTTTTTCATGATGTTCATGCTACTTTCCAGCTCTATTTGATTGCTGTGTTTCTGCTCTCTTCTATAAATTTGTTTTGGTTTTTTATATCTCTGTTGTCTCTCCTTTGTGTTGGTAGACTATGCCTGCTAAAGTGGATTCCGCTGGGAAGGAATTCCAAAGGCCAAGCTCCAGTGACGTCACCTCTCTGCTATGGCGGACCCCAGGCTCCTTGCCGGGGTGTCCGAATAGGGGGGGTGGGACTGGACTGTCTCTGGTTGGTTTCAGCTCCCGGTCACCGGCAGGCAGGCTGTCTACAGCCACCCAGTCTCGCTGGCAGCTGGCGGGTGATCGGTCGCCGGGGGGTGGGTGGACTCCAGCTGCCCAGTTGTGCGGGTAGCCGGCGGACGATCTGTCTCCGGCGGGCGGGTGGTCTTCAGCCGCCCAGTCGCGAGGGCCTGGCCTCTAGTCCCCTTGTTTCTCCTGCTAGTCCTGGTTTCTCCTGCTAGACCAGATTTCCCCTGAGTGATGCCTCTAGGCAGTTCAAACTGTACTCTGGGCCTGCCGTTTGTTGGGTGTGGAGGGTGGCTATTGGGAACCCCGGCACTCTATATTGTTTTGATTTTTTCCGCTTGCCCCTCCCCCAGCGCTGGCAAGACAGGTTTTGTTTTCGCTGCTGATGGAGGGGGAGTTGAAGGTCAGGTGTCTCTAGTTTTCCCTGAGTCTTTATGCAGGCTCACTCTGATAATCCCTCCCCCAGAAAGCCTAGGAGAGATTTTATGCGAATTCCCCGCTGTATGGGATATGAGCTGAGTAACACACACCTGTTTTATTGTTGCAATCTGTCAGAGAGTGGCGGTGGTTACTTCAGCTCTCCAACATGTTGGCTGCTGGTTTCCTTGGTGGAGTTTCCGTTGTGGGAGATAGAACTATACCGCTTCCTTCCCCATCTGAAATCCCGAACTCAGCTTGGGGCTCAGTGAGGGCTCAGCCAGCAGGGTTCCACAGAATCCGCAGCAACATTTCTCTCTGCTTGCTGGTTGCTTCTTGGCAGCGCCCCACCGTCTGTAGCCGAGGGGTGAGCCGCATGGATCAGTCAGCCCGGATCTCCGGTCGCACAGTTGGCTCGTATTTGAGACTCAATTACCGGACCTCGGTGCTGGAAATCCTTCCTCTAGGTTTCGGTGCACCCCCATTTTGCTGTAAGTTCCTAACAAGATAGTTTTTTGTCATTCTAACTCGTTATTCACCTTTGAAGTGGCATGGTACACGGGGTGTGATGCACTCTATTCGCGGCCATCTTGGAGTCCCTTTTTGGTGTATTCACTCTAGCCTTCTTTCACTAGCATGCATGAGGCACTGGATTCCATTCTTAGCAGCACATAAAAATAAAAGATATTGTGTCCACCTAAAATCTTTGAGGTATCTGAAGTTCTAAAACAGTTTTAGTCAACTTAGAAGAAACCCATGTACATCTGAACACACAGTAGAGATGATTTGGGCCTGTTCCTCACAGCCAGGGCATTTCACTCGCCCACACTGAGGAGCCTCTTGGAACGTCTCCTCTCTAACACCTTTGATTTGGGAGGCTGAGGCAGGAGAATTGCAAGTTTGAGGCCAGCCTTAGCAACTTAGCGAGACACTGTCTCAAAATTAAAATAAATAAATTTCGAAAAAGAAATTATTAAAGGAGAACAACTACAAAATTATCTCACAGATGCAGTTAATAAACACCTTAATAAACAAATTAATTTATGATAAAAACTCTTATTAAATGAAGAATAGAAGGAATAAAAGGGAGATACCAAAAACATCCAAAAATACACATGAGGGCATGCAGAAGCCAGAGAGAAGATGAATAAACAGAACTTTCAGAACTAGTTTAGGTGAGGAGAAGCTCAGAAGCAAATTTCTTGGACCAAAAAATCATGCCTCTTCTAAATATAGAGATTTGATTCATACTGTCCCCATTTTCCAGAAACTATTTATGAGAATTTTGCTGATAATAACAGGGAGGAAGATGGAGAATAGGTCTCTTTAGTGATCATAGCCTTGAAGAAAGGTCAGTCTGAACAAATATCCATATGTGAAAATATCTTCACAAGTGCTAAGGAAACAAGGTATGATATCAAGATACCTAGGTGTAGACACATTAAAGAGGGTAGAGAGCATAGTCTTATATTATCTGCATATCATTTCCCCAACCCCAAGCAGCACAGCCCAGAGAGACCTATTGTCCGCTTGAAGAAAGTGGAGGGAAATGAATACAGGACTTTGCCTTGGATTCCAATACTGAGCACATCATATTAAAATCCAACACCAGGCAGGCCCCCCTGCTTCATGTCACTGTGAACCAAATACATGACCTGAACAACCTAGAAGAGGAAAAGTTTATTTGGGTTTCAGAGGTCTTTGTCTATGATCAGTCAAATACATTGCTTGGGGTCTCATCTGAGGCAGAAAATCATTGTAGAAGGGCAATGTATAGGAAAGCTCCTCACTTTATGGCAGACAGGAATCAGAGAGTGAGAAAGGCACCAGGACAAAATATAAACCCAAAAGGCATGCCTTCAGTGGCCTAGTTCCTCCAGCCACACCCCACTTCTCTACAGTTACCACTCTGTTAATCCATTTAAATTATTAATCTATTAATTGAATTAATTCACTGAATAGGTTATTGTTTTGAGACACTATTCCAAAGTCCCAAATAAAACTTCAGGTCTTTTTGAAGCAAAATACAAAGGATTTATTCTGGCTGGGGTCAAAAGCACAGACAGCAAGCAGTTCTACAATCCTCAACCACGATTGGGGGTGGGAACCAGCTTATAAGGACTAAAACCACAAAGAAGGGGGGACAGAAGAGGCAATTATAATCACAAGACACATTTCATAAAGTGAAAAACTACATATTATCAGAAGCACATTTTTAGAAAAACAAGCTTGCATTAGTTCCATAGTTCAAGGATATAGTGGTCAGGGTGCAAGTGGGTGATGGTAGAGGTGTCAGCTTCTATGTGAGTGGGCTCATGTAGAAGGAGGACCAATTTCACATAGGATGAGGTGTCTGAACAAAATGGAGTAAGTCTGGGCTAATTTTCAAGTCAGCCTATAACAATAGCTATTATAATCTAATCACTTCATATCCTGCATTAATACAGGAGCTTTTGGTGGGGGGATACTTCATATCCAAACCTCAATGTTCCCAGATTCCTAAACTAACCAGGAACTGAACCTCTAGATCCACCTTGATGCCAGGCCAGAACTCACAGTCCTAGATTTCAGGCTTATGGTGCAGACTTGATCTCTGGTCTCTACTACTACTGGTTTGACTTCAGTACTCTTTGGCCCCAAACAGTCCCCAGTATCAGGCCTATACACAACAGTCCTAGGTTTGCCTTGGTGTCAAATGGTCACAGGTTTTAAGTCAGTCCTTGGAAGTAACAAGCTCCAGACCCACTCCAGGAGACCAAATCAACAAATTCCCTCAATTGGATTCAGGCTCTAAGTCCTTGCTGACTCAGGCACCAGTCAAGCCAGCCTTAGTGTGGCAGCAGCAAGCTTGCCCATGGATCATGCCAGAAAGCCTGTCCAGAATCTCTGAACTAGCTGACTGATGAAGAATTGATCCAGACAAAGTCAGTTTGCAACATCATGTCTTCAAAAGTGCAGATACCAATCCATTGCCAAAAAGATTAAGAAAAAAAGAAACATGATATCACCAAAAGGACAAAATAAAACAGCTTTGGCCTTAAGAAAATGGAGAGGAATAAACTGCCTGATTAAAAATTCTTCAAGATACATATTTCAAGAAAACTCAGTGAAGTTAAAAAAAAAAAGGAAAAACAACAACAGAGAAACCTCTCAATGAAATGCAAACAACACCGAAAATAAATACAATAATTGATCAGAATGAGGGTTGGGACTGTAGCTCTGTGGCCGAGCGCTTGCCTCATACTGGTGAGGTACAGGGTTTGATCCTTAGCACCACATAAAAATAAATAAATAAACAAATAAAATAAATATATTTTAAAAAGAATTGCTAGAGCTGAAAATATAATTAAAACTAATAAAACAGAAGGACTGTGAACTCAAAGACAAGTTACTTGAAAATACAGTCATAAGACAAAGAGATTAAATAATAAAAATAAATGAAGGAGTACTGTAAGACTTATGGGATAATCAAAATAGCAACTTTGTGAGCCATAAAGGGACAAGAAAGAGAAAAATAAAAGGGTAGAAATCTTATTTAATGAATAGTATCCCCAAACTGGGACATGGAAAGAAAGAGAGAAAGGGGGAGGGAGGGAGAGAGGGGGAGGGAGTGAGGGAGGGGGAGAGAGAGAGACACCAGCACAGTAAGGTCAATGTCTCCAATCAGATTAAATTCAACAAGACAACCAATTCTGCAACCCTCAACCATGAAGATATATTATATTCAAACTGCCAAAACTCAAAGACAGCATCTTGAAAGCAGAATGAGAAAAGAAGCATTTAACATGCAAGGGAATTTCAATATGGCTAGCAAAAGATTCATTAGCAGAACTCTTACAGGACAGTAGAGTGGGATAGTATATTCTAATGCTGAAAGGAAAAACTGAACAAATAGTGAATCCAGCACAGCTGTCCTACAGAAACAAAGGAAAGAGAATTAATCACCACCAGACCTGTCTTACAAGAACTGCTAAAGGGAATTCATCAAAAAGGGGTGGGGACACCCCCCACCACACACACAGAGAAACTAAAGTATACAAGTAGAGAAAATCACTTAACGCCAAAGGAAGACAATAATAGAGCAAATGATCCATAGAACATCCTGAAAACAATTACAAAATGATAGTACTTAACCCTTATGTATTAAAAAAAAAACCAAACTAATTTTTGGTAAATATGTTGTAAGCCACACAGTGTGAGGTGCTTCTGGGAAACATCCTTAAGAGTAGAACAGGGAGATTCTGATTCTCTGCTGCCTTCTTCCATTCTGTTCCGTGGAATGAGAATATGAGGATCGGACAGACAACAGCAATCTTAGGGCTATGCATGTTGTATCAGGCTCAAGGAAAGGCAGAGAGGTGAGCTAGAAACAGCCAATGTTCCTAATGACTTCACAAAGCCATTGTGCTATCCCTGGGGTATCTTTCTCTGTACTATTTTTTCCTAAGAGAGAAATTGGTTTCTAACTTGTGTAAGCCACTGTCATCTTTTGTTTTGTTTTGTTTTCTGTCATATACAACTGAATCTAAATTAAATGAACGTATCCCTGCAATATTCTTTCCTTTCCTCCCAATGCCTTCAGATCACTCATACTTCTTTGGATGTTAAGATTTTTTCAAGAAAGTTACCCACAACTCCACCTAGGCTATGTTAGATACTTCTGTCAGTATTTACTGCTAGATTAGACTCTATGAGTGCAAGAATGAATCTATCCCTCTCAGCAGTATATAGTAATGGTTTAATAAATATTTGTGGTCTGATTGAAAAAATAATTAGTAGCTATTATCATAAATTCATATCTTTAAATAGGTCTGAGGCACAACTGAGAGTGCTTGTGTAAACAATGGCTAGTGTAACAGACTTGTCCTAGAAATTTACATGGGTGATAGGTAGGAATAACTAATGATGGAGAAGTTTATTTTGGGTGCTCCTAAGTTTTCATATTTTCTAAGCTCCAGAGGCTTCAAACCACCATGGTTTCTGAGGAGTTCTGCCATCCCAGGAGTATACAAAAACAAAAACAAAACAGTCCTAATACACAGTGAAATGTGGAATATGTGCATTTTAATTCCAAGATACTTCATAATTTGATGAGATTTACATTCTAGTGGAGGAAAATACACAACTTAATGGCAGGTGGTAAAGTATTCTATAAAATAAAACAGGGGGAAAGGAGGTAGAAAATGATATGTAATGCAATTTTAGATGTGGTGATCAAAGTGTTTCAGGGAGTGATATTTAATCAAACATTTAAACAAATATAATACTATCACATCGGAATTTTCTGAGGATAATACTTAAGATGTTTATCTTCTGATTGTATATCCTAAAATTATAATCTACCAAATTGAAATATTCTTATACCAGAGGAATTTTCATAATACTTACTTTCCATAGCTTTGTACTTTTTTTCTCAATTACAGATCTCAAGAGGCCGTGGGTTATCTGTAGGATGTTTTCAATGTATGGTAAGCATTCTGATTGATAATCAAAACTTAAAACATTGAAAATACCAATTCGCTTCTCAATGGTCATAGTCAAAACACATCGAAAGTAGTTTTGAAATTTATGTAGAATAGTTTTAAACTGTGCTGAAGATAATTCTTTCAAAGATGATATTTTCATACTCATGACTTTGGCTTTCTCAACCATGGTACAATATTTTAGAAACTTGTAGCTGTAAATACTAACTAGGCCCATTGAATCACCAATAACAGTCAGGAGATTCACAATCTATAAATAAAAATATTAAAAAGCCAGAATTCTTATTGTAAGAGTGAAAAAAGTATGGCCTGATAAACTAATAGTTCTTATTAAAATAAAATAATAACCTTATGTGAATTAATTTTGTTCAGAACCTCTATTAAATATCAAAATATATTGGAAATAAAAGAAATATAAGAAATTCAGATGACTAATTCTTGACTTTTATGGAAAGGTTTATTTGTCTATTTAACTTTATAATTAATATGCTACTTTGAGCCACATACTAGAAAGATCAATCATTTATTTTCTTATTGCCCTGTTTTAGAGTATATGTTCTATACATAGTCCCAGAAAAGCCAAGTCTTATATACTATGTGAACTCATCCAACTTCCAAGACATAGTTAATTTGGATATTGTGACCCAAGTTGAGCCAATTAGATTATCTATGAATCTGGGGAAAAATATCCACTTAGATAGTAACAAAGAGTTGGATAATGTGTCAATATTTGGCAAGATGATCTTATGCAGGAGCCATAAAAGAGAAATCCCATGGTGAATAAAATACACTGTGGTGAGCGTGAATGAGAGATTAAGGGAAAGACAAATGAGAGATAATATGGGAATAATTTTCCAGTTGCCATAAACTGTGAAACTCTTAATTTTCGATAAATCCCTTACATCTGAGAATTTCAGGGGTTTCTACTCCCAAAACCAAACATTCCCTGAGATGAATAGTTCTTTTTTTAAAAATTCATTATATTTACATATAATATCAGGGTTCATTTTGATATAATACAAACATGGAATAAAATTTGCTCCAATTCAGTCCCAAACTTACTTTATTTTGATAGGCAGTATCCATTTCAAAAAGTAGCTGACAATCTGGCCATCTAGTTTTTTTTGATAAATCCATAATTGAAATCCAATCAATAAAGATAGACAGGCGGGGATCTTGGTAAAGAGGAGTAATTTTGGCTAAAATATATAATTTGAAATTTAATATTTTCAGAAGTCCCATTAAAAGCAGGACTTTTATTATTAATGTTATTAATGATATCTAGAACTGCTAAAAACTGAGATTGATTTATTATGAGGGTTAGACAGAATACTGATCTATACTAATTGATGGAATTTAAGGATAGATGTAAAAGTTTAGATTTAATATAATAGAAACAGAAGAATCATTCATAGATAATTGTGATGATACAGGAGGGCATAAATAGTTTCTATTATAAGTTGTTCAGTTAACAAACATTTGAAATATATCTGCTCTGTGGAAAATATTATACGATTAAGAGTACACAAAGATTAGAAGACACAACCTCTGCTATCAAGGAGTTCATAATCTAGCTAAGCTTCTAGATTTCCATAGGCAAAACAAAAACAAAAACAAAAAGCTTGACCTGCATTTTACACTTTACACAAAATATCAACTCAAGATGGATCCTACACCCAAATATAAATCACAAACCTATAAACCTTTGAGAAAATTAGTGTGACTTGAGTTTTGCCTAAGAGTTTTTCGATACAAAAACAAAAACATAATCCATACAATAAAAAAATGATGAGCTAGATATACATTATCAAAATTAAATAGTTTAGCTCTATGAAAGAGGATGAGATGATAAGGTACTGACTGGGAGAGAATGTTTACAAATCATAGATATGATAAAGCACTTGGCCCAGATTACATGCAAATCCTCTCATAATCCAATAATAAGTAGACTGTTACCCCAATTTAAAAAATTAGGCAAAAAACTAAGGAGAATTTGATGAAAGAAAATATACAGATGGAGGATAAGAAAAGATGAATAATAATAAACAAGTGAAGTGAAAATTACTGCCATATCACTATACACATATAAGAATGGCTAAAATTAAAAATATCTGACAACATCAAATGCTGACAGGGATAAAAAGAAACTCATACATTGTTAGCAGAAATTTAAAATAATGGTACTACTTTTCAAAATTGTTTAGTTATTCTCAAAAAAAATTAAGCACACACTTTTGACCCAGAAATTCCACTCCTATTTACTCAAGAAAAAAATATGTTCATCAAAAGATCTATATGTGAATGTTTATGGTTTATTCATGACTACCCCAAATTGGAAATAACCTAGATGTGAATGGATCAACAATCTGGTAAATCCAGACAATAGAATATAATTTAGCAATAAAAAGAGACTATGAATTTATATAAACAATGTGAATTATAGATGCATTTTTCTCAATGAAAGAAGCCAGACCCAAAAGGCTACATATCCATTTATAGAACATTCTGGAATAATAAGAACAGAAAACGGATCAGTGTTTTCCAGAAATAAGGGATGAGGGAAGGTTTGACTGTAAAGTGGCTATGTAAGAGAATTTGAAAATAACAGAATTGTTTTGTTTAGAACCATGATGGTGAATATGCAACTGTAATTTGTCAAACCCATAAAAGTCATACCCAAAAAGAGTATGCAAATTTTCAAAAATCAGGATGTTGAGAGAGTTTGAGATGTAATACAGACTGTGACAAATTAATCTAACTATATTACAATTGAACTACATAATTTCACTGGAGGGTGGAAAAGAAATGATTTGACCTCAGTAACTCTGGAAAATACTTTCTGAACTGGAAACTGTAAGGTTAGATAAAAAGAGAAGAAGATGAACTGTTTGTAAACACTGTACTTTTCTCAGAGACATTAGAATACTAAGTCTGAAATCACTTTACAGGTGTAACAAATACGAAACTAATATGTTGATGGTTTTTTTTTTTTTTTTTTTTGGTACCATGGATTGAAGCCAGGGGTGCTTGAGCACTGAGCCCCAGCCCCAGCCATTTTTTGTGTTTTATTTAGACAGGGTCTCCTGAGTTGCTTAGGGCCTCACTAAATTGCTGAGCCTGGGTTTGAACTCGTGATCCTCTCACTTTAGCCTCCCAAGTCACTGGGATTATAGGCATGCACCACCATGCCTGGTTAATGTTGATTATTTGAGCCAGATTTTCTATAGCCAGAGGGGAAAAGTTACAAATAGGGAAAGGGAGAAAGCTAGAATAAGATGTTGGATTGGTGTCAGATATATCAGTATGAACTTTTATTAGATGTGGTGGGGGAGAAAGAGTATTAATATAGTATACTTAAAAAACAATAATACCCCAAACCAAATAACTCAATCAATAAATGGGCCAAGGAAATGAATGGACATGATGATATACAAATATGTGAAAAAATGTTCAACATCTCTAGCAATTAGAGAAATGCAAATCAAAACTTCTCTAAGATTTCATCTCACTCCAGTCAGAATGGCATCTATTAAAAATACAACAATGATAAGTGTTGGCAAGGTGTGGTTTTTCCCCCATACATTTCCCACACACATACATTGCTGGTAGGACTTCAAGTTGGGGCAACCAATCTGGAAAGCAGTATGGAGATTCCTTGGAAAATTCATAATGGAACCTCCACTTGACCCAGCTATTCCACTCCTTAGTTTAAACCCAAAGGACTTAGAAACAACATACACAGTGATATAGCCACATCAATGTTTATAGCAGCACAATTCACAATAGCTAAACTGTGGAACCAACTTAGATGCCCTTCAGTAGATGGATAATTGACTAGGAGTTACAGTCAGCAGAAGGGAAAGTTAATTTAATTGGTTTAAAGAATCTTGCAGCCACAGAGAATGTTAAATTTATTTCATTTTGCTATATGGAGAAACAGCAGTATATGATACAAGGGGACATGCTTTTGGAGGGTGTATTGTCCTTCACAAACTATATCTGTGATTTTCAAAACTTGAAAATAACTGTCTTGAAATTTAATAGTCCTTTTCATATGCCAGTTCTTATCTCTAAGACATGTGGGTAGTAACAGAAATGCATATAAATAAAGATTTTACCAAATAAAAAAAGAAAGAAAAAGAAGGAACATGTGAGAAGTTTGAGGAAAAACTTAATTCTTTGGACTGAAAAGCCTCACTAATTGGGAGAAAGATTAACCTCTAGCTTTATTATAAAAAAGTTGCTAACTTCAACTAATAAAATACTGGGCTAAAAAATCAATTTTTCCCAGAGGAAGGTAAATCACAGTAACATAATACTGAAAGCTAGAAGACAGCAGAGCAATCTACAGAATACTGAGGAGAATACTAGGGCAGGGACACATCTTAACAAGCAACTACAACTGTCTATAATATCTGTAAGTGTACAATATAGCATGAAGATGACATCTCTGGATTTTATTCAGCAAGAAACTCCTATCAAGCTGATTCATAATAGACTGCAAGAATTATTAAAACTGTATGTTATTTCTTGATTTGTATATTTTATCTGAATACATTGCAAACTTTAAGTATGAGATTTCAAGGGACATAATGATTGCATTTCAGCCAGTTTTTGAGAAAGAAGAAATTTAATAGGTAGTGGTAGTTACAAAGCACAATGAAAAAGACTGATTCCTGGGTCTTGCAAAAAAAAAAAAAAGAAGAAAGAAATCAAATAATGCAGGAGATACCAGCTTCCCATTTAAAGAGGGCCTTTTTTTTTTTTTTCATCTGAACTCAGCAAACTGTGGTCACATGATGGGAAAACAAACATTACACTTAAGGAGCTGTTTTAAAATCCTTTTAAATTCTTTGTCAGGCTAGGAATTAAGTAGTTACCATGTAATTTCAAATTGTGTACACACAGCTAGAAAAGAATTATTAAAAAGTGTCTTATATTATAACATAAAAAATACTTCCTATTTGTTATGTGTCATAAAATTTTATAATGCATAACTAAAAAATTTAAGCCTTGGGTTATTTTCCCAATCCTTATCTTTTATGCAGTCTGTGGCTGTATGGATGATTCACACATGCTCAAATAATTCTAAATTCATATTGATCCCCAAAATTGTGAATTTATGATCTTTTCATACTCTATGTCTGCTATGTCTCTGGGAAAGAGCATCAGATGCTTAAATTCAAGCCAATATTGCCAAAGAAGACTAAACTGTTAAATACTTACTTATATAGTTTTCCATAGTATTCACCATATTTTGGATTTTTATTGAAAACTCTAATCTATTGGGATCTATAAGGAGATTTGTAGGGAATTCTGGAACTCTAAGAAAAAAATAAAAGAATATTTGAGGAGAATATCGTAATTAACAAAATATAATTACTCATAATGTCAAAAAATGTCTGATACTTACTTATCATTCAAGTTTTTATTCTCCAAATCAATCGTAGTTTCTGTGTGATTTCAATTGAAAGAATGAGAGAATTTTTAAAAAATTGATTGATATTTATAACAGTTAAATGACAATTTGATATGTGTCAGTGCTTTCCAAATAGCCTAAGAAAGAACTCTAGTGGTCATCTGAAAGGCACTATTCAAGTAGCACACTCCAGCCCAGATTCTGGAGTCCAAGAGTTTGAAACTTTAAAAACTTTCATTTTTTCAGCTGTTTTGGGGATGGAACCCAGGTCTTCATGCATGCTAGGCAAATGCTCAACCACTGAGTTACTTCTCCTTCCAGGTAGTATCTATCCTGATGAAGAGAGTCCTTTCATCCCTTCAATGAGAAACTGCTTGGCTT